>NC_138995.1:51474723-52214411 GCF_964341445.2 Mesoplodon mirus
GGGGCTCCTCGTCCAGGGAGGGAGCAGGCCCTCAGACAGTGACAGCCCAGGGTGATCAGGGCTGTATGGGGGAACCCCAGGGGCTGATGAGAGCCCACAGGAGGTGCCCAGGCAAGCCTGGGGGTCAGGGAGGTCTCCTGGAAGCAGCTTTGGGCTTTGAAGGAAGAATAGAGATTTGTCAAGGAGCAATTTCCCCCCTCTTCTCCACCTCCCCTTTCTTCAGTGAAACTCTTTCACTGCAGCTCTCCTTGCTGAATCTCCACCCCCTTCCTCTGTAAGATGAAGGGTTTGGACTTGGGTTTCCTCCGTCCATCCAGCAAACATATCCCATTTGAGCACTAGGCTTACAGGGATACCCTCTTGGATAGAGAGTAGTTGGGGAAAGCTCTGTAGGTAAACAACCCAGAGTCACGAGAGTCCTAAGAGGGAAAGCCACAGGGCCATGGGAACTCTGGGGAGACACCTGACACTGGCTTGGGGCTTCAGGGCCAGCTGCTTGAAGGCTGCGAAATCAATCGCAACGGGCTGACACAGTGGCCGAGAGCACAAGAGTCCAGCTAACCTGGGGTCTAGTCTTAGCTTGATCACTGACGAGCCCCAAGTAGGGAGCCTAACTCTGGGAGCTTCTGTTTTCTCCTAAGGATGTTTTGGGAATTACAACGTGACTGTGAATCTCAAGTACTTAGTGCCTGGCTGAAGTAGTCATATAATAGATGAGAGGACGATGGTGGCCACTTAGATTCATTAGCCTTTTCTGCATGTCAGAAGTTAGGCAGCCTAGTCACCAGCCTGGAAGAGAATAATAAGCATTCACTGCTGCTGTTAGGATTACTTATTCAGCAAATATGAGTGTTTACCTTGTGCCCAGCCCTGAGCTACCATGGTGCCTGGATATAGCTGGACTGTGCTCTGGAAATGGCTTGTACAGCTGAGGCCTGGGCCGGAAATTTTACGGGAGAAGGGAGGAGTTTCCTTGGTGGGTATTGGAAACCCATAGCTTCCGGTCTGCCAGTCCCCTTTCCAATTAGTCCCCAGGCCTTTCAGCATTGGCCTCTAGCGTGTGGGCTGCCCTTGACCTCTGTGGCCAGAACGCATGGATGCTCTCTCTGCTCAACCCATCAGCCGAGTCCCAAATTAGACCTGACAGTGTGATTTATTCTCTGGGATGGAGCTGGGAGGGCAGAGCCCCAGTGGGTGATTCCGAGGGAAGGTTGTCAGCCCGAATTAGCCCAGGCCCTTCATGCAGCCTTGCTGTTTCAGCTTCCCCTAACTAATAGGGTTTTCCCAGGGTGTTGCTGGCTTCTGAGCAGCCTCTTCCCAATTCCCAGGGGCTGAGACTTGGCTGTGATCCCTAAGGAGCTGTGTTTGATGAGGGCCCTGAGGCCTCAGGCTCTGTCTGAAGGGAGTGGGGGCTCTGGGTCCTTTCATCTGCCTCATCAGGCACTGAAAGTGGCGATTCCCCAGGGAGTAGTTATGCAGCCTGCCCCTCTCCTCCGGAGTTCGGTACCGGCAGCTGAAGGCCACCGCCTTGCTTCTCCCCTCCCAGTCTGTAATCAGAGTTGTCTCTGCCTTTAGCTGCCTTCATTCATTCACGCAGAATGCCAGTGAGAGGCAAGATTCCGCTGCAGAAGCAAATTAACCCTGAAATCCTGGAGGTTGAACACAGCAAATGTCTATTTCTTACTCGTGACCCAAGTCAGCTCAGCTGGGGGCTTTGCCTTGAACCTCAGGGACCCAGGATGGGGCGGGGGGGTGCTCCCCTGTCTTGTAGCATCACAACTGGAACACACAGTCTCCAGGGTCACCACGGCAGGACAGGGGAACTAGAGGGTCACACCACAGCACTTAGATGCCAAGGCCAGAGTGACACAGTCCCCCTCTGCTCACACCCAGAACTAGCCGTGTGGCCTTGCCTAACTGACTGCAAGGGGCTGGGATGTGGGAGCATGTGGGTATTCAGTGAGCAGTAAATATCCTGGCCACAATAGGCAAGTGTGGTATTTATTAAGCACCTACTGTGTGCCAGGTTTTCTAAGAGGGCTCTGGAAGTACAGAGGGGCCTCTGTCTTCCTGGAGCTCATGGTTCGGTAGAGGAAACAGAACCTCAGTAAGAATTCATAGAAGCAGCTATGTCATTACATCTGCACTAAGTGCCCTGATGGAGGAGCCATGACAGCCTATCCGGGGGGACCTGACATGTTTCGAGAGGTCAGGAGATGTCTCTCATAAGGACTGCCATTTGAGGGGAGGCCTGAAGCATGTGTAGACCTTAATGGATGGGGAGAGCGTTCCCAATAGAGGGAACAGCATCAGCGGAGTTCTGGAGGTGGGAAGGAGCTTGATTTTGGGAAGGAACTGGAAGGTGGCCAGCAAAACTGAAGGATACTGAGTCGGGGAGAGGAAGCTGGGGGCAGACCATGCAGGGTCTGCGTGGTTGTGAGGAGGAGCTTGGTATTTGTTAACACCTACCTTTTGGAGCTGTTGAAAGAATTAAATGAGCTCAGTCACTCTTTCAGCAAATGCTGAGTTTCAACTCTTTGGCAGACAGTGTTTCAGGTCCGAGGGACGTAACTATGGACAAGATGGACAAATGTCCCTGTTCTCATGGAGCTGGCATTCTTGAAGGGGAGACAGATAAGAAACCAGAAAAGAAACAAATAATATAATTTTACTTCGTGAAAAAACTTCTGACCAATGAAATAGAGTAATTTAATAGAGAGCATTTGGTTTGGATTCTTTTGGCTGTAAGTAATAGCAAACCCCATTTGTGCTGACTTAAACTGTCAGGAAATGTGTGGGCTCCCCAACCCCAAGTCTTTTGGGGGCTGCCTTCTGGGCTGGTGATTCGGCAGCTCAACATGGATGGTGTGGTGGAGAACCCAGGTTCATTCTGCAGCAGCTGGACTGTCCATGATGCACTTTTTTTTTTTTTTTTTTGCGGTACGCGGGCCTCTCACTGTTGCAGCCTCTCCTGTTGCGGAGCACAGGCTCCGGCCACGCAGGCTGAGCAGCCATGGCTCACGGGCCCAGCCGCTCCGCAGCATGTGGGATCTTCCCGGACCGGGGCACGAACCCGTGTCCCCTGCATCGGCAGGCGGACTCTCAACCACTGCGCCACCAGGGAAGCCCCATGAGGCACTTTTACCTTAAGACGGGTCCCTTCCATGATCATTGGGTGGCAGTTGGGACATTGCAGGGAGTCTCAGGGGTGGGAACAGAAGCTCTTTCAAACTCTGTGTGCCCCAAGTATCTCTGTAGTCCACCTTTGTAAGCAGTGAATTTATAGGGCCAGTGGGAGAGCAGGGAGGAGGCTTCTGCCATAGTCCAGATGGGAGACGATGGAGGACAGAACCAGGATGGGAGGGAGTGGAGGGTGAGGAGGGGGGCAGGTTAGGAGGTAGAATGGCCGGGCCTTGCTAACAACATGGCTGCTGGAAAGAAAGGATGCTGAGCACACACGCGCGCGCGCGCACACACACACACACACACACAAACACAGTTATCTATCCACCTTGTACTGTGTCCTCCTCTTGTAAAAGTCTTGGTACACATTTGCATAGTACAGCCTCTGAGAAATCTTGCAGGGAAGAAACCTGCTTCTTTGACTATGGAACCTTTTTATTTTCTGAAAGGCACTTAGTAACACGTTCTGCAGAAAAATTTGAAAATTTTTGCTTTAATAATAATTCTCATCTTTGTGGCATATTAGAGTCATGTGGGGAGCTTTAAGAAACCCCAAGGCCTGGGCCCCACCCCAGAACATTTCACTAGAGTCACCAAGGATAGGACCAGGCGTGGGATGGGGTTTTTTTTTTAAAGCTCCCCAGATGTTTCCAGGGTGCGGCTGAGGGTGGGAACTGTTGCTTTATTGTGCCCTTCGGTGAGCTTCACGTTATAAAGCTGTGTTGTTTATATGCATGTCTGATTATCAAAGTAATACTTGCTTGTTGTTTAAAAAAAAGAAATCAAAGGACCCAGACTCTGCCAAGATAATCACTTTTTCAAGCCTGGAGTGTTCCTTCCAGATTAAAAAAAAAAAAATACTTGCATTAAAAAAAAAAATTACTGTATGTATCCCAAGACAAGATGATTCCCCATCTTTCCAAAGAGAAAATTTTTTTTTAAGTTTTGGGGTCTACTTGAAATGTTTAGGGATATTGATGACATAATCAGCTGCCTATCTATATTTTTCAATTTATTAATTTTGTGACACATTTAGAATCATGATATCAAAAATGTTGAATTCAAAATGTGGCTTAGGTCCTCTCACATCATAAAATGTTACACTCTTCACAGGCCTCCTTATCATCATTAGAGCCCCTTTTTTGAGTCATCTACCCATATTTCCAGAATACATCATTTCCACCTCCATCTGAAGTGCTTGTGATGTGGCACTTCTTGAATCTGTGTATTAAGTTGTTGCTGGAAACTGTATCCCAAGTAGTCATATATCATTAGACAATTTTTTTATTACCCTTTTAGTTGTGTATTGGTGATCTCTAAAGTGTAGCCAATAACTTTTACTATGTTACATTAAGGAAAAAAAACACTTTTTTTTTTTAAGACAGTTACTGAAAATGAATAAATGAAAAAATGTGAACATATAAAAGCAGTTACATAAGCACTCATTTCTGAGTCAATCAGACTAATGATTCTGATATGAATAATAAATGACAGTTTAGGAAAATTCAGTTTCATCCCACGCAGCAGCACTTTGCCTCAAGATAGTTTTCAGTCTTACTTTACACAGCCTTTTTTCAGTTTTCAAAATTCTAGTTAATTAAATGAATGTTGCTTACAATTATTTGTCCCTATCTTGCTCTCTATCTTTAAAGGGCCTCTTTAAGTGACTTACAACACTTGGAATCGTGAGGTCAAGCCCTCGGGAACAGTTCCTGAGTCTATTATAATATATGCCTCCTTTTTCATTGTTGCCAAAACTAGCATCACTGAAATCTTTAGATGCTAATGTGGCTTTTTCCAAATTGCACTTTGTTCAAAATAAAATAATATGAAAACTTTGAAACACAACACTTATTGCTGAGCATCATTTTTCAGGGGGGAAATCTTGCTTTATATTTGGGTAGGTCTTGTATTCAAACTAAATTAAGTAGGTTAAACACGTACAGTTAGCTCAGTGGTATTTGATCTTCCTGCCATGAGCAGTAACTTCTTGGAAAGCCTGAGTTCTCTCACTTGCCCAGCTTAATCTCATTCATTCATTCATTCATTCATTCAGTATTGATTAATTTCCTGTCCGCTACCCTAAGAACCAGTAAAGAGGACGGTAGTACAAAAGGCCCGTGTTGGAGTCCCAGCCTTCCACTTCTACCTGTGCAAGTGTGGCCAAGGCACTTAACCTTCCCATGCCTCAGTTTCCCCATCTATAAACTACAGATGATAACACTGCCTTCCTCGCAAAGTGGTTGTGGGGATTCAGGGCTTTCATACAGATCCACAATCCCAGGTGGAATGTTACCCAAATAAACAGATTATCATCACTGCAGAAATATTGATGTGATGGATGCTTCCCTAGACCCTGCTGGGTATAAGCTCTCCATTGCTTTTCTAAAATCCAAATCATCCAGAATCCCAAAACTCATTTGGCCTAAGAGGTTTGGAAAGGGCAGCTCTATATATAAAACACTTAGCATAGTGCCTGGCACATAATAAGTTCTGTGTAAATGGTAACCATTTGTTTATTGTTATTATTTAAAGTACCTACCTCACCATCCTTAATCATCATCATGGAAATGCAAGTGAAAACCACAATGAGATGCCGTTACACACCCACCTCAATAGGTGAAATAGAGACAACATGGGAGGAGATGAGATCAGAGAGTTACATGTGAGGCCTTATAGGGACTGAGGCTTTTTCCTGAATGTATAGTGAGAGGGTTCCGAGCAGAGGAAGGATATGTTCTGACTCAAGTGAGCAGAGTCCCTCTGGTTGTGTGTGGGACCAGGGGAGGGAGCCAGGAAATCAGGGAGGGAGCTCCTGCTACAGTTCATGGTCCAGGCTGGCGGGGGTGGGAGGTGAAGCAGGGAGAAGCGGGCAGATCCTAACCGTGATTTGAAGGTGGAGCCAGTACTATGAACGGACTGAATGTGGGGTTGAGAGAAGGAGAGGGGTGGAGGATGGCACTGAGGTTTTAGCCTGAGCACCAGGTGATTAGTGAAGGCGTTGAGTTGAGAGCCAGCAGAGTGGAGATTTGCGAGAAGGTGATGATGGTGGGAGAATCAAGGATAGAGCTGATGGGAGTGGATTCAAGAGAAACACAGCTTTGCTCTTTTTTTTTTTTTTTAAGAGCAGTTTTAAAAGGTGTACAGAAGATTGATCATGAAATACAGAGAGTTCCCACGAACTCCCTCTCTGCCCACTCTAAATAAGTTTCCCCTTTTTTTTACATTTGTATTAGTGTGGTACATTTTTTTTTTAAACTGATGAACCAATACTGATACATCGTTTACAGTTAGGGTTCATGCTTTGTGTTCTACACGCTATGGGTTTTGACATGTGTGATATGTATCCACTGTTACAGTGTCATACAGGGTAGCTTCACAGCCCTGCCTATTTGTTTGCACCCTTCCACCCCCTGCCCGCCCCCCCCCACACACAAAACCACTGATCTGTTTACTGCAGAACAACAGGACTTTGTATCCATCTCCCTGGCAGACATGAGCCTGTGAAGGTGTCGTCCGTCATCGCCCCACCCCCACCCCCACCCCCCCGCTATGTGTTTTGTTCTTTGCTGTGTCTCTAGTGCTTTGGCCACACCTGACACACAGTAGCTGCACAATAAAAATATGCTCAGTTAGTGTCTTGTTGGATTGGGGAGGGATTAGAAGCAGGAGGAGCCCTTGGAATCAGAGGCTGTCGTGCCAGAGTGTGACAGTAATGTGTTCTGTGGACCTGGGCTTCCCAGTGGGCTCCCCTCCACACACCGTGGCTATTAGGGGGAAGGAATAATTGGAAGTGTAACCCAGACATCTGGGTGCCCTCCCCCAAACTAACCATTTACTGAGCGCCTGGCCCCGTGGACAGGACTGATACGTCTTCCCCATATGTAAATTAGGATAATGAGAGTATTGACCTCATAGAGCAATTGTAAGGGGTCAGTGAGATAATGCTGTAGGACACCTGTAGGTGTTTCATAAACGTGATGAGCTATTGGTCTGACTTCGTGGCATTCCCCATCTACTGGGGGGAGATAGATATCAAATAATCACTCAAATAACCACATAATTTAACTGGTAATTAAACTCTAAAAGAAAAGTCCAGAATGCCTTTGAAAGAGAGTAACAGGGCTGGAGGTGGGGTCTTATTCAAGGCTGGAGTGGGGTTGGGAGTGTCTGAGAAGAAGTGACCTGTAAGCCTAGACTTGAAGGATAAGTGGGAACTTGCCCAGGGGCAGGCTGGAGGCTGGTGTTTGGGGGCAGGAAGAAGAGCCTGTACAAAGGCCCTGAGATGTGCTGGAGGAACAGAGGCTGGTGTGGCCTGAGCAGAGGGATTGGGGGACAGGTCAGCAGCCTGGGTCATACTGGGCCTTGGCGAACCATCCATAATGATTTGGACTTCTTCCCATGGCCCCTGAAGGGTTTTAGGAGACCCATGATGCTGGTTTGGTTTGGTTTAGCTTTTTAGCTCCTGTGTGCACTTTCAAGGTCTGGTGTCCTGACTCCCTCCTCCCCCAGAACAATTTGTACCAACTGCTGCAAGCCAGGGTCAGGGTCAGAGACTCCGGCCCTCCCCCGTCACCTTGAAGTGCCGTGCTGCCTTCTGGCCGTCAGTCTGCAGGTCTGGAAGGAGCTTTACATAAGGAGAAGGTGTCCTGGTTCCAGACTCATCAATCCTTAGGAAAGAAGCAGCTTGCTGATCCATCCCAAGCCACTGGGAGGCCCGCAAAACAGGTCACTGCAGCATCTCTTCCTCAGAAAGGCTCGGGGCCTCACTGATTCATGATCCCATCCTCTCAGAGAAGGGACCCCAGCCTGCCCCCCTCAAAGATGGCCTTGTTTCCTCCTGGGCCTGGAGCTGCCAATAGCTCCACCCCCACCCATTTCCCTATTTCTTTTGTAAGATGCCAACCAATATGCTTCTCTCAGTTCCCTCTTGTGGGCCAGGCCCTGGAGAGAGGTGGGACAGGGTGGAGAGGAGAGTTTCCAGGTTACCTTTGTCTCCTCAGCTCTGCACAGGAAATGGCTATTTAGTGGGCCAAGAGTTTGGGGAGGCCCTGTGCCCCAGCCCCTCAGCAAGGGCTCAGATGAGTCCTCCAGCCTGGGAATGGTGTCAGATTCCCAGGGTATATGGAGAGGCCCAGGTACCCTGAGCAGTTCCTCCGATCCTGTCCTGGCGTCTCCTCTGCTGGAGTGGCCTCTGCCAGTTGCCGGGTAAGTGGAGGGCCCTGCTGTCCCTTCTTCTGTCGTGTCCAAGGCCGCCCATTCCCAGAGCTCCCAGAGCGGGGCTCTGACCCTTGCGGGGCGAGGTGGGGGGGCTCCCTTCTGAGCACTTGGGTGCATCCTGTCTCGGGAAACCCACAAAATTTTTTAAGTGTGGCTTCTCAGCAATGCGGTAGTTCAGAGGCTCTTATAGAGACTTTTAAACTGATGGAGTCCACATCCAGACCTCAGTGGCTGGCCCTGTGGCACTCAGGATCTTGCTCCATCCTCCCAACAACTCTAGGAGGTAGGTATTCATAGGAAACAGATGAGGAAACCAGGGCACAGATAGGTCAGGTCACTTGCCTAAGCCCCACAGCTGGGAAGTGGTGGAGTCAGGATTTGAACCCAGGCTGTTTGGCTTCATAATCACTGGGCTGTGCCGCCTGCCTGCTCACTCTCCTTATCACATCACTGTTTATTTTCTTCTTAGTACTTACTCAGTTTGTTGACTTGTGTTCTGCCTATCTGCACCCTTTAGGATGTAAGCTCCTATTTGATAATATGAATTATGTGTCTTGTTTGGTGGTGTAAACCCAACATCTAGTACCTGGCACACAGGAGCTGCTCAGTAGTATCTGCTGAATGAATGATCCAAAGTTGCCAATGACAAGGATGTGGAGGAACTGGATCTCTCATACTTTGCTGGTGGGAATGTCAAATGGTACAGCCACTCTGGAAAACAGATTGGCACTTTCTTAAAAACTAAGTGTGCAACTGTCATATGACCCAGCCATTGCACTCTTTTTTTTTTTTTAATTCATTTATTTATTTATTTTTGGCTGCGTTGGGTCTTCGTTGCTGCACGCAGGCTTTCTCTAGTTGAGGTGAGAGGGGGCTACTCCTCGTTGCGGTGAGTGGGCTTCTCATTGCGGTGGCTTCTCTTGTTGCGGAGAACGGGCTTCAGTAGTTGTGGCATGTGGGCTCAGTAGTTGCGGCTTGCCGACTCTAGAGCGCAGGCTCAGTAGTTGTGGCACATGGGCTTAGTTGCTCTGCAGCATGTGGGATCTTCCCATACCAGGGCTCGAACCCGTGTCCCCTGCATTGACAGGCAGACTCTCAACCACTGCGCCACCAGGGAAGCCCCTATACAACATTTTTAAATGGCCAGATCATACAAATGGAGAACACATTGGTGGTTGTCAGGGGTTAGGGATAGGGGGTTATGAAGGAGTGGGTGTGATTATAAAAGGTAACATGAGGGATCTATCTTTGTGATAATGAAGCTGCTCATATCTTGGTTGTGATAGTGGATACATAGACATACACAAGTGATGAAGTGGTATAGAACAGGAGACACACACACAAATGAATACAGGAAATCTGAATAAGATCAGTAGATTGTTTCAATGTCCATTTCCTGGTTATGATATTGTACTTCATTTTTGCAGAAAGTTACCATTTGCCAAACTGGGTAAAGTGTATATAGTATCTCTCTGTATCATATCTTACAAGTGTACATGAGTTTTCAATTACCTCAGTAAAAATGGATATTAAAAAAAGTTGCGGGCTTCCCTGGTGGTGCAGTGGTTGAGAATCCGCCTGCCGATGCAGGGGATATGGGTTCGTGCCCCAGTCCGGGAAGATCCCACATGCCGCGGAGAGGCTGGGCCCGTGAACCATGGCCGCTGAGCCTGCGCGTCCGAAGCCTGTGCTCCGCAATGGGAGAGGCCACAACAGTGAGAGGCCCGCGTATGGCAAAAAAAAAAAAAAAAGTTGCCAGTGAGATGGGAAGAGAGAGAAAGGGGGAAGTGGGGGATGGATCTGTCTGCAGAGGTGAGGGAGATGAGCAGGGCAGGGCAGAGCATAGGGCCTGTAGGCCATGGGAGGGGTTTAGGGTTTACCGTGAGGTCAGCCCCCCGGAAGGGTTTCAGGCAGGAGAGCACCTGGTCAGATCTGCATTTTTAAGTGATAACTGTGGCTGCCACACTGAGAGATTGGGGTCAGGGAAACTGGAGCCTACAGCAAGTGGGCCTGAATGCAGATGCAAGCGAACTGGCCAGAGAGCCTTGTAGGTCTTCAACAGACCAGTCTGTGAAGGAGAGGGTCAGGGGTGCCTCCTGGAACAAGGCGCTCAGTTAATGTGTGTGGTCGGCAGCCTCTACGTCTTGTTTGGGGTGTGAGTTACACAGGTGTAGACATGTGTCAATATTCATCAAACAGGTACATGTTACTGTGTGTAATTATACTTTATTAGATAGATACCATGAAATCATAATGATAATAAAATAGCTCACATTTCTTAAAGCTTTTACTCTGTGCCAGGCTCCATGCTAAGCACTTTGCACATGTTAGTTCATTTTATCCATACAACAGTTCTGTGAGATGGGTAATTCTGTTCGTATTTTATTTTATTTTTAATTTTTTTATTAAAAAATTTTTTTCTTTTTGGCCGCACTGCACGGCATGCGGAACTTCCCCAACCAAGGATCGAACCTGTGCCCCCTGCAGTAGAAGTGCAGAGTCTTAACCACTGGACCACCAGGGAGGTCCCTGTTCTTGTTTTATAGATGAGGCAGCTCAAATGAAATCACTTGTCAAGGGTCACAATGGCAGAGAGGCCATTGGCACCAGGGCAGGCCAGCTCCAGAGGGCAGGTCTCCTTGACTCCCCTTTCATCTCATTTGGGCCTTTCCCTGGATTCCGATGGAGTGGTGATGCACCGCAGCTGGTGGGGTCTCCTCGCTGAAGTCCTCAGGCCGTGTGCCATGTCAGAGAGTCCAGCTGTACTCAGATCTCAGGGTGCCTACATCCAGAAGTCCAACCTTTGATTCAGGAACAGAGTCGCTGCAGGAGAGCCAGGCTGGGCTTCTTGTCCTGTCTCTCATCCTCAGCTCCAGCCAGCTGAGGATTAACCCCCTGCCGTTTTCAGGAGAAATAGAACATAGGAAACTGGCTGCAACTGGGTTCTTGTGAAGAATGAAGGAAATGAAGTAACCCACTGCTGAAGGTTTCCGGACCCCTTGTGTGCCAGGGACAGAGCCACTGCCTGTTTCTGCGGCATCACATGTGTGGTGCTGACCAACAGGCAGGGGACACGCAACTTGAGACTTGTAAATGTTCTCTGTACGTTGGGATTCAGCATCCCTTCCCGTTGGTGTCTCAGATGCCCCATTTCCCTCTTGCAGGGATTTTCCTCTGTTTAACAGTCGAAAAATGGCTGCCTAGTTTGTGGTTCCCAGTTAGGGATGCTTTTAGTTGCAAGTAACAAAAACACTGACATCATCTGGCCAACGGTAAAGACATTTAATATGTCTTGGAAGTCTAGAAGTGAGTGGGCGGCAGGCGAGGTAGGGTCAGCAGCTCAAATGTCTGCCATCAAGGTTCTCAGTGTCAGCTTCATCCTAGAGCTTTCTCTCTGTATATATACATAAGTGCCTCTTGGTCCCAAGATGGCTGCCAGTGACAGGGCCACCTGCTTTCTTGTCCACAGACATCAGGAGAGAGAGAGAAAAAAAAGAACCCAGTCCCTCATAGGTTATAAATACTTCCCTTTAGTCTAGGATTGGTCCAGCTGAGGTCATGTGCTCTCCTTACCAGGCCAGTCAGCTCCACAGAGGAATGCCATGTCCTGATTGCCTTTGACCAGTTGGGTCCATCTTCCAGGGGAAGAGGGGAGTGGGTGTTGAGTAGATAACCAGATGCCTGCCACAGCTGGGAAAGGCCTCCAGACTTGGTCCCTGACCGAGGCAAAGTTAACAAACTGTGTCAGGCCCAACAGATCGTGGCATTTGAGAGCAAAGATTTTCCTTTGAAGAAGTGTAGTGATTTGTGTCCAGTTTCTGCCTCTTCTTCCACCCTCACGTAACCCCAGAAATGGAGGGCAAGTCAAGTCCTGCTCCCATAGACTACTTGTCTGTTGGCGGAAACAATGTGTGCGTTGCCTCCCGTGTCACGGGGTAAATTTTTGTTGTTATTTTTTCCTTCTTCATCCTCTAGCCCTCCTTCCATCCCCTCCCCCACTCTGGGGTGATTGTGGTGTGTCTGTAGCTAGGTACATATCCTTGCAAAATATATATTGAGGTTTGAGGAAAGAGTCTGCTTCCAGAAATGGTTTTGGGCTCCATATCTTATTCTTTCTTCTTCCGGTTTTCACCAAATGCCATGCTTTTGAGATATCGTTGCTCTGTGTGCTCCAGTGCTTTACGTCTGCCTGCTGAACAGTCATATGTGATGTGCATCCACCGCCCTCACATTTCTAGTCCCCTGGTGTTCAAGTCACCCCCAGCTCCACACCACCACGGCCAGTACTTCAGTGAGCACCCACATACCTGTGTCCTTCTGAACCCCTGGGGTTTATGTCCAGGGGTCCCACTGTGGCTGGAGACGGGCATTGTCTCTTCTGCCAGGGATGGCCAGCGTTGCTCTCCGTGCTGCTGCTCTGGCCCATGCTCTCCCCAGTGGGCAGGAGGGTCCAGCCTTCCCATTGGCTCCTCACCACTTGCTGTCATTATCCTGCTTCCTAATCTGTGTCACCCCAATAAAGTGGGGTCTCGGGTTTTAATGCTCTGGTTACTAGTCTGGCTGAAGGCATCTTCGTGCCTCTTCCTGCACCTCTTACCCTGAGTCAGGCTTCCCTTTCTGTGAGTGGCCCCTTCAGAGCTGAGGCGAGGCTGGAGGGCATGGTCATGAGGGGCAAATTCTGGAGCCAGATGGCCTAGGTTCGAATCCTGACCCTGCCATTTAACCCAGTGAGTGATTAACCTCTCTGAGCCTCAGACTTTCCTTAAATAGAAAACAGGAATGTAATAGGATCTATATCCTAAAATATTTTGAGGACTTAACAAGATAATATATATAAAGCACTTAGGACAGGGACTTCCCTGATGGTGCAATGGTTAAGAATCCACCTGCCAGTGCAGGGGACACGGGTTCGAGCCCTGGTCCAGGAAGATCCCACATGCTGTGGAGCAACTAAGCCCACGTGCCGCAACTACTGAGCCCACCTGCAACAACTCCTGAAGCCCGCGCGCCTAGAGGCCATGCTCTGCAACAAGAGAAGCCACTGCAATGAGAAACCTGCCCAATGCAATGAAGAATAGCCCCCGCTCGCCGCAACTAAAGAAAGCCCACGCGCAGCAACGAAGACCCAGTACAGCCAAAAAGTTTTTAAAAAGCACTTAGGACAGTATGTAGCATACATATGACATGAAAATATCAGCAATTATTATTATCACTATCATCATCATTATTGGGTGTTTAAAAGTTTCTAGGGGAATTCCCTGGCAGTGCAGTGGTTAGGACACGGGCTTTCACTGCCATGGATCCAGGTTCTATCCCTAGTCAGGGAGCTAAGATCCCACAAGCTGTGCGGTGCGGCCAGGAAAAAAAAAAAAAAAAAAAGGTTTCTAAAGATTCAAATATTTTATCCTCTCTTCTTTTCATTCACATCAGAATGTCTGCCTGTGCAGGCACTTCTGGCTTCTCTCTGGTGGCTCCTTAGGAACCATGAGAGACAGTGAAACTTGTAAAAGGCAAATCAGGTCTAGATATACTCCTTTCTCCCACATTTGAGTTGGGTGGTATATGTTCATTTCCATGTAAGTGGTTTTTAATTTTTAAAACTATGATATATTTTAAGAAATTATAAAGCATTATAAAAGCCTATGAAGTAAAAATCCGAAGTCTCACTCCTCCTTTCCCTGTACCCCACCCCCAGTCTCACTTTCTGGAGATAAAACAACCATTGTAAAGGGTTTGCTGTGTCGGCCATGTTGTTAAGGGTATGGGCTCTGGAGCCCTGCCGGCCTGGGCTCAAATCCTGGTTCCAGCACCGACTGGCTGTGTGACCTAGTTATATTCGTTTACTATTGCTGCCATAACAAAAAAAAAAACACAGACTGGGTGGTTTAAACAACAGTTTTTTTTTCCAGTTCTGGAGGCTAGAAGTCCAGGATCATGGTGCCAGCAGAGTTGGTTTCCTCCGAGGCCTCTCTCCTCGGCTTGCTGGTAGCCGCCCTGTTGCTGTCTCTCCACATGGTTGTGTCTCTGTGTGTGTAATTACCTCTTTGGCTTTATCTCCAAATACAGTCACATTCTGAGGTACTGGGGGTTAGGACTTCAACATGTATCTTTGACAATTCTGTGCCTCAGTTTCCTTATCTGTAAAATGGAGACAGTAATTGTATCTACCTTATAGGGTTTTCTGAACATATGATATGTAACATACACATATATATATATACACACACACATATATAAAGTGCTGGCACATGGTAAATGCTAGATTCATATTTGTAGATATTATTATTATTACTATTTATCAGACTTTTTCCTCCAGATATCACATACTTTTACATATATGTATGCATGTATGCATATATGTTTGTGTGTATATATGTGATAATACTGTTTCTCCACGGCTTGGTTTGTCCCTTATCAATGTCTCTTGGGCATTTTACCCTATCAGCATGTTAGATGTGCCCTCATTCTTTTTAATGGCTGCCTGGGGTTGTAGTATATGGATTTATCAAAATGCATTTAATCAGTTCTTTAGTGAGGGACTTTCAGGTTGCCTTCATTTTCTTCTGTCTCAAGCAGCTGGGGGGCCTTGTCCAGGCAGCTTTGGGTTCTTGGGCCAGCATTTCTCTTGGTTTTGGAATCACTGGATCCACAGACATGCATGGTTTTAATCTAATTGACAAATTGCCTTCAAAAAAGGTTCTGCCAGTTTGTACCCCCAACAACAGAATAGGGACCGGTTTTCCCTTACGTGTTGGTTTTTTTTTTTTTTTTTTAATGAATTTATTTTATTTATTTTTGGCTGCGTTGGGTCTTCGTTGCTGTGCGCGGGCTTTCTCTAGTTGGGGCGAGCGGGGGCTACTCTTCATTGCGGTGGGCGGGCTTCTCATTGCGGTGTCTTCTCTTGTTGTGGAGCATGGGCTCTAGGCGTGCGGGCTTCAGTAGTTGTGGCATACGAGCTCAGTAGTTGTGGCTCACGGGCTCTAGAGTGCAGGCTCAGTAGTTGTGGCGCATGGGCTTTGTTGCTCCCTGGCATGTGGGATCTTCCTGGACCAGGGCTCAAACCCGTGTCCCCTGCATTGGCAGGAGGATTCTTAACCACTGTGCCACCAGGGAAGCCCGTACATGTTGGTTTTGATTAATGGAAAATTTCAAACATATACAGCGGTAGTAAGAAGAGTGTACAGAGCCTGTCTCCAAATCCCCAGTTTTCATCACACAATCAAGCTCACTTCATCCATCCCCCTGTCTCTGGATTATTTTGAAGCAAATCTCAAACATTGTATCATTTCATTTGGGGCATTTTAAATTCCACACCCTCAACGCACCTGTACGTTATGGAAGAGAGGCGTTTCCGTACGATAATCCTTGCTTTGTGTGGTGCTCTTCACTTTCCAAGCGTATCTTCTCCTTTCATTATCACGTGCTCCTAAAATGTAGTCAAGGCAGGTGTATCTGTCAGGAAAACAAAATCCACTCTAGGTGTTTTAGGCAGAGGGAATTCAACATAGAGAATTTGGTTAAATTAGTGATGGAGAAGCAGAGAAGCCAAACAGGGGCAGAGGGGCAAGCAACCAGAGCTGGAGGGAGGGGTTATTACCAGCTCCCAGGGCTTTGAGGGGAGTGGGGAGGCACGTCCTACACAAGATGCTGTCCAAGGTGGAGGGACAGGAGGGAGAACCATCCTGGCTTCTCGCCTCCTCCACCATCCACGTTTCTGCCATTGACGCCCATTGGTGGAACCTAGCTAGAATTCTGGGAAATGTAGTTCCCTGTGATCCGGAACAGGTCAGGCAATGGGTCAATCAGGGAAGTTTATCCCATTTTATTCATTTATTTATTTATTGACCACGCCATGTGGCATGTGGGATCTTAGTTTCCCGACCAGGGATCGAACATGAGTCCCCTGGAATGGTAGCGTGGAGTCTTAACCACTGGACAACCAGGGAAGTCCCTGACCCCGTTTTATAGATGAGAAAGCCAGAGGTCTAAATGACCTGGTCAGGGGCACGTTGTTTAGGGATAAGCACCATCTCAGACACTGTGGTCCGTTTGTTGCCAGGGAAAGCCGCAGCAGCTCTGTGGTCATTGCCTGCTGGTCACTGCTGCCTGGGACAGGCCTCCCTTGGGAGGCTCCAGGCTGTTTGCCCATGGTTATGGGTTCTTCCTTTAGCTGGAGGAATCCTCTCCAAGCTTCCCAATCCCATGCTCAGAGCAGACACTTGCTTTTGTTCCGGGTCAGAGGATTGTGTGCCCTGACATAAGGAAGGCCCTCCTGAGGACACTCTGTGCCCGCAGGCAGAGTGACTCCTCTTGATGGGAGAGTTATGGATGGTGTGGTGTTCTCAGGGAGCCCTTGCGTGAGGTGCCTGTGTCCTGGGCCAGGAGAGAGGCCAGAGGAGTGTCATACCACTGAGCACTGCCAGCGGACATTTAGCGGGCAGCTGCGCACCCAGCTGGGCACTGGGCTTGTGGGAGGGGCAGGGTGTGCTGTGTGCCCTCCTGGAGCTGATGGTTTCCTGGAGGTGGGGAGCCTTGTGGGGGAGGGGTCATGCCAGATCTGCAGACAAGGAAGTTAAACAGCAATGTGAGGGTTAAATACAAGTGTAGGAGGTCAGTCACACAAGAGAGCCCCCAGTCAGAAATGATGAGGATCGCTAACATCCACTGGGCCCTTCTTATAAAGCGAGCCTGGTTTCAAGTACGTGACACTTCACATGGATTAACTTATTTCTCATAATAATCCTATGAAGGAGGTATTACTAGTAGCCCCGTCTTAGGAGAAAGGCAGAGGGTTAAGTAACTTGCCCAAGCTCACACATCGAGGAAGTGGTGTACCAGGAGTCCATATACCAGTAGTGGTAATGGCAGCTAACACTTGTAGTGTTTACCTGTGCCAGGCGCTGCCCTCAGACCTTTATATATTAACTCGCTTAATCTTCACGTCAACCCCCCGTGAGAGACAGTACTTTTGTTATTTCCATTTTACAGATGAGATAACTGAGGCACAAAGAGGTTAAGTGACTTGCCCAAGGTCACAGGGCAGAGCTGGGATTCAAACCCAGGCAGCCTGAGTTCAGAATCCGTGCTCTTAACTGCCACACTGCACTAAGTCAAAGATAAGAATTAACGTTTGCTTGCAGGACGCTTTATACTGTACGTTTTCAGATTTTATCTCATTAGAGCAGAGACAAATCATGGTAGCCATTTGCCAGGCAAGGAAACTGAGAGGATAAAAGAGGCTGATAGAAGCTACCATGCATCCCTGGCATCACACCATGTCCTGTGCTAAGTGCTCCACACGTATGGATATTGAGGTTTCCTCCGGAAGCCTCACAGATGAGGAAACTAAAGCTCAGAGAGATGAAGTGCCCTGTTTGGAACTGGAAGGTAGTGTAGTTGGTGCTCAGACTGTAGCGCCTGTGCTCCCCACACAGTATATGCTCTCCAGAGACATCATTCAGGACCATCCACCAAATGTTGCCTGTGTGCCCGCTGTGCCAGGCACTGTGCTGGTGCTGAGACACAACAGTGCACAACACTGGCATTGATCCCAGCCCTCAAGGAGCTCCCATTCAAGTAATCAGATACAAGCAAGGCTGATGTTCACCAGCCACCACCTGTTGTGATTGCCTGTTGCCTGTGCCATATGGGGTTCTAAATATTTTATACCTCAACCTGGTACATAAGTAACACAAAGTCAACTCACAGTGGCTTATTCAGCTAGAAAGTCCAGAGAAAAGGCAGTTCTGGGATGGGTTCCACAGCTGCACATTGTCAGGGCCCCAAGTGCATGCTCCTGAAATCATCTTTACCTTTCCTCATGGTTGCAAGATGGTTGCTGGGGCTCCAGGTAACACATCCTCTCACAGCCATGAGACAGAAAGCAGGGAGCCAGCTAGGACCATGGTACTGCTCTTTTAGGAGGAAGCATTCGTACCTTCTAGCAGACTTCTCATCTGGAAAAGTGAGTGGTTTTCAGCCTCAGTATTGGCAGGTTAGCAAAGAAGAAGGGGGTTGGAATGTGGGGAGACCGGTTGAGAGTGTTTGTTCTGGCTTAGGGGGAAAATAGTGAGCTTTGCCTTCCACTCAAGCCTGGCTCCAGGTGGCTCTCTTCATGCCGTGGACATTTGTACATTTATTCATACAACGAGGGAAGAGAGCCTAGAGGTTAAGAGCGTGGACTCTGGAGTCAGTCTGCAGGATTTGAACCCAGCTTGGACATTGACCAACAGTGTGACCTTGGGCAAGTTACCTCACTCTATGCCTCAATTTCCTCATGTATAAAGTAGGGTTGATAATAGTACCTCTCTCAAAGGATTGTTGTGCCGGGACTTCCCTGGTGGTCCAGTGGGTAAGACTCTGTGCTCCCAGTGCAGGGGGCCTGGCTTCAATCCGTGGTCGGGGAGCTAGATCCCGCATGCATACCGCAACTAAGAGTCCGCATGCCACAACTAAGACCCGGCGCAGCCAAAATGAATTAAATAAATAAATAAAATTTTTTTTTTTAAAAAAAGGATTGTTGTGCCGATCAAATGAGCTAATACACATAAAGTGCTTAGAACAATGCCGGGCACATAATAGGCCCCATATAAACATTAGGCAGCGTGATTATTCATTCTCCTGTTCATTAGATGGACTTGAACATGTCCTCAAGGTGCCAGCGCTCCTGGGAGATTCGATACAGACCCCAAGACCACAGAAGCTGCTCTTGTGGGGGGCTGATGCATGTACATACGGCACCCAACAGGCATGCCAGGCAGTCTGCCTTTCCAGACACCACATCAGGCAGCGGATGGGCCAGACGGGGCCCCCGTAGCTTTTCTGAGGGGCAGTGCCCGATGGGCTGGGGAAATCAGAGAAGGCCTCACCCAGGAGGCAGCTTGGGAACTGGCCTAAGGAAGAGGAAGGGTTGGTGTACACAGCAGTTACTGCAAGCAGAATACAAGGCCAAGGCCAAGGCTGGGAGGTGAGGAGGCTGCTCCCGTTACAGAGCAGTTGGGAATTCGTGGGGAATGCTGTGGGTATTTGGCCTGTGAGTTATAGCTAGTTTGTGTAGAGAAATCATTTTTGCGTCCAAGTTTTAAAAAAGAATCCTCTAGAGATGATGAACCCTTTTGGTCACGAGGAGAGGTCTTTGGAAGAGGAGATCCACATTATACCCCTGTGATGGTAATAATGGAACCAGTTATTGAGCACTAACTGGGCACCATGCCCTGTGCTTTCCGTTCATCCCTCATTGAACCCTCACAGCCTCCTGTGAAGCCAGTGGTGGCGTTTCCATTTTCCAGAAGAGTCACTCCATCTTGCCATGCATTCGATCATTGCTCTTCTGGCGGGGGCGGGGTTTGAGCACCGCCACCAGCTGCTGTTCTAGGTGGCAGAGAGCAAGCAGAGCGAAGGGAGCGCGTGCTTCCAGTGAGGGGGAGATGGGCAAACAAACTACTAAATGGAGAAGTGAATTGAAGCCAAGTTTTCTCCAAAGCTAGTATTCTTCAATAAGATTCAAGGAGCTACTATGAAGTGGTTAGGAATACAGGCTCACATTCCAGCCTTATCTCTTCCGGGCTCTATGTGACCTTGGGCTAGTGACGCTCCCTCGCAGAGCCTCCATTTCCTTATCTGTAAAATGAGGATCTGGGTAGGACCTCTATCAGTCAAGATTGTACTCTGCTACAAGTAACAGAAAGCCAGGGAGCAGTGACATAAATAAGGCAACTAGTCTCTGTTGCACATGAGAAGGAAAGGGAGTGTGGGTGGACCAGGGCAGAGGCACTGGCTGGGAGAGTGGGCTCCTTCTGAATCCTTGTGTTGCCGTCCTCAGTTTGTGGCTTTCAGCCTCACAATTACAAGATGGCTGCCACACCTCCAGCTATGGTATCCACATTCCAGGAAGGAGAATGATGCAAAGGGTGTGCTTCTTTTTATTGGAAAGCAGTAGCTTTACCAGAAGGTCCCTTCGCCCATCCCCAGCAGACTTCTGCTTAACCTCTTGTTGGCCAGAATGGGACACATATTTAGCCATAGCTGCAAGGGAACCTGCAAAAGCAAGATTTTTGGATGGGCATCCTGCTGCTCCAAACAAATTCAGACTTCTCTCAAGGAAGAAGAGGAGAGTGGGTTTGGATTTGACAACCAGCAGTGATGTCCATGCAGCCATGGGTATGGAGCATTCAGTGTCGTGCTTAATGCAGGAGCAGGCCCGGGTAGAGGGTCACGGTATTCTCACATTGGAGGCCTGAGTTCTTGTTCTTGTTATCAAGAAGCACAACCACTTGGTGCCCAGTTTCCTCATCTGCCCATTGGGAGTGATGCTCCTTGCCTTAGGGTCAACTGAGCAGCACTTGTGGAAGCCTGGCTGGGAAGGATTTTGAAATACATCCCATCTAGTAAGAGGGCGGGGACTGGCTTTTGTTTGGAAAACTGTCAGATTTCTTAAAGCTGAATCCAGCCCTACCAGGTGACTGTCAGCCCAAACACATTGCCCTGTAAGGGCTCATTTGTTCGTCTCTGTTCCCCTCTGGTCTGAACAGTGTAGGTGTGAGAGCAGGAGTGGTGACCTGCATCTCTCTGACCTGGTCTGGCCTGTACACACCTGGTACTCCGTTTAGGACTGAATGCCCTGGAGCTCCTCTTCATGTGAGGAAGCAACCAAATCTCCTCCAGTCTTCTCCAGTCTGCCTGCTTCTTTTTCTTTTGCGGTATGCGGCCCCTCACTGTTGTGGCCTCTCCCGTTGCGGAGCACGGACGCGCAGCTCCGCGGCATGTGGGATCTTCCCGGACCGGGGCACAAACCCGTGTCCCCTGCATCAGCAGGCAGACTCTCAACCACTGCGCCACCAGGGAAGCCCTACCTGCTTCTTTATGTCAGCACCACCCCTGTTCTGGGCCAGGCCACTCCTGTGCTTCACAGGGATGGCTACCCCAGCTCCCAGTGGAACTGCACTCTGCTGCTCATCGGGTTAATCATCTACGTGGCAGGCAGATCGGGTCACTGCCTCCTAAACCTGCAATGGAGGGCAACTCCAGACTCCTAAATACTCCAGGGTCTTTGCACTTGCTGTTCATCTGTACCCCTCACCAGCTGCCACCCCTTTCCCTGGTCAACTTCGAATCCTTCAGGGCTTAAACACCACTGCTTCTGAGAAGCCTTCCTTGACCAACCACACCCTGTTCCTTTCCTCTGTCAGTTTATCCTTTCTTTGCATCATTTATGCTGACATGCGTATTTGGTAAGGGCACTTAATTTATACACGTCTCCCCCTCCAGCCATAGGGCAGAGAGGGGCTACCTCATTCGCTGCTTTATTACGTAGTCAGATTTCAGGAAACATTCATCTGATGAATGGAAATCAATTAAATGAATGAAAACTTACTGCTTTTTTCCCCTGATTTTGAAAACATGTTCATTAGAGGTAATTCGGGAAAATATAGGAAGGTATAAAGAACACGTTTTCAAAAATCACTGGTAGTCCCAGCACCAAAACGTAACCCCAGTGAACATTTCAGAGTTTTTTTCCAATCTTTTTTCTATGACTGCATCTGCGTATATGTATTTTTAATGTCATAAGGATGTGTGGTAATTTATTTAACCATTCTGTTGTTGGACGTCGAGGTTGGACCTTTTGTTTCCCCCCCTTTATAACCAATGCCATGAATTTCTTTGGGATCAATTTCCAGAAGTAGCAGTACTGGTTCAGAGGGTAAGAACATTTTTAAAAGCTGTTGCCAGATTGCCTCTAAAAGGTTACCATCAAAAAGAAAAAAAAAAAAAAAAAGAAAAAAGAAAAAAGAAAAAAAAAGCTTGTTGTCCTGGAAGTGAGTTGCTGATTTCCTAGTGTCCTGGCTTCCTTTGAGCTCACAGAGAGCCCCCGCCCTAGTTTCCTAAGGGCCCGGTGCCCCCTTCCAGCTTGTCTTCCTCTGCATTGGCCTTAGTCTGAGTACCCATCCTGCATGCAGTCCTGGGGCAGGATGTTTGATCACAGTGTTGTTCAAACAGAGCTGCAGGCCCTCGCCAACTGTCAGCCAGTCCATGGGCCCGAGAGGAGGCTGGGTACCCAGTCTAGGGTCAGGAGCCCTTCTAGTGCTCACTGGTATCACTGCAGGGGCAGGGCTGGGATGCATGCTCCTTACGGCAGCCTGGCCCCATAGCCTTATGCCCTGGAAGCCCTCCTGTATTTCTCAGGGGGGCGCCAGTCCCTCCCACTCTGTCCCCTGCTGTCACTTGGTGAGTTGTCCAGAAACTGCTGCTATGAGATAACCCTGCCCTCCCTGCCTGCCCCCTGCCCCCACCTCGGGGCTAGGAGGAAGTACACGTTCCCCCAGCCTGCCCAGGATGTTTGTGTTCATATAGGCGATGTGGCCCTGCAGGTTCTGGGAAATGGAAACCTTTTATAGCAGAGAAAGTGAGCCAGGAGAGTGAGAGTGACTGGGGTGGCTGTGTGTGTGTGTCTGTTTGTATGCACTGCACACAAAGGCATGAAACTGATTCTCAGGTCTTCAAAGTGGGTCTGCAAAGATCAAACAACTGAGACTTTTAAATACATTTACCTGTTTTTTAAAATTACATATATAATACAAGAGTATGATCTCATTTTAAAAACAAATTCATACAATGCAAAAGACGTTTAAAAACTTTGTTACTGGGAAATGTAACACATGCACAGAGAAGTACATCAGATGTAAATATACAGTTTAGCAAATAATTACTAGGCAAGCATTCCTGTAACCCCCAGATCAAGAAGAGAATCTTGCCAGAACCCGCAGAAGCCTCTCCCTCCCCCAGAAGCCACTACTCTCAGGACTTCCGTTCGCCATTTCTTGCTTTCGAAGTTGGGTCACCTGTGTGAACAACCCTGCATAATAACATGGTTCCATTTTGCCTGTTTTTGAACTTTATAGAAATGGAATCATAACCCATATTATGTTCTGCGTCTGACTTTTTTTTTGCTCAGGATCATGTCTGGGAGCTGCATCCTGGTTTTGATATCAGTGCATTTCTGGTATTAAAGCTCGTTTTCACTGATGTACAGACAAGCCTTACGAATTCTCGTGTTTGTGCATTTTGTTTGATGAGTATTAGAAAAAAATAATGACTCCAACACTGGTATTATTAAGGCTTTAATAAACGAGTTGGTTGAAAGGACCGTCTTAAGTAAATAATAGTACAGGTGGTCTGCGATTGTGTCAGTGGAGGTATGTGACTTCGGGAAGTTTGGGAGCTTCAGGGTCTAGGACAGGATGATCACATGTACACACACGCCACTCCCCTCCCTGGGGTGACTGCTTACAGCTGGAGCTCAGCCTTTCAGATTTTAGCTCTGTGTTGACCTAGGTGGCTATATAGATATAAAATAGGTAGCTGGGGATTTTTTTTTATTACTAATTTTTTTTTTTTTTTTTTTTGGTAAGAGGGTGTGCCATTCTTCTAAATTACTTCTTGGGATTTCTGAGTTTGTTCTCTGATTAAAGCAGCCTGTTTCCTTATAAGATTGTATACTTCAGGATGGGAGTGAGACTGGATATATATACATATATATGGTCTTGGCCTGCAGATGTTGGGAACTTGGAATCTGGAAGGGAGTTAACAGAGGTACCAGGCAGAGGCTGCCAGCCCGGAGCACATGCCCAGTATTGAGTTAACATGGGATTGTGACTCGGGCCTGAGATGTGCATGGCTGTGGTGTGGCCATCTGTGCGTGCACATGTGTGAGAGAGACACACAGAGGAACAAGGACAGGGACATGGAGAGACAGGAACAGGGACACAGAGAGGTAGAGCAGAGACACAGAAACATGGGACCAGTTGGCTGGCTAACTTGCTGGGTGGCTGGTTGGTTAGTCGGCTGTCTGGCTTGGTGGCTGACTGGTTTTCTGGTTGGTTTGGGTTTGGGGGTGTTTTTTTTATGGACTCAGGAAATCCAGGACTCCCTGGACTATGGAGGACTTCCCCTGATCTCAGTGCTGCTGTGAACCTCGGGATAGAGAGGTTAACAGTGGCTGCAGGCATTTGGGTGTCTGATCACCCCTTCCGCCATGAAGGTACTTTGAGTGCAGCTGCTTTGTCTTCATTATTATTGTGTGTTTTATTTTGTTTTGTTTTGGTTTTTTTTTAAATCCTGGATGAGGATGTATAAGTGCTTATTATGTGCCGTTACTGTGGGGAGTGGGGCCTTACGGGGATCATCTTGGGCTCCTCCAGCAGTCCAATGAGGTGGCACTGTTATCCTCTCTGGTCTGCATTGGGGCCAGGATTTAATCCCAGGAGATCTGACTCCAGAGCAGAAGCCTAATTTCTGCCATAAAATTACCCAGGGACAGAGGGCAGGCATTTATCAAAGACCCACCATGTTCACGACTCTATCCCTGCTTTTTAGAGATGGCAATAGTTACGATGGCCTTAGAGTCACCCACCTGGGTTCGAGCCCCACCTCTGCCTTTTCCCTCGCTGGGTGATCTCAAACAGGTAACTTGCCGCTCTGAGCCTCAGTGTTCCTTTCTGTGATGTGGGGCAGAATGGTAGAGCCTTTCCCCTGGGAGGCTGCCTGGGTTGAGTTAGGGCCAGGTGTGAGGCCGGTGCTTCTTAGCGGGGCTGCCATCGTTAAGTGTAGCTGAGGGAACTGGACCATGGGAGCAGGCCTCCAGCCTGGGCTCCTGGCTCCGTAAGTGCCAGATCCTGTTCTCACTTTTGACAACTTGGACTCATGTCCATGAGTGGTCTCAGGACAGACTCTGGAGTGAGTCAGAGTTCAGAGTTCTGAGACCCAGGTTCAGACCCCTGCTCCTCCGACCTTGGGCAAGTAATGTCCCCCTTCAGAACCTTGCTTTCCCCATTCTGAAATGGAGGTGATGAGAACACTGCCTCCACGGATCACTAGAAAACTTGAATTCAGTGTTTTGTGGCACGTACTCTGCAGGGGGGCCTGGCACTCTGGATGGGGGAGGGGGGCAGTTAGGATGGTTACTGTTGGCAGCTGGGTGCCACCCAGGATAACAAGGCCTAGCTATGTGTGTCCCCCTCCCCCCCACCACCACGGGGAGCCTTCCTGGCCGCCGTGTTCCTGGTGGGCTCCACTGCTCCCCGCCCCCCCACCCCAGGGTCGTCCTCAGGTGAGGACAGGCAGAGCCCGAGACACCTCCGGCCTGACCCCCCAAGAGCAGGATGGAAAGGACAGGGTTTTAACAGATGTTCTTTGACAAGGGTTCCCTGGCTCTGTTTAATCAAGATTGTCAAATATTGATTTAATCTCTAGACCCGACAGATGTGATCTTAGCAGGTTTCAGTGGCAATTAGCTGGGATTAGTTAGCAAGTCAGGCTCCAAGCTGACAAGACAACCATCTTCTAAAGGAAGTTTGGCCTGGCCACAGGAGTGAGCCCTGCGGGGGAACCTACTGAATATTTAACCACCAGTCCGACCTGGGCAGCAGCAGCCACGAGAGCAGCCTCAGAAGCGGGGTCCTGGAAGCCTCTGTGGGCCCAGCGTTGCCCCACACAGTGACAGCGGGAACACTCGGGGTTCGAGGCAAGCAGCCTTAGACCGAAAAGCTTCAATATCAAAATAAACGGCACGGCCATACCAGTGCATGTGGCTTGACACTGGGCCTGGCTAGAGCCAGGAGATCCCTCGAGGGATGTCCAGCTCCCTGGAGCAGGGGTTGTGCCCCTGATTAAGTCTTCCCAGAAGGGGCTCCCCTGATCACAGAGGCCCGTAGCCCAGCTCTGTCACTGTATCCCCACTCCACGAGCATGGCTGCAGCTCCTGGATGGGCCTGGTGCATGTGCCTGTACTCCAGGAAGAATCCTTTTTTTTTTTTTTTTTTTTTTGCGGTACGCGGGCCTCTCACTGTTGTGGCCTCTCCCGTTGCGGAGCACAGGCTCAGCGGCCATGGCTCATGGGCCCAGCCGCTCCGCGGCATGTAGGATCTTCCTGGACCGGGGCATGAACCCGTGTCCCCTGCATCGGTAGGCGGACTCTCAACCACTGCGCCACCAGGGAAGCCTGAAGCATCCTTTTTTAATTTTGGATTTCAAAGTCTCATTTGAAGTGAGTGGGACTGCTCCCAGAATTGGAACAAGATGCACAATCCACACGTGCTTCATGCGAGGTAGTGACACCCTTGCCTAACCCACCCAACACCACAGGGACTCAGCAGCAGGTGCCTCCCCTGGCCCTGGCTCTGTGGCCACCAGGAAGGAGGGGCTTGCCCTTCCTCTTGTTCAAGGTTGGCCAGCGTGGGTTACCTGGCTTCTGAGCCCAGAGGAGCCAGGGTTCATTCCAAGGCCACCTTTGGTCCTATTTGTTTGCTTAAGATATTACTATTATTATTATTACATAAGTGAAAATGATAATAGCTAATACTTATATATCACTGTGTGCCAGGGATATTCTAAGTCTCTATGTTCATTAATTCATAACATTCCTACGAGTTGAGCCCTATTATTATCTCCATTTTACAGATGGGAAAAGTGAGGTATAGGGAGGCTAAGTCACCTGCCCAAGGTCTGAGTGGCAGAGGTGGGAATTGAACCTGGGTGGTCTTTGCTTCTAACCACTACGCTACAGCTGTCACATCAGGAAGCATCTTCAAGATCTGGTGATAAGTAAGAAAAGCAACTATGGAGGTATTAACTCATTTATTTTAAAAAAAATTCTTTTCTGTATATAAGCATTTATTGCAGTTTAAGCATTTTGGGTAAGCACTGCTTCTGTTTCACTGAGGAGCACATGAACACGAGATGGGGTTCCCCTTCCTTCTCTCAGTGGGGCTGGGGGCGAGCATCTTGCTAGGCCACAGAGGAATCTCCACTTGGAAAGATGCGTATTTTTCAGACTCCATGGCCCTAGAGGCGAGGTTGAGGTGGGGACTTGTGCTCTACCCAGGGGGTGGGACAGCTCTTCCATTCTAACTGCATCCATCAGGGCTTTTCAGTGCGTGGCTTTCACTCCACTCATGTTTCCCTTCACATGCTCACTTTTAAAACTGAAAACTTAACCCCAGCCTGAGGCGCCCCTCCCCTGTGCAATTGTGAGCATTTCCTTATAGACTCACAGAGAAAGGTGTGGAAGAAGACATGCAAAACCTATGCACAGGGCTTCTCGCCAGGATTTGGATTTGGGGCAGAGCCTCATAAGGGTCTTGCAGAGGGCCTTGAACTTACATACATGCTTGTAAAAATTCATACACAGACATGGAGAATTTTTTTTTAAGTTTTCCTTTATCTCCATTCCATTTTACTCCTTAGAAGTAACCACTTTTAATGGTTTGGTGGATGTCTTCCTAGACCCTTTCTTGTACGTTTTATAGAATTTATGTATATACACACTCACACTAACAAAATCTGTCCCCCTCTTATTTAAACCAAATGGGGTCATGCTATACAAACTATTCCACAACTTGCTGCTTTTCCTTCCCAAGTGGCAGCATAGAGTAAAAGAGTATAAGGTAGGAAGCTGGATAGCCTCGGTTCAGATCCCAGTGCTACTGGATTCTAGCTGAGTGACCTTGGGCAAGTTACTCAGCCTCTCTGGACTGAGTTGCATTGGCTTTAAATGAGCATGGTCCCTCAGGTAGTCCCTCCCTCACAGGCTTGTCATGAAGATTAAACGGGTGAATGTGTGTAAGCATTTCACCTGGTGCACAGTAAGCACTCGGTAAGTATGAGCCATGCTCATTCCCTTCAGGCCGTGTGGATAATCTGCATGCACACGACACATGGCATTACCTCACTGTTTATCACAGCTGCGGCACCTTCCCTGGAATAGAGGCACCCAGATTCACTTAACCCATCCTCTGCTCGTGGGCATTGGGGCTGTTCCCAGCGCTTCCGTATTACAGCAGTGCGGCAGTGTGAGCACCCCTGCAGTTGAACCACCTTGAGTCTGTCTTTCAAGGTGCACTGGGGTGAATATCTGAGGAAGAGATTCCTAGAAGGGGAATTGCTGGGTACAAATAAAACAGTATGCACACCTACATTTTCAATGCATAATTCCAGTTCATTCTTCCTATTTCCCCAAGGGGAAAAAACCGATACCGATTTAACTCTGACTTGTGTGGGACCCTCACCTGTTTGGAGCGTAATAGCTGTACATGGCTGCCCTTGCCCCTGTGGGGACTGCCCTTGACTCCCAGGTAGGAATGTGGAGCCCTCCTGGATGCCTGGGAAAGTTTAAATTAGAAACACCCATCCGCTGGGCTCTGACATTAAATATGAAAGTGCAGGTTCTCACAGCGTGATACCGTGATATAATAAGAAAAATATTTTGGTCTTCATTCAGGTTCCTGGCACAAGCGCTTCTAAAACCCTTGGAATTTCCTGAGAGATATGGGTGATACCATCTTTTGTTATTCAAAATAAGCTCCTTTGAACTGTACCTGAGTTTATGCTAAAGAGGTGACTCTTGGTGGACCCCTAAATATCTTCAGAATGGGGCTGGTTGCCAGAGGAACCAACCACGTGATTAGAGGCTTGGGACTTACAGCTCCACCCTCCTGACCTCTGGGAAGGGAGAGGGGCTGCAGATTAAATCACCAATAGCCACTGATTTAATCCATCAGGCCTTCATAACAGAACCTCCGTGAAGCCCTAAACAACACGGTTCAGAGAGCTTCTAGGTTGGTGAACGCATGCACATACTGGGAGGGCGGCACACCCCAAACTCCACAGGAACAGAAGCTTCTGCACTCAGGACCCTTCTAGACCTCATCCTGTGTATCTCTTCATCTGACTGTTCATCTGTATCCTTTATAATAAACCAGTAAGTAGTAAGTAGTGTTTCCTGAGTTATGTGAGCTGTTATAGCTAATTATTGAACTTGAGGAGGGGGTCGTGGGAATCTCTGATTTGTATTCAAGTCAGACAGAAGTGTGGGTAACCTAGGGACCCACTGCTTGCAGTTGGGGTCTGAAGTGGGGACAGTCTTATGGGACTGAGCCCTTTACCTCTGGGGTTTGTGCTCACTCTGGGTAGTTAGTGTCAGGATTGAGTTAAATTGTGGGACAGCCAGCCCTACGAGAATTGCTTGGTATGGAAAACCCACACATTTGGTGTCAGAATTGTTGAGCATACAAAACATCACAGTAGTATATGGCCATGGTCGAGGCCCTGCTCACTGTTCTTTGGGCTGATGGAGCATAGTCTCTGCCATGGTACTTTCTAATGAGATTTCTGAGATTTCCATCCGCCTTGTTTCCTGGGGGAGCTCTAAAGTAGTCCTGTGTATGCTCAGGTTTCCAATAAGGTGGAGAAAGATACAGCGGGGAGAAAACAGATTCTTAATCTGAAATCTGCTGAGGTGTTGCTGACATTCCAGAGCTTTGTCCTTATGAATTGATTTCAAAGATACTTGCGTCATTCGTGTATTCACACAACACACCCATTGGACCTGCTGTATCTTTTATGTAGAGCATAGGTGTGGGAGCCAGACTGTCGAGGTTTGAATCCCAGCTGTGTGACTTGGCCATGTTACCCTTGCCTCATCTGTAACACGGGCATGCTAGGGTCCCTACTTAATAGGGTTATAATAACACACAAGTTAATACACCCCACGAGGGTAGCCCCGCACCTGGCCCATCAGGAGAACTCATAAGTATTAGTCTTATTGTCATAAGCATCACCACCATATCATTCCTCCCCTCTACCCAACCCATGTGGCAAGAACACAAACGTTAGACCCCAGTCCACCACACACTTGGAGCTGTTCAAGGTCTAAGGAGAACAAAAGATACTCAGAGGCTTAAAAATCCTGTGGGCTGGGCTTCCCTGGTGGCGCAGTGGTTGAGAGTCCGCCTGCCGATGCAGGGGATGAGGGTTCGTGCCCCGGTCCGGGAAGATCCCACATGCCGCGGAGCAGCTTGGCCCGTGAGCCATGGCCGCTGAGCCTGCGCGTCCGGAGCCTGTGCTCCGCAACGGGAGAGGCCACAACAGTGAGAGGCCCGCGTACCGCAAAAAAAAAAAAAAAAAAAAAAAAAATCCTGTGGGCTAACTCTTGTAGTCGAGAGTGTGTGCAGCCCAGAGCCCTGGGAGCTCAGGGACGGGAGGACAAAGGTGATTCTGCCTGGAGTGTGGAGGGGCTGGCGGGAGGAAGTCACCGCGTGCTGGCCAGCAGCACCGGGGGCGAGGGGTGTGGACAAGGCTCCCTGTCCGCTGAAATACCTCCTGCAGTGGCCACAGTGCCCTTCAGACCAGTAATTGTCACCAAAGATGACCCTCTCAGCAGCATCCAGCCTGTGAACCACCTGGTCCTCCCCAGACCACACCCCCACTCCAGGGCCTCTCGCACACCTGCCCTCCTGCCCCTCTGCCTGGGCCCGCTATGGCCAGTGTGCTCACTCCCTCTGACATTTGCGGCCCCTCGAGGCTTGGTGTCAGACGCTCCTCTCTTTGCTCTGTCCATTTCTTCCTCTCTCCTCAGCCCTGGCTGCATGTTGGAATCAGCTGCAGAGCTTTTAAAAGACACTCAGGCCTGGGCCCCACCCCAAACCAGCTGATTCAGACTCTCTGGGGGTGGGGTGTGAGCACCTGTATTTTTACTAAGCTCCCCGGTGCCTCTAATGGACAGCTGGGGGAGAGAACCACCGTCTCAGACAACCCCAGAGTGCCTTGTATATGGGCCGCTCCCAGCTTTCCTGCCCCGGCACGTCAGCCTCGCTCATCAGCACACCTGGGGCACGGCAGGCGCCCTCTCTTGATGCAGACCCCAGGTCAGAGGGCACCCCCTCTCTGAGCCTACAGGGTGGGACCTCCTCCCAACCTGTCACAGCATTACATTTTATTCCTTTATATGGCTGACTACCCTTTGAAGTACCCTTGTTTTCTGTCTTTGTTTACTTATTTCTCTGGCTTCCTTCTACTGGAAGTAAGTTCTTAAGGGGTGGGGAGCGTGGTCTGCCCTGCTCAGGGCTGTATCTTCAGCTCCTATAACAGCACATAGTAGATGCTTTAAGAAATTTATTGAATAAATTAATGGATTTTAAGTGCTTAGTGTTTGTGGAATAAATGAGTCTTACATGCCTAGTAAATGTTGAACAAGTGAAGAAGTTTTTAGTGCTTTTTCTGACTGAATGAATTTTTTGGACTGAATGATTTGTAAGAACGTGGTAGGTGTGGGAATTCCCTGGCGGTCCAGCGGTTAGGGCTCTGCGCTTTCACTGCCAAGGGCCCAGGTTCCATCCCTGGTCGGGCAACTAAGATCCCAGAAGCCCCACAGTGCAGCCAAAAAAAAAAAAAAAAAAAGAATGTGGTAGGTGTTTGTTGTATGAGTGAGTGAATGAATGAATGAGTTTTAAGGACTAACTAGTTTTTTTTTTTAATTTATTATTTTTGACTGCGTTGGGTCTTTGTTGCTGCTCGCAGGCTTTCTCTAGTTGTGGAGAGTGGGGGCTACTCTTTGTTGTGGTGCGCAGGCTTCTCACTGCAGTGGCTTCTCTTGTTGCAGAGCACGGGCTCTAGGCGCACAGGCTTTCGTAGTTGTGGTGCGCAGGCTTCAGTAGCTGTGGCTCGCGGGCTCTAGAGTGCAGGCTTACTAGCTTAGTTGCTCCGCGGCGTGTGGGATCTTCCCGGACCAGGGCTCGAACCCGTGTCCCCTGCATTGGCAGGCAGATTCTTAACCACTGCGCCACCAGGGAAGCCCAAGGACTAACTAGTTCTTACTGGACAAAAGAATGACTTGTATGTGCCCCGAAACTGCTGAATCGCCACTGTGTCCCTGGAGGAGTCATTGTTCTTCCTGAGCCTCTGAGAGTAGCCCTCAGACTTGGTGCCACAACGCTGAGCTATCCAGAGCTCACAGGTCTCACTGAGCCCCCATCACAATGACTGAGTCATGTTTCCATAAAGGAGAAACATCTGGAATAGACCAGGGCAGCCCTGGACACAGAGGCTATATAGGATGGAGGCCCTGGATACCTACTTAGCCCCTCTCATCTAAGGCCTGTGAAGGGGCAGCATACATACACACACACACAGACACTCTCTCCCCCCAACACATTACTTTCAGCTTCTTCCCAGGGGCAGACACACTTGGGCACCAAGCAAGCCCTACCTACCCTCAGGTCATGGACCCCAACTGAGACGGTGCTTCCTGGTCCAGAATGAAGTCATGCATCCGCTCATTTATTCAGCAGATATTTATTAATGGCCTACTGTGCGTCAGGCTTGTGCCACAGGTGCAGGCAGTGACTCACATTCAGTGCCTCGCAAACTTTACATATGGCAAACAATTAATTACATGGTAAATTGCTTACATATATGTATATATTTTTAATATTTATTCATTTTTGGCTGCATTGGGTCTTAGTTGGGGCACGCAGGATCTTCCTTGTGGCGTGTGGGCTCTTCATTGTGGCGCGTGGGCTTCTGTCTAGTTGTGGCGGGCAGGCTCCAGAGTGCGTGGGCTCTGTAGTTGCGGCATGCGGGCTCTTTAGTTGAGGCGCGTGGGCTTAGTTGCCCCGTGGCATGTGGGATTTTAGTTCCCCAACCAGGGATCGAACCCATGTCCCCTGCATTGGAAGGCGGATTCTTAACCCTGGACCACCAGGGAGGTCTCTACTTATATATATTGATGCAGGTACCACCAAAGGGAAATGCAGAGAGCTCAGGTTGGGGATTGAACAGGTTGGTGAGAAACGAAGCTTAGGTGGAGGAAGTGTCATTTGTCCTGAGTCTTGAGAAGAAATTACCTAGGTCAAGGAAGGGGAGCAGGAGTGGCATGTACAAAGGTCCTGAGACAGCAGGGAAGATGGGTGTGAGGGAAACTGAAAGAGGGACATTGTGGCCTGGGCTCCAAGAGCAAGGGGAAGAGGAAAGGGAGCCTGGAGGACTGAGAGGAAGGGTTTGAATTTTATTGTGTGGCAAAGGGCCCTTAGGAGAGCAGGAACAGAAGCAGAGACACCGGTGAGGCTGTGGTGTAGTGAACCAGTGAAAGTCACAGCAGCTCAGACCAGAGGGCTGGTGGGAGAGAAAGATGGACTCGGATATGCTGTGGGGAGAGTCAACAGGACGTGGGGTGGTGAATTGGACGTGTGGAGTGAGGGAGAGGAAGTGTGAAGGATGACATTGACGCTTCCAGTTTGAGCCCTTGGGTGGAAGTAAGTGCCTTTTGCTGAGATGCAGAGGAAGCAGATGGCCAGTTGCATTCCTGTTCTGACAGATATTCTGGTGTACCACCCTGTTGACATCTCTTGTCTTGATTTGGCCAATAAAATGTAGTTTGCAGAAGTGACACGTGTCATTCCCGAGCAGGAACTTTAAGGGCCATTGCGTGGTTCAGCCATGTCTTTTCCCTCTGAGATTGGCAGGGTCTCAGGTGAAGGGCTACTCCCTCAACTGGGAACAAAGCTGACATGAGCGGGGCCCTTGGCCAATCCATGATGGACATGCAGTATGAACAAGAAACAAACCCTTGTTGTGTAAGCCTCTGAGCACTTGGGGTCCTTTGTTAGTGTAATGTAGCTCAGCCTGTCCTGACTGTCCTGAGAAGGAGCAAGTTTTGTGGTTGGGAGAGATCAAGAGGTCAGGCTGGGAATGTTCAGTTTGCAGTGCATGTGAGATACAGACGTGGTGGTGTCGAGTAAGCAGGTAAGTACCTGAGTTTGGAACTCAGAAGAGCAGTTGTATCTGGAGATAATTTATCGTGTGTCACCACTGAAGAAAATGAGAATCATGAGGTGCTGGAGTCTGCCTGTGATCACTGGCAGGGCTGGTGCTTGAGCTCAGGACTGCCTCACTTCAGGAATGAAGCAGCTGGGGTCAGTCCCAGCTCTGCTACCTCATAGTCATATGGTCTAGGACACATTACTTCCTTCCTGTTTCCTCATGTGTAAGCTGGAGATAATAATGATATCTACCCCATGGAGCTGCTGTGAGGGTTAAGAGAAATAACAAATGTCAGGTGCTTAGACAAGGACCTGGACCATAGAAGGGTCATACGTGGTAGCTGTTGTTACAGATGTTGTTTTGTTGTTTTGTTGTCATGTAACTAAAATGTCCAGAGGTGGGAAGTGGAATCGGGTTGGCTTCAGGTCCAGGCTTGATGTAGAGACTCAAATGATGACTACAGCCCCCAGATTGTCTGTAACTCTCAGCCCCTTTCACAGATGGTTCTCCCCTCATGGTCACAAGATGGCTACAAGATTCCATCTTTCACATCCTCTACAGCTTGGGGTAAAAGGGAAAAGCATAGTCTTCAGCCCCAGCACTTCTAGCAAAGACATCACTAGGTCTCTGGTTCTGATTGGGTTGCGTGATTTGTTCCTGACCTTGAGAAGAAGCCCTCCTCTAGCCCGTTGGGTGGAGGTCAGAGCGAGCAGGTTCTCAAAGGGAAATCTGGGCTGTTGTTGGAAAAAGAAGTCATGGAGGCTGGGGGAGCAAACTGCAAATGTCTAGCCCTGGAAGGCTTGTGTTTTTCCCTTTTCCTCTGCTCTGTGAGGTTCCGGCAGATATTGTGACCCCACAGAGCAGGGCCCTTCAGAGCCAGGACACTGGGGCCGTGGTGCTGGCCTGTCCGCCTGCTGTTCTAGCCTCCAGGCTTGGGGGGCCTGATAAGGAAGCATCCTCTCAGCTCAGAGGTCCCCAGCTTCTTTACAAATGACAGTCTGGGAGCACTTACACAGATACACCATTAGTTGCCCACTCTTCTAACAGACCCTGACGTTTTCTGGGAACCAGTGTGGCCAGCCCCAGGGATGAGTCCTCAGTGGCCCACGGGCAATCAGGATGATCACAGACTCTGGCTGGCCTCACCAGCTTCTCTGGCAACTGGAGTGGCCATAAGGGACCACATCCTGGCCAATGAGACATAAAAGAATGTCTGTGGAGGGAGGAGCAATGTTCTGGCAATGTTCTTCTTCCTGATTAGGGTCAGATCGGTAAGAACACTCTTACATCATCCCTTTCTTTACCCCTCGCCAGTAGTTCAGTGAGAGGCATGGCTGTGGCTGCCAGCTTGTGACCACGGGGCCACAAGCCAAAGATGTAAGCCAGCAGCACACTGCGGGACGGCAGTGGGGGAGAAAGAGAAAACGCCTGACGTCAGTTCCCTGTACGAAGCGTGGAGCTGCCATATCTGGCCTCCTTGTTACATGAGATAATGAAATGTCTTCATTGCCCAAGACACTATTGGATGGTATTGTTACTTGCAGCCAAATGCCTCCCACCTGACTCACCCACTGTCGCTTGCTTCTCATTGTGCCACTGCCTTGGCCCCATTTGTTCGCTCCACCATCCGCAGCTGCCTTCTTTGCACACAGCACCGTGTCTTAGTCCAGGTCCTCAGATGCCAGCAGCAAAAGCCTTGCTTGACAGCCTTGGGCAGAGGCAGATTTATCAGTGGCTTACAGAATCAACAGGAGGCCAGAGGAGCAATTGTAGAAAACAGGCAGGAGCCAAGCAACACTGGAAGAAAGGAACGCCAGGGTCCCTAGCAAGTGACATGTAGGAAAAGTCAGATCCACATCCCCCGCTACTGCAGGACACCCTCCAGCCTTTTATGCTCTGCGGAGGTCCTGTGCCCACCCCTGGCTGTGCTTCTGTAATTGCGGGGAGGGGGAAGAACTCCTGCCAAAGATATGCAAAGGAACAGTGATAATAGCAGGGACCATGAGGTAGATGGTATTATCCCCATTTTACAGATTGAAATTGAGTCACAGTTTCAGTAACCAGCCCATGGCACACCAGTATCTGAACCCAGGCGGTCTGGCTCTCATAACAAGAGGTTCCCCATCAGGAAGATCAGAGTGCTTTTAGGAAGAGGGAGTTCGACAGAGACAGCTAGAAAGGGACCAGTGTGCACCGGTCCCTGAATCCCAGAGAGGCTGTGGGTATCATACACTCAGTCTGTGAACGTCACAGAGACTCGGCTGCACCTGCTCGGGGAAGGGATTTGTGCAGAGACTGGGGCCTCAAGAACATCTGTGTGTTTTCATAGAAGGGAGCAAAGCGAATTGGGGGTTTCCGACTGAGCTGAAACAAAATGCCGTCAGCAAAGCCCATCTGTCAGAGGTGTTTGCACAAGCAAGTCAGGGTCACATCGGGGCCACTGCGTTTCCCAACCAGCCCAAACGTGACCTCAAAGGACTAATCCTCTGAACTCTGCCAGGCTGACCCAAGGGCACAGCTGGGCTGCCAAACAGTGCCAACAGTGCCCTCAGCTGGTCGGGATACCCCAGCCTGGCCTGGGATCCGGGGCCCAGCAGAGTTTGGGGCTGCCCTCAGGCCCTCATCTCTGGCGAAGCTGAAGACCAGTCACCGAAAGTCACAAACCAGCAGCCCCTGCTCAAATCAGGCCCACATACTTACTTTGTTGGCCCTCATTGTGGTGTGTGTTGGTAATTCATCTGTTGACTAAGAATACTTGTAAGTAATGCAAATGGTAGCCAGTGGTGTGCAGTAAAAAGTGAGGCTCCTTTCTGCCCCTTCCAAAACACAGATCCTGGGGATACACAGTAGCTCACATTCTTATTGGGGGGGGGCCAGGAATAAATCAGAGATATAAGTGGGTATAAGTACTAAAGAAAATAAATGAAGCAGGGATGGGGCTGGGAGTGGAGAGGAAAGATACCCAGTTTCCCTCCCCAGGGGCATCCACCATGAGCAGTTTCTTGAAAATCCTTTTAGAGGTCATCTCTGCACGTTAGTTTGTTGCTGTCATAGCTGTTGTTTCTGTTTCTCAGATTGGGAGATGTTGCATACAGTTCTAGATTTCTGGTTTCTCTTGAAAAATCCCATGATCAGGCATCCACATGCCTGCAAGGCTTCGTTGCAGGAGCTGAGGCCCAGCTACCTCTTCAGAGGACGCCTCTGCTGTCCAGGTCCCCGCGGCTTCACCTGGCCTCCATCTCCCTTAACCAGCCCAACCCTGGGGACTCTCCACTTTCCTGCCCCTTCTCTGCCACCTCCCCTGTATGCCTCCCTGTGGTATCTTCAGGAATGCTCATGGGGAACCAGGAAGAGGGCGCTCTTGCTCCCCGCCCCCACCTCTCCCCTCACCTGGTTCTCACTTTCTCAGAGGCTATAGGCTCCCCTTCTTTTTTGCTCCATGAATCTGCTTCATGCTTCCCCGGCGGTGCCTCTCTGCCAGCTAATTCCATACCTCTAGGCATGAGTTGTGAAATGCCTCCTACACGTGTACACGTGCGCGTACACACACACACACACACACACACACACTCATACTCATACACATGCTCACACAGGAGGCCTTCCACTTACTCAGAAAGCACCAACACTCGCTTACTCACGAGTCAGTCACATCACTCACAATGGCCATGTCCAGTTCCACATTCCAAGGGAGTCACCTTGAGTCAGATGCCCAGGCCAACCCAGCACTCTGCTGCCCTGAATAAAATCAGTTCTGTTGGCAGGAGAAAGGGGCACAGCTGCTGGGACAAGCAGCAGATTCTGCCACAGGCCGTGATCCACTTTCCCCTTCCTTCCCCACTGAGGGTTTCATCTTCCAGAAGCTCAGGGTAGAGACAAAGGAAAGTGATCCTGCAGAGTACTTTATGTTGCCGGGCAGAAGAAGAATGAACTCCCTTCCCCAGAGGTCTACAAGTCAGGATGCACTAAACACATCAGGTCAGGTGGAGGCTGTCTGTTCGTTCATTAGTGAACGAGTGTCCTGGACACTATTCCAGGAGCTGGGGCTACATCAGTGAACAACACAGATAGCCCTGCCGTTCTGGAACTGATAACTTAGTGATGGAGATAATCAGTAAATAGCAAACTAATTTCAATTAGTGGTAACCTCTAAGGAAAAAGAAGAAAGCAGAGTGACAGAGAAAGGCTCCTAGAGTGGTTTGGGAAGGCTTCATTAAAGAATGAATATCAAGTTAGGGAACCAGCCTGGTGAAGCACTGAGGAAGGATACCCACATATCCCATATGGGGCCTGATATGTCAGAAGAACAGAAAAGAAGGCCAGTGTGATGGGAGAGGCACATCCCTTAGTTGGGGCTGGGGAGAGGCAACAGGGAGACTGGCCAGTCCTGTGGGGCTCATGAGCCAGCGGAAGGAATTTGGATTTTATTCTAATGCAGTAAGAAGCCACTGGGGACATGTCAGCAAAGAAGCAATAGGAGCTGATCTGCCAGTTCTCATAGTATCAATATTTATTAATCACATAGATTTCTAGAGACATTCCCTCCCCCAAATCCACCGGTGCTCATGGTGATTCCTCCATCTTTTTCACTTCCTTTCTGGCGGGGTGGCTGGTCAGGTGGACTACAAAACAGATGGACAACCGTGCAGCCTCTGTGTACAACCACCAGTAGACAGGACTCATGGGGGGCAGAGGAACATGTTCAATGACACCACAGGGAACAGTCAGCCAGATCCTGAAAGTGGGAAGCTCCACAGGACAAGTGACCTCATTCCTTCCATAAGTAAATAGCATCCAGGTGGGGGAGGGGGGGTTGTAGAGTAGTGGAGACTTAAGAATATACATGCCAAAGCAGAGTACAGATCTTGTTTGGATCCTGATTTGAACAAGTCAACTTTCAAAAGACATCTTTGAGACAATGCGGGGAAATGTAATGCAGTTGGGGTATTACATGACATTAAAGAATTCTTATTTATCTAGATGGGTATGATAAAGGTATCGTGATTACTTTTTTTTTTGAAGGCCTCATATGCTAGAGATACAAGCTAAATTATTTATAGGTAAAATGGCCTGATGTCTGGGATTTATTCTAAAATATTGTGCCAAAAACAAAGTGGAGGAGTAGGGGAACAGATGAAACGGGAATGGCAAATAGTTAATAGCGTTGAAGCTGGTGGGGTGGTTTATCATGTCCTTCTCTCTGCTTTTGGGTATGTTTGAAATTTTCCATAATAAAATGGTTTTTGTGGTTTTGTTTGTTTGTTTTTAAATGAGTAAAGCTGTCAAAAACAAAAGGTCATTCTCTGGGAGCAGTAATATCACATCTCACCTTTGCCTTTTCTCCCTTTTCAGCATGGCAGGGAAGGCACCCCTGCAGCCTGCCAGCCCTCGCACACACCTGCCGCTTGCTCTGCCCTGCTGAGCCACTCAGTCTGGAGGCCCCGGGACAGCGCCTGCCTCGTGAGGTTGTCCTGGCTCAGTTGTCCACAGCGATGGTGGAGAACTGGACTCCACAGGCTCACAACCTTCCCGACAGGCTTCAGGGGCCAGAATCCTTCATCCTGGGACTGGTGGCCCTGAACAATGGCTGAGGGCCAGGGGACCCCATAAAGTTAGTCTACAGCTTTCAGGGGCCAGTAGCACTCCAGTGCCCGTGGACTATGACCACCTATCGGCCCATTCCCAGTGATGGTGTGGACCTGGCCGTCAGCTGTGGGACCAGGGCAGCCGATGTCCTCCCTGGCCCGCACACAGGGGACTACGCTCCCATGGGATTCTGGGTCCAGAACGGCAGCATGCCCCAGCCAGTGGGTGAGAGCCCGGCCAGTGCCACCACCCGCCCCAGTCCCACCACCCCCGCGGTGCCCAAGATGGGTGTGCGGGCAAGAGTGGCCGACTGGCCGCCCAAGCGGGAGGCCCTGAGAGAACAGAACAACCCCAGCCCCTCACAGGACACAGATGGCACAAAGGCCACAAAGGTGGCCCATTCCATGAGAAGCGTACAGAACGGACAGCCCCCCGCCAGCACCCCGGCTTCCTCAGGGTCCAAAGCCTTGCACCGACTCTCCAGGAGAAGGTCCAAGGATGTGGAGTTCCAGGACGGGTGGCCCCGGTCCCCCGGCAGGGCCTTCCTCCCGCTGCGGCATCGCAGCAGCAGCGAGATCACCCTCAGCGAGTGCGACCTGGAGGACGCGGCGGAGCCCCGGGGCGCCCGGCACACGGGGGCGCTGCCGCTCTTCCGCGAGTATGGGAGCACGTCCTCCATCGACGTGCAGGGCGTGCCCGAGCAGAGCTTCTTCGACATCCTCAACGAGTTCCGCAGCGAGCAGCCCGAGGCCCGGGGTGCCCCGAGCCTCACTGAGCTCCTGCGTGCCGATCCCGGCCGACACGTCACAAGGGGCGGCAGTGGAACCAAGGGGGACGCCCGCAACGGACAGCCCGCCAAGGACGGCCTGTTGCCACTGCAGCCCATGAAGGAGAAGGAGAAGGCCCGGAAGAAGCCCACACGGGGCTTGGGCGGCGGGGATGCGGTGGACTCGTCCATCTTCAGGAAGCTGCGGAGCAGTAAAGCCGAGGGCGAAGCGGCCCGGTGCCCCGGGGAGGCCGAGGACGGCCGGAGCCCCCCGGAGGCCAGCAGGCCGTGGGTCTGCCAGAAGAGCTTCGCCCATTTCGACGTGCAGAGTATGCTGTTCGACCTCAACGAGGCGGCCGCCAACCGGGCGTCCACGGCCCAGCGGCGGAACACGACCACCGGGGCTTCGGCCGCCTCGGCCATGGCGTCCCTCACGGCGTCGCGGGCCCACAGCCTCGGCGGCCTGGACCCCGCCTTCACCAGCACGGAGGACTTGAACTGCAAGGAGAACCTGGAGCAGGACCTCGGCGACGACAACAGCAACGACCTGCTGCTCAGCTGCCCGCACTTCCGCAACGAGATCGGCGGTGAGTGCGAGCGCAACGTGAGCTTCTCCTGGGCGGCCGCAGGCTCCACGGGCAGCGGTGGGGGCGGCGGAGAGGGCCGTCCGCCGGAGCCCGCCCTGAGTGCCTACCGCACCAACGCCAGCATCTCGGTGCTGGAGGTGCCCAAGGAACAGCAGAGGACGCAGAGTCGCCCGCGGCAGTACAGCATCGAGCACATGGACCTGGGCGCCCGCTACTACCAGGACTACTTCGTGGGCAAAGGTGAGGTGGGGGAGGCACCTGGTCTCTGAAACTGTCACTGCTCATTCATTCGCTGCCAGGCCCTGCCCTGGGCACCGAGGGTGCAGAAGGACACAAGACCTCCCTCAGAGAGGGGCTGTGAGGATGCAGGGAGTCCAGCCTCATGACACATGGGTAGCACTCCAAAACCCTGAGCTACATGAAACAGTAGATATGCATTAACTTAGCAAACAGGTGCTTGGGTCAGCTATGTGCCAGGGCACTTTCTAGAGCTGGGGGATACAGTATTGACCAGCTTGAAACAAAAACCTTGTCTTCCTAATGTCTTAGTAGGGTAAGACAAACAATAAAACTAGATAAGTATGTAAACTATCTAAGGTGTGGTGGGTGGCAAGTGGGGTGGAGAAAAGTAAAGCAGGGAAGAGGGAAACAGTGTCAGCGCTGGGAGTTGCATTTTCAGTAGGGAATGGTCAGGGAGGGCCTCCTAGGTGGGTGCCCTTTGAGTACTGAGGTGAAGGAGGTGAGGGAGGGAGCCTTGTGGAGATTGAAGACAGTGTTCCTGACACGAGAAACAAGTACAGTAGTCCTGGAACACTGGAGGAATAGGACGGAGGCCAGTGTTGCTGGGACAGAGTGACTGAGGGAGAGTGGAAGGAGCTGAGACAGGTGACGGGGCAGATCATGTGGGACTTTGTGAGCCACAGTGAGGACTCTCACTTTTACCCTGCGTGAGATGGGGCCGCAGGAAAGTTCTGAGCAGGAGAGGGCCTTGATCTGACTCAGGTATTCTCAGCCTCCCTCTAGGGAACAGGCTGTGGGGGCAGGGGGAGCTGGGAGACCGAGGAGGAGGCTGCTGCAATGGTCCAGGCAGGAGATGATGATGGGCAGGTCTAGGGGAGCCTGGGGGGGGGAAGAAGCTGGCAGGTTCTGGATTCCCTTTGATGGCGGAGCTGTTGATGTTTGGAGGGTGTTAACACAGGCATCACACATGGTTAAGTTCATTGGTGCTGATGAGGCAATCCTAGGAGGCAGCAGAGCCGTAGTGCAGAGACCACAAACCCAGGCAGCCTCGGGGACCAGGCAGGGGCTGCACAAAGGGCAGCTCCTGCTCAGCTCCAGCTCACTGTTGTCATCAGGAAGTATAGACAAGCTCAGTGTTGCCAGCCTTTCCAATTTTTCTAGATTCTCCTGAAATTCAGATTTTTTAATATGGATTCTCCTATATCAATTCAGAATTGAATTGATATAGTAACAGGCTTAAAACAACATAGAAGTTTATCTGTCTCACATAAAGAAGTCTGGAGATGTGCAGCCCAGGACTGGTATGGTTACTCCTCAGAAACAGTGGAATGCCAGCCTTAGTGCATGGCCTCTGAGCCCTCAGGGTGGTCTCCTGGTCCAGAATGGCTGCTGGAGTTCCAGCCATCACATCCATGTTTCCAGGCAAAGAAAAGGAGGAAAGGATTCGGGCGAAATGTCAAGTCAGCACCCCTACCTTTTTTTTTTTTTTTTCAAGTCAGCCCCTTTTAAAGAACATTCTCAGAAGTCCCAGCCAACTGCTTCTGGTTATTGGCCACACCTGTCTGCAAGGCAGGCTGAGAAATGTTAGTTTTTAGGTAGACATAGCCCCTCTCTTTTCTTCCTCCAAGAACAGAGGGTTTCTCTTAAAATGAAGGAAGGGAAGAATAGGTAATGGATAGGCAGCCAGTACTCCACAGCAACTAGTTTAAAAAAATTTTTTAAAGCAGTATCCTAGTCAAATACAACAAATGTCAACTAGATCGTCCAGAGTACAGTCTCTGGAGGTCCACCAGTGTTGGAGTCCGACAGCCCTGGGTTTGGGATGTCTTTTTCATAGCTTATTAGCTACGTGACACATTTTACCCCTTGGACTCCGTGTCCTCACGTGAGGAGCAGAGATGATTGTAGCAGCATCACCTGCCCAGAAACAAAATGACACAGAGACTGAAAATTAAGTGATGAAAAAAGGAGTTCAGACAGTCACTAACCAAGAGAAAACCGGTGAGGTGACATCAGTATCACACAAAATAGATTTCAAGGCTAAAAGCATTTGTTAGAAGACCCAAAAGGGCCATTTCTTATTGACTTTTTAAAAATTTACCAAGAAACTGTAATAGTTGTGAGCGTTTGTATACCTGGCAACCTGTTTGAGGGGTATATAAATAAAAAACTAATACAGCGACAGGGAGACATGAACAAATCCACAACCCATGGGAGAAGTTGACGGGTCGCTCTTTGAAATTGACGAATCTAGTAGCCAGAAAGTAAGGCTGAGAGGATTTGAAACCTGGTTTTGCATTTATATTATATTAATTTTCTACCTAACCAACAGAGAACACGTCCTTTTCAACTTGCACATAGGAATACCTACACGGAAGGACTGTGGTTAGGATCAAATAAGATTGTACATCAAAACAGTTCTTCAGGGCTTCCCTGGTGGCGCAGTGGTTGAGAGTCCGCCTGCCGATGCAGGGGACACGGGTTCGTGCCCCGGTCTGGGAGGATCCCACATGCCGCGGAGCGGCTGGGCCCGTGAGCCATGGCCGCTGGGCCTGCGCGTCCGGAGCCTGTGCTCCGCAGGGGGAGAGGCCACAGCAGTGAGAGGCCCGCCTACCGCAAAAAAAAAAAACAAAAAAAAAACAAAAAAAAAACAGTTCTTCATCAGGCAGATAGCGAGTACTTATCGTGGAGCATTAAAAAGAAGCTTTTCTTTCAAAAAATGATTTCTTTGTGGCCCTGGAAACTCATAAATAAGTTAGTCATTGGTCAGTGTTTATTGATTGCCTATTTTATGCTAAGACCGCAAGGTACTGGCTATGCATTGGCGGAAAACAATGGAGGAATAGGACGGAGCTGCAGCTGTTTCAGGAATGAACTGATATCTGTGGAGCACACTTATTCTGTTCTCTGACTAGCTGGGGAGATTGTTTAACCCACTGCAGGTGTTGTTCTTATTGGGACCATTAATTAACACACATTTGATCCTTAGATAAGCCTTTGATTCACCAAGAGCACCTCATGAGCATAGGAACCAACATTTAAATATTGAGAGCGCTGGGGTGGGAAGGAATTTCTGGCAGTGCGTAGCTGCTGACTTCATGGACTTGAGACAGACTGCTGGTAGGCATCTACCACAAGCAGGAGATACTTGAGTTATATATCAGTTAGAACTGTTTGCCTGGAAGGATTATAAGACAGCAGCATGTTTTTTTTAAAAGGGGAGACAGCTGTCATTTTGGGGAGAGAACAGGAGATTTCCTCTGTGACTTGTTAAAGACTCTGTCACCATAAGGAAAAAAAAGAGTAGTGTTTAAGTTTCCTACGTCTATAGAAATATGGTTAGATAAAGGTGACGCTTGGGGACTGGAATCATGGTCCTTTTCTGTGACAAACATCATGCCCTGGGGGTAGTACTAGCCAGCACATCTCATGTGCTTACTCTGTGCCCGGCCCTGTGCTGAGTGCTCCATGCTTATTAACCTATTTAGTCCTTACAACCGGCTGAGAGAGGGGTCCATCCTTCCTGATACCATTGTACTGATGAGAATGCCATCAAGCGACTTGGGCCACACATCTAATGAGTCCAGGGCCCGGATTTCAGCCGGGCAGAAGCCTCTCTAGACTAGAATCTAACCCCTTCACGAGGGCTAATTGGCAGCTAAGCTGCTGAACATTTGCAAATATGGGATAATCACAGCGAAGCCAGGTTTATAACATGGCACGCACTGCACTAAGCGTTTGTTGTTCGTAGCCTCATTTCACTCTCACATCGGCTCTATGAATCATGGGTAGCGTGAGGGCCCCCCACTTCCCAGATGAGAGCCCTGAGACAGGAATTTCTGTGACTGGCAAGGGAGTATAGTAAGGTGGGCTTTATAACCTCTTACGGTCTCTCCGTTGAGTGTGGTTGTGACCAGCCGTGAGGTTTGTGTGACCAGGATCCCAAGAGCCTGCACAAGCGCTCTGCACGGGTTGCACAAGAGCCTTCCCTGGCTGTCCTCTCAGCAGGCCTGCCGTGGGACGTCACCCCTCCTTCCCAGAGAGCTGACTCTGAGCTCTCCTGCTCTTCCCTCTCAGAGCATGCCAATTACTTTGGCGTGGACGAGAAGCTGGGACCAGTGGCCGTGAGCATCAAACGGGAGAAGCTGGAGGACCACAAGGACCATGGGCCTCAGTACCAGTACAGGATCATCTTCCGGACCCGCGAGGTAGGTCCCATTGCTATTGTTATTATTACACAAATCACAGCCACTCACATCTATGAGCCCTTACTCTGTGCCAGGTTCTGTGGGCAAGGGCTTCCCCTGTTTTAACTCGTAATCCTTCCAGCAGCCTCAGGAGAGCAATCCTGCCAGTCTCCCCATTTTACAGAAGGGAAGACTGAGTCTCAGAAACATGTCTGAAATCAGTGACTAAGTGGCCAGAATTGGAATCCAGTGTGTCTGACTGCAGAGCCCAAGATTCTGACATTTGCAAAAGATTAACTGTGATGAGTATAAAAAATAAAGGGAGAGATATAGGGGATTCTTTCAGGATTGTGAGATGCCCTGCAGAGTGGAAAGGAGAATTAAGGCAGCAAGTCTCGGGCAGGGCAGGAATTGGGGAAGTCTCAGCAGCAGGCACTGCTGTTGACGTTGATCAGCTCAAAACAGTCCCAGCCTGCCTACTTTCATTCAGAATAGAGGATCCCATTGTCCTGGCTTGGTCAGAGGTCTTCCCTTGCAATAAATGTCAGCTGTGGCTAGGGAACAAGGCCTGTTGGGGGCACCCTGCTCGATTAGGACTCTTAAGGTGTAAGTGGCAGAAATCTACTTCTGTCTGGCTTAAGCCAGAAATAGAACTCATTGGTTCATGTAACTGCAAATCCAGGGGTAGGAATGGCTTCAGGCATAGCTGGCCCCAGGCACTCAAATGATGTCACCGGAACTCTGCCTCCTTATCTCTCCTGCTCAGCTGGCTCTGCTGCTTTTTGCATTGTGAATGTCATCCTCTTCTGCTACCAACAAGCTCTCTCCATGTCATGGGAAAATGGGGACCGGCTGCTCAAATCTTTTCCATCTTTATACTTTCTCCTCCACGTTCCTATCTGCTGAATCTCTGGGAAGGACTCTTGATTGGCTCTGCTTGGATCACAAGCCTGGGCCAGTCACTGTTGTCAGGGATGATAGAGGACTCTGTCTAGATCTAGGGCATGTGCTCCACCCTGGGTCCAGGGGCCAGGCTGGGCACTGTGATCGACAGTTCTGTTAGAGCCACCCACAGGTGGTGGTAGGGGGGCGGTTCCTCAGCAGAAGGTGGGGAGCTAGGCCAGTAGAAATGATAGAGACTTCCAAAAGACCTCAAAGGAAGACCTTTTCAGAAAAGGAGCAATCGTCAGCTGGGCAGGCCCCCAAAATGGACCTCCCTCACCCCTGCATTACCTCATCCCCCCTTGGGCCTGGGCTTTTGCACAGACATGGGAGCCCAACAGGCAGGCACTGCCAGGGAGTTTGGATGTGGGGTCGGCCGATCCTGGACCTCATCCAGACCGGCAGATGCTGCACCGAGGGCTGTAGCCGCATCCCCTCGCAAAGACCTTCCTGCTGAGGGGGAATGAGATGACACAGATGGCAGCGTAGGGGAGGCAGCCCCAAAAACTTTGTGCCCCAGATCACAGGTGGTCAGCGGCCCCTGAGTCTCCCCAGCACCCTCCTCCTTCCCTCTCCTCACCTTTCTGGCCAGATGAACACCAGGGCAGAATGTGAGGTGACAGCTCACACTGTATCCAAGTGTCGTATGACATGTGGGGAGCTGCCAGGTGAAAGGACAACAGCAATCGTATACTAATCAATAATATTACAGCTGCCGTTATATTGCAGATTTATTCAACACTGTGTGTCAGGCATTTTCTACACTGATTCTGTATGTTCACTCACTTAAACGTCGTGACAGTTCTATGATGAAGGCACTATAGTCCTCATTTACAAATGATGAAACAGGTGCAGAAAGGTTAAGGGACCTCAGTGAGTGACGGGACGAAGTGGCGGCCCACGTTCCAGCCCCCGCTCGGCCGCCTCTGGGATTCCACTGACTTGGCCCACACTGCATATCAGACCCATTCAAGAGTTATGAACTCAACTTAATGCCAGCATTTTATGTTATTGCTTTTGTTGTTGTTTTAAATGAAAACAGAATGTGTAGAATGATTTTTTTTTTTTTAATACCAGACTTTGTTGTAGGTACTGAGAGTCGTGAGACTCTAGTGTGGAGATGCTAGGTCAGGGGATAATGTTTTGCTGTGGTTCCTATTCAGTAGGTTGGAAACTGGCTTGGTGCCATTCCTGGCTCGGTGCCATTCCTGGCTCGTTCCTGCTTCCATTCACTTCCCACCCCCAGCGCCCACAGACTAGCCTCTGATCCACCCCAGGCTGGGGACAGGGGCTTCGCAGCTCAGGGGCACAGGCCTGGGGTTCATCCACTCCACGGAGATTGACTCAGCACCACCACCGGCCAGCCCTGTGCTGGGCCCTGAGGAAACAGTGTAAATAAGGCAGCAGAGATGCTCATGGGACTGCATTTTTGCTGGGGAGGCAGATAATACATAGATACTCTTGTAAATTATACTACGTGGTACGTGATGACAAGGTGGAAAGTAAAGCAAGGAAGACAGATAAGTGCGGGGGTGGTAAGATTTTTAGACAGGATTGTCAAGGGAGGTGTCACTCGGAAGGGAACATTTGAGTAAAAGACCTGAAGAAGATGAGAGGAGCCATGTGGACATCTGGAAGAGCATTCCAGACACAGGGAACATCCAGTGCAAAGGTCCTGAGGCAGGACCAGGCCTGGCACAGTCACTCAGCAGCTATGAAACCTTGGGCACGTGGCTTCTTCTCTCAGAGCCTCTGTTTCCCCCATGGGAATCCCACTCTCACAGGACCATAGTGTGGGCTTGGTGAGGTTGCCCATATAAAATAGGCAGTGCTGGGCCTGGCACTTGGGGAGAGCCCAGTGAGGATAGCCATCGAGAGAGGTCTCAGTTTCCTGTCCCCTTGTCACATTCAGTCAGCCCTGTTGACTTTTGGCCCACCGTGAGGTTCACGGCCACAAGCAGGCCTTTCTCTGCCCTCACACACATGCAGGCCACACGTGTACTCAGTCCTGGCCCCAGCCCCTTGCAGAGCTGCCTATTGGGCACTACGGCCTGAGGACCTCGTCATCCTGTCATCTGGAGGTAGGGGCAGTGGCCAACAGGGTTTGCCTTGCCCCTTCCTAAGGCCTTCCTGCCATGGAGGCAGAGAGTCACATAACCCAAAAGTAGTAATGACAGTAGTAATAAGAATAGCTAACACTTTTAGCACATATTCCTGCCAGGCACTCTTCCAAGTGTTTTATATGCATTGACCCTTCAGATTCTCTCAGTAGTCCCATGATGTGGGTCCCATTCCCCCCATTCTACAGATGAGGACTCTTGAGGCCTAGGGCTGTCACTCGTCAGGGTCCCCCCGTGGCAGAGCCAGGATATGAACCCAGACTGCCTGTGTCCCCAGCCCGTGCTCTTAACCACTCACCACTCCCTGTGGGGTTGAGTTTGTATTCTGGCTCTGGGAACAGACAGCTTGGGGTTCGGTTGGGCTCTGCCACTCACTAGTCTTGTGAGCTCAGGCAGATAGCTTTATCCCTGGATGCCTCAGTTTCTTCATCTGTAAAATAGACTTCGTACTGTTTGTTCCTTGTGTCCTGGAAAGGCGGGAAGGTTCTCCTGGACCGGCACGCACAGGTGGTACAGCACAAGGCTGCAGGGTAGTGAGTGCTCTGAGCGGCAGATATTGTGATGACGCTGCTGTCGTGCTGTCACTGTTTCCCGAAAGGTCAGAGGGCCTTTCTGGGGAGCGAAGGTTCAGCTTGTGGTCAGAGTTCTGCCCTTCTCCTGTCTACACACACGTCTCGGGCTCCAGTTAACCAAGGCAGGGGGGCCAGAGCGAAGGGCCCAGGCTGTTTTCCAAGCCAGCCGGCTGGCCTGCCCCAGATGGCCACCCCCGGCCGCCAAGCAGACCGAGTGGGCTCACATCTCCCAGCAGATGGGATGGGAGTGTTGGCAGCTCTGAGCCTCCCGCTGGGGCGGGAACAGACTGGAGTTGGGCTTCAGGACCACACGCCGAAACATCAGCCCCACCCACCCTGAGCCTGGACAGGACAAGCTCCAGGCCAGGGCCGCCCTGTCCTGAGCCCCTTGCCGGCAGAACACAAGGGATGCCAACTAGCCAGGGACTTTGGCCCAGCAGGCTCGGTGGGTTCCCTTTGGCCCCAAGTATGAGTTTTTGACAGCCTTAGTTTTGTTAGGGTTAGAGGTTTAGATTTTTTTTTCTTTCTTTACTGAAAAAGTAACAGTCACTCATTAAGAATTTAAACAGTATATATGTATACAAAGTAGAAAAGGAAGAATCTTGTATTAACTGAAAAAAGCAAGTGTAGTAGAGAACCTCATCTGGGACCTCACTTGTGTTCAGTAGGCACCGATGATTGTGTGATGTAATCTCCAAAGCATACTGTTAAGTGGGGGAAAAACAAACTGTAGCTTCCTATTAAGGTTAAATTTTCTTTAAATTTTTAACTACACATATGGCTTTGTGTAAAAACATTCAACGTGTGTAATGTGATAATGGCTAACACATATATTGAGTGCTCACCGTATGCCAGATACAGTGGTAAAAAAGCACTGTACATGGATTATCTTACTGAATCTTTATAACCCTTTGCGACAGGCACTGTTATTCCCCATTTTATAGATAAGGGAACAGGCACAGAGAAATTCAGCAGCTTGCCCAGAGTCACACAGCTAGAGAAGGGGTTAGAGCCGGGATTTGAACCGAGGCAGACTGACTCCCAAGTGACCTCCCAGGAAGAGCTCTTGGAGGGTGGACGCAGCACAGGGGAAGGCAGGGATGCATCTGAGTCGGTAGCTGGTGGAGAACAACCTGTGCTGATGGGAACCTACTTGCTGATGTGGCCCTGAATCCCTTTCACAGCTCAGTGAGATGATGCCAGATGTCATCAAGGGTCAGAGCACACAGGGTCTCGCAGCCTGAGCAGCGAGTGTAGTTTTGTTTGGTTTTGTTTTAAGGCAAGGGTTTTTTTTTTTTTGAATTTTTCTTTTGGCTGTGTCAAGTTTTAGTTGCGGCACGCGGGATGTTCATTGAAGCATGCAGGATCTTTCATTGCGGCGTGCGGGCTTTTCTCTTCTCTAGTTGTGTGTGGTTCTAGGGCATGTGGGCTCTGTAGTTGTGGCACACAGGCTCCAGAGCACGTGGGCTCTGTAGTTTGCGGCAGGCGGGCTCTCTCGTTGAGGCATGCAAGCTCAGTTGTTGCGGCGTGTGGGCTTAGTTGCCCCGTGGCACATGGGATTTTAGTTCCCTGACCAGGGATCGAACCTGCGTCCCCTGCATTGTAAGGCGGATTCTTTACCACTGGACCACCAGGGAAGTCCTGCGAGTGTAGATTTTATTGGGAGAGAGGTGGAACGCTGTCAGCAGGTTCTGCACAGAGGAGAGACACGATCTGACTCAAGCTGCTGCGGGAAGAATGGACTGGCGTGGGGGCGGGGGGGGGGGGCAGGTGCAGGGAGACCAGGAAAAGGCTGTTGTCACAGTCCAGGCAGGACATGATGGTGGACAGGACCAGGTGGAGGGCAGAGGTGGCCACACGTTGCAGCCTGCCAGTGCCCTACTTATTATCGCCAGCAGAGAAGGAAAAGCTGGGAGCTTTTCAAGTAGTGGCTTTTGGTCAAGTCTTCAGAGCCAAAAATGTGACGGTAGGCCACCTGTCTCGAGTGTGGAAGAGAATGAGGATTTCTGGTCCACGCTGTCTCTTGGCCCCAGCAGAGGGCACTGTGGGGCAGTGTCAGCAGGATAGAAAGGCGCTGATCCTGTTGGTGCATTAATCGAAATTCACAATCCCAGGGCCCCCCAGATTGGCAGGGCAGAGCATCCATATTACAGTTTTTCGTGATGTATTTCAAGACTGTCCTGCTTATCCTAAGAGAGATTTGTTTATTAATTCCCAAAGCCAGAACTGGGAACTCCCAACCATGAGATCATTCATTCCTAACACGCATGCCTCTTGCCCAGGTCCTGTTTGGCAGGGTTAGGCTGTATGCTTAGAGGCAGTGTCATGACACGTCATTTTTGCCATCTCTTGCATCTGTTGACTTGGGGTGAGCGTGTTTTTCCAGTTAACGCTGATCCTCCCTAGTCTTTAAACCGTAGCCCCAAGTGTATTTTGGGTGCAGTCCCCTTGGGGGAGGATTTTTTTCCCTGTCTTGCTGCAGACTAGGGAGTCTTCTTGCTGTGGTGCCGGAGCTGCTGTGCCTCACCCAGAGCACAGCAGAGCCTGGCGACCAGCAGCACAGCGTAGATGGAAGCCTGAGCTAGTGATAGTGAGGATGGGAAGCAGCAGGGGCTCTCAGACAGGGCTGGCGGGATGTAAATTGGTACAACCACTTGGAAAACGATTTGGCAGTTCAGTAAAATTGAAGATTAACATGCCTGGTGACTCAGCAATTTCTCTCCTAGGTATAAACCCAGACAAAAATGTGTCCATGTGCACTAGGAGATGCTTTCGTGAATGTTCCTAACAGCAGTGCTCACAGTTGTCAGGCGCTGGAAGCAGTTTCCAGCTCATCAGCAGTGGGAGGGAGTAAATCCATTGTGGTAAAAACGTCAGCCTCTTACTGCCACATGGTCGTGCCTCACATCCATAACGTTGAGAGAGAGAAGCCAGATAGAAAAGAACACAAACGACATGAAGCTCAGAAGCAGGCAGAACTAAATTATGGTGTGAAAAGCCAGGATAGGGTTGCCGTTAGGGAGGTGGGAAGGGGCACGAAAGAGTTTCCGGAGGCTAGTAATGTGTTTCTTGGTCTGGGTGGTGATACCCAGGTATCCACTCTGTGATAATTCCTTGAGCTGTACTTATATGCGTTGTCTACTTTTCTGTATATGGATTATACTTCACAGTTAAACAAAAAATTTCAAAGAGAGAAATCATGAGCTTTGGAGACGTCAGACCTGGGTTGGAATCCTGGTTCAGCCACTGAGCTGTGGTGACCTTGGCTAAGGCACCTAACCTCTTACAGCTTCAGTTTTCTTATCTGTAAAATGGAGATCGTAAAATCTCCTCTGAACAGACCTATACCTAGATAACTGCTATCATTCCTGGAATACAGTGCAGTGAACTGTGCCTTCATAAATGTGACTCGTTATTAAGACGTATCTGTTAGATATTGCTTTGTCTACAAAGTAACAGAAAACATGACTAACAATAGCTAAAACAAATACGGCGTTATTTTAATGATCTAACAGGAAGTCTGGGGGTAGGCAGTGGCAGGACATGACTTCTGTGTAATTTTTGTTGTTGCTGTCTCTTTACTTATGATCACAAGATGGCTTCCACAACTCCAAACATCTTATCCTTATACTAGTGTCCTTAGAAAAAATGGGCAGGTGGAAAGGGGCTTTCCTTTTACCAGGGAAGAAAATCTGCTCTAGACGTCCTCCCCAAGCTGAATTCCATCCCATCTCATTGCCTGGAACTAGTCATGTAGCTAACTGTAGGAAAAACTTGGAAAGCAACATCTGCGAAAGGGGAATGAGATGGCCATGACTGGCTTGACTCAAGGTTTTCAACCCTGGCTGCACATCAGAATCACCTGAGTAGTATTAAAAGAGACAGAGAGACAGAGTGAGTGTGTGTGTGTAAGTATACAAATATACAAATATATAAGTGTGTGTATACCTACATACGTGCGTGTATACATATACCTCTGGGCCCCACCACAGACCAGCTGAATCAGAACCCTTGGTGGTGATTTTATCAGGAAACCAGGTTGAAAACCAGTGTCACAATTCAAGATCCAAGATGGTACCGGTGTCCAGGGCAGGCAGGTGTTTTACATAAGAGCTTATGGTAATAAGTGTACACATAATATTATTCTGATAATGACAGTAAGAGTGTTTGTTTGAGTGTCTACATTGTGGAGCTTGTTTTATTCATTATACCTCTTATTACCTGACATAATCCATCTCCTCCCCCGCACGTCAGCTCCAGGAAGACAGGGGTCTTTCTTTTTTCATCATTCGTTGAACAAATGAAGGATGTTCCATCCACTGTCTCATTTAGTTCTCCCAACAGTCCTTGGAAGCTGAGGCTCACAGATAGGCAGTCACTTGGTCAAGAACACACAGCCAGGAGGCAGCAAGTTCAAGTTGGTCCAGACCTAGTGCTTTCTGGCCCGAGAGCCCAGGCTACTAACCATCCCACGTGTCACTTTGAGAACAGGACACCCTCATGTGCTCTCATCCCTTCCCGAGTCCTGAGAGCCTCCTAATGTTCCCTCCTCTCCCTCGAGCAGCTCACCACCCTGCGTGGCTCCATCCTGGAGGACGCCACACCCACAGCTATGAAGCACGGGACAGGGCGGGGCCTGCCCCTGAAGGACGCCCTGGAGTATGTCATCCCCGAGCTCAACATCCACTGCCTGCGGCTGGCTCTCAACACTCCCAAGGTGACGGAGCAGCTGCTGAAGCTCGACGAGCAAGGGGTGAGCTGGGAGCCAGGGAGGGGGGTGGGAGGGCACTGGGGCAGCAGCCTGCAGCCCCACTCCCGGTACCTCCTTCTGTCTTGGTCACTTGTTTTTTTCTCCAAAGAACAGAAACCCACTCAGGTTAGTTCCAGTAAAAGCAGTGGTCTCCTATCAAATTCTAGGGATACCAAGAGCCAGAATGTGACTGGGTCTTAGGAGGGAAATAGTCTAGGAACAAAACAGCCACCAGGTTCCCGTGTGTGTGTGCGTGCTCCCTCTCCCTCACTGCACACTGCCTCCCTCTGCTTCTCTGGCCCTCCCACAGCTCACAGAATTACTGTTAGGGTTATAGGCACACGCAGGCCCCAGTTAGCTGACTCTCAGTCCCAGGAGAGCCTCTGACTGGCCCACACTTAGGTCACGTGACTGTCGAAGGTCCAGTCACCAGTGAACAGAGGAATCAGGGATACATAAAACAAACATGGAGGACTTCCCTGGTGGTGCAATGATAAGAATCTGCCTGCCAACGCAGGGGACACGGGTTCGAGCCCTAGTCCAGGAGGATCCCACGTGCCGCGGAGCAACTAAGCCCATGCGCCACAACTACTGAGCCTGTGCTCTAGAGCCCATGAGCCACAACTACTGAGCCCGCAAGCCACAACTACTGAAGCCCACGCTCCTAGAGCCTGTGCTGTGCAATGAGGGAAGCCACCACAGTGAGAAGCCCACGCACCACAACGAAGAGTAGCCCCTGCTCGCCGCAACTAGAGAAAGCCCGTGCACAGTAACGAAGACTCAACGCACCAAAAATAAATAAATAAATAAAATTAATTAATTAAAAAAAGAAAAAACATGGTTATCAAGGGCTAACCCCCTAAAAAACAATGTTGACTAGACTGAGTCCTCCAGAATTTCCTTTTGCAGAACCTTAGCCAGGTCCAGTCCACCTACTGTGGGAAGCCGGCCAAGGTCTTTCCCTTGAGAGAATGGCATCGCCAGCCGCCCTCCGCCCTCATGTAGAAAGCACGAGAATGGCGGCACCAGCACCTTGTTGTGCCTCCCTGAATGGCAGGGTGGGAGAGGGACAACTGGGATGTGCCCCCCTGCTTTTTTTCTTCTCTGGCTGTGGCACTGAATTCCTGTGTGACCCCGGCAGCTCCCCGGGCTCCACGCCCGAGAGAGCCTGCTTTGTTCCGTGCCCCCCTCCATTCTGCCTGGCCTGCCTCCCTGATGCCGCTCTCGCCTCTGCAGCTCTGCCGGAAACACAAAGTGGGCATCCTCTACTGCAAGGCCGGCCAGAGCTCGGAGGAGGAGATGTACAACAACGAGGAGGCCGGGCCGGCCTTTGAGGAGTTCCTCTCCCTCATTGGAGAGAAGGTCTGCCTGAAGGGCTTCACCAAGTACGCCGCCCAGCTGGACGTCAAGAGTAAGTGGCAGTGGCGGGTGGCCTTGCGGGGGGAGCAGGGTGGGTCCCAACCGCACACTCATCCCCTGAGCTAAGGCCCAAAGGCCTGGTGACACCCAGGTGAGGACTCCAGGCAGCGGGAGCTCGAGGACTCCGTCGGTGGGAGTGCGGGCAGTGCAGCCACTCTGGACAGCAGTACCTCATTCTAGTAGAGCCTGAAGACTCACTTGCTTTGTGTGTCAGCCCTTGCGCTCCTAGACACGTCCTCTGAGATCCTGTGTACATGTGTGCTGGGAGATGTCCTGAGGGGTCATAGCCACAGACACCTGCATGGTGCCCAGTGTGCACAAGGACTCCGGGGTATACAGTGCTCCTGGTCAGTGTCCCCAACTAACAGGAAGGGCTGCCATGGCCTCACAGCCACCTGGAGGTCACCTGGCTCTGGCATTGGCCAACCAAGGCGTCAGTGACCTCACCTGTCACAGCTTCTCCCCTAGAATGGAAGCCCACAAGAATAGGGATTCCTCGGTCTGTTTTACTGCTGTTTCCGCTGCACCTACAGTTAAATAAAGCTGGTGGACCTCAGTGCTCAAAAAGGCCAAGGAGTAGGCTTCCAGGGGTGAGTGTGACACCCTGGAGTTACTTGCAGTGCGGTTTGTGGGTTCACTCACGCGTCCAGCAAAAACAACCTCCTGGCTGTCCTCCCTGGGCAGGAAGGAGCAGTTTAAGATGATAGGAGCACATATGAGGAACCCAGCCTCATGTGGGGGCTGGGCCTCAAGAACATGGCATGTGACCCGAGAGAGATGAGTTGGAATAAAATAGGCAAAGAGGGAGCAGGAAGTGCGTTCCAGGGAGAAAGAACAGCATGTGCAAAAGCCCTGAGGTCTAAAGGCTGTTGTTCAGGGAATTAATGTGAAGGAGAAAGTGAGGGAGGCAGGCAGGGGCCTCACCATGCAGGACCTTTAGGGCTAAAGATTAGGGATTTTGGTCTGTTTCCTATGAGAATTTTGAAACTCATAAGAGGCAGCATTGAATACTGTTAAGGAAACACTCTGGAGTCAGATAGCCTGAGTTCCAGTCCAGACGCCACCACTCACTGAAGTGTGCGTGACCTTGGGCAAGTCACTCCCTCCCTGTGCCTCAGTTTCCCCCATGGAGCCCCTAATCAGGTGTTTCTCCCTGGTCATAACGCCCTCCCGTTAAAGATGAACAGTATTCTGACTCTTATGATTATCATTTCCTTCTTTTCGTCATAGTTTTGCCATCTTCATATGCATCTCTAAATAATATAATTCGTTTTGCCTGTTTGACAACATAATGTGAATGGAATCATACGGTTTGTGCTCCTTGTGTCTGGCCATTGTATTCTTGGGATTTGCCCATGTGGTGGCTGTGACTCATTTCTTTTCATGACCGTGTACTTTTCCACAGTATGAACTGTTTATCTATTCCTTGGACTAACATTTGGAGGATACTTGTACCCATATTCCGGGGCATCTGTGTACAATTTCTCTAGGCTGTGATCCTAGGAGATGAAGTGCTGGGTCATCAATTCAGCCTATCTTCAGGTTCAGTCGATCTTACTAAAGAGTTTTCCAAAGTGGTTGTACCAGCTTACACACCTGACCAGCCACACAGAGGGTTCCAGTTGCTCCACATCCCCACCAACCCTTGGCATTGTCAGACCCTTAAATGTTTACCAGTCTGGTGGGTGCTTAATGTACGGTTTCCTTTTTATCTAAATTTACTGGATTTTAAAGGGTGGAGTTAAGTGAAAACATCAAGTTAAAAACTAACACAGGGCTTCCCTGGTGGCGCAGTGGTTGAGTCTGCCTGCTGATGCAGGGGACGCGGGTTCGTGCCCCAGTCTGGGAAGATCCCACATGCCGCGGAGCGGCTGGGCCCATGAGCCATGGCCGCTGAGCCTGCACGTCCGGAGCCTGTGCTCCGCAATAGGAGAGGCCACAACAGTGAGAGGCCCGCGTACCGCAAAAAAAAAAAAAAAAAAAAAACTAACACAGATGGCATGTGGGATATGGCAGGAGCCCAGGGGTTTTGGAGACGTGGTGCTAACTGGTGTTTCTCTTTCAGCTGACTCCACGGGAACCCACTCCCTCTACACGACGTACCAGGACTATGAGATCATGTTCCACGTCTCCACCCTGCTCCCTTACACCCCCAACAACAGGCAGCAGGTCAGTGGGGCCCAGGGTGGGGGCCCCAAGTGACTTCCGGTGGGTGCACAGCTGAACCCACGGCGCTGTCCCTCCCCACAGCTGTTAGCTGGCTGCCTGCCCGACACTGGCTCTCCTGGCACCATCCTGTGCAGCATGTGGAGGCCTTTGGCCCTGGAGACCCTCTGCATCACGGTCTCATCACCTGGGGGTTGGAGACTAGGTCAGGTGTCATTCACTGTCAGTTTTCTTCTGTTTGCTTGTCCATCCTGCTACCCCAACTCCCCTCAAGAGTCTCTTGAGTCACCAGGGATCCTATGGAAAAAAAAAAAAGTGAATCAGTCAACATTATTTCGACTGCAAGTGATAGAAGCACAAATCAAACTGGCAAAAGCAAAAAATGGGATTTACTGGGTTAGGTAATTCTCAAGTACTGGGAGAGGGCTAGCTTTAGGTATGGCTGGATCCAGGAGCTCAAACAGTGTTAGGAATTCTTTGCATTTCTCGCCTCTGCTTTTCTTCATAGTGACCTTATTCACAGATCTTCCCAAGTAGTGCAGAGTCGCCCCCCAGCAGCCCTCACCTTACATCCCACCAGCTTTGCTACCATGGGAGAAAGAGAGCTGTGCCTTGCAGAAGTCCCAGAAACGTTTCAGGAATGAATCTCATTGGACCACTCACTTGCCAGGCCCAGGGCAGGGATGGAATGGGCTGATTGGCCAAGCCTGAAGGACATGCCCACCCCTAGAGAGGGCGAGTGAGGTCAGCTCAGCTTGAAACGTTGACAGAGATCAGGGAGGTGCTTTCCCAAAGGGGATGGACACGGCTGCCAGAAGGAGGAGGAGGAGGTGCTAGGTGGGTGCAACAGCTGATGCCCCCCGCCAGGAGCCTCCTCACCTGGACACGCCATGCATGCTCAGTCCGGGAGCAGTTCCTAATGAACAGAAACCCCACAGACTTATGGTTTAGTGTATGTATTTTTTTCCATTGGTACAGGTGATGTAGATTTTACTGGCCGAAAATGGTCAAATATCGGTGATTTCAGAAGGTTCACCTAATAGCAGCTGTAAGAGCATTGCCGTCATTAGGCCTGGGTTGGAGTTCTTTCTCTGCCACTTCCTAGCTGTGTAATCTCACCTCCCTGAGCCTCAGATCCCTCCTCTGTAAAATGGGTGGAATGACAGCACCCATGTCTCAGGGTCATTGGGAAAGGACCCTGCACTCATGCATGAAACTGGGGCTTGAGTCAGGGCCCGACACGGGAGGCGCACAGGAAGCAGACAGAAACCTACTCCTGGACGTCTGGGAGGCATGGTGGGGAAACCTTGGGTTGTGGAGTCCAGCAGAAGTGGGTTCAAATCCTGGCTGTTTCCCTCCATGACTGTGTGACTTAGGGCAAGACGTTTAACCCCCGGGAACCTAACTTTTCTCATCGGTAAAAGGAGGTAGGATGAGTTAATGCCTCACAGCCTTGTTGTAAAGACGAAACGAGGACTTCCCTGGTGGCGCTGTGGTTAAGAATCCGCCTGCCAATGCAGGGGACACGGGTTCTATCCCTGGTCCGGGAAGATCCCACATGCCATGGAGCAGCTAAGCCCGTGCACCGCAACTACTTAGCCTGTGCTCTATAGCCGGCGAGCCGCAACTACTGAGCCCGCACACCCTAGAGCCCGTACGCAGCAAAGAAGACCCAATGCAGCCCCCAAATAAATAAATAAATAAATGTTTTTTAAAAAAAAGATGAAATGAGGTTGCAGCTTTCAGATGTGGATGTAAAATGCCTAGTACAGGGCCGGCCACAGTAAACGGGTACTTTATCTAGCAATTTAACTTAATCCAGTGTAAAACACACGTAAAGGGCTAACAGTTCAACAGTGTGAGTGGTGCCACTCGGTGTGACTGGATTTCACACCGCGGGCCACCTCACGTAGAGCTGCATGTGTCTCCCATCTGCGGACCTCACGTGGCCAACGGGGATTCCTAACAGTTACATGAAGACTAAACTTGTACAAATAAGAACAATGTAATTTCAGCAGACGAGTAAAATGTCGTGAGTACATCATCGCCTACAAAGATGACAGAGTTTTTCTCAGAGACCGTGACAGGCAGGGGAGAAAGGACAGGGCTCCTGTGGGCTGGTCTGAAGCCGCTGCCCCAGCCTTCTCAACTCAGGTGTCCGGGGAAGGGGCGGCGGCAGGGATGGGCCCTGCCAGCGGTCTCGGGTCTGACTCTGCCATTGTCTGTGAGCGTGGCCTTGAGCAAGTCGAAAGCTGCCAGCCCATGCGCTTCTCCAAGAGATGTTTCTTGAGCAGCTGCTGTGTGCCAGGCTCTGCTCTAGGCGCTGAGGATACAGCAGGGGGCAGCGAACAAAGCAGACAAAACCCTTGTTCTCATGGAGCTGACGTGGTAGTGGGAAAAGACAGACAAGAAACAAAAGGAAGAGGGGAAGCCGCTGTACGCTAAGTGTCAACGAGTGTTAAGTAATAAAGGCAGAAAAGCAGAGGGGGTGACACCATGGATAAGACAGTCAGCGAAGGCCTTGTGGGAGGGTGACGTTTCAGCCAAGACCTGAAGGAGGGAGGGCGGGAACGAGCCATGTGGGGATCTGGGGGAAGAATGTTCCAGGCAGCGGGAAGAGTCAGGGCAGGGGCCTTGAGGAGGAAATGTCTCTGGAGTGTTAGAGGGGCAGCAGGAGGCCAGTGTGGCTGGAGCACAGTGAGCGAGGGGGAGCACTGAAGGAGACGAGTCGGCAGGGAGGTGACGGGGCGGATCGTGAGCCTTGAGCCGACCATGACGTTTTCCTCTCCCCGCCGTTTTCCAGCTACTGAGGAAGAGGCACATAGGAAACGACATCGTGACGATCATCTTCCAGGAGCCCGGGGCGCTGCCTTTCACCCCCAAGAACATCCGCTCCCACTTTCAGCACGTCTTCATCATTGTCCGAGTCCACAAGCCCTGCACTGATAACGTCTGCTACAGGTACGTGCCTGCGCCCTACCCCTGCATGCAGCGGTCACAAAAGCTGGTTTCCAGCATCCGGGCGGCATGCGGCAGAGAGAGAGCAGGGGTACAGCTGGCCCAGATGGGCTGCCTCCTGCGTTTCTTGTTTGTGCTTCAGTAGGGGAGCTCTGTTCACACCTTCCCACACCTTCTGAGAGAGTGATTCTTAACCAGAAAGGGGCATGTCACCCCAGTTTCCATAAGCAAACCATCAGGGATTTGTATTTGCCTGGAATCTTTTGGTTGCAAGTGACAGAAAACCCACCTCAAAAAGGCAGTTATATACGTTGGTTCTCATAAATGACACGTTCAGGCCTAGCCGGATGTGCTCCACTTCCCTGACTGTCGCTTTGTTTGCTGGCAGCTCCAAGCTTAACATCTTCCCAGCTGCAAATCCAGCAAAAAGACAGCTTTCCTTTCCCAGGAAAAGAAGCCCCAGGATTGAGGCTCCTTGACCTGCTTGGGGTCACGTGCCCATCCTAGAGTAAGACCCCCAGCTGTGCCTGGGCACAGAGCGCATGGGCTGAGAGGCACAGGAAAATCGGAATATGGTAGGATGGAGACAGGGCAGGCAGGGGCCCCCCACAAGCCACAGACCCATTCAGCGTCCTCCCCAGGCACCAGTTCTCACCTGGGGGCGGGCCGGCCCCCAAAGGACAAATGGAAAGCTCTCTGGCCTCTCACCTCTGACCCCCAACCATCCTGTTGCCTGTCACAGAGGCAGCTACTATTAGCTATTTCTCACGTATCCTGATACCTTCAGGCCATACAGGCAAATGCTTACAAGTATTCCTTTTCTACCTTTTTAACACACATGGTACCATATCCCACACACTGTTCTGCATCCTGTATTTCTTCGCTCAACAGCCTTTGAGAACTTTGCACACCAGTCCGTAAAGTGCCTCTTCCTTCTTTATGACTGCATATTAGTCCATCACGTGGACGCCTGAGAATCTCCCCCCATCCCTTATCAATGGGCGTTTGGGTTGTTTCCTGTTGCCTGCTGTGACACTCCCCCTGCAGTGCATAACCTAGTTTTGTGGGGGGTTTTTGTTTTTTGTTTTTGTGTTTCGGCCATGCTGTGCTGTTTGTGGGATCTTAGTTCCCTGACCAGGGATTGAACCCGGGCCCTCAGCAGTGAAAGCACTGAGTCCTAACCACTGGACTGCCAGGGAAGTCCCCATAACCTAGTTTAGACTGTCATTGCACACGCGTCCAAGTACACAGCTGGGATACATAAAGTCCCAAGCATGGAGTACTGGGCCAAAGGGTATGTGCGTAGGTACACTGGGTGGTCTCAGTGGAATTGCCAGAATGTACCACTTTCTTCTTGGCCAAATGTGTGAGAGAAGGGAGGTGGATTCCAATATGCAGGACGTGCTGTTTGACCACCAGGCTAGATGTGTTGCCCAGTGGCCACTGGGAGCCAGTACACCGCATGGCAGGGCCTTCACACGGCCCAGGCCCAGGCCTGCATCCCCCCTCCCTCACCCCCACCTATTTGTTCCCGGGACGGAGCAGCAGCTACAAGGGCCTGCACCTCCAGGCTCCATGTGGGCCTGAGGTTACTTAGATGCTGTCGATGTTCCTCGGCAGCTCAAAGGTAGCCCTGGTGAGCAACGATGGAGTTGTTCTCGAGCTCACACACACATACACACAGACACAGAAGGAGACAGCCCTCCTGTAGCACATCAGAAGCAGGGGGCTGCTGGGTGGGCCTTTCTCCCCTTTCTCCTAACTGTGAGCTCCCCTCTCCTACCTGGGTTATCGCAGGAGCCTGCGGCTGACCTCCTGCCTTTCCAGGCCGGCCTTCACGTGGTTTCCAGAACGATCTCTTTTTTCCTGACACACAAAGCTTTCTTGGGGTTTTTTTTGCAGTTTAATTTAAAATATTTTTATTATGCAACGTTTTAAACGTTCTGAAAAGTACAGAGGATAATATAACAGACACCCATGTGCCTACCACCAAATCTAACAGATGTTAACATTTTGCCATATTTGCTTCAGCTCTCCCTTTATTTCTGAAGAAAGAAAGTGTTAGAGATACAACCAAAGCTGCCCCTCCTGCAACCCCTTTCCTCCCCTCCTCTCCTTCCCCACACGCAGCTGCTCTCTGGACAGACCTTCCCCTGTCCCCCGCTCCAAAGGTGTCCCCAAACACGTTTCTGTCTCAGCACTCATCACCCTGTAGGAACAAACTGTTGACGTGACTCTCGCCTCCCTCGAGGGTAACCCCACGTCATACTCACCTTCATACATCTATGCTGGCCCGGCACTTGCCATGTAGAGGACCGCAAAGGCGCCTTTGCCAACTAGACACATGCCTGGCCCAAACACTGTAGGCCCTGAGAAGATAGTTGTTGAATAAATAATTGTGAGTGTTCTAGAAATACTGAGGTACAGCGACCAGGTGACCTGGTGGTCGCACCATCTCCTGGCTGCATAAGGAGGTGTCGCCCTTTCCCGCTCGCTTCAAGTGCGTACTTTCTGCATAGCGCACCAGCATCCCTGCAGCCTGTGGGCTGGGGAAACCCCATCCCTCCTGCTGGGGAAGTGAGGGACCAGCTGTTCTGATTGTCCAGAAACCTTCAGCAGCTTGCAGTTTCATAATTCTTAAAATCATGAATCAGGACTATGGGAAGAGCCCAAATCTGTCACTATAAGCAGCTACGTCCTGAATGAAGAAGTTGCAGAGCCATTCACATCTGTAAAGTACAGTCTGAACATGGCTTTAATTAGAGTAGAGAGACTGCCGAGGTTGTCTTATCCATCCCCCTGCCTGGAGGCAAGGCCACGCCCACAGGGTTTCCCACAGAGGAAAAGCTGCCTGGTTTGTGTGGCCTTTGAAGAACCTCTCCACCGGGAAATGCCTTTTTCTGTCAAACCTCCACATGGGTAGGAATCTGTTTCTTCTTGGTCTGTCTGTTCAAGTTTACTTTAATCAGTATTGAACACCTGTGCTGGCTCTGGGGCGTCAGCTGAGCCCAGGTGGGTGGCACCTGCCCACACACATTCCCGAGATGTAGAGAAGGTTTCACTGGCCAGTGAACCGCGGAGATGGAGAGCAAGGGGTCTGGCCTGACCCACCTGGGTCTGCAGTAGCTCCCTCCATGGTCTCCTGCACATTCTCTGGTCCCGTCCATCCCTTTCTTCATGGGGCAGCCACGGTGATCCTTACAGATTGTCAGCCTGGCACCTGCATTCATCAGGGACCCGCCAGAAGCAGGTGCCCCCCACTCTGGGTTTTAACTGAGGGATTAATGAACAGACTAATAGGTGTGGGTATGTTAAGGGAACCAGTACAGGAAAATGAGACATCCAGGGACCAGCAACAGCAGGGAGCCATTACCCCACCCCCAGGGATGAGGTCAGAAGGGGATGGGAGAAGTTTCTGGAAACTGGGGAGAACTATGGCTTTGGGAGAGGGGCTGCGCAGCAGAAGCTGTGGCTGTTGAGTAAAGGGCCCAGGACTACAGCCACTGCCACCATCCGAGCCCAGCAGGGAGGCAGTGAAGAGAAATAAATACTCCACCCTCTCTCCTCTCCCCTTCCCATAGTCTGGCCAGGGGAACCCAGTGAAGGTCGCACAGCCTGTAGAAACCCACCTTCCAGGGCAGAAAATGGTAGAGACTGCGTCTGGGGGCACAGGCGGTGAATAGCCAGCCCAGATGGTAAAATGGTTGCTTGCTTCGGGATGAAAGGCGCTAACTCACCGTCAAGGCCCTGCCTGGCCTGGTCCCTGGTGACCTCATCCGCCTTCCCCCCTTCACTGCCTGGGCTCTGGGCACCCCGGCCTCACCTCACCCTGCGCGTGCTCTTTCCTGTCGGGCCTTGTTCCTCCCATGGCCACTGCCTGCACGGCCCTCCCCTCAGCTCTTCCACTGTCTCCTACTCAGCTGCAGATCCCATCGTAATTTCTCTTCCTCACAGCGGCCTTCCCAGAACACTAAATCCCCAGGGCCCAAGAGGGGGTGCGTCCCAGAAGCGCCAGTCAAACAAATGCATGCATGTCACCCTGTCCCCTTGTCAAGTTGGGTGGGGGCTTGGGAGTCGAAACCTGAACAAGCCTTTCATTGTGGTTGGGTTTCACAAAACAGGTTTTAATCAAGAATCTCATTATTTTAAAAAGTGTCTTACAGTATGAAATCTCTCCCAACACTGTAATCACAAGCTGACATTTTTATAGAAGGTGAATGCAGTACTCTCTAAGAAAAACCTCGTTTTCAGCACCTCATACTGTTTTTTAATCGTCATTATGTAAACAGCCTAACTCATGGTGTCTCTGGAGCCCCTTTAAATGTCTTTTCCGGGAGAGTTGTCTTCCCCTGCCCCCTGGATGTTCACCCTGGCAGGTGCTATAGCCTTTCTGCCTGATACTAGAAATCATCTAACTTGTAGCCACTGAGTCTGGAATGTCACAAACGAGGTTCATCAAATCTAAACTTGACTTATCAGCAAATCTCCTGCCTGCCAGCTCAGGATTGCCTCTGCCTGGGAACCTCGGTGGATGGGGAGCCTGCTTCCCTGTCCTCTGTTTCTCCGCCTTGCACTTCCCCTCCCCCAGGCGTGCTCACTGCCAGTTTCTGACCTGTCCACGGTTGGAGCACAAGGAGAAAACGGGAGACAGGGAAGTGTCACTGGGGCTCTGGTCACAGCTGGCTGCGTGCTCTCTGGGCTCTGCGGGGGCTCCCTGCCCATCTTCTAGATCTCCCAGGCAGGAGCAGACCCAAGTCTCCTCCCAAATATAAGGGTCACCTAGGGACGACCCTTAGTCATGGGGCCACTTTCTCCAAAGATGTTCCTCCCAATGAGATCCTCCATCTCTAGTTTGCACAGTGGGTGAGAAGGTTATTTGGGGGAACAGGTTTTAGATCATTTCCTTTTTACTTTCTCACTCAGTTGCTATCTGATTTCTATCATAATAGCATCTCAGTCAAAACTGAAGTAGGAAGAGCCCCACCCTAACTTCCCCATACAATGAATTTTCAGAACAACCTTTGTAGAGATGATTTACAAAGTGTGTTAGTCTTACACAAGTGTCTGAAAGAAGTAAATCACAGAACGTTCCGTATCAGTCAGGTGTTCCTACAATAATGCTGCTTAACAAACCACCCCGAAGCTCAGTGGCTCACAAACATTATCATTTCTTCTTGGCTCACACATCTGCAGGTCAGCTGAGGTCTGGCTGGCCCTGGCTGCAGGTCTGCTCCAGGTGTCCTCATCCTCCTGGACCAGTAGGCCCCGGGGCATGTTCACCTCATGGCGAGGGCAGGTGCATAGGAGGCAGGCCTGGCCCGCACACACATTTGTGCCTTTGCTCAAAAGCCAAATCAAGTCACATGACCAGGCTCAGGCTCAATGGGGTGGGGATGTACCTGCCCACAAAGGTAGAGAGGAAGGGATGAATTTTTGCCAAACTATAATTTATCGCAAGCCTGTATGTATGTAAAACAAGATTAACTGAAGTTGAACGATGCTAGGAAAATTATCCTTTGAATATCAGTGGATGTTCTAACATCAGTTGTATAGGAAGTAAAAATGCATGCATGTGCCCTAATACTTTCTCCAGTTTCCAGTCTAGTCGGCTGGCAACTTACTAGTTAGACGTAGACTTCGTTCTTAGAAAGGAAACTCCTCCTTCTGGTCATGTATTGTCTTTCTAAAGGAACTCTCAAGTGCCTATCTTTCTACCATCTAAATAATTTCTCCCTCCTCAGTATGGCTGTGACCCGATCCAAAGACGCTCCTCCCTTTGGACCCCCCATCCCCAGTGGAACCACATTCCGCAAATCTGATGTCTTCAGAGACTTCTTGCTGGCCAAGGTGATTAATGCTGAGAATGCTGCGCACAAGTCTGACAAGTTCCACACCATGGCCACCAGGACCCGCCAGGAGTACCTCAAGGACCTGGCTGAAAACTGTGTCTCCAACACACCCATTGACTCCACTGGCAAGTTCAACCTCATCTCCCTGACCTCCAAGAAGAAGGAGAAGACAAAAGCCCGGGCAGGTGCTGAGCAACACAGCGCCGGGGCCATTGCCTGGAGGGTGGCGGCTGAGGACTTCGCCCAGCGGGTAGAAATCGACTGCATTTTGGGAATTTCCAACGAGTTTGTGGTGCTCCTGGATCTACGCACCAAGGAGGTGGTGTTCAACTGCTACTGCGGGGATGTCATCGGCTGGACCCCAGACTCCTCGACGCTCAAAATCTTCTACGGGCGAGGGGACCACATCTTCCTAAAGGCCTCTGAGGGTTCTGTGGAGGACATAAGGGAAATTGTCCAGAGGCTGAAGGTAAGGGAGAGAGCTTCTCAAGGGTGCTGCAGTTCTGTGGTCTGACAGAGGCCTTAGGAACCACTAAAATGCCTCCCTGAGCCCAGTCAGTTAGGCCAGGACACTCATTGGCCCCAAGAGAATCAGAATTGTCACTTGCACACCAGGGGTCTAGTGGCTCCCACAGCCTGGGTTCTTTCTGAGGAAGGTGTCCGAGGCTCTCCGTGCCATCACCTTGGGAGGACAAAAGGCATATTTACTCACTCAAGATGTTGATAGGAAAGATAAGTTTAAACTCATGTTAAAAATGTAAGGATACTTTCCAGAAGAATTAAAACAGAATGAAAGGTTTCCAGACCATTAAAATATAGGACAGAAACAGGATGTTGTGGTGGGGAGTATACAAAAGCATAATAAAAGAAACAAAACAAACAGAAAATTATATGGCAGGAATAATTCCACATCAGTAATCACAGTAAACGTGAGTGGTTTAACATCTCCTGTTAAAAAACAAAGACTCACAGTCTGGATAAAAATCTTAACCCTAAGCTCTTGGCAGCTCAGGCTCGGACTGATGCCAAACCAAGGGTAGCAGATTGGTTTCAAGTCAGATGACAACTTAGTTGGTAATGGCTGTTTGAAGCATTGGGCTAAGAAGTACTAAGGCCATATCTGAGTCCCGTGTGAAGGAATGCTGTGGTCGGTGATTGGCTCTCAGTGGGTTTAGCAGAATGGCATGTCATGCGTGGAATAGAGAAGGCAGTGTATCACGGGAGTTAACACAGGTTCTTGAATCGGAAGGCCTGGCTTCAACTCCCGGCACTGCCACTTACCAGCTGTGTAACCTCACCCTGTTACTTAACCGCTGGGTGACTCAGTTTCCCCATCTGAAAAATGGGAACAGTAATCATCCTACATCATGTAAAAGTTTTAAGGATTGAATGAGTTATGTGGCCCAGGCAAGCTGCCCTGACTTGGGAGGCCGTGACCTCCAGAGACCACTATGACAGCTGGCTGTCCTCCCCCTTCTAGGCCTTTGCACTTGCTCTTTGAGTTCAGTTGGATTGGTAAAGCCCTGCTCTCAGCTTCCCTGACTCCAAAATTCATGCCCTGCCTTAGACTACCACAGTAGCTTGTGTGTAGATTTCCCATTAGGATGTGAGGTCCGTGAACGAGGGCCTCTGACTGTTTTGCTCACTTGCTTATCTCATATGCACAGATCAGAGCTGACACATAGTAGGTGGTCCGTAAATGCTGATTAGTTGGTTAGTTGAATGAGATGACTGAACCCTGACTCTGTGCTAATGAACCATTTACGTGCATGACCTCACAGTTCTTCACCCACCCTGTGGAATGTAGGCACTGTTTTTATCCCCACTTGACAGATGAGAAATGCAAGGTTCAGAGAGGTATAGATACTCACAGAAGGTCATACAGTAGGTGGCAGACTGGGATCTGAATCCAGATTTTTCTGACTCCAAAACCTGTTTGTGCCCAGACTTGAGGCTGATAACTAACTGCTTGCCTGGCATCTCCACTCGACCTTGAAACTTAACATGTCTAAGAGCAAGCTCCTAGTTTCCTTCCCCATGCCTCCCAGGGTTCTCCTGTCTCAGCAGAGGACAAGCCCATGCCTCATTTGTGGGATCAGAGGCCTCGGCATCAGCCTCACTCCCCTTTCTCTCACACCCACATCCAGTCTGTCAGCTCCGTCTCCAGTAGACAGGCTACACTACTTCTCCCCCTTCCACAGCCCCTCCTGGCCTATCCAGTAGCCTCCTCGCTGGTCTCCTTTGCATCAACACTTGCTTCCCTGTGGTCTCTTCTCAGTAAGGTCGTCAGAGGGATCCGATCATGTCACTGCTCTGCTCAAACCCCTCAGCTCACTCTGGGTAAAAGTCCAATTCCTTACGGTGGCCCATGAGGCCCTGCATGGCCTCTCTGTCAGCCTCTCTGATCTTGTCTCCCCTTGCTCTCTCTGCTCCAGGCACACAGACCTCTGCTGTTTCCAGAGTGTGTTCATCAGGCATCCAGCCTCAGGGCCTTTGCACTGACTGTGCCCTCTTGCTGGAACACTTTCCCTCATCCCCACATGGCTCCCTCCCCTTCTATATGCCTTTAGTCAGATGTCACCTGTCAGTGAGGCCTCATTATCCAAAATTGCAAACTCCCCTCCCCAACTTGGCCCTGAGCTTATTCCACCCACTTTCCCTGCTTTAACTTTCTCGATAGCACCTACCACCATCTGACGTGTATTTTTACCTATTTGTTGTTTGCCGCTGTGTCCTCAGCACCTAGGCCAGCATCTGGTGTGCAGTAGGCACTCAGTGACTGTGGACTGAATGCTCGCATGCGTGCTACCTTGTAGTAATAGCAAAAGTGGCCATTCATGGGGGGCTGACTGTCTGACTGCTTGCAGCCTTGCACAACCTTACATTTCTTCTTCCCAAAAGCCCACTGAGGGAGATACTGTTATCACCCCCAATTCACAGATGAGGAAGCTGAGGCCCAGAGAGGTAAAGGGACTTGCCCAGGGCCCAGAGTGAGTTAAGGGCCTGGGTTCTTAAACATGAGAGGTCTTCCTCCCAAAATCCTGACAGCAGCTTGCGTTTCTTGAGCAGTGACCGTGCCAGGCACTGTGCCAGGCTACATGGTTTACCCACATCCTCTCTGTCCCACGCGCACCCCCGTGCCTGTTGGCTCAGTGCTTTTAGAGCACATTTCCACAGCCCCCCTCACAATCTCAATGCCCCAAAGCCCGCTGAGAAACCGGGCAGCCAGGAAGTGATGACATAAGCCATCTTCTGTGAAGGGACGGACCCATCTTAAATGGCTCACAAGGTGAGTCTTTCTTTGTGAAGTCCTCCAGGGTGAGGGTTCCACACCCTCCCCCGGCACAGCTGGGATTCAGACATCCTTTGTTTGTTAAGTCGACAGGTTTTATTATGTGCCGGGCCCTGGGCCGGGCAGTGCTGGGACTCAGCAGTGACCATGGTGGGCCCAGGCTCCCATCCGAGGCAGACACTGAACAGGAATCACAAGTGCCAAGAGGCTAAAAGGCAGAGTGTTGAGGACGCCAGGGGAACCTATCATGGTGGGCGGTCTCAAACCCACAGATGGGATGCAGCCCCCAGACATATTTAATTAGTTACCAATGCTAACATTCCGAGGATTTCGTATGAACCTAGCTTTCTGGCTTCTCTTGAAAAACTGGAGGATCTGGCTATCCAGGGCCTATGTTTATACTGGTCAGGGGTCAGCTGAAGCAGGGTGTTGGGTGCCCCCTTTACTCAGGGTGTGAGTGCACCATTTGACCATGGTTCTCACCAGCCTGCATCTCCCATTACCCACCAAGCACCCCAACTTGTGAGCCTTGGCCCAGGGTAGAGCGCGGCTTCCCTGAGGAAATGACTTAAACTGAAACTAGAGCAGTAAGTAGGAATCATCCTGGTGAAGAATGAGAGGGAAAATAAATAAAAGAGAAAAAAAAAAAAAAAAGCCAGGGGAAGCAGCATAGCAGCAGGGAAAACAGCACAGGGGCTAAAAGATAGAGTTAAGGAGTCAGATCTGCTTTATGACCTTGGGCAACTGACATGCCTCAGATTCCCCAGCTGTAAAACAAGCAAATTATTGTATGTACGTCATAAGTGAGATATTAGAGAAATTGGGCATTGAAAGGACTTAACCAATGCCTGGCACATGAAGGTCGGTCCCCAAGAAAATTAGCTTTAAAGGGGGCAGGGTGGCTGCGTGACACAGCAGAGGTTCCTCTGAACTCAGTGTGTGTTTGGTCTCAAAAGGTGTTCCGTGTGCCAGGGAGCCTTTCTGGAAGCTTGTGAACATCGGGAATGGTGTTGTTCTTTGGGTGGGGCTGCCTTCGGATTGTTAACAAAAGCAAATGGCATAGTAGTTGCAGGACACTAAGCCAGAACAGCCCGAGTTCCCCTACTGGCTCTCTCCCCCATCCAAAATGACCCAAAGCAGCCATACTGGGTAGTTACAGGCTGAGCTGCTAAAAGAAAGAGAGAGAGAGAGACTGAGAAATCCAGTGGCTGAAATAAGATGGGCGTTTATTTTTTTTGTAGTTAGCACTCAGGCTGCTCAAAGCTGGCAGAGACAGCTCAGGGACTCACGTCCCTTCCTCCTGTGGCTCCTCCTTTCCCTTCGATGTTGTACTTTTCAGCATGGTCAACGTGGAGTCACTCCATATCCATGTTCCTGTGTGCAGGAAGGGAGAAAGCGTGAGCGTGGAGGACAAGCAATTTTATTTTTAAAAACACTGTTCCATCACTGCCCCAAACCAAGTCATGTCCACACCCAGCTGCAGGGGAAGCTGAGAAATGTGGTCCCTAACCAGGTGGCCATGCACCCATCAAAACTCTTGATTTGCGGTGGGCAGGGGAGTCTCATTCCTCAAAGGAAGAAGGGGAGGATGGAGAGTGGAAGGCGCTGAGCTGTCCTGCACAGCAGTGCCTGAGCCGTCGGGGCCTCTGCAGGGGGCTGGCTCTCGGAACAGCCCGGGACTCCCAGGGCTGGTGCTGCCTAATCGGGCACAGGCACGGACGCACAGGACTCTCCTGTGAATCACCCACAGCCAAATTCTTCGGACACAAGGGTGATGGCTTCAAAGGGCAGAAGAATTTTGACTCCCAAAGCAGAAGCAGTGGTCTAGGATGGAGCCACCCACAACTTTCTCTTTTGAGGCACTGAACAGTAGACTTTCCTTTCCAACCAACTTTTTAAAACTTATTAATCGTGGAAATTTTCAAACATACAGAAAAGTAAAGAGACTCACATAGTGAACTTGTAGCCCCATCACCAGTTTCCATAGTTATCAGCCCGTGGCCCGTCTTGTTTTTCCCTTCCCTCCCTTCTCTTCCCCTGATTATTTTGAAACAAATCCTAGACATCCTATCATTTCATTGGTAAACATCTCAGTATTTATCTCTAAAACATATGGACTCTGTAAAAATAACTATTTTGTCATTATCGTACAAAAAATTAACAGTAACTCCTTATTGTCATGTAAACAAGTTGGGTTATGAAATCAATTACTGGGTCTCAATCAAAAATCCTCAAAGATAGCGTAGAAAAGATTGAAACGCATCCAAGAGGATCCCAGTGGGGAAGGACTTGGTTTCGTGGAGCTTTGTTCCAGTGTTACATGTTTCCTCACTTCCCAAATTCTCACTGTCCAGACCAGGAACAAATGTGTTTACATTTTCAGGTAAGTCTTTTGCCATCCAAACTCATTTCTCACTACCCACACTCAGTAATGTCAGTGTGGATTGCAAGGAATGTTTTTGTGTATGTGGATACGCGTGTAAATGTGTGAATGCATAGCGTGGCTTGTGACATAAAATTCTTTCTTACGGTGCTGCTCTAACAGGTACATCAGGTAGCCTTCTAGCCAGGGAATGACTTCTCACAGGAAATGTGAACCATTACACGAACTCTTTCCTTAATGCAGTTTTAGGATAGGGCAGACAAATCTTGATGTAACTTGTTTAACAGCTACGGCTTGTTAAGTTAATCTTTTTGTCCCAGGAAGAGGGAATCCCTAAGGACATGCTGAAGAACCAGGGGTTCTGTTCAGTGGCTTCTCATATCTATGGTAATCATGACGAAAGTCTCATACATATGAAGCAGGGAGTAAATTGGAGGCAAGGCCCTGTGTGGTCTGGTCGGCTCCAGGATGGGGGACGGTCTGGGAAGGAGATTGGGAAGGGGTTTGTGCCTCTAAGAATGATGTCATGAAGTAAAAAATATGGCCCAAGCCCCCAACCTAGAAAAGGTCGCAGGATCTCTGGTGTGTTGCCTCTCTGGCTTTTACTCTGGTCACAGTCACCGTATCGGTCAGGATGCATTATTAGTGGCTTCAGATGACAAAGGTTTATGTCACTCCCACCACGTATCCATCTTAGGTTCAGCTCGTGCCTGTGCTCCACATTATTCTAACCTCAGTACCCTAGCTAACCAAACAGCCACTCTCTGGAATAATCCTAGAGGCTGTGGCTGAGGGGAAAGGCCTGCAAAGGGTCTTGAATTGGCAGTGAAATGCCCCAGCCCAGACCGTATGCCAGTTCCATTAACACTTCATTGGCCAGAACAAGTCCCAGAGACCACCAGCAGCGGGGCGGGGGGTGGGGGGGTGCATTTGGAGATCACAGCTCATGACCGCCACCTCTGTGTGAGGTATCCACATTTCTCCAGAAGTCAGGAACCCTGGGCTGGGACTAGGTGGGTGTTTGCACTCCCATACCCTGACATCACCTGGGAGGGTAGATGGGGGTCAGCAGGGTCTTTGGCCTCAAAGGGCAGAGTCTGACCAGGAATCTCCCACAAGAGCTGACCCCAAGCAGCTTGTGAGGCTAGACCCCACGTGTTGCCTGCAGGTGATGACCAATGGCTGGGAGACGGTGGACATGACCCTGCGGCGGAACGGGCTTGGGCAGCTGGGCTTCCACGTGAAGTACGACGGGACCGTGGCCGAGGTGGAGGACTACGGGTTTGCCTGGCAGGCTGGGCTCCGGCAGGGCAGCCGCCTGGTGGAGATCTGCAAGGTGGCCGTGGTCACACTGACCCACGACCAGATGATCGACCTGCTGCGCACCTCCGTCACCGTCAAGGTGGTCATCATCCCGCCTTTCGACGACGGCACGCCCCGGAGGTAAGTCTGTCCACCCTGAAAGGTCGGCAGCTCCCCAGGTGCTGGCATTTGAAGCCTTCCCTCGGTAGGAAAAGTGATAGTGGTGACGGGGTCAGAGTTAATAAATGTGGAACCCCTCCTGCAGGCCAGTCGCAGTCTAAGCTCTCCACGTGCGTGCTGTCCCATCCAGCCTCCACAACAGCCCTGTGAGGCAGGCGACCTCCTTATTCGCACACAGCGTTAAAAGTCCTTGCCTGAGGGCACATGGCACTTCACTCACGTGTTCAGCACATATGTATTGAGCCCCTACTGTGTGCACGCTCCATTTGAAGTGCTCAGGATACAGCGATGAACAAAATAAAGCGCCTGTTCCCTTGGAGTTTGTGTCCTGAGGGAAAGACAGGCAATCGTCAAATAGCTGTATAATACAGGACCTGGCAGTGATGAGGTCTGAGAAGAGAAAGTGGGGTCGTTGAAGGGTTTGCAGCGTGGTGGGAGAGTGGCTTACAGGGTGGTCAGGGAAGGCTCCCAGGTGGAGGCCACCATGTAGTTTTCCGGGCTAGTGGGTCCGAGACAGGAACGAGCCAGGACAGGGTCTCCAAAGTGTCAGTGTGTGTGGTGCATTCCTGCAGCACAGGGAGGCCGGTGTGGCTGGAGCACAGAGAGCAAGGCTGCGAGATGGGAGAGTCGGACAGACTGGGGGGCCTTTCTGGACATGGTGATGAGCTTGGGTTTTGTTCACTAGGAAGCCAGTGCAGTGTTTGTTTCTTTTCATTTTCTTTTGTTTTGTTTTAATGGAACATTTCAAACATATGAAAAGTATGCTGAGCCCCTTGTTTCAACATTTATCAACATGCGGCCAGTTCTTGTTTTGTTTTTTGTTTGTTTTTTAAATATTTATTTATTTATTTATTTGGTTGCACTGGGTGTTAGTTGCAGCAGGCGGGCTCCTTAGTTGCAGCTCATCAGCTCCTTAGTTGCAGCATGCGGGCTCTTTAGTTGTGGTTTGCCGGCTCCTCAGTTGTGGCATGCAAACTCTTAGTTACAGCATGCATGTGGGATCTAGTTCCCTGACCAGGGATCGAACCTGGGCCCCCTGCATTGGGAGCATGGAGTCATATCCACTGTGCCACCAGGGAAGTCCCAGTTTTTGTTTTTGTTTTTAATTCCATACCTCCCCACCTTGGATTATTTGAAGCAATCCCAACTCCTTGGAATGTATCTCTACCCAGTCAGGACCTTTAAAAAATTATTATTACACTTAAAAAATTTAGCAGAAAGTCAGCATCAACTGCCCAGTCTATCTTTAACTTCTTTTGTATCAGAGAGATATTTTTTTTAAACAGTTGTTTTGTTAATCAGGCTCCTCCTGTGGCATTTGGTTGATGTGCCTCTTCAGGCCCTTCTAATCTGTAAGTTTCCTCTCCCTCTTATTTTCTTCTTACAGCATACTTTGGGAGGAAACCAGGTCACTTGTCCTTTAGAGTTTCCCACGTCCTGGATTTAGCTGCTTGGACACCACCCCTCTGGTGTCCTTTAACCTGTTTTTCTAACATGTGTATTTCCTGTAAACTGAAGTTCAGCATAGAAGCTTGATCAGATTATGGTTGAATTTCTTTTGGTAACAGCACTTCCCAGGTGTGCATCCATTAGGAGGCATCAAATGTCTGGTTGTCCCTGTGTGAGTGATACTAAGGGCGCTCAGAGGGTTCAGATGGTGGCAACCTGACCTGTGACCATACGTTTCCCTTCAGCTCTCAACAGCCATTCGTGATCATTGCCTGGATCTCCTGTGTCATTACAGGTCACATTGAAGTGATGTCCTCATTTCTGTCATTCCTGTGTTATTTACTGGCTGGAATTCTTCCCTTTTTTTTTTAATTTTTATTTTATTTTTTTGGCCGTCCCGCGATATGCGGGATCTTAGTTCCCTGACCAGGGGTCGAACCTGTGCCCCCTGCGTTGGAAGCCCAGAGTCTTAACCACTGGACTGCCAGGGACGTCCCTGGAATTCTTCTAAAAAGAACTATCCTTGGGCTTCCCTGGTGATGCAGTGGTTGAGAGTCCGCCTGCCGATGCAGGGGACACAGGTTCGTGCCCCGGTCTGGGAAGATCCCACATGCTGCAGAGCGGCTGGGCCCATGAGCCATGGCTGCTGAACCTGCACGTCCGGAGCCTGTGCTCCACAACGGGAGAGGCCACAACAGTGAGAGGCCCGCGTACCGCAAAAAAAAAAAAAAAAAAAAAAAGAACTGTCCTTCAGCAACTATATGATTCTTCTGAGGTATAATTTGTACAGGGAAGGCAGGATAGATGCAGTTCTTAGAATAATGAGTTGGTACCCTCGCAACCTCCAGAGGGGTCTGGAGACAGTGATTCTCTCTAGAATCACTACATTCCAAGTGTTGGAAACACAGCTGCACAGAGGACAGTCAAGGCCTGGGCCCTCACAGCCCTGCTGAATGGATCGGGGGAGACAAACAGTAAACAAGTAAGCAAGTGAGATGGTTCATATAGCCAAAGGGGTAGGCAGCTGAGCATAGTGGGAAGGCAGGCTCTGCAGGGAGCTTGCCTACATTTGAATCCAAGCTCCTCCTCTTATTAACTGTGACCCTGGGCAAGTGGCCTCACCACTCTCTGCCTGTTTCCTCATTTGTAAAATAGGGACAAGAATAGGTCTTTCCCTAGAGGTGGTTGTGAGGTGGGGGAGGTAAGGCCTGTAGAGCACACAGAACAGGACTTGGCCTGTAGGAGGCACTCTGAACACACCAGCTGTGAGATCCTGGGTGTGAGGAGCATAAGGGGCGTGACCCAACACTGGATAAGGGCTCAGGGAAGGCCTGGAGACGCGAAGGAGCCAGGGGAGGGGCCTTGCGGGCAGGGAGTAGCCATCACAAAGGTGAGGACAGAGGCCCTTGGCTTGTTGATGGACCAGAAAGAGGGTCATGTGGCTGGAGCTGAGTGAGCCACGAGAAAGGCACGAGATGAGGTGACACTGAGTGCTTATACACATGACCTCGCAGGGCTGGTGTGATCCCCGCTTTACCAGTGAGAAGACTGACGCCCAGAGTGGCCCAGTGTCTTGTGCAGAGTTGCACGGCTACTGAGTGGTGAGCAAAACTCAGTCCAGCTTCCGTGTCCAGATCCTTAGCTGCCTCTGAAAGCGATTGCGAGCTGTGGGCGTGTGCGTTCTGGCTGCAGCAGCCCCATCTTCTTGAGTCTTTTTGCTCTGACCTTGGTGGGGGCTGGTTCTGGGCAGGCTTAAACCCTGCTGCAACCAAGGGCTTAGCCACCCACACCCCAGCCCCCCAGCCTTGGGACTCCGGTCAGGCCCCAGGCGTCCCCTCTTCCCAGCCCTCTTCCGGGGCCTCCTCCACCCCTGCACAGAGCCGAGGCCTGGCCACACCTGCTCCGAGCTCTGCAGGGACAAGTCAAGCTGAGGTAACCCCACAGGTGAGCACACACACACACACGCACCACACACACACACACGCACGCACACACACACGAAATACCCTACCTTCAAAACTTGGGAGCGCCAGAGGCTACAAAGGCGTCCTTGGACCAACAGGTAGGGACCAGCTGAAGCAAAAGGAAATGTCTGCAGGCTCCCTTCTCCAACTCTGGGGAGATGGGGCCAGGAGGGTGGTTCCGCTCCCTGCCCTATTTAGGAGAAAAACTATCATCCTGCTCCCTTTACAAGGCGGCCACAGAAACAGGATCTCCTGTTTACAGGGGCGGGTGTGGGTTGGGACTTGCGTGGTTTTTGTTGTTCTTCAAGTGCAGAGGCGTCTGGCTGGCCTCATTTGCAGAGCTGATAACCCCAGCGCTGGGGTCCCTCCAGCCTCTTGCTGCAACCCTGGCCTGCTGGCTCAAATGTCACGATAAGCTCTGAGGGGAAACACACCAGGATGAGCAGAGGGTTCTCCCTGCCTCCAGCCAGGCTCTGTATGGCGTGCGTCTGGACCCCATGTTCTTCAGACACTGAGCAGAATACAGGGGATCATCCTCACACCCCCCAGGCCGCAAGGCTGGGGTTCTCAAGTGAGCCCTGCACTGCCAGGCTGGGCCAGGTAGCCGGGAGGACATTCCAGAGCCCCCAGTGAGGTGTGTCGTTGTGACCTGGGGTGCTTGCACAGGCGCAGGAGGGATGTTCTCATCTTGCTGTCTCTCGCCGCCTGACGGGGGAGGCGATCTGAGATGCTTTTGTCCTCTTCAGTTGGACTTAAGACGTCTGAAGGGGGAGGGGTGGAAACTCCTCCCTGAGAAGGGAAATTGAAACCCCACAAGTCAGTGAGTAGTAGAGATAAGAAAGGAGTCCCCATGGCCCCCAGAAACTAGGCTGTCAGGAATCAAGGACAAGGAGGCAGAGAGGAAAAGTGTTCTGCAAACCAGGGGCATCCGCCCTCAGATGTCTCCTGCACGTAGCTGAGGGCAGCGTTGTTGGTCAAGCAAAACACTAGAAGAAACCTCAATATCCAACCGCAGGGGACTGGCTGAGTAGATCCCAGGTCATCCACGTGATGGAATAGTAATGGGTTGTTTATAAAGAAAGCACAGTGAGTCTCTGTGCTGAGAGTTCAGAAATGTCAAACTCTCCGGTGAGAAATGTCGTTAATTGGGAAGAATAAAAAAAAGCAAGATGGGAATCTGGAGTTAAGTGTAATATTCTTTTTATTTCTATTTTAAATCATCTTTACGTATGTGCATAGGCTATTTCTGTAAGAATATGTAAAAACCTGGCAGCTGTGGGTGCTTCTGGTGGGTGTGACTGGGGGGCGGAGATGGGGACAGGGATGCCCTTTTATACCACTTTAATTTTTAAAAACAATTCAAAAACTAGATAAGTGAAATGGGCTTCGTAAACTTTTTCTCATGTCAGCATCATCCCTGGCAGCTTGGTAAAATGCAGCTTCCTGGACCCCACCTCAAAGAGGACTCTGCTTCAGAGGAGCTGCGATGGGGCCCAGGAATCTGTGTTCCTTTACTGAGCGCTCAGGGTAATTTAGATGCTGATGGATCTCAGATCACTGGGAAGGAACTTGTTCCAGAGCCCCCGGGTGGGTGTGGTTGGACTTCAGAAGGCGGAAGGGAGACTTTCGCTTCTGAGCGTGTGGGGATGGCAGGTGGACGGTCCACAGAATCGGCTGGAGAAGGCCACAGCAGCAAGAGCTCCTGTTGGTTAAGCGCTTGGCACGCGCCAGACTTGCTGCTAATGCTCGCAGCCGTCTTACAGATTAGGAAACTGAAGCTCTGAGAAGGAAAATCCCTCACCCAAGGCCACACAGGCCATAAGTGGCAGAGCTGGGATCTGAACCAGCCATCTGACCTCAGAGCCCTGGCGCTCCATCACTCTGTGCTGCCTTCAAGATGACTGTTTCCCTCTTTTGACGTCATGCCCAGGGACTCTTGACCAAAGATGAAGCTGTCAGTAACTGGGGCAGAAGGGACCCAAAAAATCTACTCACTGGTTCCCAAACCACTGTTCAGTGGGCCAGTGTATATGGTGGTTAAAGCTGTGGGCTTTCAAGTCAGCTTACTATCCAGTTTCCGGGCATTCCCTTGCAGTCCAGTGGTTAGGACTCTGCACTTTCACTGCTAAGGGTGTGGGTTCGATCCCTGGTTGGGGAACTAAGATCCCACAAGCCGTGTGGCATGGCCAAAAAAAGAAAAAAGAATAGATAGACAGATAGATAGATACCTACATACATACATACATACATACATGGGTACATAGATAAGTACATAGATACATAGATAAATCCAGTTTCCACCTCTTACTGGCTGTGTGACCTTGGATAGATTACTTAACTTCTCTGTGCCTCGATTTACTTCTCTCTTCAGTGTGTCTACTGATTAGAATTCTGGTTACCAGCAACAGAGGTGAAGCAAAAGAGAGACTTTACTAGCTAATGCACCTGATAAGACTAAGAGATGGGGCAAGATTTAAGTGTGGCTTTATGCAGGGACATCTTCATCAGGAATCTTTTTTTTTTTTTTGCGCTTTGAAGGTAATATCTTTTATTGTGTTATGCCTAGATCAGGAATCTTTATCACCTGTCTCCTTTTGTGCGTTGCTGTCATTCTCAAGCCATCTCCCACTTCATGGGGACAAAGATGACCTCTCCCTCCTCACAGCTCCAGCTTAGGTCTCCCCAGCTCAGCAGCCCAGGGAAATAGATCTTTCCCCCAGTAGTTCCAGAGCCGATGCTCACTGTCTCTGATTGGCTCAGCTTGGGGCACATGACAATCCTGTGCCTGTCATTGTGTCCAGAGAGAGAAGAGTTTCTGACCAGCAGGCCTGGGTCATGTGCTCATACCTGGAGCCAAGAAGTGGGGTCAGCCCCACCCAGAGCACACAGACGTGTTCTCAGGAGAAGGGGTGTAGAAGCTGAGCAGGCAGGAGTAGCAGGTGTGCACTGCCTGGGGCCACGATGGTACCCCCTCCACCTCTGCTCAGGCCTGGCGTATCTGTGGGTTCTGGTAGACATTTGTATGTTGTCATTCCTTACCTGGTACCTTGTGAGGCACGGGCACCTGCTAATCCAGAGCGTCTTCTGGAAGGAACTACAGAACGTCAGCTCAGCTCCGACTAGTGCTACTGAGTGGCACTGTGTGTCTGGCCCAGGTGCCAGAGCACATCCTCAGGTCACCTTTTAATGACTCCTTAGCAGGCATGACCTGGGCCCACAGGCTCCCAGCCACCAAGTCCACCAGATCTTTTGCTGGATGCCCTGAAAGTTCCCCAGGCTCCAGGGGACTCAGGAGAACCACAGAGGATCGGCTCAGTGTGGGCAGGAGAACTTCCAGGCCAAGGGCTCCTCTGAGCTCAGCTCCCATAGTTGCTGGGAGGTGGATTTTGTGAGCACGGCCCCCTCCTTGGGCTCAGGGCCCCCTTCTCGGGCTCAGAGCCCCCTCCCGTGCTGCACTGCAGCAGTGGTGGAGATGCCAGCCCAGCATGCGGATCTCCCCACCTAGAGCCCAGGAACGCTGCGGTGCATGTGTGCCAGCCTGGTCTGGGGGAATTCACAGGCCGTTCTGCATCTATTTCAAGGTTCTGGATTTCGTGGCTTTTTTTTTTTTTTTTTAACCACCCTGCAAAGTAGGTCACCTGCTCCTCTTCCAGCTGCCTTTGAGCTTCTTTGGAACAAGGCAGATACTGTCCTTTGATTCTGAGGGCATCCGCCTTCCTGGCCCCGAGAACCACCAAGGGGGGCCGAGCCAGCCCATGGAGGACACTGGCCGACCCAAGGCCTGGGTCAGGGAGAAGGGAGAGGAAGGGGGAGACGAGGAGAGAGGAAGAGGAGGGGAGAGGAGATGAGGTAGAGAGCGCCAAGCGTTGGAGCCACATTGTTGGGCCCTGTCCCGGTTGAGGCCTCCAAGCTGCTACATGTCAGACCAGTTTAAAGGGTACCTACTGGGCTTTTAAAATAGGCCGTGTCCGTTCAGATTGGGTGGGAAAGCCCAGCCAGTGCTGCTGCGATGCTCAGCAAGCGTGCGCGCTGGTGGGCCGGGGCCTGTCTGAGTAACGCAGTTTTTCTTCCCAGGGGGTGGCCAGAGACCTACGACATGAATACCTCGGAGCCCAAGACGGACCTGGAGAGCCTGGTCGCGGGGGGCCGGCCCCCCTACCGCAGCAACGCTCCCTGGCAATGGAGCGGACCCGCGTCCCACAACTCTCTTCCAGCCTCCAAGTGGGCCACTCCCACCGCCCCCGGGCACGCCCAGTCCCTGAGCCGGCCCCCGAAGCAGACCCCCATGGTCCCCTTCCGGGAGTCCCAGCCCCTGCACAGCAAGAGGTAAGGACTCCCCCCGCACCCACCCGGGGCACCAGCCCAGCCCGCACCTCCCTCCTGTCTGCAGCCGCCCTTTGCCCTTTTCTCTCTCCTTCCCCTGCTGTCCAGTCTCTTCCTCTCCTCAGTCTTCCTCCTTTTCTTCTTGTGCTTATATGCCCCCCGCTTCCTCCTTCCCTTAAGCTTGCCTTATGAGCCTCTTGTGTGAGGGCCCAGGGCTGGGGAGCTCAGGGTCTGAGGTTGGAAATCCATCCTACTGTATATGATTAAAACTATATATTTTTTTAAAAGGTCAAAAGACTGATAAGCACAAAATTTAGGATAGTGATTCCTTCTGGCAGGGAAGTGGGGAGGGGAGGAACCCACCAGTGGACAGGTATTGCCGCCACTCCAGCTCTTGGGTTGGGTGGTAGCTTCAGGGAGTTTGTTTTATTATGACGGCATATACCTTAAAGATAAAAGCTTTTGAATATATTACATATTAAAAGATAAAGAAAATTTTCCAAGTAGTGAAGGAATCCACCTTGCAGAGGAGCGTCTTGTCCCAGGCGTGGGCGGGAACGGTCTTCGCAGCCCCATCAGAGCCCCATCAGGCCACAGAAGCTGAGGGGCAGGCTCAGCCGCAGTGGGAAGGCAGGCAAGGGGTGCCCTGGCTTCCTGCTGCCCTTTGCTCAGCAGCCCTCTCTCTGTCCCCATGGGAGGATAGCAGGTAAATCAGATGGGATGTGGTTGGGCCTGAGGGAGAGGTCTGGCTGTCCCTCCTCGGAGGGCAGGGGTATCCTCCCCGCTCACCCCCACTGCCTTCCTGCCTCCTATCTCTGTTCCAGGCCCGTCAGCTTCCCAGAAACCCCTTACACAGCATCACCAGCAGGGGTCGACAAAGTCCCTCCCTACCGACAGCCTTCTGGGAGCTTCTCCACCCCCGGCTCGGCCACCTACGCAAGATACAAGCCATCCCCAGAAAGGTCAGAGTCTCTTCACTCTTTTCAGTTAAGGAATCTGGTGAAAGCCAGAATCCTTCTTCCTCAGGATATGCACTTACCCCACAAGTTTATTTGCCATTTTATGGGGCTTCTGGATCCCTGAAGGTCATCAGAGGACCTCCAGGAGGGTGGGCTGTGTGTGTTAAGATGTAGGGCCAAGCCAGCCTGTCCAGGACTTGCCGTGCCTGTCCTTGCAGCAGCATTTCGGTTGCCATTTTCCTGACACCTGAATCACTTGTCCGAGCAAGAGCAGGAGCTTTCCAGAACAACCATTCGTCTGACTCCAGCCTGTGCTCCCCAGCCCCAGGCCACCAGCATTACCCAGTTTTCATGGCCTGTCGGGCTTCAGTCCTGTCCCCTTCCCCAGTCTGGCAGCCTGAGGGATCTTCCCAGCTCCTCCCTGGCTCCCCAGCGCCCTCGGGATAAACCCAAGCTCTCTGGCTTGCTCTCCAGCAGCCTTCAGCCCTGGTGCCCTGTAACCTTCCTCCTCCAGGGTCCCTGTCTGAGGGGCAGCCCCACCACTCCCCTGTCTTCAGGCCAGAGCCATGCACCTCATCCTGGATGTCTCCCTTCCCCCGCTCCCCTCTACTGCGGTCCACCCCTTCAACCTCCTGAGCATCTCCGCCCTCTCCTCCTTTCCCCAGTGCCCCACCCTGGCCACCTCCCTGAGCCCCCAGCCTCTGTGCCACCTCCTCTGGTCCACCCCCCACTCAGTAACTGGGGGGTCTTTGCATATCTGGCCATGTCTGTCCCCTACTCCAAACCCTCCTTGTGTCCCAGAGCCCTCAGGACACAGCCTCCATGCCTCACTCTGGCCACCGGGACGCACCCGCCTCTCCAGCCTTGTGCGGTGTCCTGCACATCAGCTGCCCTGGCTACTTCTGATTTCCTAGGCAGGCTGTGTGCATTTCAGAATCCTCCCCATGGAAATTCTTCATGATCTTCACCCCCACCCACTCCACAGACACCATTTGTCCAATGTGAGTGCTGATGCTCCTCCTCCAGGAAGGCTTCCCTGTACCTCCCCCCACACTAGGTGACATGCTGCCCCTGTGCCCTTCGCTCATGTGTATTTCCTGACCATGGCCTTGAGCACTCTCCGTTCTGTTAGCCCAGTTAAGCGTGTGTGCACACACACATGTGCATACATACTCATGCGTGTGTGCACGAACAAGCCTGCTCTCCAAGATAAAATACCTTTCCAGGTCGTTTTGTATAATATTATTACCATCACACAGCACAGGGTCTGTCACATGGTAGATCCTTGGTATATATTTGATGAAAGATGGATTGAGTGAGTGAGTTTGTTTAAATAGCGAGCTTCAGAATCACCCGGAGGGAGGGCTTGTTACCCCTGAGTTTCCAGCTTGGTAGGACTGGGGTAGAGCATGCGATACCAAGGCTGCTAGTCCAGGGAACACACTTTGAGAGCCACCACACTAAACATCGTTTGATTCTAAGCCTCTGTTGTAAAACTGGGGGAAACATACTCAGTCTTTCATCTTCTAGTGGCCACCATTCAGCTTTCATCAGCAAAGGATCCCCAGAGCCTTCCATGTGCCAGGTGCCAGGAGAAATATTTGAGATACTCACTTACCCCAGGGGTTCCTGTTGTCAGTGCTGCTGTGGTGGAGAGAGGGTCTTAGAAGGGATGTGCACTCTGATGAGAGCTCTAATAGACTCAGGCCTCAGAGGAGGGAACTCAGCCCAGCGTCAGGTCTAGGCTGGCTGCCAGGAGGAAGTGGCATTTGAATAAGGCTTTGAGAAATTAGTAGGAGTTTGCTGCAGAGAAGAGGGAGAAGGTCATTCCAGACAGAGCAAAGGCTACAGACGTGAGTAAGCAGAATGGAGTGGAATGCAGGAGGGAAAAAAAAGTTGAACTCAAAGAAACAGAGTAGAATGGTGGTCGCCTGGGGGTGGGGGAAATGGAGCGATGTTGGTCAAAGGGCACAAACTTTGGGTTATGAGATGGATAGGTTCTGAGGATTTAATGTGTAGCATGGTGGCTGTAGTTAATAATTCTGTACTGTACACTTAAAATCTGCTAAGAGAGTAGATCTTAAGCATTCTCTCCCAAAAAAAGATAACTATGTGAGATGATAGATGTGTTAACTCAATTGTGGTAATCATTTCACAATGTATACATAAATCATTATTTTGTACACTTTAAATATATTACAGTTTTATTTGTCAGTTACACCTCAGTAAAGCTCCGGGTCATGGGGGAGAGATGTTTCTAAGAGTGCTGTTTACTCAAGGAGCTGAGAACATCGTTATTTCTGTGAAGGGGTATGCTGACCATTCGTATTATGTGTAGAGAAGTGTTTAGGAAGAAAAGAGAATACAATTGCTTACTTTGTGGTAAGTCCATTTTTAGTTTTAAAAAAAGCTGCCAAACTATTTTCCAGAGTGGTTGTACCATTGTCCATTCCCACTGGCAAGGTATGAGTCATCCGGTTTCTCCACATCCTTGTCGCTCTCTGGTGTCATCACCGTTTTTCGTTTCAGCTATTCTCATAGGTGTGTGATGATATCTCATTGTGGGGTTTTGTTTGTTTGTTTGTTTTGTTTTTGGCTGCGACGGGTCTTCATTGCTGAGCGTGGTCTTTCTGTAGTTGCAGTGAGTGGGGGCTAGTCTTCGTTGCAGTGCGCGGGCTGCTCATTGCATTGGCTTCTCTTGTTGCAGAGCACGGGCTCTAGGCGCACAGGCTTCAGTAGTTGTGGCACGCGGGCTCAGTAGTTGTGGCTCGCGGGCTCTAGAGCACAGACTCAGTAGTTGTGGTGCACGGGCTTAGTTGCTTCGCAGCACGTGGCATCTTCCCGGACCCGGGCTCGAACCCGTGTCCCCTGCATTGGCAGGCAGATTCTTAACCACTGTGCCACCTGGGAAGCCCTCACTGTGGTTTTAATTTGCATTTCTCTAACAGCTAATGATGTTGAACATCTTTGTTTTTCAATGTTTATATATTCTAGATACAAGTCCTTTGTTAGCTTTGTGGTTTGCAAATATTTTCTCCCAGTCATTAGTTTGTCTTTTCATCTTCATAACAGGGTCTTTCACAAAAGTTTTTAATTTTGACGAGCTCCAAATTATCATTGTTTTCCTTTTATGGATCATATGCTTCTGGTGTTAAATCTTAGAGCTCTGCCTAGTCCTGAGTCCTGAAGATTTTTTTTTCCTAGAAGTTTTTCCCTTTTTTTTTTTTGCCATGCTGTGCAGCATGTGGGATCTTAGTTCCCCGACCAGGGATCAAACCCATGCCCCCTGCAATGGAAGCATGGAATCCCAACCACTGGACCACCAGGGAATTCCCTTCCTAGAAGTTTTAATTGTTTTCTATTTTACATTTAAGTCCATGATCCACTTTGAGTTTTTCAAAGCTAGTTTTTGCCTAAGGTGAAAGGTTTAGGTTGAGGTTCCTTTTTTTGCCTGCCGATGTCCAGTACCATTTATGGAAAAGGCTCTCCCTCCTCCAGTGTATTGCTTTTGCTTCTTAAAGCAAAAATTCATTGGAAGGGGAAATTAATTGGGCACATTTGTGTGGGTCTATTTCTGTAATCTCTAGACTGTTCCACGGAGCTATACGCATGATCTCAACGAGTGCTTCCAGCAATTCCATGAGGTGGGTAGTGTGTCCCATTTTACAGAGGGAGGGGGAAAACTGAGGCTCAACAAGGTGAATCCACTTGGCCAAGGTTGGCCAAGATCACTTTTCCAGGAACCCAGGCCTGTGTGATTCCAAGGGACCGACTCTGACCCAGAGCTGTCCTGCCTGCCCACGAGACTCTGAGCGCATCCTCCAAATCAGGGTGACATGCCTGGTCCCTACTGGAGTCCCCACCCCACAGTGACACTGATGGCTGTGATTTTGTGTTTCAGGCTTTCTGGCATTGGCAAGTGAAAAACTCTCCCCTTTCCCTTGGATTCCAGCTCTTCCCAGCCCACCCCTTTCTTCCCAGGGCACCAATGGAGCCTGACTCGGCTCTCTGTGACCTAGGTCTCAGCAGTTTTTATCTCTGTCAACAGCTAGGTTCCAAATTTTGCCAACCATTCCTAGCACACCTCAGCCCCTAAACCCCCAAAACTGTGTCTCATGGCCAGTCACCAGCCGGCGATAAGAGGCCCGGGAACAAGTCAGGCTGCCCCAGTGGCCTTTGGCCTCAGCTCCTTTCCCCTTTTCCTGCTGCACAGTTGACATCCTGGAGCCTTTGTGACCCAAGCCAGACATTCCAGCCCAGCCACGGACATTCCCCCCTCAGGACTCCTGTGTCTCCTGCTGTCTTCTCCAGCGGGCCTGCAACTTGCCGAATTCATCAGGCTTTTAGGAGCTCGAAGGCCCTCTTAGACAGAACCTGTCCCATGGCCCATTTTAGATTTACTGAGACAGGAGGGCAAGATGGCCTGCACCTCATCAGCCATGTGAGAGTGGGCTTCACCTCTCTGCCCCTCAGTTTGCTCACATGTAAAACGTCTGGCCTTGGTAATTCCCTGGCGGTCCAATGGTTAGGGCTCTGCACTTCCACTGCAGGGGGCACAAGTTCCATCCCTGGTCAGGGAACTAGGATCCCTCATGCCACACAGCAAGGCCCAAAAAAAAGAAAAGAAAAAAAGAAAAATTAGCTGTTAAAAAAAAAAGTCTGCCTCTGAGCAGTATTGAGAACATTCTAGGAGGGAACCTCCCTCGAGCACTTAGGACTGAGCCCGGCACACAGTAAGTGCCCTGTGAGGGTTCTGACTGTTACTGCTGCCTGCAGGGCTGTGCCGGCAGCTGCAGATGCGGGCCCCGTCCTCAGGAGTTTGCCACTCTCGTGTGCAACATGAGCAAACCTCCAAACTCAGTACAGAGCGCTAGAACAGAATTGTGTACCCAGCTCAGCACCCTGCAGGAATGGCGTGGACCCCAGACATTTGCTCATTAGGCCACCTGGCTGGCTTTTTTTTTTTTCTTTGTTTTTCTCTGCCAGTTCCATAAAGAGTGGTATATCAGTTAGGCGGCATTTGACTTCAGACAAAAAACCTAACTCAAGAAGGCATGAGCGTCAGGGGGATTTATCATCATCACGTAATAAGTCCAGAGGTGGGGTGGGTCTAGGGCTGGTTAATTGTACAGGGTCACCCTCAGGGACCTGGCTCCGTTCATGACCCACGAGGGCTACTGTGGCTCCAAGCAAAACCGGTGCCCTGCAGAAAAAGAAGGAAGAGCTTCTCTCTGTTTCTAACAGTAAAGGAACTCGGTCACTTGCCCACCCCTGAACTAACCCCTGGCAAGGTCACATTGGAACCCCATGACCGTCTTAAACCATCAGGATTTACACAAGTTGCGTGGCAGAGGGATGGCCGCAAGAGCAGAATCTGGACTCCACCAGCAGAGGCAAAGAAGGCAAAGAAGATGATGCCGACCCAGGTGGCAGCCAGCAGTGGCTGCATCGTCCCTCCACCCTTTACCTAGTCCTCCTGTAATGCACCCATCCACTGTTCCATCCAGGCCTGGAGCCCTGCCCTCAGGAGTTCAATTCCATCTTGGTACTTTCCTATATGGCAGAGTGGGAAGTTCAAAGCCAAGATCCTGGCAGCCCAAACCTGCTTCTGGGAAGTTTTGCCCAGAGCTATGCATGGTGAGATTCTGGAATGTTCCAGTTTCCAATCAGCTTGACCAGGATGTGGTAATGATAGAAATGGCCCCAAATAGGACATATTCAGCACCTAAAGAATGGTCAGCGTAGGTCAGTCAGTTTGCATTGGGATAATAAGAAGGCTTTTTAGTGAGAGAATTACATAAATGGACAAAGTACAGGTTGTCTTGACTGGGGACAGTTAGCTGAGAGATTAAGCTGGTAACATATATCCAGCTAAAGACAGTCCATCAGGGGACTCCTCCGGCGGTCCAGTGGTTAGGATGCGGCGCTTTCACTGCCAGGGCCCAGGTTCAATCCCTGGCCGGGGAACTAAGATCCCATAAGCCATGCAGTGCAGCCAAAAAAAAAAAAAAGTTGGGATTGGGTTTGGCTGCTCCTCCTCGCCGATGTTCTCCCACCCTTGGCCTGTGGCCTACTGGTCTTAAGGTGGCTGCTCAGCCTTAAGGAGATAATGAGGTAAAGGCACCCACCGCACACTTCCAGAGATTGCCTGGGAGTCACGTGCAGTACTCTTATCTCATTGGCCAGGACTGCAAGGGAGCCTGGGAAATGTAGTTTGTTTACCGATCACATTGCTGCCCCCAGTACAGTTGGGATTCCGTTACCAAGGTGGAAGCAGAGAGTAGACATTGAGGGAGCAGCCTGCAGCATCTGCCACTTGGACCTTCCGCTTTCCTTTGGCTGATCCCAGCCACTGCCGTCTTCCTTTAATACTCAGAATTCGATACGGACATTTTGAGAAAATGGAATAAACACATCAACACTTCAGTTTCCAGCTGTGCTGGAGCCACATTTTACCAGGAGGTTGGCTGGCTGCTAAGCTGAAGACTGCCTATGCTTTTTTATTGTTTTGACTCTTTTTTTCCTGGAGGCATTAGAGTTCAAGGCCTGGAGAAGCGGGGATAATATGTATTTTCTTGGCAGGTGAGTAAAGACGAGAAATCAGGAAGTCCAGTGCACCTCTGCAGCACCCCTCTGCTGCCCTGGAGGTGTTGAAGCCAGGGGTTTAGAGTTGCTCTCTACAGAGACAGCCCTGGCTTGGGGCTGGCAGGGTGACCCTGGAGAAGTCAGTTAACTCCTCTTTTGGATTTTGGGGGGTCCTGGTTTATCATCTTCTCAAGTTGCAAGTATAGGCACAGGAGCCAAATGGGGAATCACAATATCAGCTTGATTAATGGAGGCTCAGTGACTCCTGCAAAGTCCAGGGCTTATGTCAATGGAACGTTTCTGGTGGCAAGTAGCCAAAACTTGGCTGACTCAGAATGCTGTAGGACTGTGTTATCTCACAGCAAAGAAGGTTCAGAGGTAGAGCAGGCTCCAGGGAGGGTTAATCCAGCATCTCGACAACCTCATCAAGGGCCCGGTGCCTACTCCCTTCCACGCTCAGCATTGGCCTTGTTCTCAGGCTGGTTGGGAGAGGGTGACAGCGGCTCATGGTGTTGTATCTGAACCCAGCAACACCTGGTGAAGAAGAGAGGCCATCTTTCCATGCCAGCTCCCTTCGGAGCAAGGAGACTTTTCCCCAAAGCTCCTCAGCAGACTTCCCCCATTTCAGTCAGGTTATGCTGGGTAACAGATGCCTGAAAATTGCAGTGACCAAAGTCAGCGAAGGTTTATTTTGTGCCCACACTGCAGGTCCACCACTGGTTGGACCTCTCAGGATGCAGGCTGCCTCACAGCTCACTGGCGAGAACTAGTCACACAGTCCCAGCCAGCCAGTCTCAAGGGGCTAGGAAGTGTGGTCCTGCCATGTGCTTGCCAGGTGAAGAGCCAGAAGTATTTCATGGGAGTCTTAATAACTCACATCGTCTCACATCTCATGTGCCTGTCCCTAACCAACCCCAGGCAGGGAGAAGGTTTCCGCCATGACTGGCTCTGATCTGAGGCGGAATGGACGTTGGGAGGCACCCACAGGATTCACTCCGGGTTCATAGAGAATGTCTGTGGGACCTGAGGCCACAGAGAACCTTTGGCCAATCCCTCTGTTAAATCTCAGCCCTTGTCTGCGGGTGTGCAGGGCCAGCCTCCAAGAGAATCTCTGTCTAGGAGACAACTTTGTTATTTCATTCCTCCACAACCCTGTGAAGCAGAAAATGTCATTCTTCAGACAGGAAAACGGCAGCTCAAACTGATGAGCACTTGCCCGACCAAGGTCACGCAGCTAGTAGGGGATGGAGCTGGGGTTGAGCCCAGACCTGCCTTGTTCTGAAGCCTGAGCCCGCAGCTTCTCCTCTGCAGCTCTTTCCTCCACCAGAGAGACACACACAGTTCCGGCCTGTCAGCATCAGGCTAAGCTCTGGACACACAGGACGACATTCAGTCCTGCAAGGAAGGATCTACTGCAGTTGCCTCTTGACAACTAGGGAAACTGAGGCTCAGGGCAAGGAAGTGACTGTACCTGGCTGGGCGAGAGGCTGAGGGGAGGCTTGATCCCCAGGCCGCCAGGTTCCAGGCCTCCTGTACCTACAAACGCTGCCTTATCCTGCCTTCCTCCACCAGAGAGAAAGGGAGCCCGAGACAGGCCTGGGGGCGGGGGCTGCTGATGACAGCCCACCCCGTTTCGCAGCCAAGAAACGGGACCCCGGAGGAGCCTCTGGGTAGGGCTGTTGCCCAGGTGGCTTCCGCCCCCTCCTTCCTTGAGGACCCCACCTGGCCCCACACACCCTGCCACCACCGGCTCCCTGGCATGCTTCCCGCACAGAACTCACTCCCGACCCTCAGTTAATAGCACGTTTCCAGGCTTCCTCACCTAGCCTCCCCTCCACGCGGAGCCTCCCGTGTATTTAAAACCCCACATCGAGGAAGTCTCAGTGGTTTTGGCACACCAGCCCTTCAACCTGTGTTTGGTCCTCTCACTCCCCTGCAGGTACACAGCCGCCCCACACCCACTGCTGTCTTTTGATCCCCACTTCAGCCACGATGGGACGTCCAGCGGCGAGTCCTCCTCAGGCGGCCTGACCAGCCAGGAGAGCACCATGGAGCGCCAGAAGCCAGGTAAGGGCTCCCCAGGCCAGCTGTGCCCCTGGCCTCACCCTGCACGACCTCTTAGTCACAGCGTGACAGGTGACACCCCTCCTCCTGTCAGTGATGGATAAAACACAAAAGAAAGCTGTAAGTGCCACACGTAAGATTAGAGAGGTCACCCGGGAGAGCGGCAGGGACCAGTGAGCCAGATCCATCTCCATCCGGGCAGGGCATCAGCAGACGGGGTCTGCCGACACTGTCGGTCAGGAGCCAGGGCACAGCTGTGTGTGCGACTTGGAGGTGGGGACCACCAGGGGAAGTCGTTGAGAAGGACTGGAAGTGGTGCCCTCGGGAACAGAGCCTGCAGTGTTCTGAGGCTGCTCGTTACATAAAGCTTCCAGTGTTGCTTCTCGACTGCTGTGCTGAGAAACGAGCCCAAATCTGGAGCATCTCGTGTGATATCACAAAGTGAACGCGCCCGTGTTCCACACCCAGGACAAGAGACAGACGTGGCCAGCCTCCTGGAAGGCCCCAGCCCCTCCCAATCAGTATCCCCAAAGGCCACCCCTGTCTTGCTTCCCACAACCAGACTTAATCTTGCCTGGTTTTGAACTTCACGCATATGGAATGTAGACTCCCACTGGATGCACTGTGTGTGTGTGTGTGTGTGTGTGTGTGTGTGTGTGTGTGTGTGTGTGTGTGTGTGTGTGTGTGGCTTCTGTTGCTCAGTATTGTGTTGGTAAGGGTCGGCCACGTGGTTGTGGTAGCCGCGCCATTTCTGTGTAGCATATCCATTGTCTGAATGACCCACAATTTCTTACTCGAGTCTAACATTGAGGGACATTTGGATTGTTTCCAGTTCAGGGCTGCTTAGAATAGTGCTGCCAGGAATATCCTCATACCTGTCTTTTGATGAACACATACTCACATTTCTGCAGGGAATATACCTAGGAGTGGAATTGCTGGGTCATGCGTTTAACTTTATAAGAGACTGCCAAACCATTTACCACTCCCACCAACGACAGAGAGAGTTCTGTTTGCTCCAGTCCTCACCAGCCTTTTCATTTCAGCCTTCCTAGTGGGCACGTAGTAGTATCATGTTGTGTTTTTAATTTGCATTCTTCTGATGCCTGATGAGACTGAGCATCTTCTCATCTGTTTATTCTTCTGTGTATAAGTATTAATCATGGGCACGTACTACTTAGATGAATATCTTAAACATGATTCCTCATAACAAAGTTGTAGCCCCTTTGAAGTGTGAGAACCAGCAGATGATGGGTGGGTTCAAAAGAAAGAAAATCAGTGAAGTGTCAGAGAGCGCTGACATCAGAGGGGCAGGAGATGGAGATGTCCACGCAGCGGGTGTTCGATGGTATCCAGGCAGCTCTCGGCGGGGAGGACCATGGCAGCACATCACCGGCTCCCCCCGGGCACTGTGGGGCAGGGGAGAGGTTGCCTGCCCCAGGATTAGTGGCCTGGAGAATTCCTCAGCACCGCCGCCCCATGGTTCTCTTAAACCAGGGACAATGGTTGGACTGCAGGCAAGCAGATCGCCCCAGCCCCCCACCGTCCCCCACTGCTGCTGCTTCCGGGGCCTGCAGACACGGGTTCACTCCTCTACTCAGCACGCTTGATCCTGCCCGCAGTCTGTGATCTTTGCTCCAGCACAGGCAGATTCTTTTCCCCCCACCCTCCCCCAGTTGAGAAGAAGAGAAACGCGTTGCCTGGCAATGTCATTACTCCAAAGTGTAAAATAAGAAGGAAATTTTTCCAGCATTCACCATGGGCCCCAGATAAGGAGTCACAGAAGCTCACCGTGGTCCCTCTTTCTTTCCTCTTCTGTCCCCTAGAGCTCGTCTCCCCTCTCACTTCCTTGAGACCTTGTTATAAGTTGACTAACCCCTCCCTGCACACACACAAATCAGGGCAGTCTGTGTCTAGGAGTTGTCATAAAGCTTAGACGGCATTCAAGACCCGGGTGGGGGAATCAGGTGCCACGATGGCCGTGGGGATGTGCCCGGCCCTGGTCGGATGACCGTGACTACAATGACAGCAGTGTGGTTTCCGGTGCTGAACACTCCCGCCTGTTTCATCATCTCAGGAGCACGACAGATTGGGTGCCGTGACTGCCCTGTTTTAGAAACGAGGAAGATGAGGCACAGAAAGGTTGTCCCTTGTCAGAGGTCCCTGCTGGTGAGTAGCATCGCTGAGATGTGGACCAAGACCTATTGGTTCTAGAACCCTCCTTAACCCTCATCACCCACAGACACCACCACAGTCCCTCACCCACGGAGTGAGCGTTTCTCAAGCCTCAGCGCAACCAGGTTAGGAAGGTGACCCCAGAGCCACCAGCTGCCCCAGGCCGTGTTTTCAGCACATCTCTCACAGCCACGTCCCTGTCTGTCACGCATCCAGGTGTGTCAAGAGTGAAGCAGGAGCGCCAGAAGGTCACTGGGGCCCAGTTCAGAGGGCCAGTGAAGGGCCCAGGATCAGGGCCTGCTAAGGGCAGGGCTAGGGGCAAAGGGGACACTGGGGCGGCCAAGGAGGGGCAGGAACCTAGCCCTTCATCCCTCCATTCATTCAACACGTCACCAATGATATGTGCCAGGCTGGGTGCCAGGGATACAGTGTGAGCCAGACAGACGTGTCCCCTGCCTTCTTGGAGCTGACGGTGGGAGAGACGGGCAGTAGCAGGAGTACCGAGTAATAAATACTCACTAATAATGCTGAGTATTAAGTGGAAACAAACACAGTGCCTAGAGAGAGCTTGGTGGGGTCTGGTGGGGAGGGTGTCTCTGAGCAAATCACATTTCAGGCGAGGCTAGAAGAATGCAGAGGAGCGAACTGGGAGGAGAACATTCCAGGGAAAGGGAGCTGGTTGAAGACCCTGAGCCAGCAGGGGGTGTGGTGTTGGTTGAACAGGAAAGAGGCCGCGTGGCTGGAGAAGTGAGAGATGAGGCCAGGGAGGTGACGGGGACAGCATGCTGGGGACTCTGTCCTTCACTCAGAACCACGGGACTCAGTTCTTCTGAGCACAGGAGGGGTGGGATCTGACTCGGGTGTTCACAGGGTCCCTCTAGCTACAGATTCTTGCAGGGTGGGGCCAGTGGCGGGGGAGAGATGGGCAGGTTCTGGATATGGTCCTTTGGAGGTAAAGTTAGAAGGTCCTGATGCTCAAGGATGATAACCAGTTTCTGACCCGAGCAGCTGAAAGGATGGAGATGATGAGAGACACAGGTTTGGGGGCAGATAAGGAGTTGGCTTTGGCCGTGTCCAGTGGGAGGTGCCCAGCGGACACCCAGTGGAGGCGTGTGAGGGAGCCATATATACAAGTCTGAAGTTATGGGGAGAGGTCCAGCCAGAGATAGAAGTGTGGGAGCCACTGGTGTCATAGGTGGTAGAGAAGGCTGGGTGTGACTGCCATGGGCTTGGCTCTCTGCAGAAATGTGGTCTCCTGGCATGGTCTGCCCACTTCCCAGGGGACCAGAGCCGCTTGGGCGTGTCGGATGCTTCCAGGGAGGAAAAGCATCTGTGGAGGTAAAGGAGGTGGACAAAGTGGCCAGCCTGCCCACTCCCATGACCATGGTTCCAAAATGAAAGCCACGCGGGCAGTGACACCCTCGGCAATGTCCAGCCAAGCTGCTCTCTGCCATGTCCCTGAGTGCCGTGCCTGGCCCCCCAGGCCCACCTTCCCCAGCAGGAACATGGGCCCAGAGCCCTCTGGGGCTTCACTGGGGGCAGCAGTGTGTATGGTTGTGAACTCAGCCTCTGACAGGCCTAGTGAGAAGTCCTGAGTCAGCTGTGTGACCTTGGCGGTGACCTCATCTCTCCCAGCCTCAGGTCCCTCTGCTGTGGCGGACACCTTAAGTGTCTTTCCTTGCAGGGTGGTTTCGGGGTCCAGTGAGATCACACCTGCCCAGCCCTCGGCACAGGACCCAGCCCATCACGAAGGGAGTGACGACTTCTGCTTCTCGAGCACTCACTCTGCACTGTCACTGGAGTTGTCATTGTTGGGGAAGCACAGAGAGGGTACAGGGGTTGAGAGCACAGGTCCGAAGCTCTTTCTGACTTTGTGACCTTGGACCAGTTACTTAACCTCTCTAAGTCTTGATGTTCTCCTTCATCTATTAAACTGGTACTAATATCCACCTCACAGTATCATTGGGAGGATGTAGCAAGGTAATGCGTGCAAAGCATTTATAGTAGTACCTCATACAGACGTGTGCTTCATAATAATTATCGTTATTATGATTATTCAGCACTGATCAAAATTGTGGGCTCTGGTGTTAGACCGCCTGGGTTTGGGTCCTCTGTTAGTGCGTTTGCAAGTTTGATAGATATTAACTAGCCCTCCACTGGGGTTGTGTGTTTTTTTAAGATCCGATGCTCCATTCAGGCACATTGGCTAGCCTTGGGAAGTTAGACTAATTTACACCCACATCAGCCATCATGATTTTAAACCTGTTTCACCTTTGGACCAGCCATTCCACTTATAGAATTCTGTCCCAAACATAATTCCACACTTGCTCAAAGTTGGGTGTAGAGGGAAGGCCACCAGAACGTTAAGAAAAATCGAAAATAACCTCAATGTCCATCAGCAGGTTAAATAATTGATGTCCATTCACATGATGGAATACTGTGCAGCTATTAAAAATAAGATAACTTCATGGTCCGTTAACTTATGTGAAGATGTATTTTGAAAGTACAGAGCAAAAAGCAAGTGTATTATTTATTTGTAAAGTTAAGAAATCAAGTCGTGAGACAATGCGTATTATGATTCCACTTTAATTTAACCAAAAAAAGCAACAAAGGAATGCGACCTTGGTTATATAAAGAACCTTATTCACCAAAAGACAGTCAATCCCGTAGAAAAATGGGTAAAGGATATGAGCAAGTAATTTACAAAATAGAAAATCCAAATGGCCAGTAAGGATGAAAACGTGCTCAAGCTCCTTTGTGGATGGAGGACTGTTGGAAGGCTTCGCGAAGTTAATGCATGTCAAGCACTAGAATGGTGCCTGGCACACAGTAGGTCCTCAGTAAATATTCTGTTACTGAGTGTTGTTAGACCCCGAGACATGAGTTGATGGGGGTCATGGCCGTGTGTGAGCTGAGCAGACAAGCTGGCAGAGGGGTGGGACCATCCAACCACATGAAGGACCAGATACTTTGGGTGAACTTGGGCCAGAGCCTGAGTCACCTCTGACCACTGGTGTGTCTCCTATCTTAATGCAGAGCCTTTGTGGCATGTGCCCGCCCAGGCCCGGCTCTCGGCCATGGCTGGAAGCAGCGGGAGCAAGCACACCTCCAGGCAGGACACAGCAGGCAAAGATTCCCCCAACAGGCATTCCAAGGTGAGTCTGGGCCCCGCCTGCCGACCCCGGGGAGCCAGGGCTGTGGGAGCTGGCCGCCTTACCCGCCCTGACTGCCTAGGGCTGGGCGGCTTCACCTGGGTGTGGGCCTCTGAGCAGCACACATGAGCACATGCTCCACCTCTGCCCCCTTCCGCTCCAGCAGAGGGGCAAGATGCCTGGTCTGGAGTTAGACCCAGCCAGGTGCACATCTTGGCTCCAGCCCCTGCCATCCACGTCATCTTGAGCAAATACCTTCACCCCCTGAAGCCACAGTTTCCTCATTACCACAGTTGTGGTACGTGTCTTCACCAGCTCGGGCTGCTATAAGAAAAATACCACAGACTGGGTGCTTGATAAACAACAGAAATTTATTTCTTACAGTTCTGGAGGCTGGGAAGTCCAAGATCAAGGCGCAGGGAGATTCAGTGTCTGGTGAGAGCCTGCCTCCTGGTTCACAGACGGCCTTCCCTCCACCTCATGTGTGAAGGGAGCTTTCTGAGCTCTCTTTTATAAGGATATAAATACCTATATTGATTTTATAACCCCATTCATGAGGAATATATAAACATATATAGGATAAATATGTGAAAATATATAGCGGTTTTATAATCTCATTCATGGGGGCTCTACCCTCATAACCTGATCACTTCCCAAAGGCCCTCCCTCCTGATACCATCCCACTGGAGATTAGGATTCAGCCTATGAATATTGGGGGAACACAGACTATTCAATCTATAGCAGTAGGTTAACTGCTGTAACAGACAGCCCCCAAACCTCAGTGACCTCACACAATAGAAGTTTATTCTTTCAAATAACAATTCAGTGTGGGTACTCGGTGAGCAGCTTTCCACATGGTGATTCAGGAACCCAGGCTCCCTCCCTCTTGCAGCTGTCCCTCAGGGCCTCAGAGCCCTCCCCTGGGTCCCTGCCTCTTTGCAGCAGATGAGGGTAGGAGGGAGAGGGAAGGTTTTTGTGGCTCAGACCTGGAAATGGCATAAATCACTTTTTTTTTCTGGCTGTGTTGGGTCTTCGTTGCTGCGCGCAGGCTCCTCATTCCTTGAGGTGGATTCTCTTGTTGCAGAGCTCAGGCTCTAGGCACACGGGCTCAGTAGTTGTGGCGCACGGGCTTCGTTGCTCCGTGGCATGTGGGATCTTCCCGGACCAGGGCTCGAACCCGTGTCTGCTGCATCGGCAGGCGGATTCTTAACCACTGTGCCACCAGGGGAGCCCCGACATAAATCACTTTTACCTATATTGCACTGGCCAGGACTCTTATCACGTGGCCACAGGTCACTGCAGGAGGAACTGGGAAATGTAGTCCTGTGTGCCCAGGAGAAGGAGATAGTTTTGGTGAGCACTTGGAAGTCTCTTCACATCTGTTCATTCAGTGGGTGTTTGATGAGCCCGTACAATGTGCCAGGCATTGGGACCACAGTGTTGAAGAGGGCAGATGCACCCCTGTGCTCACAAAGTTGGCATCCCAGTGGGGGCAACAAGCAGTAAGCAAAGAAACAGATTTCATAATTTAATGGTAAGAACCAATTCTTGCTGTGAAAGAAAAACAAAGTACAGTTAAGGGAAAAGAGTGTCAAGCACAGCTACTTTAGGATGAGGTGGTCAGAGAAGGCCTTTGAGGAGGTAACCTTTAAGCAAAATCTTGAATGAAGTAAGGAGCAACCCATGAAAATATCTGAGGGAAGAGCGTCGTAGGCAGAGGGAACAGCAAGTACAGAGGCCCTGAGGGGGCAGTGTGCCTGGCATACTCGGGGAACAGTGAGAAGGCCAGTGTGGCCGGAGGAGAGTGATCAAGAGGGAGGCGGGATATAAAGTTAGAGACCAGAACCTGGAACCAGATCACACAGGGCCTCAGAGGCCATGGTGAGGACTCTTGCTTTTCCCCTGAGTGAGCAGGGAAAGGACATGAACTGACGCAAGTGTTCACAGCCTGTCTCTGGCTGCGTGTAGGGAACAACTTGGGGGCCAGGGGTGAGGGGACACAGGGACAGGGAGTTGGGAGACCAAGGAGGAGGCTCCTGCCATGGTCCAGCAGGAGGCAGTGGTGGACAGGACCAGTGGGGAGCCACAGAGGGAGGAGAAGTGGCAGGTTTGGATCTTTTCCGAAGATTCAGGTGACAGGATTTGCTGTTGGACTAGATATGGGTGTGAGAGCAAAAGCAGCATCGAGTGACTCCACGGCTCTTGGGTGGAGCAGCTGAAAGGATGGAGATGCCATTATGAGACAGGCAAGAGGCGAATTCAGGAGGGAAGGCCAGGAGCTCAGTTTCAGATGTGTTCAGCTTAAGCTGTGGGCAGCATGTTGCATATGTGCTGTCATTTATCCCTCTGATCAACCTCATGGGGCAGGGTTATTATCAACCCATTTTACAGATGTGGAAACTGAGGCACAGGGAAGTTCAATCAGTTGCCCAAGATAACAAGGCCAGTAAGTTGGGGAGCCAGAGTTCGAAGCTGTCTGGCTCCAGGGTTCACACTTAGGGGTGGGGAGGACCCAGAGAAGGAAGTTTGCCGCCCACCCCCCCACCCAGAGTCTAGGAATGACACACTTCTCCTGCCTTCCAGGGAGAGCCTCAGTACTCCAGTCATTCCAGCAGCAATACCCTCTCCAGCAACGCATCCAGCAGCCACAGTGACGATCGCTGGTTCGATCCCCTGGACCCACTGGAGCCGGAGCAAGACCCTCTCTCCAAGGGCGGCTCCAGTGACAGTGGCATTGACACCACCCTCTACACCTCTAGCCCCAGCTGCTTGTCCCTGGCCAAGACGTCTCGGCCAGCCAAGCCACACAAGCCCCCGGGAAGTATGGGCCTCTGTGGAGGCGGGCACGAGGCTGCCGGGCGGTCCCACCATACAGACCGGCGTCGGGAGGTCTCGCCCGCCCCTGGGGTCACTGGCCAGAACAAGGGCTACCGACAGAAGCTGTACTCCTCCGGCTCCAGCACCCCTACAGGCCTGGCTGGGGGCAGCCGCGACCCACCGAGGCAGTCCAGGTAAGACACTGAATCTAGTCCAAGTCCTTCAGGGGGACCCTGACCACCTTCTGCATCCCTCACAGTCCTGACAGTGGTGTTCCCCTCCCCAGAAACATGCTCACAGATGGGAATGCTCACACCTTAGTTTGCTTACAGAGTTGGGAGACTCGTGGACCACCCCCTGCTGCCATCCATTGGCCTTTAAGGATATCAGTAGAGGGAGGTAAATCCCTGGCTGTCTGTCTCATCTGTCTCTCTCTGGTTCACTCTGACCCTCAGTCTCTTTCCTTTTCTCTCTCCTGAGACTAGTAGTTTTTACACTTTCTGGGAGCCACAGACTGTTTCTGTTAGGAGTGCATTTGTCTGGAGGTAATAGGAAACCTGACCCACAGTGGCTTAAACAAATAGAGGTTTAATAGTCCCCCTTTGGGAAGTCCAGAGAGGGCAGAGCTGGGCTGGTGCAGCAGCAGGGAGGGCCTCAAGGCCTAGCAGCCTGTGTCTTCCCGCTCCATCACCCTCCTCATGCTGGCTGTGACTTCCTGGTCTCCAGATGGCTGTGGTGCCCCTGGGGGACATGGGGACAGAGAACAGAGGAAAGACGGCAGCATCTGTGTAGCTCCATGTCTGTGGAGAAAGCAAAAGCTTTCCCAGAACCCCCTTAAGCAGGCAGTGTCACATGGCCATCTCAGCTACAAGGAAGTCTGGGAGATCACGGGTTAGCCTTCCAGCCTTCATAGGAAAGGGCAGTGTGGTCTCCAGACAGTCCACTGGAGGGCTGTTCAACACAGATTCCCCTGACCTACTGGGTGGGGCCTGAGAATATGCGTTTTTACAAAGTTCCGTGTAGATGCTAATGTTGCTGGTCCCAGGACCACGCTTTGAGAACCACTGGTAGAGAGGCAGACAGGGTAATAAGTAAGAACGAACAGGCATTGACTAACCAACAACCTGGAGTCTGGACCACACACACTTTGCGCATGTGATGAAAGCCACGAACTGCCTCCTGGAAAAGTTCTGCCGTCACAGGACTCAGCCCGGTCCAGGGGCCCCCTCAGAGGTCTGCGGCCCCAGGCAGGGATTACTGTGCTGCAGTCCCCAGTGTGCACCCCTGAGGCCACCACCTCCTTTCTCCTCCCTGACCACACCTGAGCAGGGGCCAGCCCGTGTCCAGGACCCCCATTAGGGGTCTTCATCTCCCTTGGCTTCCTGACACTTTGGCCCGTCCCCAGACCTGAGCGCCTCTCTCCACACAGGACACGTGCACCCGGGCAGTGGCCTCAGACCTCCTTGACCACAACCCACAGTGGACCTGGGTCTTTGACTATACAGAAATATCTATATATTTTAAAAAGGTGAAGCAAAAATCTCCCTAGCAGTTCTTAGCCTGACCGTGCAAAGCCCTTTTATCCAGTCTACTCTGTTTAGAACGTTTGAACACTGCTCACTACCTCCTTAAAGGATCTCATGACCTAGCAGCGGTTCTCTTGTTACCAAACTCAGGTTCTGCTGCTTGACACTCGAAAGCCAATATCGGAGAGACAGGTGTTGATTGGAAAGGAAAATATGCAGAAGCGTAAGGGAGTTTAGCTGTTGTAGAAGTTAAAGTGTAACTAGATTCTAAGACCAAGGGGCTGCTTACACTCTGACAGACTTGGAAACCACGATATTTGAGAGTGTCCGTCTGTCAGTGCTTTCCCTCACTGCGGCCCTGGTCCCCCTGGAGTCAGGAGCCAGGAGAAGGGTGGGGGTGGAGAGAAAGGGTGCTCCAGGGAGTTAGGTCTCTGTCTGAGCCAGCCTCCCTAGACAGATAGATGTTAATCATTTGAACTCACGGACTCTTTTGAACAGCTCCTTCATTCATTTATTTATCCATTCATTTCATTCACAAATATTTCTCAGGGATTTGTTGTGTCCCAGGGACTATGCTGAGAGCTAAGGAGAAGTAACGAGCAAATTCAGACGAGGCCCCCAGCCCTCACCTCACCCACCATCTGTTGAGGGAGACAGACTAGAATCAGGTCATCACTGAGACAGATGTCAAAGTGCGCCCACCGAGAGGGCCTCGGTGCTATGGGGGTCCCAGGTCCCGGCTGTGGTAGCCCCTGTGTTGGGCACAGGCCCATGTTAGTAAAACTCAGTAGCTGTAGGGTTTTGGAGTCTGTGATATAAAGGCAACGGTGCTGGGGAGTAGACTATGAGGCAGGGGGGTGGGTATAAAATTACTCTGTGTCTGAGAGAACGATTTGCTGAACCCAGAAATGAAGGGAATAAAATGGGAGAGGAACCTGCTACAAAAGAGAGCCCTGCGGTTGGGAGCTTTAATTTGCATACAGACAATTGATGCTAATTGCAAATCATTCTTATCTACTCATTAAAGCCGCTTCCTGAAGTTTTCTCCTAGGCAACCAGGCTTTAGTATGAAGCAGCATTTCCCAAAATGGGGTGCTTGAGGTGCTTTGGGTGGTGTGGGGAGGAAAATGTTTTATTTTAAATGGATATTAGGAAAAGTGTTATCAACCCATCCCCTGATTTTACAGATATTGCCTTGGACAAATTAAGGAAAATTAAATGAGTTGATTCAAAGAAACAAACGTGTTCATGGTAGATGAGAGCATGGACTCCAGAGTCAGCCCACTGGGGTTTGAGTGCCACCCCACACCGCCTTGTCTTGGCTGTGTGGCCTTGGGCAAATTACTGAACCTCTCTGGGCCTCAGTTTCCTCATCTGTGAAATGGGGGCCCTGTCACTGTCCCTAACTAAGGCCATGTCTATGTCCCTAGCTAAGGCCCTGACACTGTCCCTAACAGCCTGAGCTGTCCCTAACTAAAACTCTGACGCTGTCCGTAAGGGAGGCCCTGACGCTGTCATTAAGGCCCTGACGCTGTCCCTAGCTAAGGACCTGAGCTGTTTCTAACTAACAGCCTGAGCTGTCCCTAACTAAAGCTTGACCCTGTCACTAATGCCCTGACGCTGTCCCTAACTAAGGGCCTGATGCTTTTCCCCACCAAGGCCCTGAACCTATCCCTAACTAAGACCCTGAATCTGTCCCTAACTAAGGCCGTGACACTGTCCCTAACTAAAAGCCTGACTCTGTCTTACCTAAGAACCTGAGCACCAGCACTTTATTTAGGGATAGCGCCAGGGCCTTAGTGAGGGCTCAAAGTCAGTGGGGGAGACATATCCATCCCCAGACAGTGACAGCCCATAGTGGTCAGGGCCAGGGTGAGGGAAACGTTCAGGGTATGGGAGCCCAAAGGAGGGGCCTGACCCAGTATGGGAGGTGCTTTCCTGAAGGAAAGAGGCTAAGCTACTAGCAACTAGGAAGGCAGAGTGTTCTAGGCAGAGAAGATGTGCAAGTCCCACCTCACCCTGCCAGTCCTCCCAGAATCTTCCCATCTCAGTAGGTACAAGTTCCCAGCAGGCCACTGAGCACCTGTGCTCAAGGGGCCCACACATGCTTCTGCCTGCCCCTAGCCACACTGCCCCTTGCTCGGGGCAGCCCAGCAGCCCTGTGCATCTGCTGTCATCCATCCATTCCCTGGAGCCGAGCCGGAATGACAACCTGCTGCCCAGCCTTGGCTCCCCAAAGAGAGGCACAGGCGCTCCATAGCTGCCCTTGTGTCTACTTCCAGGCCCTTTGTAGCCCAACACTTTGTGTTCATTCATACAGCAGGCGCCTACTGTATGTTCACCCCTCTGCCACAGAGGGCCCCGGCTGTCCTGGCACTGACAGGGTGCCAGGGGAGACAGCAAGCAAATAATTACAAAAGCAATGAATCAGTTATGCTAGGGGAAAGTCTTCAAGGGAGACCTCCTGGGATCTGAGAGTGGATGTGGTACAGGGGCTGGAGGGGGTGTCTAATCTAGGTGGGGGGTTGGGGGGCAGGGATAATTTCCCTGAGGAGGTATCATTTCTGCCAAAGATGAGAGGGATAAGGAGGAGGGAGCAGGTGAAGTGGTTTCAGGGGGACTGATGATATACTCTTGATGCAGTTATGTGGGTGTTTGCTTTGTAAGTGTTTGTTAAATTGTACATACATGTTTTGTACACTTTGTTCTATGTGGGCTATTTTACAATTTTTTTTAAAAGAGAAAAAGGAAAGATGATGTGTGGAGAAGGCATCCCTATGAGAGGGAGTAGCATGTGCAAAGGCCCTGGGGTGGGGAGGAGGGTGGTTGCCATCAGGTCACTGAACACAGGCCCCTTGGCTCAAGTATAGAAATTGAGGGGGGCAGCTAATGGGAGGTTGGCAGGGGCCAGATCACGCAAGGCGCTGTCAGCCACATTACAGAGTCTGGATTTGATCCTAAGAGCTGTGGGCAGCAAGGAAAGGCTTCAGCAGAAAGGAGAATGCAGGCAGATAGATGTTTTGAAAGATGGTGCTGGAGGCACAATTGCAGAAGTCTCAAGGATGGGTCTGAGGCCAAGATGTGAGTGAGAAGGAAGGGGACCTTGACTAGAGGACAGAGCAACTGTGGATGTGTCAGCAGGTGGCACCACCAGGACCTAAGGAGGGAGGGAGGCAAAGGTCCAGGACAGTGTCTGCTGCAGTGTCGGGAGGCTGCTGCAGATGGGGAATGTTGAGATTCTTGAGAGAGAAGAGAGCAGGGCTGGGCAGGCCTGAGAAGAATGTTATTCTCACATTCACTGACACCAAAGCATCCACTGTGTGCCGGGTACCATTCCAAACATGGCGATACAGCAGGGGACAAAGTCGAGCCCTCTTTTGTGGAGCTGATGTTCTCCTGGAGAGAGAGTGAGGCAGACAGACAACTGAGCAACCGTGTAATATTAATGTGCCAGGTGGAGATAAGGTCTGGGGAGAAAACCAAACCAGGCAGAGGTCCCAGAAGGCCTCTAGGAGGAGGTGATATTTTGCAGGAAGCATGGAAGTGATCCAGGCAGGGAAAATAGCAAATGCTGAGGCCCTGAAGGTAAACTCATTTGCAGTGCTCTGGAAATGCTCTGGTGGCCAGACAGGCCAAAGGAAGGCAAGAGGTCTGATTTGCCAGGTGGGCAGGGGCCCAGCTCTGGCAGGCTTGCCAACCACGGTCAGATACTGGGATTTGATTCTGAGGAACGTGGGAGCCATGGGAGCACATAATCTGACTTATGTTTTAAGTAGATCACTCTGGGCTACTCAGGGGAAAGTGGACTGTTTCAGTGGTGGAGGTGATTGAGTTCACCAGCGTAATACGAGGACTGCCAGGAAAGGGATGGGCCCTGCCATGCCCAAACCCCCTACCCACTCCCTCCCTGCGCTCCAGCCCTCTCCGTGGAAGCCACCGCAGCCTGTAGCAGCTTGTGCCCGTGATGATTCCAGTGACTTCACAGACTCTCCCCCGAGACGTTCGTCATGGGAGCCCGGCTTCCAGGCACAGTGCCAGGCGCCAGTGCCTGCTGTGGGCATCGCGATGGGCTGAGTGATCCCAGGAGGGCAGCCACCTGCCCCACCCCGCCCTCTCTCGAGGCAGCGTACACTCCAAAGCTTCCTGGGCTTCCTGAGCAATTTGTCAAGAGCTGTTTAGAGGCACGGAGAGGCTCTCCACTCCATGTGGCGCTGACACCGCCGGGTGTTCCCAGGCAGGCGGGAAGCACGTGGCCTCGCTTCCGCGGGTGGGGCTGCGGTCTCCGGGATACCCTTCTGGGCGCACAGCCCTGAAAGGTGATGTGAGGGCTTTGGCATCCACTGGGGCCAACCCCACCTCTGTTGGCTAGGAAGCCGGGGTCACACAACAGACCTACTCGGAGAGTCACAGTCAGCTTGGGAAGAGGAACGCAGGCCATCTCCAGGGACTCAAGGGAAAGAGGGAACCTTGCAGAGATCTTGGGGCTGGGGCAGGGAGGAGTGCAAAGGTCCTGAGGTGGGAATGTTTCTGGTGTGTTTGGGGAACAGCTTCCATGTGGCCAGAGCAGAGTGAGCGAGAGGCAGAGTGGGAGGGTCTGAGGGCAGAGAGGGGTCGGCCCAGATGGGGTGGGGCCTTGTGGACCAGGGGAGAGCTCTGACTCACCTTGAGCAGAGGAGGGCGGTGGTTGCACTCAGGCGTTACAGCCTCCCTCTGGCTGTGTTTGGGGGCGAGGGCAGGAGGACGCCGCTGTGATGACACAGGTGCATGGTGGTTGGTGGAGGTGGCCAGTGGTGGTTGGATTCCACGTCGATTTTGTGCCAGTGAGTTTTTCTCCCATGTCATCTCTGCTTCCACCTCCTGAAGACCTACTGTTTTTGCTCACAGGCCGCAGGGCAGAATGTTGCTGCATATGGTTCCTACACTGAGCCTGATAATTCCAGCCACGTGCAGGGACTGATTCAACTCTCAAGCCCCTGCCAGGCACCTGGGAGAGAGGGCGAGATCAGTCCAGCAGTTAAGGCCCCATAGGGGCCCACCTGGGGTTACCTGGGTGAGCAGTGTTATCTCCCAGGCTCTGGCCTCTGGCTGCCTGTGTCCAGGTCACAGCTCCACCACTCACCAACTGTGTGATCTCCACCAGGCTCCTTAATTCCTCTGAGGTTCAGTTTCCTCATCTGTAAAATGGGGGTGAAGATGGGCTCTGTGGTCCAAGGCTGCGAAGATGAACCCACACCATGTGTTTAACGTAGTTAGCACGGGGCCTGAGACATAGCTGGTCCAAATATATCAGCTGCTGCTTGGTTTTATTTTCATGTATTACGTATTTATCATGACTACCGTTGTCATTGAAAGTACAGGTTGGTGGTTAAACGCAGTGTCTCTTGAGCCACACTGCCTGGCTTTGTATCCTGGCTCTATCCCTGGCCAGCTATGTTATTTGGGGCAAGTTATTTAATCTCTCTGGGCCTTGGTTTCCCCACGTGGAACTTGCGGGGGGTGGTAGTTCCTGCCTCATGGGGTTGCTGGGGCAACCAGATGAAGTGATGCCTATGAGATGCTTAGAACAGGGCCTGGCCGTGTTCACAGGCTCAGCGCGGTCACCACCATCACTACCACCTGCTCCGTCACTGCTCTTCCTCCTAAAGGCAAGGGCACAGCTCCCTTTGTGCCTGTTGCCCACCCTGGGCCCACCCATCAGCGCCCACGGGGGTAAGTAGACCAAAGCATCACACATGCCCAGGCAGCTATGCGATTTCTCCATCCAGCCTACAGTTTTTCAGCTTTTTTTTTGTAAGCCACAGAACCTTTTACTCCAACAAAATCTTAACTGCTCCCCTGAGATACAACACAGATAAACGCACAGCCTCTCTGGGTGAGGATGGGGTCGGAGCAGGATGCCCCCCACCCCCGCCAGTCCTAGGTGAGCCCAGAGCCCAGGCTTCTAGCCCCTGGACGCACCACGTCCCTGTGTATCTGCAGCTTGGGGAGCTCACCTCGGTGCCCGGGCCTGTGCCAAGCACTGTGCACGTAATGATCTTGTGCTGTCATCGCCTCAATTCTCAGAGGAGGAAACCGAGGCTCACTGAGGGGAGAGAGCTCGAGCAAGGAGCACAGTGTGTCAGGGGAGCAGCATGGCCCATGTTCTCATCCACCACGAGGTGCTGCTTCGTTTTTCAAGCTGAGGCCCAGGGAGGGCACCTGGCCTCACCGGTGCTTCAGAAGGAAAGTGATTGGCAGGTGGGGTAAGAACTCCACCTTGTACTCGTGGTCCAAGGGATATGTGAGAAGGCGTGCCCACCTCAGAGGGCCGGGTCAAGATGCACAGCATATTCAGAATAGTTTTTTGTTGCCCTACTGTGTGGGGGGCACCATCCATTCCTGAGATTGGTAGAGGTTGAAAACAGGGACAGTCACGGGAATGCCTTTGCCTCCAAGCAACAGGAAATCCCAGCTCAATTGGAGGAAGTCTGTTATCTCTCAGAACGTGAAGGCACAAGGTAGGAAGGGCCTCACGACTGGGTAATTTATTGACTCGAGAACCCAGGTTCTTTCCCTTTCTTTGTTCTGCCTCCATCAGCCTATAGACTGGCTCCCCTCACAGTCTCACAGTGGCTGTCATTCAACCAGATGGTCACAGTGTCCAGTGGAAGAACGGGTGGTATTTGCTGCAAGTGGTCTGTGTTAGTTTTCTAGTGAAGAAATCTTCCCCAGAAGCCCCCTAGCACACAGTCCACACTCACACACCTGATGTCTCACTGGCCAGAAGTAGATCACAGACCTACCCCAGACCCATTGCAGACAAGTGGCATCAGCCATTCAGGATTTGTGCCCTGGGCTGGGTGGCAGCCAGGTCACCTTCCCTGGGGATGAGTACAGTCAGCCTTCATTTACAGGGTAATGGGGATTAGCATGACACCCAGTGCCTGCCACAGGCCTGAGGAGGGGGCGAACCCCTCCCAAAAGAGGCAATGGCTGGAGCCAGCTGGCAGGCACAGAGGCAAAGCGTGTTCATCTTACTCCCTTCCTTTTTTTTTAATCATCTCTTGTTTTTTTCAGCTCGTAAAAGCTGAACATGCCTGATGACAAGGTAGAGAAATATGTACTGTAGAAAGTAAAAGTTAGGGTTAAAGTCAATTAGGATATATTCGTAGAGTGGGCCCTCTGCAGCTATTGAAGGGAGAGGGGCTTGTGTGGACGGACACGGAGAAGTCTCCAGAGCACCGTGTTAAGGTTAAAGCCAGGTGCAGAACAAGCTCATGATAGGCTGCCATTTATGTTACAAACGAAGGTTGTGCTTGTGTGTACTACGCTCTCTGTTAAAAAAGAAGAAAGGGGGAGGGGCAGGGTTGCCTCAAAGGAGGCTGAGGTGTCAGATGGCACTTCCTTTCTACCCTGCGCCTTTTATATGGTTTCATTTCCCCCATCATTCCTATCTCCAGAGGTAATCAGTTAGTGTACACTCCCCCAGAGATTTTTCTCCAAACCTGTACCAGCCCAGATCTTTCACACATTTTTGACCATTACCCAAAACAGGAAAAGCATTTTATATTACAATCCAGCATGGACATCCAGAATAAGGTTTCACAAAACCACTTATCCTTACCTCACAAGAGGTACACTGAAGTTTTTCATTCTAGTCTATTTATTTTTTATTTTCCTCTTAGTAACAGTCAAGATCCACTAAGTTGATTTCGTGACCCACAGTTGGGGAAAAAAGTGTACATTTCCTTTTCATAAAAAGATCCCTCCAAAAAAGCCCAGTAATCATATAGTATACATACATTTTTTAAAAAATAAATTTATTTATTTATTTTTGGCTGCGTTGGGTCTTCGTTGCTGCCTGCAGGCTTTCTCTAGTTGCGGCGAGCGGGGGGCTACTCTTCGTTGCCGTGCGCGGGCTTCTCATTGCAGTGGCTTCTCTTGTTGTGGAGCACGGGCTCTAGGCGCACAGGCTTCAGTAGTTGTGGCACTCGGGCTCAGTAGTGTGGCACACAGGCTTAGTTGCTCCGTGACATGTAGGATCTTCCTGGACCAGGGATCGAACCCGTGTCCCGTACATTGGCAGGCGGATTCTTAACCACTGCGCCACCTGGGAAGCCCCCTATATATACATTTTAAGAAAAGAAAAAGCATGCTTTACACAATGCCTTTTCTCCACTTACTGTAGCTCAGACATCTGTCCTCACCCATAAACAGAAATAGACCTCATTCTTCGCACTGGCTGCATAGATTTTGATCATATGGATGTGCTTGGAACAATCTATTAATCCCCAGTTAAAAGACATTCAGTCCATGTCCATGTTTTCTTGATTACACACAGCCTTGCAGTGACCATCCTTGTATGTGCCTGCATATACTTGTGCATGCTTTTCTGTGGTATGGATTTCTGGGAGGTCAGATCTGTTAGACTAAGGCTGTATCTCCTTCAGTTCTCAGCTCAGACACCGTTGCCTCGTTGGGGAAGCCCCTGACCACCCCAGACAAAGTCCAGTCCCGATGTTACATGCTCCATGGCTCCCTGGACATCCCCCCACCAATGTGCAACCTTGGGCCTGATAGTAGATGTTGCTGAATTATAGAAAGTATATATAAGTCAGTCAGAGCTTGCTTTTTTTAATCCAGTCTGACAATCTGCCTTAGAATTGGGGTGTTTCAGCATTCACGTTTAATGAAGTTACTGATAATGATTGGATTTATATTTGCCATTTTCCTCTTTGTTTTCTATATGTTTACTGTTTTTCTTGCTCCTCTTTTCTTCCTTTACTGCCGCCTTTTGTGTTAAATAAATGCATTTTAGTGCACCATTTGGATTCCTCTTGATTTTTTGGACTATTATTTTTTTAGTTGTTATAGTACATGCCTTTTCAGTGTAATTCAGATGAATGCTAACTTAATTCCAATAAAGTATGGAGACTTTTTTCCAATATAGCCCCACTGCATTTCCCCCCCTTTGTGCTGTTTTCGTCGTCTATATTATTACATCCATACATGTTATTAACCCAACAGTATACTGTTGTTATTGTTGCCTTATACGTCTTATGTTTAAGGAAGTTAAAGAAGAAATAAGGAAACATAAATCTATAGCGTTTTTTATTTTAATCCACAAATTTAGCATCTTGGATCCTTCATTTCTCCAAATGGATTCAGGTCACCATCTGCAGTCATTTCCTTTCGGCCCAAGGACTTATTGTATTATTTATTAAGCAGATGTGCTAGCAATGAATTCTCTGAGTCTCTGTTTATCTGGGGACACCTTTATTTTGCCTTCATTTGTGAAGGATACTTTTGCTGAACATAAAAGTCTTGGTTGACAGTTTTTTCTCTCAGCACTTTGAAAATATCATTCCATTCCATTGTTTCAAATGACAAGTCGGCAGTTAATTGTATTGTGCTCCTCTGTATGTGATGAATCCTTTTCTCTTGGTGCTTTCAGGGGTTTTGTCTTAATGTTTGACTTCCACCTGTTTTTCTGGATGATGTCTTTATATTTGTCCTGGTGGGGATTTGTTGAGTTTCTTAGATGTGTAGATGAACGTTTTTTGTCCAGTTTGAGGAGTTTTCAGCCATTATTTCTTCAAACCTTTCTTCTGCCCCTTTCTCTCTTCTGCTTCTGAAACTCTCAGTGAGCACATGTTGATATGCTTGATGCAGCCCCAGAGGTTCCACTGTGGCAGAACCTGCCTGTTCACTGAGCTGGGCAGTGGGATGGGAGAGAGCCCTCAGGCCACAATGTCAGATTCCCTCTGTTCTTACTTGAAGTTCAGTTTTTCAAGCATAAACGATACTTGGATTCTTGCATGCCCTTGGTCAGTTTCCAGAGTGCTGAAATGATTGCTTTTGTCGATTTTGTGCTTTGGGGGAAAGAATTTGCCAATCTCCTCATTCTGCCATAGTCAGAATCCCACCCAATTGCTAAATTGACCTTCAATAAGGATTTATTGACTTGCACTCCAAGGACATTAATTTTCCCATTAAAGACGTTTTACTTGAAGTGGAATTGGAATTTTATTTAAAAGTTTTAAAAGCTGGGAGCTTCCCTGGTGGTGCAGTGGTTGGGAGTCCGCCTGCCGATGCAGGGGACACGGGTTCGCGCCCCGGTCCGGGAAGATCCCACATGCCGCGGAGCGGCTGGGCCCGTGAGCCATGGCCGCTGAGCCTGCACGTCCAGAGCCTGTGCTCCGCAACGGGAGAGGCCATAGCAGTGAGAGGCCTGCGTACCGCAAAAAAAAAAAAAAAAAAAAAAAAAAAGTTTTAAAAGCTGATTCGCCTCAGTGGTATCAACAGTTGGGTCCCCAAGAGTTGGGTCCTAGTTAACAGCGTGAGGTTCATTGTAGCATTAACTTCACAGGAATCTAGCATTCGGGATATCGAGCTGTGGTTTTAGATTAGATCAGCTGGACTGGTGTCCATCGTGTAGTAGTGCTCAAAAAATATTTGAATGAAGAGGCGTGGCAAGGTATAAGTTAAAAAAAAAAGAAACCCATAAGTTACAGAGTAAGTTATTAGCACAATCCCAATTATATATAAAAAAATTCTCCCACCCCTCAAAAAAAAGCTCCTGTTTTCTGATTATATGCACTTTTTTTGTTTTTTTGTTTATTTGTTTTTGGCTGCAACATGCAGCTCATGGGATCTTAGTTCCCCGACCAGGGATCTAACCCAGGACCCCCGGTGGTGAAAGTGCTGCGTCCTAACCATTGGACCACTGGGGAATTCCCAACACGTGTGTTTTTTTTTTTTTTTTGCTGTATGCGGGCCTCTCACTGTTGTGGCCTGTCCCGTTGCGGAGCACAGGCTCCGGATGCGCAGGCTCAGCGGCCATGGCTCACGGGCCCAGCCGCTCCGCGGCATGTGGGATCTTCCCGGACCGGGGCACGAACCCGTGTCCCCTGCATCAGTAGGCGGACTCTCAACCACTGCGCCACCAGGGAAGCCCCAACACGTGTGTTTTTAATCATAAGAAAGGGTTAAGAAGGAAATAGAGCAAGCTGTAAACCACGGTCACCTCCAGAGACAAGCAGGTGGGACCCCCACCTTCAGCTGTGTAGGTTGTGCCTAGGAGACAGGGAATCTCTGGGGCGGGGTGGGAGCATCCACCCACAGGGGGTGACTTTTTAGATTCACGTGGAGGTACCAACTGTGCTAGAAGGGCATCCCTGGGGTGGGATCGGGACTATGAAGGCAGCTTTACATTTTCTCCACATAGACATCTGTGTATTGGAATTTTCCACAGCAGTAAAGTACTTGTATCTCTCCTGGGTGAATGAAGTTTTGTTTCCCAAGAGGAAATTTAAACAGATCGGTTTTTCAAAAAGTGGGATGGAATTGGCTTATTTCTCTCATTTTCACATTGCAGCGACATGAGCTCGAGGGCCGGCTTTCCCACTCAGGTTCACAAGACAGTCAGCGCAGAGACCCCGCGGCCCTCACAGCTGGCCCAGCCCAGCGCCTTCCAGCTCTCCGCCTCCGTCCCCAAGTCCTTCTTCTCCAAGCAGCCCGTGCGCAACAAGCACCCAACAGGGTGGAAGAGAACAGACGAGCCCCCGCCACGGCCGCTCCCCTTCACTGACCCAAAGAAGTAAGTGCCTGGACGCCCGGTGAGACACTGCGGGAGCTGAGCTCGGGCGTCTCAGGGTGGGGATGAGGGTGACACCTCGCTCCCTCATTCATCAGGACACCGTGCCAGTCTACACACTGGGAATACAGCTGTGAACAGGCGGACAGGGATCCCTTTCAGCTCGGGGAGCTGACAGTGCCTGTTGGGGAAGCGGACAGCAAATAGGGTAACTAAGAAAAGCGTGCAGCAGGTCAGATGGTGGGTAGCACTGTGTGGCATGTAAATGAAGGCTGTTCCAGGCAGAGGGAACAGCAGCTGCACAGACCCTGAAGCAGGAGCATGCTTGATCTGCTGGAGGAAAGCCAGCGTGGCTGGGATCATGTGAGCACGTGAGGTCAGAGAGGCGATGGACACAGACCAAGAGGGTCTTGTGGGCCCCACATAAGGGCCTGGGCGTCTGCTGTGAGTGAGGCGGAGCCGCGGGAGGATCTGGAACAGAGGAGGGACGTGACCTAAATTGGGTGTCCACAGGGTCCCTGTGGCTGCGTGCGGAGCACGGCCTGCGAGGGGCAGGGAGACCAGCGAGGTGCTGCTGCAATGGTCCAGGCAGGAGACGAGGGGCCTGGAGCAGGACGGAGGCCAGGGAAGGTCAAGGGGGCGGTTTCAGGAAAGATTCTCTGACGTGGGAGCAGGCAGGCTTTGCTGGCAGATTGGCTGTGGTGTGAGAGAAAACAAGGTTGAACATGATCCCAGGTCTCGCAGCCTGAAGGATGGATGGACTCTCCTCGGGCTGAGATGGGGACTGAGTGGGGAGCAGGCTCAGGGGAGCTCAGAGCTCAGTCCTGGACAGTTTAAGTTTGCAACTAGAAGACGACATGGAGGAGGCAGTCGAGTAAGGAGTCTGGAGCTGGGAGAGGTCAGGCTGGAGAGAGAAATTTGGGCATTGTCAGCATAAAGGCACGAGGCTGGAGAGGAAGGGAGGTGTAGGACTCAGCCTGAGACCCCTCAGTGTTCATACGAAGAGGAGCCCGGGGTGACAACTGTGAGCCGTCAGCGGGACGAGCCTGGGAACCGAGCGTCGGTTGAGCCTCACAGAGGTGACTGGAGGGTGCGGGAGAGAAGGCAGGGCAGCATCGGAGGCAGCTGGTTTGCGGCATTTTGCTGTGAAGCGAGAGAGGGCGCAGAGGAGTCGTCAGTGAAGAAAGGGTTTCTGTGTTTCTAAGTTAGAACATGATGATAGCAAACGTTTATCAAGTACTCACTGTGTGCCAGTCTCGGTTCCGAGCTCTCGTCCGTGAATTTATTCACCGAATCCTCCTCAACAGCAGCTCCGGGAGATGGACCTGTTATTCGTCCAGTTTTACTGATGAGGCACCTGAGGCCCAGAGGCTCAGAGCTGGGAAGGGATGGAGCTTGGATCAGAGCCTAGGAAGCTCGGGCCAAGGCTCCTCTTCAGTTGGGTTTGGGGGGGTCTGCCCTCCTCCATCCTGTTCTCGGTGATGTCCTCTTTCATGACCTGGTTGGGACCATTCAGATGTGTGCTGGCACGGAGCTCCTAAGGAGAGAGGTGTCAGGAGACAGAAACGGGATCCCTGGAGATGTGGGCAGGGAAACAAGCAGAGAATCCAGTTCACGCACCTCACTAACAGCCGGGGGCACCCGGAAAACTAGATTTGGATCCTTCGCTCCCCTGATTAAAACCTCCAGTGGCTTGCCCCGCTCCCAGGATTAATGATAAAGGCTCACATTTACAGAGCACATATATCGTACCAGGCACTGGGGCACCATGTGCTTTGCCCAAAATCCCACCTGGACCCTGCATGACCCGCCCCGTCACCCCTCTGCCCTCATCTCCTCCCACTCTCGCCTGCACTCACTCCACTCCAGCCACCTGGCCTCTTCCCACTCCTCAGACTTGCCAAGTACAGGCTGACCTCAGGGCCATTGCACTGGCTCTCTCTGGTCCCTGGAATGCCCTTCCCCCACATCTTGTGGCTGTCTCGGGGAGGGGAGGGGTTTAGTCCAGTGCCACCTCCTCAGACGGGCCTTCCCAGCCTTCTGTAGCCCCCGCCGTCATTCTATCACTGGTCTCTGTTCCACTGCTCATTTCTCCCACTGGAAAGCAGGTGACTCTGTCTTGACTCGTAGCCACCTGGCACTGTGTGGGTGCTCCGTCAGTGAATGGAAGGTGTGAGCCTCATATCTCACTTCATTCTCACTGTAACCCCAAAAATACAGTAAGGCTCCCACTTTTCAGGGTGGCCAGAGGGTCAGGCCCTGTTGATACCACTGTGCTCCACCACGAGGGCAGCTCCTCTGGCCTTCCCTGGCGTGTGTGCTGTTCCTCCTGCCCGGGTACCCCCCAGCCCCACCTGGCTCACTCCTGCCCATCTGTAGTTTGCTAGGGCTGCCATAAAAAAGTACCGCAGACCAAGTGGCTCAACAGCAGAAGTGTATTTTCTCAGAGTTCTGGAGGGTGGAAGTCGGAGTCAGGGTGTCAGCAGGGTTGGTTCCCTCTGCGGGCTGTGAGGAAGGCTCTGTTCCATGCCTCTCTCCCAGCTTCTGGTTGACTTGCTGGCAATCTGTGGGATTTCTAGGCGTGTAGGTGCATCACCCCAATCCCTGCCTTCGTCTTCACGTGGCCTTCTCCCTGTGTGCGTGTCTCTGTGTTCACATTTCCTCTTTTTATAAGGACACCAGTCATTAGATTAGGGTCGATCCTAATTGCCTCATTTCACCTTGACGACCTCTGTAAAGACCCTATTTCCAAATCAGGTCACCTTCTGAGACACTAGAGGTTAGGACTTCAACATCTCTTTTGCTTGGGGGACCCGTAACACCACCCCTCAGGTCTCAACACAGACACGCCGTCCTCGGAGAAGCTCTCCCATCCCCCACACCAGGCTTATCCCTCCCACTGACCCCACGCTTCTTTCCTTCCTCAGCCTCTGTCCCAGGGCACATCAGGCAGTCGTTTCCTAGAGACTTGCTTCCTCCCTGTCGGCCCACTGGGCGGAGGGTTCTGGGAAAGCAGAGACACCTGAGCCCCATCCAGGGCCCAGCACATACATAGCAGGCACTCGGAAAACATACCTGGATACATGACAACTGTAAACAAACAGCAGCCCCCCCTTTCCCAACATAAAATCCAAAGAAGGCTTTTTACATATGTATGTGTGTTGTGTAAACATGTAAACTAAATATATAAAATACTGGGGGACACAAAATAGTTTCATGGTTTCTTATGTTTATTAATTTAGTTACAGATACATTTTTAAAATCACATGCATAAAATAACATGTTCATTTAGAATTCATGCTTTTGTCCACACGCTCCCATTTCGGAAAGCTGTTTTATTCAAACTCTCCCTGAGCATTTTGGAGGCAATATCTTTGTCATTTAAAGACATTTCTGAGTCACCTAACCTAGTTTTCCAGAAAACATTGTTTTTACTTCCAGCTAAATTATTTGAGGCTAAAACGTTTTTGTTTTTTTTTTAATCTGTAATCCTGTTGCTGAAATTTTATCCCAAGGCAAAAGAACTCATTTGCATAACTTATCTACCTACATTTAGTGATACTCCCCCCCACCAAGTACTGTCATAAGCCCTGTACCTACTTTAACCCATTTAATCTTCACGACAGAACAATGAGGTATAGGTACTTTGTATCCCATTTTCCAGATAAGAAAAATCGAGGTACAGAACAGTTAAGTCACTTGCCCAAATTCACTGTTAGTTAAGGTCAACAACTGCAAATATTATGGTTGTTGGTTTTATAATCTGTCCCTACAGGTCACCACATATTATGAGATTATCCCCAAAGGAGTAATTACCGAATCTGCCTCCTTTCTCATTGATTCTGGTCAGGGACCTCTAATGCATCCCCAGAGAAATGGAAAATGGCTGCGGCCAACACGGGGGCGCTGCCTTTCAGCCAGGCTGCTGGCTAGGGCTGTACCAACCTGGCCCCATTGATCCTCCCGGCGACTTCCAGAGGAAGAGACCGAGGCACAGCCAGACGTGCGTAGCCCAGGTCACCCAGCTGCAAGTGGCAGAACCAGGATTCATGCCCAGAAAGATAACTAACAGAGCATCTCGTCTTAGGAGAGACTCAGGGAAGACTTGCATCCAAGGCAGTGACGTGCATTTTCTGAGGACTGACTTCTTAGATTTGGGCACGTGGTCTGTTAAACGAAAGACAGAATGAGCTGGTGAAGGACAGAGGGGACACTGAGGGGACTGAGAGCACCTGCCACGGAAGGTCCCTCACCTCAGCCCCTCTGCTGCAGGCTCTGGTCAACTCTGTGGGACGGGCCAGCAGCTTTGCCTCGGGAGACGGCCGGACAGCCCCGTTTTGACCGCTTTGTCCCAAGACACTGAATTTACTGGGCTGCCTTCTCCCAACCAGTAGAGGAGCAGAACAGCATGGGGGTCGGGGTGGGACTCGACTGCTTACTCCCTCCTTAACCCCTCAGTTTCCCTCTCTTTAAACTGGCCTGACGGTCCTCCCTACCTCCCAGTTGTGAGGATTTCCTGAGTTAATCCATGTGAGGACCCCAGCACCGAGGTTGAGCTGCACAGGGCTTAGCGGTGAGGGACGACTCTAGGCCGATGGGTTGCCAGGCTGGAGCCCGCGGAGCAGGAGGCAGAACCAGCGGCCCTACGCCCTCAGCCGTCCTGGGCACCTCCTCCCCGCCAGGCTGGTCTCAGCCCAACTGAAAGGCTGGCGTGTTGCTGCCCTGCTGGCCCCCGTCCCTGCTGGCCCCCGTCCCTGCTGGCAGGCCCAGTGAGGAGGGGGCAGGCCCTAGGGAACAGCCTGTTTGTTGCCTTAAGGTGGAGTGGTGGTTGGGAGGCCAAGCCCCCTGGTCACGCCCGAGGACCCAGGCCCCGAACGTCCTCATCCTTAAGAAGGGCAGCCCTAGGGCTTCCCTCATGATGCAGTGGTTAAGAATCCGCCTGCCAATGCAGGGGACACAGGTTCGATCTCTGGTCCAGGAAGATCCCACATACCGCAGAGCAGCTAAGCCCGTGCGCCGCAACTACTCAGCCTGCGCTCTAGACCCCGCGAGCCACAACTACTGAACCTGCGTGCCACAACTCCTGAAGCCTGCGTGCCTAGGGCCCGTGCTCTGCAACAAGAGAAGCCACCGCAGTGAGAAGCCCATGCACCGCAGCGAAGAGTAGCCCCCGCTGGCCACAACTAGAGAAAGCCCGTGCGCAGCAACGAAGACCCAACACAGCCAAAAATTAATTAATTAATTAATTTTTAAAAAGGAGGGGGCAGCCCTGCCTCGTGTAGGGCCACTGAGGGGATGAGATGAAATGACGTGTGTGGAGGGCAGCCTGGGGCCTGGGAGAGAGTGAGCGCTCAGGAGGTGAGCTTTGCTGTTGCTGCAGTTGCCACCACTGCAGAGCAGTCCCCCAAGTCAGGCCCACAATCCGACTCCTCTGTCACCGTGTCAGAACGCTGCTCTCAGAGCATCAGTGCTCCCACCAGTAGAGCAAGGTGATGGAGGCGATGGCCGCGAGAAAGGAGCGTAGCCCCGTGGGACGCACCGGCCCCAGGGTGAGGGCCCACATCCCCCAGGGCCGCCGTCCCCGTGTTCCGTGCACACTGAGCACTGTGTTCATCGTGAGCAAACCTCGGGTGGCTCAGCGCGTCAGGCAGGTGTGGGTTCCGAGTGTCCTCAGCTCACTGTGCCTCGGTCCCCCAGCCTCAAAAGGGGAAGACAGGAGTGCCTACCTCCCAGAGGTGGCATGAGGATGCAGTGAGGCATAGGGACGTGCCTGGTCAGCGTTGGCTGGGCTGACAGGCACTGGCATCTAGTGGTTGACACCTGGCTCTCGGGCTCCCTCCTTCCTCGAGTTCAGGGGCCCTGGGGCCAGCTCAGTGCAGCCACGGAAGGAGCAGCATCCCCGCCCCACGGCAGGGTTGGCCCCCACTCCCACCGGCCTCTTCCAGCCTTCCTTCCAGGAAAATCCACCTGCTGCCTGAGATGCAGACCTGGTGAGTGTCCTCACCAGCGAGGTTGGCAGAACCCCCAGCTCGGGCTGGCTGACAGCGGTGCTAATTAGCTTAATTAACCTGGCCCCAAGGGAGCCGCCCCAGTTGGAGGCCAGAGCTCCAAGTCAGCTGGGATCGGGCCCAGACAAGTCGGAGCCATTGGTCGCCTTCCACTCCTGGCCCTTCTGTCACGGGAGAAAGAAGTTGCTGTTGTCCGGGTCCTAACTGCAGAGCCTTCTTTGTAGTTTTTCTGTCTTCCTTTTTCTTTTCTGATGTGAGTGGTTTAATTCCACAGTGTGGCAAATGCAAGTTCAGACGACATGAGCAAATTAGAGGCTGTGTCCAATGCTGTCAGTCAGAACCTTGAGAGCGGGTACCTCCTCCTGGATGTTTTTTTCATTTGTGTTTTAGAAGGTAAAGCATGCACAGGATAAAAAGCAAACTAGTACAAAAGGGTTTGCAGTGAAAACCAGGCCTCTCTCCCTTCCCTGGCCCCCTGCCATCCAGCTCCCCTCCCCAGAAGCAACCATTGTTTCATTCATTCTGCATCCTTGCAGAAATGTTCTGAACATGACTGAGCACACACGATTGAGTGTGCTTCCTTTACGCCCCTTTTTATTTATCCATGTGGTCACCTCCTGTCTGTGCTCCAGCCTTTTTCACTTACTCTTAGCTCAGCGACAGTTCCGTATTAGTACATAGAAGTTGATCTCATTCTTTTTAGCAGTCAGAGAGTAGTCCATTTTATCCTCAGAGGTCATTAGGTTTAAGCATTTATGGAGACCAGAGATCTTGAGAAGAAGGAAAAAGATCAGAGATGCACAAGCCCAGTTTGGTTTGGTTTGTTTTTTTTTTTAACCTGAAATTAATGCCATTGTAAATTATTGCTTAAAATTTTCAATTTAGAAAATACATTGGGGGACTTCCCTGGTGGTGCAGTGGTTAAGAATCCACCTGCCAATGCAGGGGACACGGGTTTGATCCCTGGTCCAGGAAGATCCCACATGCCGCGGAGCAACTAAGCCCGTGTGCCACAACTACTGAGCCTGTGCTCTAGAGCCCGCAAGCCACAACTACTGAGCCAACACGCCACAACTACTGAAGCCCGCATGCCCTAGAGCCCACGAGCCACAACTACTGAGCCCACGTGCTGCAACTACTGAAGCCTGCGTTCTCTGGGGCCTGCGCACCACAACAAAGAGTAGCCCCCACTCACCACAGCTAGAGAAAGCCTGCACGCAGCAACGAAGACCCAACGTAGCCAAAAATAAATTTAAAAAAAGAAAATACATTGGAAAATTCTTTCAGAAGAAAGCGAATAAGGGCAAAAGTGATCAGTTTGACTCTCCAAACTGAATTTCATCATACTTTTTCTCTTTAGACATGTCCCAGCAGCCCACTAACAGTGTCAGCCATGTGGAACTTGCAGTGGATAGATAGGTGCAGAGCTGAGGGTCGGGGGAGAAGGTTCTAGCAGGATTTCTTCCAGTGAGCCAGCCTTCTGCTGTAGAATTAGGAGTCCTGGAGGTCCTGGGAGCTGGGAAGGCAATTTAGCAAATGAACCCAAACAGAGCAGGGAAGGAATAGTTATGTTCTTTTGGCTTGACTTTTTAAAGTATAGAGAGTAAAGTATTTCCTGTTTTATAAAAGTCATTTAAGCTTGTTGCAAAAAGAAAGGAGAGAGTAAGGAAGGTTAGAAGGAACGAAGAAGATGAGTAGGGAGGTTGGCTGGTTGGTTGGAAGGAAGGTTGGTTCCATGTGATACACGTTTAACAACTAATTTGGAGTGCCTGCAATGTGGCAGGTCTTGTTCCCAACCCTGGACATAGAATACAGAAGGCTGTGAGTCAGGTAGGAGGAGTGGAACCACAAACACGAGCACACAGGACAGATCATCATGAGGTGGATACAGTGAAGAAGTAGCACAGGATCGCGTGTTGGAACTCACCTGGGCCGGGAGGGAGCACCAGAAGGTCAAGGGGCCAGGGGAGGTGAGAAGGTGACAGCTGTGCCAAACTGGATGGATGAGAAGCCGCCACTCACAGGGAATGCTGGGGAGGGCGCTCTAGGCAGACAGAGCAGCCAGTGCAAAGGCCCTGAGGCAGGAACATGCCTGGCATATTTAAGGAACCTTGGGAAGCCTGTGTGGGAGGAGATGAGGGCTGAGATCGGGCAGGACAGATTGTTTCGGACCTCGTGGGCTGTGGTGAGGAACATTTACAGAAAGTGAATCCCCACATATCCACCTTTGGAGCTGAGACTTTGGTAAACTTCAGTATACCAAGCTAAGCTGTGTGTGAGTTTTGTTTTCTAAAAATGATTTCGCACCAGAAGTACCAGTTCTTTATTCCCATGACACATATCTGGGCGAACCTCTTCCCATGTCATGTGGACCAACTCCACTTCTCTTCAGCAGCTAGATAGTAGTATTCTGTGATGCCACTGTCCCTCCCTGTGGGACCTCGCCCTTCCCCTGCTGGCCAATTCTGTTTGCTCCATAGATAGGACCCCATGAAGTGTCCCCGCATACCTGGCACACATGGGTCCCCGTACACCTGTCACGTTAAAGGACACATTCCCAGATGTAGAACCCCCGGGGTAGAGAAAGTGCACGTTTTAAAGTTTTCAGTAGGTCATTTTACACCCCTCGCAGAGGGGAGCCTCGGGGACAGCGCCCCTTTATTGCGGTGTATGAGCTGGAGGCCCGGCCTGCTCCCTCACCAGGTTGATGGGCTCAGGCACGCCCTGCGCTGAGTCACATACTCCCCTTGTGCAGAGGATTCTGGGAAATGGCCAAATCAAAAGGGAAGAGGGAGGGGTGAATCCCCTTCCAGCTCCCAAGGGAGCAACCTGTACTCTGGGGTGTATACTTCTCTTTCTCTCTTTGTGTCTCTGTTTCTCTCTTTTGGATAGAGCGCTTTTCCTTTGCCTAAAGAGCATACTTCCCTAATAATGACAGAGCCAAAATTACCCTAGACCTGGAATTCTCATTTGAGAAGGAATACGACCTAACAACAAAAAACTTACTGCCTTTTCTTCCTTCCTTTGTTAAAATCCCAAGGCTGGCAGCTGAGAAAATGAGAAAAAATGTAGACTTCAATACCCTCAAGAGCCCAAGATATCTTATTTCTTCCTGGGTTCAAAGATTCTTTTTCTTTCCTGAGTTACAAAATGATGAAGTCTAGGTGTCAGCTCTAGTTTTTATATTATTATTGTTGTAACACATGATTATAGCAAAATAAATTCAGACAGCTCAGAAGGGTGTTGGTATCAGATGAAAAGTAAAAATCTCATTTTTCCACCTCCTAATAAGACTCCTGCTTCCCAGAGGTAATCGTTCATAATTTCTTCCAGAATTTTTTTTCAGCATATAAAAGCATATTATTAAACCAAACGTGATTATGTTCCACATACTGTACAGCTTTCATATGCCATCTCTATGGTACAAACGTGACAGCCAAGCGTGATCGTGACACCATGGGCTCTGAGGCCTGGTGGCCTTGGCTGGCATCCTGGCTCCTCCATTCATAGGCTGTGTGACTTTGGACGGTTACTTTATCTCTCTGTGCCTCAGTTTCCCACCTGTAAAATGGAGATGCTAGTAATAGTGGCTCCCAGGGAGGGCTGCTGTGCAGATTTCACAGGTTAGCACACGTGGAGCCCTCGGGCTGGTGGTTCATGCCTGACGCTGCGCTCCTCTTAGCTGTCATTATTTCTTTCCTGGGGTGTAGCAACACCTCAGGTGAGGGATCTGGTTTTCACTGGGGAAGGAAAACCTGATCTCAAGGGCTGGGCCGGAATCAGAAGTCAAGAGGAGGTCTCAGGGGAAGTCCCAGGAGTGGAGGACACAGAGCCCCCAGGAGCCAGCCTTGGCCAGGAGAGGGCCAGGGAGCCGGGGGTGATGGCCTGCAGAGCCAGTGGAGGGGATAGGAGCAGCAGGAGAGGACTGTGTGCAGCTCCGGGTGCCGGGCAGCCTCAGGTAAACAGTTACAAGAGCAGCTCTCATTCCCCCATTGTCTGTTCTGTGAGGCGCTGGCCAAGCGCTTTGCAGCAAACCCCAAAATGCTATGAGGTCAGCGTGTTTTCCAGATGAGCAAACCAAAGATCAGAGAGGTGGTGTGACTTGCCCAGGGTCCCACAGCAGGAACAGGTGCAGGTACCTCATGTCTAGATCCTCCCGGCCACCCCGTGATGCGTGAGCTGTCTTACCCCATGTGGTGGATGAGGAAACCAAAGTTAGGGAGATCTGGTGCCAGGCCCTGGAGCACTCAGGCCAGGGGTCTGCTGCCTTTGGCCCTGCACTTGCGCAAAGGGACTGGTCCCTTTGGGGGATTCTCCCTCTGTGGGACCCCATCCCTCTTCTGTGGTTGGAACCCCTGGTCCAGGCCACCCCAGTCTCCCACCTGAACAACTGCTTCCCTTCCTCACTGTCTCCCTGCTTCCATGAGGGTCACTTTTCTGTCTGAGACCCTTGTAAAATGCACATCAGGACCTAGCACTCACCAGATCAGAGGCTCCCTAGATGCAACCCCAAGTCCCCTCTGTAGCTCATAAGTTCCAGAACATCTGCCCCAGCACCTCCCAGGCCTCACCTCCTCCCCCTCAGCTACTCATCCCCCCGCCACTCCGCAAACTCACCGAGCCTGTTCCCACCTCACAGCCCAACACTTGCTGTTCCCTCTGCCCTGTGCCCTCTTCTACAATACCAGGTGGATTCCTGCCTTCCTCTCTCCAAGTTTCTGCTCCGATGTCATCCCCTCAGAAAAGCCAGCCTCCATCCCCAGCGATCCCTATCCATTTACCCAGCTTTATTTCTCTTCAGAATACCTCTCTCGGGCCTCCCTGGTGGCGCAGTGGTTGAGAGTCCGCCTGCCGATGCAGGGGATACGGGTTCGTGCCCCGGTCTGGGAGGATCCCATATGCCGCGGAGCGGCTGGGCCCGTGAGCCATGGCCGCTGAGCCTGTGCGTCCGGAGCCTGTGCTCCGCAACGGGAGAGGCCACAACAGTGAGAGGCCCGCGTACAGAAAAAAAAAAAAAAAAAAAAAAAAAAAACAGAATACCTCTCTCTACCTCACATTATGGGGTCCCTGTCTTTGTTCGTTTATTCATTGTCAGTCTCTCTGACTGGAGTCAGCTTCACATTCACCGCTGTATCCCCCCCTCCCCCCACCGAGAACACGCATGGCACAGGGTAGGTTCCCAGGCAGCGCCTGTGGGATGAGCGAGTGGAGAGAATAAACCAAGCCTCTCCTCTGCCCCACTTTCACCAGATGTTGTGGAGAAGCTGCGGTCACTCGCCCAGTGGCGGCCAGCCTTCCTGGGTCAGGACAACCTTGAGAAGCAGCTTGAGCCTCCCGAGACCCCTCTGACCTTGACCATGCCCCTCTCATTCCAGGCAGGTGGACAGCAACACCAAAAACGTCTTTGGGCAGCCGCGGTTGAGGGCCTCCCTCCGAGACCTCCGCTCTCCCCGGAAGAACTACAAGTCCACCATCGAGGACGACCTGAAGAAACTCATCATCATGGACAACCTGGCACCCGAGCAGGAGAGAGACGCCAGGGTATGTAGAGGCTGCCCCGCCCCTGCCGCGCTACACACACACACAATCAGACAGGCTGGTTGGGGAGGAGGACTGCCTCTGCCTGCCCACCGCCTCTGCCCGCGGCACCTGCCAGCCTGTTTGGGTGCGTGGCTCCGCAGCCAGGAGTCAGGACATCGAGCTGGTCAGGGGCAGGATCACAGCGTGAGCCAGCCTGGAAGGCTTGCAGGGGATTTATCCCCACCGTAGGTCACGCGACTGGACCGGGATGCTCTTACTGGCTCTCACGTCCTTCTCGTGGAGCCCAGGGTGGAAGCAGCCCCCACCCCTCCCTGGACCACAGGACCAGGAGTGCAGGAGCGGGGCCCAGGGGGCATTTAGGCTCTTGTGACCCAGGGGTGGGGGTGGGGCCAAAACAGCAGGCGTCCTCAGTCCCTTCACACATCCCCTGCTTCTTTTCCCTCTTGTCCCTGCCTCCCTCTTGTTGGCTGTGAGCTCTCTGGTGGGGACCTGGGTGGCAGCACTCTCTCCAGGGTTCCCTCCCACCAGCCTGAGCTCTGGGGGAAGCCAGTACTCTGTCCCGCGTGGTCCCCACCAATGATTGGCTCTCAGGCTCCAGCTCAGGTCACCCTGCCTTCCCTGACCTCACCTGGAGCTGGAGGGTAGGGTCGGCCCTCCAGAATAAGGTGGGCTGCAGAGGGGGGAGGAGGAATCCCCAGGAGAAAATTGGAGTACGTTGACCAAAAAGGGAGCAGAAATGGATGCTGGTTGGGTAAAGACCGCAGACATCCAGGACGGGAAGAAGCCTCTGAGGATGGCGACCCTGGCTGGGCCTGGCCGTGACCACGCCTGGCGTCCCGCCTCCCATCCCTGTCTTGGCAGCAGTCGCCACAGAAGAGCCTGCAGCGGACGCTGTCGGATGAGAGCCTGTGCAGCGGGCGTCGGGAGCCCAGCTTTGCCAACCCTGCCGGCCTGGAGCCGGGCCTGCCCAGCGACGTGCTCTTCACCAGCACCTGCGCCTTCCCCTCCAGCACGCTGCCCGCCCGCCGCCAGCACCAGCACGCCCACCCACCCGGCGGCCCCAGCACCGTCCCTGCCACCGGCAACGGCTTCCCAGAGAAGAAATGTGAGCCCGGGCACCCAGGAGCTGGTTGAGGGTGAGGGGGTGGGAAGCAGGGGCCACGAGCACACAGATCACCTAGAGGTCAAAGGCTGGGGGTCATCAGTGTCAGAGTCAGCTGACGGAGGGAACCGAAGTGCATGGGAGCTTCAGGGGGCCCTGATGACTGAGCACCGGGTGTCATCCACAGAGCAAGGGGTTGTTGGCCAAGCATCAGGGGTCTCCTGGGGGTCACCAAGGAATGGTGGCATCCAAGGATTGGGGTCATCTGAGACCAGAGAGAGGGCGTTAGTCTCTCTAGGTGTCTCCAGACTGGAGAGCTCATCACTAGGGTCCTGAGGATCAAGGGTTTCTATTAGCTGCCCCCCTTCCCAGCTCCGTGTTCCAGCACCAAGCAAATCGCCTTGTGAATATTTATTTACGTAAGTGACGTCCCCCAGGCCTGCAGCTCTTGAAGGGAAGAGGGTACAGGGGTGTGACCAGCATCAGCAAATAATTACTGAAGGGGGCGCTGTGCACACGGCCCCCATCAAAAAGCTCTGCACTGTCGGGTTGGCCGTGCCTTCAGCCCACCCTGTAATCCCTTATCCACAACCCCAAAGGCTCTGAAACTGAAAGGCAAAGCAGAAGTTTGGGCCAAGCTCACTGGGCAGCAGTGCTCGACCTGAATGGATGTGAGGCTGTTTATGGTCCTTCTTTACCCCACTTGGTGTGAACGATCAGTTGCTTCGTTGAGGAGCACTAGTGTGTTGAGTAGGGGCACTGCCGACCTTTCTGGGGGTGTACGTATATATAGCGCATTGTACTGTGTATCAAATTCCAACAGATCTTGACTTCAGAGATGTGTCCACCCCAAGGGTTTCAGCTGAGGGCCTGTGCCCCTGTAGCATCTAGGTGGAACCCTTTTGTACGTTGCAGGGGATGGGTTGGAGGAGGCTCTGGGACTTTTTTGCGGGGTTCTATCTCCCCCCTTAAAATTCTTCCATGGCTCCCCATTAACCTAGTATCTCGGTCCGTACTCCTTGCCCTGGTGTTGTGCCCCATGGGGGGGCCCCACCTCAGTCCCTCCGCTTCACAGTACCTTCCCTTGGATCCTCTGTCCCCCACTCTCTCGCCTCAGGGCATTCCACATGGCTGGTCCCTTGGCTGGCCATGCTCTTCTCCTAACCCTGTTCTTTTTTTTTTTTTTTTGCGGTAGGCGGGCCTCTCACTGTCATGGCCTCTCCCGTTGCGGAGCACAGGCTCCAGACGCACAGGCTCAGCGGCCATGGCTCACGGGCCCGGCTGCTCCGCGGCATGTGGGATCTTCCCGGACTGGGGCACGAACCCGTGTCCCCTGCATCGGCAGGCGGACTCTCAACCACTGCACCACCACGGAAGCCCCTAACCCTGTTCTTGATAACTAACTCCTGCTTCTCCTTCAGGGCTTTGCTCAGTTATTGCTCTGGAGGCCTCCCTTAAGCTCCAGCCTGGTCATCCCTCCCATCTTAAACTCCAGAGCACCCGGCCTGCCCCTCCATTGCCTTCGTTCCACAGATGTTTCTTGAGCACCTGCTCTGGGCCAGGCTCTGCTCTAGGCAGTAGGCACACAGCGGGAGCACGTCAGAGGGGCTTGTGGGGCTGAGCTTCTTGGCAGTTCCTCTTGCTTCCCTCAGCTTCACTCTGTGTCTCCTTCATTTGCATCTTGCCTATACTGCCCTGTCCGTGCTGAAGGCAGGGCCTGGCATATAGTAGGCATTTGACACGTCGTGAGGAGAAGGCAGGAGAGGGGCCAGGGCAGGGGTAATATGCACAGAGATCACAGACCCACACAAGGCAGACAGAATGCCCCTGACTAGCCCTGCCTCGTCCTTTCAGTCTCAACTAAGATGCCGCTGCCAGGACTTCCCTGGTGGTCCAGTGGTTAAGACTTCGCCTTCTAGTGCAGGGGGTGCGGGTTCGATCCCTGGTCGGGGAGCTAAGATCCCACATGCCTTTGGGCCAAAAAAAACAAAAAAATAAAGCAGAGGCAATATTTTGACACATTCAACAAAGACTTTAAAAATGGTCTGCATCAGGGACTTCCCTGGTAGCGCAGTGATTAAGAATCCACCTGCCAGTGCAGGGGACACGGGTTCAATCCCTGGTCCAGGAAGATCCCACATGCTGTGGAGCAGCTGAGCCTGTGCATCACAACTACTGAGTCTGCACTCTAGAGCCTGCGAGCCACAACTACTGAGCCTGCGTGCCATAACTCCTGAAGCCCGTGTGCCTAGAGCCCGTGCTCCGCAACAAGAGAAGCCACCGCAATGAGAAGCCCATGCACCGCAACGAAGAGTAGCCCCCGCTCGCCGCAACTAGAGAAAGCCCGCATGCAGCAACAAACACCCAACACAGCCAAAAAGAAATAAATTATTTTTTTAAAACCTGGCCCGCATCAAAAAAAAAAAAAAAAAAGAGATGCTGCTGCCTCCAGGAAGTCCTCCTTCCCCAACCAGGCTGCCAGGCTGAGTCAGACGCCTCCTCTGGGCCCCCACAGCCCCCTGGCTTGCTCCCATCCTATCCTGCCCACTCTGCCTTATGTTTTCCCATCACAGCCCCACTCACTCCGGGCTGTCACTGTGTGGGAATGAGTCTGTCTCCCCTGTTGGACTGGGGGCTCCCTAAGAGCCGGGTCCAGGTTGTCTGGGTCCCTACGGGGACCACAGCCCAGGGCCCTCTGTCTCATGGAGCACACACATATACCTCTCTTTGCCCGTCTAACTCCCCTGTCCCCCTGGACCACAGAGAGTCCCATCTGGCCTCAGTGTGGCCGGGGGCCCTGGGCCTGTCCACCTCTCCATGCCTGCTCGAGAGCCCTTCCCAAGCCACGTCGGGGCTGAAGAGATGCCGTCAGCCCAGGCCTGGGCTTCACGGATGAAGGGCTCTCCATGCCAAGGAGCCTCTCACAGCAGCGCCCGCTGATAGCTTGCTTGGCTGTGGCAGCTGCTCCCGCGACCCTCACCCGCTCAGTAGTGAGATGCTAGGAGGCTGGAGATGGAGAGCGTGGAGGTCAAGGGCTCGGCATCCTTCCTGCCCTCATTCATTCCCCTGAGCTTTCATTCACTGGGCATCACTTACTAGCACCACACGTCCTGGGAGCTGGATGGCCCGAGTTTGTAGTCCAGGTCCTGAAGTCACAGCTGTAACCTCTCTGTGCCTGTAAAAACGTGGGCAAAAATAGTGCCCACTTCACTGGGTTAATCCGAGAATCAAACAAGTTCTTCATGGAAAACACTAAGCTCAATGCCTGATATGCAGTAAGCGCTGAAAAAAAACCCAGTAGCTGTTTATGTATTCTTCTGTTAGTTTGCTGTCACCAGGAGCGAGCATTCTAATCTGTCATCCGTCAGGTTTGTGCCTCTGGACTAGAGAGCAGGGTTAAAATAGGATATTAACAGGGACCCTCAACACCAGAGCCGTGCGGGGTTGGGCTTAGAGCAGGGTCAGTGTCAGACCCCGCGTGTCACAGCCAAGTGCCGCCACCGGCGAGCGTGAGTCTGCATGCAAGGGAGCTTCCCGCTCCGAGTGTAGGCCGCCCGCTCTGCCTCACGGGGTCATAGCAGCCCCTCCCTCCCGGCTAATTGGAGGTGGGACTGTGAGATGATCCCTGTAACACCCAGCAGGGTGCCCGGAGAGAGGACACGCCGGTTGGGGACACGGCTTTTCCTGCCTGAGTCACCTCCTGACCTCTGTGCTTCACTTTCAACCTCTCTCCCCTTCCCTTTAGGGGCTGTGAGGCCTCGGCGAGCTGAGGCGGGGGGCCTGAGCCCAGCATGGGGGACACGCTCTGTCTCTGCAGCAAATGCAGCTGTTGGTGCAGGGCTCGTGCCATCTGTGTCCCTTCCAACACCCTGACACTCTTTCTCTGCCCAACGTGTCATACCTGAACCGACCAGGTCTCCCCACAGTGATCCTGCCACGTCGAAACACCATCCATACACTGACACGCCCCACATTGTATCTGCAGCCTGGCACTCACTCCTCCACTCCAAAACTCACGTGGCCAGCGCCCCACGGGTGTCTGAGGCATCTCACACGCCCCCAGAAACTAACTTTTGATCCCACCCCCAGCCTTCCCCAGCTCCAAGATCTTGAAGTCATCCTGGAGCCTTCTCTGTCTCACGCCCACATCTACTCTCAGGAAATACTATTGACTCCACCTATAAAATAGACCCAGGATCCGTCCACTCGTCCCTGCAGCCCCACCTGGTCCTGTCCGCCCTCATCTCACTCCTGGACCATCGCAGGGGCCTCCCCGCTGCCTCCCTGCTCCCCGCTCCCCCTGCCTACCGTCTGTCCCCCACACGAAGCCAGAGGGACCCTCTGGACACCTGTGACAGGTCACACCCCTCCCTGCTCAGGGCCCACCTGTGGCTCCATGTCACCCAGGGGAAGAAAGAAAGTTCGCATCATGGCCCACAGGGCCTCACACGGTCCAGCACTGTCACCTGTGACTTCACCTCCCACTGCTCTCTGCCTCTCCTGTCCCAGCCACGCGGGCCCCTTCAATGTTTCTTAAACCTCTAGGCACGTTCCTGCCTCGGCTTTTTCAGCTCCCCAGAATGCTCTTCCCCAGGTGCCCCCGCCCCGCCCCACCCCTTCCTTCAGAGCTTTGTGCAAAGGCCATCTTCTCAGCGAGGCCTCCCTCAGCACCCTAAAATCATACCTACGTAAACATCCAACACTCCTACCCCCTTAGCCTGCTGGATGTTTTCCCTGGCATTGATCATCTAATAAATATAATGTACTCGTTTAATTATATGTAACAGGTATAACAGTTACATAATGTTACATAATTGTATGTGAAGTGTAACATAATGTGTTAATTTCTTTGTTTCTCCCACGTTGTCACTCACCCATCTCCCCTCTCCGCTGTCCCCACCCAGCCACCATCTCAGCCTCCGAGCTCTCACTGGCCGATGGGCGGGACCGGCCCCTGCGGCGCCTGGACCCAGGGATGATGCCACTGCCCGACACGGCTGCTGGCCTGGAGTGGTCCAGCCTCGTAAACGCAGCCAAGGCATACGAAGGTAGGCACCTTCCACCCAGCCCTGCCAGATCCCTACTCCCTTCTCTCTTCTGGAAGGATCCACGGAGGGTCTTGGGGCTTTGAAGGCGGACACACTCGGGTTCCAGAATGAGGGGAGCAGGGTTCACATCCTGCCCTGTCCCTTGGTCACTGTGCAGTCCTGGGCAAATGTCTTCATCTGTCTGATTCTCCCAGTTACCTTATCTACAAAACTGGGATGAGACTGCACCCACTGCCTGGAGCCGCGGGGAGGAGTCTGTGTGTAAAACGTGTCGGGCACAGAACACGCTCTCAGCAGACAGTACTTTCTGTTATTATTACAGTGCAGAATTTTCATAATCCAAATTGTACTTAGACGTACTTTGGCTGCAAGTGGCAGAAAATCCAAATTAACAATGACTTAAACAAACAAGGTTTTATGCAGCAAAAATTCCTGGGGTGGGCAGTCTGGGGCTGGTATGGCACTTCCACAAACGCATTACAGCTCAAGCCCCTTCCGTGCCTGCTCTGCCATTCCTGGGGGGCCTCACCCTCACAGGCCACTAGAGCTCTGGCCATCATGTCCAGCTCTGACCAGCAAGGGAGACATCCCCTCCCTTTGAGGACTATTCCCAAAGCCTTATACTCCTCCTACACTTGCTTCCCATTGGTCAGAGTGTCACGGCCACACCTTGTTCCAGGGCAAGCTGGGGTGTGAGGCCATGTGCGAGGCTGAAATTTGTGATGTGTTATTACCAAGAAGGGGAAAGAAAAACCATGAGGGACAGCTGGCAGTCTCTGCCACTTCTCTCCCGTGTGACGTTGGGCAAGCGGCTTTACCTTTCTAAGCCGCAGTTCCCACATCTGTGAAACCCTGACAGACAAGAACATATTCTTCTGGCTCATTTTCCATCTTTTAGGCCACAGCTTTGCTGTCCCTCCTCCAGGAAGCCTTCCCTGATATCCCTTAGTCTGGATCAGGCACCTCCTCTGGGCTCCTGTAGCCCTGACCCCTCTGCCTGTGCCCTTGCTTTCTAATGATGGCAAGACCCGGGGCTGTCTCAGTCGCCACTGGGTGCCCAGCATGGGTCTGGCACAGAGCAGGATCTGTTAAACCAGACCCATATGATACACATCCTCCTTATTTCCACGTGTGAGCCAGCCCACCTCTGACAGGTGGCCCTGGAGGAAGCCCCTCCCTCTTTGCTTCCATTCATTGCTTCCATCCTGTCCTGCAGCCTCTCCCCAAGCCACGGGATGAAGGCAGTCAGGCCTCTGGGGTGGGGAGGGCATGGTAGGAGGGAGAACGGCAGAGAATACAAGGCCCGGCCTCACACTCCAGAACCACTGGGGAGTGGCTGCCAGGCAGTGTCCCAGCGCTGCTGTGCAGAGGCCTGATGAGCTCGGGAGTGGGGGGCACTTTCTGAAGGAGGTAACTCTGCAGCCACAGTGACATTACGGAGCATCTCCTCAGCCGGCACGTTATCACTTTACAAACATCATCTCTTCTGCTCTTCAGTGTGAGGGATGTATTAGGATCCCATTTACAGATGAGGCGACTGAGGCTCGGCTGCCACAGTCACTGGGCCAGATGGTACACTTTTCAGCATGCGCAGTTGGTTGTATGTTGGTTAAACCACAATAAGCTGTTTTTAAAACGTAAAGGAGGGCTTCCCTGGTGGCGCAGTGGTTGAGAGTCCGCCTGCCGATGCAGGGGACACGGGTTCGTGCCCCGATCCCGGAAGATCCCACGTGCCGCGGAGCGGCTGGGCCCGCGAGCCATGGCCGCGGAGCCTGTGGGTCCGGAGCCTGTGCTCCGCGACGGGAGAGGCCACAGCAGTGAGAGGCCCGCGTACAGCAAAAAAAAAAAAAAAAAAAAAAAAACGTAAAGGAGAGGAGTGATCAGGGGAATAAAAAAAACCAAAGAGAGTGCAGGGGAAGGAACCAGAGTATGTTGAAAAGTGTGGAAACTGGCGGTGGGTTCATGAGGACCCGTGATGCTCTTTTCTCTGCTTTGGGGCCCGTTTGAAACTATTTATAGAAAAGTATTTTCGAAGAGAAGAAATATTGTATCCAAGACAGAAAACCACAGCTATATAGGGTGTTATTTAGAGAATTGGATAAATATCAAGATGACTATCTATTAGACAGTAATACCGTATAAATGTTAAATTTCCTGAGTATGAAGTTGTTTCGTGATTATATAGGAGCCTGTCTTTACTTTTTGGAGATGGGTAGTGAAGTACACAGAGGTGAAATACCAGGATGTTGGCAATTTACTCTCAAATGGTTAGGGAGTAAAATACACACACAGACACACACACATGCAGAAAGTAAGTGTGGCAAACCGTTAACAGTGGGTGGGTCTTGGGGAAGGGTATTTGGGTTTTCACTGTGCTGTTCTTTGAGCACAGAGATATAAAGAGCACAGAGATGTAAAGGAGCCCGCCTTTGCCAGGTAGCGGTGCCCTCTCCCCGCGGGGCGACACGCAGCCCCACCTCTGGTTGTTCACTCCCTGCACATTCCATTGTCTGGCTGTCCTAGGGCTCACTCAGCCAGCTGCTTTTTGGATGCATCAGGACTGTCGCCAGTTCTTGCCATTATAGAAGGATCACCTAATGGTCCCATCTGAAAGTGCAGGTGCTCAGGCCCCTCCCCCAGAGCTAGTCACGTGTCTGGGGTGGGACCTGGGAATCTTTGCTTTAACGGGCAGCCCCCTGGGATTTTTTTCTCTCTTCTGTATACCTGATACTCTCTGTTCCGCTTTCCTTTTTGCTTTTGAAGTTTCACATTCTCAGAACTAGGATGTTGAATCCCCACGTCCTCATCACCCAGCGGTCAACCCCATCCACTTCTGGCCATTTTTCCCCCTACCATTTATTTATTGACGATACCAGGTCACTTCTGCCCAATTTGGGTGGTCACTTCCCCACACCGCAACTTAATTTCTTTCTCTGTCCCTTGTATTTTGTGTAAGCTGGTCATCGGGTCTGGAGGCTTGCTCAGAGTCAGGACGGGTTATTGTTGTTTGTGTCCCGATTTGGTTTGGTATTTTGGCAAGAATCCATCCTACACGCCTGTGTGATCTCACCGGGGTGTGATTGGCAGTGTCCTGGAGTTTCCAGGGAGAGCTTGGTCACTGGGGGAGGGGGTGGAGTGGGGAGGAGCCGGGAGCCCTGCCGACCACCGCCCCCCTCTGCCTGGCAGTGCAAAGAGCCGTCTCGCTCTTCTCTCTCAACGACCCAGCTCTAAGCCCGGACATCCCGCCAGCACACAGTCCTGTCCACAGCCACCTGAGCCTGGAGAGGGGGCCCCCGACCCCCAGGACTACCCCTACCATGAGGTGAGGTTCCTTCCCCCACGCTGGGTGAGAGGCCGCCGGGCAGGTCACCCCACCACCCCTTTGGCAGTAGCTGGAGGAGCAACTGCCCCTCTCACCTGACAGACTTTGGACTAACCCACGTGCTGGGGCCCAGCAGGGACCAAGTCGGGGTCAGCCCTGTGATCAGCATTCAGGATTGTTTCACTGCCAACTTGGAAAATCGCTAAGTAGTGCCCCCAGTCTCCCCCTCCGCCCCCGGGCCTCTCGTCTGCCCCCTGTCTGCTCGCTCCTGGGTCTCCTCTGCAGGTTCCTAAATTACGCACGTGTTCCCCTGACATTTACCTCTCACTCTTCCCCGGCAGGCCCCGTGCTGGGCTGTCTGGGGACACAGCGGTGATGGAGGCCCAAGCCCTGCCCTCACGAGGCTTCCGGGGGAGGGAGGAGGTCGGGGAGGCGGGCATCTCACATGTGTCATCTCACATGTAGTGCCGCAGATGCAACTGCACCAGCTTGGCAGAAAATAGAACTACAAAGAGGGAGAGAGGATGGAAATGGCATGTTTGCATGTCCGTGGATTTCAGTAGTGCATTTCACACTCATCTGCACACCTCCCCGTGCAGGGTTCTGTATACAGCAGTCGTGCACTGTACTTTATGGGCCGTTCAAGCGATTTTCTAGGGTGGTTTTGACTCTCCTGGTTTTTTGCTTCACACAGTGGCTTTAGAACTCAACCTCCACCAAAGATTGGCCCCACTGTAATAGCAGAGCTGGGTGGTTACAGATAGGGCACCACGGCAGGGGTAGGAGCAGGGTGGGCGTGGAAATGCCGGGACCTCCGGGCACGCTCCCGGACGCCTTTTGCCCTGAACTGATGACCTCCCTCCACCTGCCTCCTGTCTCCCCTTGTGGCTGCAGCTCCCCAAGATGCAGCACCAGCAGGGAGGAAAGGGTGGGAGAGGCAGGAGGGCCGAGTCCTCTCCCCTTCTTGGGCGGAGACCCCCCCCATCTCCCTCTCGTCTGCTGCAGCCCACATGCCCCCCCGACCCCGGCACCCCTACCGGGTGTGTGCGTTCCCACAGCACCCAGTGGAGCCTTCTCGGCTGCCTGCCCTCCTCTGCAGGGGCCAGGCGGGCCCAGGCCTGGGGAATCTGCACAGAGTGGGAGCCACAGGCTGGGGTCCTGGGTGCAGAGTCCCCGCCTGAGCCTGGGTTTCCCCTCTGTCCAGTGGGGAAACCACCGTCCGCCCTGTTAGGTGAGACCTCACACGGTACAGGGTGGGCTCTCGGTAGCGGGGGGCTGTTACTGTCCGTATCGTTACTGGTCCTGTCCACCTGTCAGGCTCTCCCGTCCGTTTGCTCACTTACATGCCCCATATGCTGGAGCGATGCTCGGGCCTGCCGGGGGCTCGGTGGATGGGCGTGGGGGGGTGTTCTTTGTACTGTGCCACCTGAGGTGGTCATACGTGGGGGGAGTTTCTCCCAAAAGCACACGCATGGTCCATCCTCGGGAGGAATGCACACACGGCAGGCCTGGTGCTCCCACGACCCACATCCACATCCACAGACATGCCCTCACCAGGTGGAGCGTGGCCTTCTCCTCCAGGCATCCCTTGGGACTCCAGCAAGAAAAGGACTCCCCAGAGCCTCAGGGACAAGAGGGAGCCTGTATCCCGGGCTCCTCCCAGCTGTGGGCCGAGAGCCTGACCCTGCCCCCTGTCTTTCCAGTGAGGAGCCACCCCTGGATCTGACAGGCAAGGTGTACCAACTGGAAGTGATGCTGAAACAGCTGCACACGGACCTCCAGAAGGTAAGGCTGCCAAGCAGCCGCTTCACGTGGCACGCACCTCCCCACTGCACTTCCCGGCCCCCCCCCCCCCGGAGGGTGGCAGGGGACAGCGAGGCTGAGGCACCCGTCCCCACCCACACCCCATCTATTCTAGGGGAGGCCACCCAGCTTTGAATGTAGTCATGAGTGAAGAGTAAACAGTGACAGTAGGGAAGGCTGGCAAAGCACACAGAGAAACCCTCATGCCCTCCTGGAGGGAGAATCAATTGGCCCAGCCTTTTTGGAGGGCAATTGGACAATGTTTGTCAAAATGGTAATTGCGTACCTTGTCGACCCAGCAGTTTCACTGTGGGAACTTGTCCAACAGAATTTCAAGCACGGGCACGAAGAGACCCATGAGCAAGGATGTTCGCTGCTGCACCGCTGGCAATAAAAAAATTGGAGCCAGTGCAGCTGTCCGTCAACAGGAGAATGGTTATATAAATGACAGGACACCTGTGCAGCGGAATGGTCTGCAGCCAAAGTAGTAACAGAAATCTATATATTTACTAACATACAAAAGAAGTCCAGTAACTCAAGCAGAAAATTAAGCAAGTTGCAAAACCGTTTCCTAGAGTATCATCATACTTAAAAAATGTTTAACAGCTGTGGGTCAGAGGGATATCTAGAAGGCGACATTCCAGATTGTTCCTTGTACTTATCTCCAGGGTGTGGAAGAGTGAGGGGAAATAAGAGTGGAAGAGACTTTCACTTGTCGTTTTATACGTGTTTGGGTAAAAAGCCAAAAGGTGGCCGAGTAGAACATGGGAGTCTCAAGCACAGGAGTCATAGGGGCCCAGGTTCAAATCCCACCCCACCACTTAATGCTGTGTGACCTTGCACAAGTCACTGCCTGAGCATCTTACACTGTCCTGGAAGGGCAGCCCTGCATCCACATCCCAGCCCCCTACTTGCTGTGTGAGGTCTGGTCTCCTCTTCCAGGAAAATGGGGGTAACAGCAGTCCCCAGCCCTCGGGTGGCTGTGAGGGTGGAATGAGGTGCTCCTAACTGCAGTGACGTTTGTCAGTTACTGCACGTCAGGCTGTGTTCTAAGAGCTCAACATACGTGACCTCGGGGAGACCTCTCAACCGCCCCTTTTAGAGCGGAGGAAACTGGGGCCGAGACTCGCCTGAGGTTGCTCAGCTGTTGAGAAGCAGAGCTGGGACTTGAACCTCGGCAGCCTGGCTCTACACCACGGCCTAGCGGGGCTCGCAGGCCCCGGGGAGCCATTCAAGATGCGCCCGCTGATGCCAGCCCCCGCCCCCGCAGGAGAAGCAGGACAAGGCGGTGCTGCAGTCGGAGGTGGCCAGCCTGAGGCAGAACAACCAGCGGTTGCAGGAGGAGTCCCAGGCCGCCAGCGAGCAGCTACGCAAGTTCGCCGAGATCTTCTGCAGGGAAAAGAAGGAACTCTGAGGTGGAGAGGCTGCCACTTCCCCGCCTCTGCCTGGGCAGACCAGGGGCTCCTGCTCTCCTCTCCTTCAGCCCGGCTTCTGGTTGCAGGTGTGACCCAGCTATGCAGCCAGGGCCCCACCGCCCTCCCATGGACACGGACGCTCCGGGTGGCAGTGGGACCTGAGGGAGGCCTCACGGGGCTGTGAGCTGGGGTCCACTCCTGGCCCTCAAGCCCCAGAGGGCAACGTGGTCTCCGGCCTCCCTCTGAGCTGCCATCTGAGGTTCCTGGGGGCTGGGCCACGCCCACACTGCCCCCAGGGTCCCATCCTGCCATCCGCATCCAGCCTCTTCCTAGGACCAAGCCATTGGAAGCTGTAGGAAGGGGGTGGAGGGCAGGAGTGAGTCTCCAAACCCCACAGCTCCAGGAATCCCCCAACTGGGTTTCTTCACCACGTACAGCAGCATCTGGGCTTATGGGGCCAAGACCCCTGCCTGAGAAATCACGGCGGGAAACCAGCCCACTCTCCCCTCACACCCGGAGAGGTGCGGGCCGGCGTGGAAGCGGGCCAGGGTTCTTGGTCCCTGGTGCACTGGCTCCAGAAAGCATGGACATTGCCCCCTCCCTACCCTGTCCTCCAAAAAGCAACCAGGAGCACTTTCTTAAGAGTTTCATTTATTGTCTTGGGGGGCCCCAGGGTGGAGCAAGGAAACCCCAGCATCCAGAGTTAACTTCTTTGAGGGGGAAGGTATTTGCACGCTCGGGACCATTTCTCCAGTCTTTGTCTACCAGTCCCTTGACTGCCAGAGGCCACGGCACCTGGGTCCCTCCGCCTGTGAGCTGCTGACCCGGCCAGGCCCAGCGGCGGAGCCGGCACAGCCCCACCCCTCTTCCTCCCCAGCTCCGTCAGCCCCGGCCCCTCCGGGGCACCAGGAGGGGCTCCATGGAGCCGTCAGGTCCGGGCGGAGGGAGGCAGCCTCCCTCTCCTCTCCGCTTTTGTTTCCCTTTGCAAAGCCCCTCGGCCCATCTCGTAGGCCCCGCAGTAGCAGCAGCAACATCGGACACCGGACACCGTCACTGTGCTCCCCGGGGAGCGCCTTGCTGTGCGAACCCCACAAGACGCTGGTTCTCTCGAGGCAATAAGGGGCAGCTGGCCAGGCAGCCAGGCCGGTGTGGTACTACGCTGTTCACCCAGGAAACAGTTTCTTTTTTTCCTTTAAAAACAAACAAACAAAAAAAATATATATATATATTTATTTTTTCATGTGGAGTTGCGCCAGAACAAGTCTGTACGGCCACAGTCTGTGGTTTCCCCCAACCTCAAGCTGAGGATCGAGGCGCGTCCCCCGTGGGCTGGGGACGAAAGCAGGGTGGGCAGGCAGGCCGGGGGGCCCAGCTGAGAGCAGCACGCTCCGGCCGGGGGCCAGCACCAGGCGGTCCAGTCCCGTCCGGAGACCCCGCCGCCTCCTCTCTGGGGCCAGAAACCTCAGGGAAGGAGGCTCTGGGGACCGACCACACAGGACACAGACGTTGAAGGAGCAAGAGAAAAGGACCCTCGTCGTGCCTCCCTGCCAACAACCTCTGGCCCTTCGGCAGCACTGCAGTCCCGCGAGAAAGGCCCTCAGGTCTGCCATCTCCTCCCCCTCACCTGTGGTTTGCGAGGGGGGCCTGCCGGGTCCTCAGCCCTGGCCAGCTACTGTGATGTCTCTGCCCCTCTTCCCGGGTCCCTTTTGGGGAGGGTTCTCCAGGACCACTTACCACCCCACCCTTTCCTCAGACCCTAACCTGGGGCTCACCCCTCCCCTCCCCGTTTTTGTTTGTTTGTTTTTTTAAGTTGTCTCCTCATATCTTCAGATCATTTGAATCATTTTGGGGACCTAATCATGTACATCGACAAGTGTAAATTATGATTTTGGGTTTTGTTGTCTGTTATTTCTAAAGGATCTCTGCAAAGCACATTTAATTTGAGTTTGGTGTTCTATCTGATGGCTGAAGATAGCAGCAGGGGTTTTTTTTTATATATATATGTTGATTTGTTTCATTTGGATTTTTTATTCTTTATTATTATCTCCCCCCACCCCCCAGCCCCATCCCTGTCTTGAGATTTTCTGGCATGTTTCTGGAGGTTTTAAAGGAAATAAATGTTTCATAGAAGTGGCTTGTGTGTTCGCTAGCTGAGCAGCTGCCTGGACTCCCTGAGAAGCGGGTGTGATCCAGCATCAGCCCCCTCCTCCTGTCCCCCTTGTCCCAAACGCCATCACCCCCGATGCACGCACACACCCCTAAGAACCAGGGAGCACCATTCTTTTTCTTGAAACCCAAGTGACAGAAATCCAACACTCAGAACGTAAGAAATTTAGTGAGAGCACGGAGTCCTAACCACTGGACCGCCGGGGAGTTCCCCCGAATGTAAGAAATTCTTAAGTTAAAAAGAAGGAGGTTTTACCTCAGAATTCATATACTTGAGGCCTGAAAGCCAGACCCGGCCCATGGAGTTGTGTTGGTTTTTAAATTAATGGTCAACTTTTTAAAATCTGGAGATGGTACAGAAAGCAAGCTGGATTTCGAGCTTGGTAACTCTGTCCTCTGCAGCAAGACTCTGAACTGAGGGGCCCCTGCCTCCTTGAGCGGGGCTGTCGCCCCAGGCCACACCCTGCCAGTGCTAGCTCCCTGGCACCACACCCGCCCTTGGTGGGCGTAGGCCTCCCTCTGCCCATCAGCTAGTCGGTGGTTTGGAGTGAAGAGCAGCCCCTGCTTCCAGGCCCCGGGGGCTCGGGGACCTCAGCCCCGGGCCTAGGGGCTCTCCTAGCTGGGAGCTGTCTTAAACTCCTGGGCCCAGATCTGCAGCTGCCCTGGCGAAACACTTTCTCAGTTTGACCCGGGGATCAGGGTCAAACTTATTTTCCAAATGTCGAAATTTCATGTGAGAATCCCAAGGTCCGGCTTCGGGCGGGAAGTCTAGGTCCAGCTCCACCTGGATCTGAGAAGCAGCCCCTCCTCTTGACAGGGCTGGCCCCACGGCTGGGGCTTTCTGGCCCACCTAGCCATTTACCTGTGATGGACTTTACTGTTTCCGAGCTCAAACCTGATGCTTCTGTAACCTAGACTCTCCCGCACGCACACACCCGCCCCCCACACACAAAAAATCTTTTTCCAAAACGGTTATATATCCTTTTTCCAGAGGAGGTGGACCAGCTATTTCCACATCTCCTAAAAATTCTAGAGTGTTCCAGACACTCTCCCTGTCTCCGCCCTCCCTGAGGCCCCATCCTCAACCCATGCTGCCCTCCCCGCTCCAGCACGGAAACGGCGGAACAAGCTGTTCTCACATCCTCTCCTGGCGCCTGTGACACACACCAACTTCCAACACCCCACAACTCGCACACGCCAGCCTGCGCTCTCGCCTGAACTGTGCCCTGCTCATCCCTTCCCCATCTTGCCCCAATTTTCCACTTCCTCTGCCTGTCCCCCTCTCGCTGGCCCGGGCGCCCTCCTCGACCCTCCCCCAGTCTCCTCTGCCTCCCACCCCGCCTCTGGCTCTCCCCTCACCCAGGCTCTGAATCCCTTCCTGCTTTTGGCTCTCTCCAGATTTTTCTATTGTCTCCCTAAATTCTTTGTGTCCTCTCCCCTGAAATCTCATCTCTGTGTCATTGTCCTAAGACTCCGCCTGTGCTGGGTCCTAACTTCATCTCTCTCCCCAAACGTGCCTCCCCCCTCTTATTCTCTCTTCCGCTCTCCTATTTTACGTGCCCTGGTTCCCTGCCTCCCCACATGGAATCTCTTCTGCTTCTCTCTCCAGATCCCTGTACTTCCTCCTCTGTCTCTCCCCATGTGTCTGCTGTTTTTTATTACTATTATCGCCTCTCTCCCACTAAATCATCTCTTCTGTCCTCTTCCACCATAATTCCTCTGGCCCTCTTCATCTGCATCTCTCTCCAGGTCTACGTCTTCCCTCTCCTGCTCTTTTTCTCGTTCTCTATAACTGTGTGACTCCTGTCTCTCTCCTGACTGTTCTTGTGTCCTGGTTCTCACTCCTCACCTCACCTCACCCAAATCTGTCTTCCTCCTAATGTCCCTGGATCTATATCCCATTGCCCATTCCCCTCTGTTCTTTGCCCCACATCGGGATAGGGAGCTCCAGGTGATGTCTGGGTGTGGGATGAGGCGCCCCTGATCCCTACCACAGCCCCGAGGGGAGGGGCCAGCCCCCAGTCTTCATCTTTCCATCCCTTCCCTTCCCCCAGTCCCCAGCTTCCCGCCTCCCTCCTCACTGCTTCCCCGTTGCAGCTGCAGCAGTCCGTTGCCAGGGCAACCACAGCTGGCTGGGTGGGAGCCCCTCCACCCCATCCCCCCCTTCTCCTTTCCAGCGAGGCAGGGAGGAGCTGGGACAAAGCCAGAGAAAGGCGGGGTGCAGAGGGGAGCTGGAGGGAGATGGACGTAGGGCCAGCTCCAGCTGTTAACCTCGGTTGCTTCTCCCCCAGTGAGGCCCCATCTCCCCTTCTTGGTGACGCCCCAAACCAGCCTGGAGAACGAGGCAGACGACGTGGGCAGAGGGGTCAGGCCCAGTTTAATACACGGAACAAGTTAATTCACAGCAGAGGCAGGCAATAAAGGAGACTCGTTTACAAGGGGGGACACGCCTGGATTGGGGGAGACCCCCCAAACCCACCACCTCCCCCACTTGCAGTCTCAATTTCCCTTTTTTTTTAAAACCCGAACAACAAACACACACAACCACAAGAAACAACCACGCCCCCTCGCGACCCGAAAATGGCCAGCGAGGGTGGCAGGGGGCAGCCCGGCCTGGCCGGTAGGGAATCGGGGCGGGGGGAGGAGGAAAATCTAGTCCGTTGCAGAGTCTGTGCTTCTCATTCCAGCAGGCGCTGGGCAGGGGCCCGCCTTGCCAAGGCAGGCACAGAGTGGGCTCGGGGCGGGGCTCTCGGGGAGGGAGCAGGAACGGAGTTCAAAACCGTGGTTCACATCATGCAGTATCCACAGTGGGCACCAAGAGAGGGCGGGGGGTGGACACCACACCCACCTGCCCTGGGCACGAGGGGGGAATGGTGCCCACCTTGGGTGGGGAGGTGGGAGAGCTGCAACTCCAGGGACTGGGGTGGGGGAGGAGCCGCCAGGCAGGAAACTGGCGTAGACTGGTGCCCAGTAGATGCGCTCAGCAGTGCCCCCTCCACCCAGCCAGACCTTATAGGACTCTTTGTTATATATTAATTTCTTTTTTTTTTAACTTTTTGACTTTTTCTTTAGAAAAAGGCTTTGTCCGTGCCCCCAGCTGGCATCCACCACCCCTCGTGCCCGCCCAGAGGCGGGGTATGGCTTTGAGGGGAGCAGGAGCCCCTGGTGCCCATTTGCGAAGGGGTGAGGCAGGAGGGAGGAAGGGAGAGGACCCTGCTGGGCCCACCAACCCACAGGGCAAACATTCCACTTGCACAGAGGGGAGGGGTGGCCCAGCCCCCTCTCAGGCTCCCCCCGCCCCCCGGCCCCTTCCACTGTGGGGCATTAAGGATGGGGAGAGACTGGAGGAGCTCCAAGAGGCAGGTAGGCAAGCATCACCCCAGAGGTCCAGGTGAGCCAGAGCCAGGCCTAGGTGAGGGTGATGTAGGCAGAGGCCTTCTCTTTCAGGTGCCGAAGACAGAGGTGACAACTCCAGCTCCCTGTGGCGCGGCCGGAGGACAGGGAGTTAGGCCCAGGTCTGGGCAGGGCTGCCCCGACCCCCTTCCACCCAGCGGACAGCAGGAAGACCACTGTCCAGCACCCCACCCCCGTGTCCGGCCCTCCTCTTCTCTCACCTTCCGGGGGCTCCGCCATGGGAGGACTCAGGCAGTACATGTGGTAACCCCGATCGCAGTCATCACAAAACAGCAGCTGGTCCTGGGAGGTGAGACCCGCCCAGCTGGCACCCTGGGGGCACGGGCACCAGAAACCGGGGTGGGGGGCGGGGGCAGGGGCCAGGTCAAAGGGGCTGGGGGAGGCGGTCCCTTGCAAGACAAAGGGCTCTGAGAAGGTCATCTTTACAAAACCCTGCTGGGCAGAGGAGCAAAACACCCCTGAGGACGGCCAGTTTGCAGTTTGTAGTTTAGGTTTTATAGGACTCTGTGGAACACTTAAAATGACACGGAGATGGTCTGGAAGCCATGGACGTGGGTTCAGGTCCCAGCCGTACCATTTTCCTGGCTGGGTGACCTTGGGCAAGTCTAGTCCCCTCTCTGAGCTCGGTTTCTTCTCTGTGGAGTGGGAACAAGATCACCTACCTCAGGGCAGTTGGAAGGAGTCAGAGAGTGAAGAGAATTAAGTGCCGGGCTCAATTAATGGACATTAACAATAATCATAATACAGGTTACTGGTGTTCACCAGGGAGGGGGCTCCAGGGGAAGGAGGCCGCTTGGGGGCATGTCCCGGGGAAGGGGGCGCGTGGGCACTCACGTCGTTCTCCGAGGTGCCACACAGGCTGCAGGACTTGCACTCGATACACTGCCAGCGGTAGGTCCGCACAGCTGCCGTCATGTTCACCGTGAACTGTAAACACGAGGGGTGTCCTGGGGGCCAAGGGGCAGGGGTGCGGTTAGGGGTCATCGTGCCCCTGGTGGCTGCTGACCCCCGGGGAAGCAATGGCTCAGCCCCCATCCCTAGCTCACAAGGCCCACAGCCCGACCCCACCCAGCCCACGGTGCCCAGAGCCTGTCCTGCAGGCAAGGCTGCCCTGGCCACCAGCCTCTTACCCAGCCACCATGGCAACCACACTCTGCTCCCCAGGACACCATGGCAACCGCATTCCATTACCCACGGTGCTGTGGCAACCACTTTCTACCACCCACAGCACCGGGGCAGCCACATTCTGTTAACCACCGTGCTGAGGCAGCCACATTCCATTACCCACAGCAGAATGGCCAACCGGTTCCATTCCATTAACCACAGTACGTGGCAACCACAGTCTCCCAGCCACGATGCCATGGCAACCGCCTTCCACAGAGGGGTCCCCACACCCTGGTTCCCTGCAACCCAAGCCCATTACACACGATGCCCCAGCAACCACACTGTTACCAACATGACTGTGCAGGGTGCTAACCCACTGGTCAACCCACCACCCCAGCACAGATGCGCAGCCACTACCCCAGGCCATGACCACCACCTTCCACTACACCCAATCGCCATGACAACCATATTTCACTACCCATAATACCATGACAACTACAATTCATTAGCCACCGTGCTGAGGCAACCACCGTCTATTACCCACAAGCCCACCTTGGGAAACCACAGTCTGTTAACCCCAACTCCACGGCATGGCAAGCACCCTCTGTGAGCCACAGCACCCAGGCAGTGGCGATCCATTACTCACTATCACAGCCCACTACCCACGATGTTTTGGCAACCATCTTTCACTGTTCCCCACGCCGGATAAGCACATGCCGGTACCCACAATGCCATGACAACCACATCCCATTGTTCCCAGAGCCTCCCTGACCCCACTCAGTTTCCCACAATCCTCAGCAGTTGAGTCAGCTGTTTATCCTCAGTGCCCCTGGGATGCTCTGCATCCCCTCCACCAGTCCTCTCCTCTGCCTTCTCTCCTCCATATCTGGACTCCTGGAGTCCTCTCCACCGCGGTCCCCAGAAACCTCAGGTGGGGGCATCACCTGATCGCCCACAGTCGGCACAGGAGATGAGGTCCTCGGGACACCCTGTCTTCTTGGAGCCACCCAGGCAGAAGTCACAGTAGCCATTGGGGATGACAGTGCCATCAGGCGCCTTCTTGGCTGAAAGAGAGCAGGCAAGGGTTGGCATGGGCAGGCAGGGACACTCAGTCAAAGGCTGCTGCAGAAGTAGGGGCAGAGGGAGGCGTCCCTACCTGTGTGTTTCCTCTGTGCCTCAGGGACCCAGGCCAATTCTTTGTAAAACTCTGGGGGTGGGGGGACAGAAAGAGGGGCTCTCACCATAGGCAAGGCTCCACCCTGCCCCCAGCCTCAGCCCCAGGGGTGGACCCCTTCTCCAGGCATGGAGGAGGTGGGGAGAGGGAGCAGCTACCCCAAGCTGTGGCCAGTAGCAAAAGAGAGTTGGGGGAGCCCAAATAATTCTCATCAAGACCCCCCCCAACTCTTTGAGGACAACTGATACATCCTCTTTATTAGGTAAAAACTTGGCAGATGTAGCTTTAGGGAGAGCCCCCCTGCTTCCCTGCCCATGCACACTTCTACCAGACAGTCCCCCCAACTAAGCCCCGGCTAAATAAAAATTAGGTGGACACCACTGGCGGAGATCTGGTATGGCAACAGACATTCGGAAGGAAAATTCTGAACACAGAGGTGCCTCGGTGTGTGGTGGGGATGGGATGAAGAGACTGCCCTCTCCCACCGAGGGGTGGGTGGAAAGATGGTTTTTCCACGGGCAGAGCCTCCCCCCAAGCCTTCCCCCATCCCTCAGCTGTCAGGGTTGGCACCGGATTGGCATGGGCGGTCGCCAAGTGTTCCCAGGCCACGGACCCTGCCCCTCGGCCAAAGCTTAGCAGAGAAGGGAGAAAGGGAGGCAAGGAGGGAGGGGAGTCATCTATCACCCCCCCTCCCCAAGCTCTAATTGAAACAATAAATCAGACCCAGAAATATTACGCCCGGCCAGGAGCGAGGGAGAGATGGTTGGTTGCCATGGCAACCTCAGAGCCAGCATCCCCCATGGTTGGTGGGGGGAGGGGACCGCTGAGCTGGAGATTTTCCAGAAATGTCTAATGTGCCCCCTCCCTCCCAGGCTCCTTAGCCCCCACTCCCAGGGCCCCTCACCACCCCACGCCCTGCCCGCCTGCTCACGTTTATGGTTGTTTTTCCGGTGGAAGGGCAGGGCGTGGCGTTCGGCGTTCTCCTCCCCCTCCTCCTCAGCCAGGTGGGTGTGGGTGTAGTGGTAGCTGAGCCCTGGCCGGTTCTTATACCGTTTCCCACAGACTGGAGAGTGAGCAGGAAGGGGGCCGGTCAGCCCTCCCAGTCCGCCTCTGCCCTGGCCTCCAGGATCACACCTCCACCCTCTGCCAGAGGCCTGAGCATCCCCCAACCAGGGTCCAGAACAGAAGGGAGGGGGCCAGGAGGGGAGAGGTCTCTGGGCCCCACTCTCTCTCTCTTCCCCCCTCTTCAGAAAGACTCACTATCACAGACATACGGCTTGTCTCGGTCCTCCAGGGAAGCGGTGTCCTGGCGTTTCCGGAGACCCCCGATGCCATATGCCTAGGGGAAAAGTCATGAGTGAGGGGCCAAGAAAGGGAGGGAACTAAAAGAATTTTCATCATTTGGGCCTGAAAGTCAAATTGCAGCTCTGCCACTTCCTAGCTGTGGGCCTTGAGTAACTCCCTTGATCTCTCCAAGGTTCAGTTTCCTCATCCGTGACACAGGTATGAAGCTAGTTCTAACCCACTGTACAATCTCTGTTTGGCAAATGCTTTAATAGACCCAAGCCTCAATTTCCTCATCTGTAAAATGGGTATAAAAATCCCCTATCCCTTCAGGCTGCTCTGGGGATTAAATGAGGGCAAACTGGGGCAGGGTCTGAACATTGTACATAATAAATGGGATCTGCATTGAGTGGAGGAGTGATGGAGAGAAACTTTGGAGTGATACCTTTCCTTTGGCCCTGTTCTTCCTCCTGGGAATGTCATCCTCCAAGTCTTCCACTTCAAGATCATGTGGAAACTCCAGCAGCTGCTGTTTCTGGGCACCAGGAGAGGGGAGATTGGAGTTAAGAAAATGGGGTATTGTTCTGCTTTGTGGGTGGGGTGGCTCTGGGCGGACCGGAGACTGGGGGTGTCAGGACAAGTCAGGAGGTCTTCCAAAAAAGAGATGACATGTGGAAGAATAGAGACTTAGGATACCCAAAGGCCCTAGGGAGCCAGGGGAGATTTCAGAGCAGGAACAGGATGGGCCGGGGCAGGAGACAGGGGTGAGAGGGCAGCTGTGGCCCCTGGTGGGGGGGTGGGGGGATCCTACCTGGCAGTCCATAATGGTCTCCTCCTCCTTCAGCTCTATCTTCTTCTCCCCTGTCTCAGCACACAGTAGAGCCTCAAGGACCGGCCCTTCTGGGAGGCCGCCCTCCTTCTTCAATGGCGCCTCACAGTCTGGGGAAAAGGGAGGAGGGTGTCAAGTGGAGAACTTGTCCCTGGACGACTCCTCAAACTGCCCAGATTGGAGAATCATGCTCTTTGCTAGAGGGAAGAGGCTTTCCCACACTCAACCAGCAATAGACTCAAAGATTCAACCGTACACCCTTCCAACAATACTTCCATACATCCTTTCCAAGGATGCCCAGACCCTGGGGAAGACACAGCCAGACCCTCAGAGCCACTTGGACACACTCAAGGGGAGACATGGCCAGACCCTCCTATATAACTGCATACATACATGTAGGAGACCCCACCCAGACCCTCACACCTGGAGAGAGCAGACACTCAAACAGGACACACATGGACATACACAGGGGAGATACATACAGGTCATCTGAGACAGCCAGACACACAAAGGAAGAGGTACACCCAGACACTCAGATATACCCAGACACATGGTGGAGGCATATCCAGACCCTTGGGTATACTGGCACACCCAGCAACACTACAAAAGAGAGCATTAGACCACCAGATATACCCACCACATGGGGAAGACACGGCCAGACCCTACCAAACACCTGAACATACTTAGGGGAGATAGAGACACACCTAGAGAGAGTCACTCAGGTGGATACACATGCACACAGGAGATAGAGACAGTCCCTCCAATACACCTGGACCCACACAGATCCTTGGATATACCTGGACAGGGGAAGAGAAACAGCCAGTGACTCTAACGGTACTGGACACATTCAAGAAGTGATAAAACCAGACACTCATGGAGCAGCACACACGCGCAGAAATACATCTAATACACCAGACAGACGCTCAGGGAAGAGATTCTCCCAGACATTCCAAAGCATCTGGCGCTCAAAGGAAGAGAGAACTGGACCCCCTGATACACCCACATCAGGAACCGCTGGACACTCTGATAGACCAGCCCCACACAAGAGGAAACAAACCTTCTAATACACTTGGAAACATCTGAAAAAAGACACAGACACTGAGATACACTCTATTACAAAGGGAAAGAGTTACAACCTGACACTCTGATACATCCAGACACACTCAGACATCCACAGGAAGCAATACAGTCAGATACTCTGATACATCCCAGCTCACAAGGGAAGAGATACAAAGATTGGACACACATAACAGATACCACTCTGTCCTGAAATACGCCTGGGCCCAAGGAGGATAAGATACAGTCCAAAGCTCAGTCACTCAGGGAAAACTGGAGAATCTCTGGACGACACCCAGACACACAAGGGCAGACACAGCCAGCCACTCAGACGCTGGCTAGGAGGGAAATAAAAGCGAATGATCAGATGCACACCAGCATCACCACACACTTATCAGAGTGTGCTGTGGGCACCCATGGGGGCCGCCGAAGGCACAGGACGGAGCTGCACCCACCAATCTTGTACTCGCAGGGCCGGAGTCTGGGGTCTTCCAGAATGTTGAGTCTCCGTTTCTTTCTCCAACAGCGGGCGGGGTACGTGTAAATCTGTCCCGGGGCCAAACCTGGAGTGAGAAGGGCGGTAAGAACGCGGCCGCGAAGCCAACGCCCCGCCCCGCCCCCAACTTCCCAGCCGTACCCGGGCCGCGGTGGGTCTTCTCCATCCAGATGTAGCAGTTGTTCTGGGCCACGCCGGTCTGCGAGTCGAGGAACGGCAGGCGCAGGCTGCGCTCGGCGCACAGGCGCGCGTTGTAGCTGCGGCAGTGCTCGATGGCTTCTCGGTAGAAGTCCTCGCCTAGGCTGCGAGGGGCGGGTGGGCGGTCGGGCGGCTGTCAGCAAGGGCAGGCGCACCGGGTCGCCCGGCACCCCTCCCCCAGACCGCCCGTGGGGAATGGGTGGGCCGACTCCTCCAACCTCACCTCTCCCCGCTGTCGTCGCTCCTGGACCCAGGAGCCCCCAACCCGGGACTCACGCAGGCCTTGAGCCAAGGAGTGGATACACACAGTATAGAAACAGATAAAAATACACCGGGACCCATCCATACAGGCACATATCCAAATACACAACACAAACAAATCGCACATAGTCACACAGGATTCACACACAAAGAGAGACATATCCCAAGACTCACAAAGGAGAAACAGACACATCTCACATATGTGCTCACACAAATATCTACTGAAAAACACAAGTATCTCAAGTCCCATAGTGTAGAAGCAGACAGATCACACACATATACATGCACAAATATATATCACATATCCAAAGACACACAACACAATCACCCACACAAAGACACACAACATGCAAACAGATGACACACAGACACATCCACTTACTCATCCATCCGTAGACACACACAGATACACAAATGTTAAAAAAGAAAAAATGTTAAAAACAAACCACCCACATATGCACTTACACACATATCCAAAGACACAACACAAACAAATCACACACACACACACACACAATCCAGATACACTATACAAAGAAATCACACAGATTCACACAGGATACACACACACATTCACGAAGATACACAATATAGAAACCAACATCTAAAATACCACATACTCAAACACACAAAGATACACACATACACAACATAGAAACAGACAAATCCACCCACAGTCACACAAAAATTTGCACATAAATACATGCATACCTACATATCCAAAGACACAGAACATAAATGATGCAGAGTTTCAAAGGATATGTACACACACTCAAAGACCAAAATATCCAAAGACACCTAGTGTAGAATGTGAAAGAAATTAAATACATATCCACACACATATCCAAAAAAAACCCAGAACCCGAACAAGTGACACACACTCCACAACCCAAGACAAAGGTAGTGTGGGCTTCACTCAAGTTTACCAAGGCCCCCGGACCCCCTGGCCATTTCACCCTCTCCCCAACCCCGGGGGTCGCAGGGCGGGACATGACCCCCTTTCCCGAAGAGGGCGCCAATAGGGCTCCGAGTTCCCCCTACTCCGCGCTCCTCCAGGAGCAGCGCGTCGGACACGGTTCTTGCCAGAGACCCACAGTCACACACATTCGCAACCCCGCGCAGCCCGGCCCACGGTGACAGCCCCCCAGACACCCCATCGGCCCCACCCCCAGCCGCCGCACACACACACACACACGCCCGCGCAGACCCGCTCGCGCGCCCTCCCCTGCCTCCCGCCGGCCCGCAGCACCTCAGGGGGCCGGGGATGACCGTGGCCATCTTGCTCCCAGGGTCCTGCCCCCAGCAGGTCCCCGCCGGGCCGGTCCTCCCAGCGCTCGGGCGGGCGCTGAGGCCGCCCATCCATTCATTCCCGGGGGGCGGGAGCACCGGGACCACAGCCAATCAGGGTGGCGGGGTGGGCCCACCCAGGCCATGCCGGGAGTGGTAGTTCCCCGCCCGGGGCTGGCGGGACCCCGCAGAGAAGCGTGTCAGAGGTGGGGCCGGTGGCACGTACAGCCACTCCCGCGCGCTCACTCATGCACACCTCTTGAGTCTCACACATGGGCCTACACTCACCCATGCACACCTGGGCTCGCACACACCCACACGCGGCAGCTTACACACACATTCACACGTATACTCACAGCGTCCCACGCAGACTCACGCACACTCCCTCTCCCGCACCTTCGCACAGACTCACATACATTTACACTCACACAAACACTTCAGTGCCAGGAGACTTAGAGACACCTTACAGGTGCCCACACGAACGTCCCACCAACGCATGGCTCACTGACACCTCCCCCTCCCCCTAGTCCCTCCTAGCTCGGGAGAATCCTCTCCGTCCCCCTCGGAGCTGTCTCTCGCACAAGGACCCCGCCCTACTCAACCCCTTCCCAGGCCTGACAGCAGCTGTGCTAGTTAGGAGATATAGCCACACCTCCTGGGTTCAAATCCTGGCTCTGCCACTTGGTGGCCATGTGACCTTGGGCAAATGACGTAACCTTTCTGGCCTCAGTTTCCTCATCTGTAAAATGCAGATGATGGCTCATTGGATTATTGTGAGGATTAAATAAGTAAGCATGGGTAAAGTGTTTCAAAAGGTACCTGGCAAGTAGTAGGTGTTCAATAAATTCATTCATTCCACAAAGAGGACCTGTTACGTACTAAGATGTAAAATGGTGATAGCTAACCATTATTAGAAAGAATAATGCTGGGCACATAATAGATGCTTAATAAATATTTGTTGAATAGAAATATACTGAGTAGCCACCATGTGCCAGGCACAGCTCTTTAACAGAGATTAAGTCACTTGATCCTCATCCTGACCCTCCGGGGTGATATTATCATTACCCCCATTTTCCAGATGAGGAGGTGAAGTCACATGCCCTCAGCTCCTGGTGGCTGTTTGAAGGTGGGACTAAGAGAAGGATTCACTCACCCAGATGTCTGTACCCAAGTGGTCACCTCCTTTCTCCCACTGTCACCCACACTGACTCTACCCTAAGGGATGCCCAGAGAGGGAGCTGACCTACCGAGTCACAACAATCACCAAGTCCCATGCACACACACCTGGAACACCCCCCCCACCCCAACCCCTGGCCCTCATCCAAAGTTCGTGTTCAAGTTTGAGCCCTTGCAAGGATGAAAACGCCCACCAATGTCATTGTCCACCAGGGGGCTCTCCAGCAGACAGAAGAGGCATAAGAGCCTTCACCTCTTCTTTTGTCACTCGACATCCCCACCTACCCCCTGGTGAGAGAGACCCCCTCAGTGTCTTCCACACTCATGGTCACTTCTGGACACACACACACACACACACACACATACACATACACACACACCCCTCTAGTCTTAGACCCCTTCTACAGGCTCTTCCCCATCTCCCCCAGGTAAGGCCTTGACCTCCCCCTTCCCGAGCCCAAACAGCAGGGAGTGGGTCTCTGCTTCACATCTGGCCTAGAGCAGATGGCAAGGGGAGTAAGTCCTCACACTCACTCTGGCCTCCAGGTTCCTACAGTGGCCACCCCATATCTCAGCCACAGTAAGCCCTGCCCCGCTCCTCCCAACCGGCCAGCTCAGCTCAGAGTGCCCTTACCACCTTCCTCTCTCACCTTCCACCACCCTCACAGATCTTCCAATATGCCCTTACACTTTCTCCCCACACCTCTAGCCTCAGACACCCCACTCACTCCTGCCCCACCCCAGAACCTTTGCATCAGTTTTGGTCAGCTTGGAGCCTGAGTGTAGACCACTCCATCACCTCCCTGGACGCCCTTGTCCACCAGCACAATTTGACCCACAGCTGACATTTGGAGAGCGGTCTCCCTTCCCTTCCTTACCCCTAGTCACCGTCAGAGACCCCTCTCCCACACTTGAGCTCCCCTGCCCAAACAATCCTCCCGTCCCCATCCCCCAGTGCCCTGTGTGGAAACTGGACCACAAATGAAATCAATATTGATACTACCAATAATAATCACTACATTCAGTCGGTGTCAGGCTCAGTACCAAGTGCTTTACAAACATCACAGAAGCACCATGAGGTAATAAGAGCTGTTATGATTCCCCAATTCACAGGTGGTAACACTGAGGCTTGGGGCCGGGGGTGGGGGGCAGGCAGGAAATTAGTGCTCAAGACGGGGTTTGAATGATGCAGGCAGTCAGAACTGAGAGCTGCACCCTCCACCTCCCACTCCCAAGGGGATTTGACTCGCATTATCTCAGCAGCCAGTCCCTGCCCTCACCCCTGCAGACCCCTAGGAAGGTGAGAGCAAAGAAGGGTGCTGGCACTCCCACCCCCAAGCTTACTCTGGCCTTCAGGTCCCTGCAATGGCTGCCCTATACCTCCTCCAAGAGGTCTGGGCCAGGGTCAGAGTGAGGATGTCTGGATACCTATAGATCCACCAACCTGCACAGGAACCCCGTCCCAGCCACTTTGAGGGTGTCCCTCATGAGGGAGACAAGTCTGTGTGGAAGACTTAGAGTGAGAGGGAAGCAGAAGTGTTGTCACCGTTACATACCATTTCACACTGATCCCAGCTCCGTACACGCCCTCCAAGCCCCCTTTGCCCACCGCAAAGCCACACTTGTTGGCGCGTGCCTGTAAGGTCCGGCCCCCTCCTCTCGCATCTCCTCCCCCCCACCTGAAACCAGAAGCTACTGGGCGCCTTCGGTCCGGCCACCTGGCACAGCCTTTCTGGAGAGCGGGGGCGGGGGATGGGGGGGCGCCCCCGGGCCCCTCCCCCCACCTCAACCCCCCGGCACAAGTTGCTCAAGGTCAAGGTGGCGGGTGCCAGGGGTTGGGGGAAGGGTGGGGGAGGTCGCCCAGGCCCCTTTGTGCGGCGCCGCGGGCGTTCGCCCTCCGCCTCCTCCCCACCAGGCCGGGGAGGAGGGGGAGGGGAGTGCCGCGCACGACAACCCGGGAGGGAGATCGGGAGCGGCCGCGCGCCTGTCACTCCCAGTCCGCTGTCACCGCCTGGGGAAGGGGGGTGGGGAGCGCTGGGACCCAGGAGTTCGGGATCCCGAGGAGGGAGCGAGAGAGATGGAAAGAGAGGGAAGAAGAGAGGTGGAGAGAGCGAGGGATGTCTAGGCGAGGTGAGGGCTGGAAGAGAGCTAGGTTTGAACCCAGGCGTCCAGGATCCCAGCCACTGGGCCCGGGAGGAAGCTAACACTCGGAGGAGGGACGCGGACAGGGATTAAGGGAGGGAATCCCCGGAAGCTGAGGGCGCTCCCAGCACCCTCTCCCGAGGCATCTAGTCCCCAAGGGGATGAGAGATGCTCTCGTTAGATGTGTACGGGAGGAGAGAGGGAGGGCTCCCACGGTCTAAGCTGAACGGGGCGTCGGGGCTTTAGGTCCCGAAGACCCGGGAAGGAAAACAGTAGGGATCTAATCGGGGACCCCCGACGTCTAAGCTCCCACCCTGCGGCCGCGCGGACCGAGGTCCCCGAGATAGAGGGGGGGAAAGAGAGAAAGATGCTTTGATGAGGGGAAAGGGTGGTGGAGACCCCGGAGACTGAGGTCTGGACTTAGGCTTACGTACTCCCAGCCCCATGCAGGGGCAGGCCCGGCGCCCCCAAAGACTCTGAGGAGGAGAGAGGGAGGAGGAGGAAAGGGAAGCCCCTACCCCCACTCTGGGTGGGGAAACGTCCTCCGCCACCCCCCAGCTCGCGCCACATTCCTTCACTGACAGCGACAAAGAAGAGGCGCCCCCGCGACCCCCGAGGGGCTCCCGCCCCCAGCCCCAGGGGGCGACAGGGGGTGGCGGCCCCCCCAGGGGAGGGGGGGCAAGCTGGGGGCCCACATTCAACTGCGATCCGCCCACGGCGTCCCCCTCCCCAGCGAGGGCGGGGGAAGGGTTCGGGTAGGGGGCGGGATGGAGGGACGTGGACGGCGGGGACACTCACGACTTGAGCGGGTTCTGAATGGCGGTGGCCATGGCCCGCTCGGCTGGGCCGCCTCCGGCCCGGGGCGCCGCTGCCGCCGCGCGCGGGCCCAGCCCGGCCTGCGCCGCCCGCTCTGCCGCCCAGCGCGCTACGATTTCATTCATTCTTGGGGCTGCGGCGCGAGCGGAGCGGGGCGGGCAGGGGGCGGGGCTCGGCCAATCCCCTCACCTCCCGGCGCACGACGGGACGTGGAGTCTAGGGGCGCTCGGCGGCGCCCGAGGGCGCCCCTGTCCGGACTACACGTCCCAGGGGGCGTCGGGAGGACCGCACGCCCATTGGCTACTGGGGATACAGGGCGGGGCTGGGATCGCCCCAAAGCATCCTTTCCCCTCCCTGGAGGTGCTCCATCCCCACCTCGGGCTCTCCATCCTCCAGGCACCGCGGGCGCGCAGAAGGTGGTGCCTGGCTTCTGGGTCTCCCCTGGGTGTGTGGATGACCCCAGGGTCTGTCGTGTATTCTTGCCTTTGCCTACTTGTCTGGGTGTCTCTTCTGTGTAAGCCGGTCTGTAAACAAGCACAGGGGTTAATCAATGCCTTTGTTCATTTATTAAGTGCCTGCTATGTGCCAGGCACTCTTCTAGACACTGGGGATACAGCGTGACGAACAGGCAAAGTTGCTGTCCTCAAGGAGCTGACCTTTCAGTGGAGGAAAAAAGATGATAAACAAACAAATAAACTTATCATTTTAGAGAGTGATAAGTATTATAAAGAAAGTGGCTGCTCTGAGGAGGTGACATTTGAGCTGAGACCCAAGAAGCTGCCACCATGCAATGGGAGGGGAAGGAGGAAAAGCTTGGCAAGTTCAAAGATCAGTGGGAAAGCTAGTGTAATGAGCAGAGTGAGTGGGGGGAGGCAGGGAGGGAGACAATATTAGGGAGACAGCAAGGATCCAGATCATGTAGGGCCTTGTAGGCCATTACAAAGAAAACGGATTTTGTTCTAAGTGCAATCAGTCATCCTTGACTCTTCATTTTCACACACACCCCAAATCCATCAGCAAATGCTGTTATCTCCACATTCACAAAATAGATACAGAATCCACCCACTCTTCTCCCTTCACAGCCTCCATCCTGGTACTGCTCCCCCTTTGCTCCCCACCCTGGACAGTCCATTTCTATTCTCTCCAGGGCAGCCAGAGTGAGCTGCTTAAAACAGCTGGCATCACAATGCGCTCCGGCTCAAAACCTCCAGTGGCTTCTTTCACACTTTAAAAAAAAATATTTATTGATTTATTTGGTTGCTCTGGTTCTTAGTTGCAGCAGGCGGGCTGCTTAGTTGCAGCTCGAGGGCTCTTCAGTGGTGACATGAGAATTCTTAGTTGCGGCATACATGGGAGATCTAGTTCCCTGACCAGGGATCAAACCCGGGTCCCCTGCATTGGGAGCACAGAGTCTTAACCACTGCACCACCAGGGAAGTCTCTTCTTTCACACTTAGAATAAAATTCGAAGTCTCTACTATGCCCTCTAGGCCCTACTCAAACCCGCTCCCAACCCGCATCACACTTCTGATCTCATCGCCCTTCTTCCTTCCCTTGGCTAACTTTGCTCCAGCCGCGCTGGCCTCCTCCCTGTTCCTGGAACGTTCCAGTCCCACTTCGGCCACAAGACCTTTGCACTTGCTGTTCTCACTTCCTAGAATGCTCCTCCCCAGACAGCTGCATGTCTCCAACTCTCACTTTATTCAGATTTCTGAATGTCACCTTCTCAGAGACAACCTCAGCTAAGATGGCATCCCCCAGAATCTCTCTGTCCTCTTAAAAGCTTTCTCCTTCTCCCAACACTTACCATAACTCATCACCATGTTGTAGGCCTATTTAGTTACTTGATTGAGTGTCTATCTCCACTCCTTTGACTACCAGCTCTATGAGGCAGAGATTGTTGTTCATTCCACTGCTGTCTCCCCAGTGCTTAGAACAGGGCCTGAAAAATAGCAGGTGCTCAACAATTATTTGTTGAATAAATAAATGAATCAATTAGTCATTATCCTCCATGTCTCTCCCCATTGTCTGGCTCTGCAGAGTGCAAGCAGCAGGGAGAGAGGGTCATGTGGGCTCCAGGCTGTGCCCTCCGCCACACCTGGACCATCTGAAGAGGACTCGGTGGGGTGGGGTGGGGGTGTTGTATAAAGGAAACCTTCCCAGCAGAGGGTCTGGAGCTAAAGCTTCAAGGCAAAGAGAAGGGAGAGGTTAAGAGGCATATTCACTCATTTCTATAGATTATCATTGTCCCCAGCCCTGTGTGGGCATGCTGGGGACACAGCAATGATGTGTCTGATGGCTCTGCCCCAGGCAGAGCCGTAAGCTCACAGTCCAGTGGGGAAAAGACCCACCACCACACAATGACAGCCAAGGGTGGAGGAAGCCAGGGCAGACGGCAGGGCTGGGATAGAGGTGGTACTCGGGGCTATGGGAGCCCAAAGGAGGCTCCTAACCCAGCCTGGGGGTCAGGGAGGGCTCCTTGAAGGAAGTTCCAGGAGAGTCTTTTCAAGTCCTGACCCCCTGACCTCTCCAGACACAGGGCAAGTCCCTGTTCTGACCTCTTGGGGCTCTGAGGTCTGATCTACCTGTCACCCAAGTCTTGGGAACAAACAATTCCCAACGTTTGTTCTCTCCTAACCTGGAATGCAAAGGTTTGGCCACCAGAGGGCACTGTGGCCTCAGTCTTTGTCCAGACAGACTGTTCGTCAAGCCTCGGATCCTGGAGGGACATTGTGGGGCCACTGGGACCAGCCAGTGGAGACACTGGTGCCCCCACTATGAGCTTCAGACCCTGCCCAGGACCTGGTCACCACGGTCTGAGTCCCTCCCCCCAGAGGCTCCTGTGGAATCAATAGACCCTCTCTGTCCCAGACCCCTGAGGGCCCAGCTTGGGCCTCCAAGGGAGACACTTGCTAAGCCCCCCTGATCCCTCTCTTCCCCGCTATTCTTCAGAGGATACAGCCCTCCCCTAAGCTGCCCTTGGGGTGTTCAGACATGACCCTCAGAAGTCTCCTACCCAGATGAGGATACTGAGGTACAGAGGATGTGAGGCTGGGGGGAGGTGGCCACACAATACCAGGGCAACAACAATAACAATTAATAATAATAACAACAATACATAAGGTCCCATTGACTTAGCTCCTCCTGTGTGTCAAGACGGCTCCTGAGCTTTTTACAGGTCTTATGTCACTATTATACAAACCGCACTTAGGAAGCAGGATTCTCCACCTCAGAGTCAGACAAGGCAACTTGGGCTCACAGAGGCAATACCCTCGCCAAAAGTCCCCACCTATCATGGCAGGGAGAGCTGGGGTTTGAACCCCGGTCTCACTCAGAAGCTAAATCACAGGCCACCTCCCTGTGCTACTCTGAGGGGGGTTGCTGACTTCCTGTGTCAGAATCTGCTCCGGCCCTCCATGAAAATAGCATCCCTACCCACCCTCCCGCCCCCCAGTCCCAGGGATCCAGGGTCCCTGAAGGCAGATCCCAGAATCCCAGGTCTCAGAAGGCAGCCCCCAAGTCTTTCTAATGACTGCAAAGCCCTGAGAATCATGGTTTGTGTTTGGGCACAAAAGCAGAAAGAAGAAACAAAATGCGATTGAAGGGATGGTTCTCAAGCTCTCAGGTTGGGAGGGGTGAGGGTATGGGTTTGCAACAGAGGCCTTAGAGTCGGTGGTGGAGTGTGGGCTCTGCCGACCACCTTCCTATTTCCCCAGTAGCTCTGCTGGAACTTTTTGGTACTTTGGTTTTCTCATCTGCAAAATGGGAGTAATGGTTCCAACCTCACAGGTTCGTGGTGAGGATGCTTTGGGTCCATGTAGAGCCCTTAGTGCTTGGCACACTTTAGCACACAATAAATATTATCTGTGATCCTCACATCATCAGTTCCTGTGGCTGAACACCTACTGTGTGCCACTCCCGGGCTGAGGGTTTTACATACATAATCTCAAGAGCCCAGAGAGGTGTGGTCCCTGCCTGGAGATCACAAAGAAATCACAAAGTCTGGACTTGGACTCAGGTTTGCTGACCCAAAGCACCCTCTGTGCTGCCCTGATGGGCACCCTTTACCTCTGCTGGGCACTGAGCTAACGTGTACACTCAGGTGACCCTCACAACAATCCTGAGACCAGGAATAAGGTGAGATCATGTCAGGTAGGACCATAAAACCTAGGGTAAGGAGTTTGGGTTTGATTCTGAGGGTAGGGGGGAGACAATGGATCGTTTTCAGCATGATCTTCTTCTGTTTTGTTTTTTTTTAATATTTATTTATTTATTTATTTGGCTGCATTGGGTCTTAGTTGCAGCACACGGGATCTTCGTTGCAGCATGTGGTGCATGGGCTTCTCTCTAGTTGTGGCATGTGGGCTTAGTTGTCCCATGGCATGTGGGACCAGGGATCGAACCTGCGTCCCCTGCATTGGAAGGCAGATTCTTAACCACTGAAGCACCAGGGAAGTCCCCATCTCCTTCTGTTTTAGAAAGATCCTCATGGCTGCAAGTGTGGACCAGACTGTGGGGACAAGGTAGGAGGCGGGAGACCTGGGAGGGGGCTGAGATGGCTGGGGTGGGAGGATGGGGCCAGGATCGGGGCAAGAAGGTGACGAGAGGCAACAGAATGCGGCTGCTGTAACAAATGACCATGAACTTGTCAGCTTAAAACAACAGAAATTCTACAGAGGCATGGATAAAGAAGATGTGGTACATATATACAGTGAAATATTACTCAGCCATAAAAAAGAACGAAATAATGTCATTTGCAGCAACGTGGATGGACCTAGAGATTGCCATACTGAGTGAAGTCAGAGAGGGAAAAACAAATATCATATGATATCACTTATATGTGGATTTAAAAAATGGTACAAATGAAAAAATTTACAAAACAGAAATAGAGTCACAGATGTAGAAAACAAACTTATGTTTAGCAGGGGGAAAAGGGGGGCAGGGAAAAATTGGGAGATTGGGATTGACATATACACACTACTATGTATAAAATAGATAACTAATAAGGACCTACTGTATAGCACAGGGAACTCTATTCAATACTCTTAATGGCCTATATGGGAAAAGAATATAAAAAGGAGTAGATACATGTGTATGTATAACTGATTCACTTTGCTGTACAGTAGAAACTAACACAACATTTTAAATCAACTATACTCCAATAAAAATTTTAAAACAAAACAAAACAAAAAGCCCCCAGAAATGTATGCTCTCACAGTTCTGGAGGTCAGAAGTCAGAAATCAGTATCACTGAGTTGAAATCAAGGTGTCAGCAGGGCCACACTCCCTCTGGAGGCTGTAAGGGAATATCCATTCTTTGCCTCTTCCAGCTTCTGGTGGCTGTTGATGCTCCTCGGCTTGTGGTCTCATCACTCCAATCTTCAAGGTTCCGTCTTCACATCACCTCCTCCTCTGTGTGTGCTTCTCTCCCTCTGCTTTTTTCCTATAAGGATACTTATAAGTGATGGTATTTAGGGCCCACCTGGATAATCCAAGATATTCTTCCCATCTCAAGGTCCTTAACTTCATCACATCTGCAAAGACTCTTTTCCTTATAAGGGATTAGAACCGGTAGCTTTGGGGCGCCATTATTCTGCCTACTACAGCAGAGTGGGCAGAATTTGCAGATGGATAATTTATGGAGCACGAGGGAAAGAGTCTGTGGAGTGTCAAGGAGGACTCAAAGGCCCGTGGCCTGAGCAGCTGGAGGGATGGAGGCGCCAGCACCGAGATGGGGCTGGAGCCAGAGGGGAAGGTTTGGGTGAGCCCAGGAGCTCAGCTTCAGAAGCAGAAGCCTTGAGTTTGAGATGTATGTCGGGCATCCAAGGGGGGCTGCTGGGTAAGTCCAGAGGTTGGGTTAAAGAGAGAAATTTGGGTGCATAAAGTGAGACTGGATGAGCTCTCCAGGGAGAGAAGAGGACCAAGGTGGAGACCTAGAGGTGACCATCAGTACCAGATCCAGAAGGTAAGGAGGAACCAGTGGGGACATGGAGAGGGAGCCGGCAGGGAGGCTAGAGAAGACCGGGAGAGGACGGCCGATGTCTCAGGAGCAAAGGAGACAGGGAATGATGACGGCTGATGGGTCAAGTAAGACGACAACTGAAATGTGACTTAGATTAGCGCCAGGGGGACCCTGACAAGTGTACTTCCATGGAGCAGGGGATGGAGGACGAGTAGAATGTGAACATTTGATTGGAAAGAGTGCAGAAGAGAATTGGAGAATTGGAGACATCTCTGGTGAGAAATTTTGCTGTAAAGGGGAGCCAAGAAACAGGGCTGTGGCTGGGGGAGGTCAAAGAGTTTTGTCTTCTGTTTTGTTTTAAGGTGGGAGGAGTTACAATACATCTGTATGCCAGCGGGAATGAGCAGGAAGGTGAGCAGGAAAGTGACCATGCAGGGGAGAGGGGAGCATTGCTGGAGCAGTGATGGAGACAAGAGGAAACAAGCGAGTCCCCAAGTGGAGGGTCAGCCTTAGTGAGGCTTGATCCGTATCAGGAGGAGGAGAAGACGTGTGGAGCAGACGCCAGGAGGTGGGAGACTGAGGACATTCTCTCCTATGGCTTCAGTGAAATGAGCTGGGAGCAGAGATGGGGGAAAAGAGAGAGGATGCACTGAAGACCCCTTGAGGGGCCGGTCAGGAACTCAAAGTTTTGAGCTCTTAGAATAGGACAGAGGCATGGAGTAGAGGCCAAGTTTGATTTAGCCAGATTGGGGGTTTCCCAAGTGAGAGTAATAAAGAGAGGGAGTTGAGGGGGGATCCAAGAGAGCCACTTTGGTGAGTGACCACAGACTTGCAGGGCTGAAGGACAGTGAAAGGGGAGGGGGATCGATGGAGCCGTAGGTCCTGTCAGGGTTGGAGGACTGGAGGGAGGGAGTTGAGAGAGAGGAGAAGGCGGATAGAGAGCGGGAGGCATGAAACTGAGATTGGAGGGGCTGTGTTTATCGGGCATGGGCATGACGAGGGCCAAGGTGGCTGGAGGGGCCGGGGTTGGGCAGAGGACCAGATCCCTGGCAGAGAGGTGGTGGGGGCGTGGGGAGGCTGGGGGAGGTCGAAGGAGCATCTACCTGGATGTGAGGATTGTGTTAGGAGTGAGTGGCGAGCCAGGTGGAAAATGTAAGAGACCGTGATCCCCACGGCCATAGTGACCCCAGCACCCACCCTGTCCCCTCTCAGCAGGCATCCCTAACTGGAAAAGGGGACTTGGGTTCTACTGGATGGGCGGTCACCTCTGGGAACGACATCTGCAGCTCCAGCTCCATCAAAGACCCACATGTGAAAGGTAAATCTATAAAGTTAATAGAAGAAAGTGTGGGTGACTTCCCTGGTGGCGCAGTGGTTAAGAATCCACCTGCCAGGGCAGGGGACACGGGTTCGATCCCTGGTCCGGGAAGATCCCACATGCCCCAGAGCAACTAAGCCTGCACGCCACAACTACTGAACCCGTGCACCACAACTACTGAAGCCTGTGCTCCTAGAGCCCGTGCTCTACAACAAGAGAAGCCACCGCAGTGAGAAGCCCGCCCATCGCAACAAAGAGTAGCCTCTGCTCTCTGCAACTAGAGAAAGCCCGCGCGCAGCAACGAAGATCCAAACGCAGCCAAAAATAAATTAATTAATTAACTTTTTAAAAAAATAGGGTTGCATGACCTGGGTTTTTCAACAAATAATTGGCATTAAAGACAAAGGGCCTGTTAGCAAGTGTTGTTTTAAGCTTTTGCATGCCGGAGACCTGTATGTGCCTGAGCATCTAGCAAAACCCATGGGGCCCTTTTCAGAATCAAATTTATAAAAGCATAAAATCCAGATGGTTACAGAGGAAACTCATTGCATTAATATACAGTTAGTAAAAAAAATAATAATTGTGATATAGTAATATATGTGCTTCTTTATTAATACATTAAAGAATAAGATCTGGCTGCAGATTCAATAACTACCATAATTTCTAAGCGGTGATGAGTAAAACCAATGTTTCAAGAGATCTGCAACAACTGTAATGTGCTATAAAACATCTGTGATTTATCTGGGTGACAAGGTCATAGCTTCTGGCAATAGTATTGTGATTTGTTGCCAAAATTCATAATTGACAAAAATATCAAATGTCATTAGAGGTTAGTGAAAACATAGAGGTCAGTTTTTTCCCACCAATGGTGATAGACGCCAAGAAACTCTGGACAAGTTGGAGGTCCCAGGACCCCAGGATGAGAATCCCTGTAGATTAAAAACACAACATATGGATCTTGTATAGATCCTGATTTGAACAAACCAACTTAAAAAGACATTTCTGAGATAACTGGGATATTTGAAAATAGGGTGTGTATTATAAGATATCAAGGAAATATCGTTCTTTTTATTTTAGGATTTTTTTTTTTTTTTTTTTTTTTTTTTGCGGTACGCGGGCCTCTCACTGTTATCGCCTCTCCTGTTGCGGAGCACAGGCTCCTGACGCACAGGCTCAGCGGCCATGGCGCACGGGCCCAGCCGCTCCGCGGCATGTGGGATCTTCCCGGACCGGGGCACGAACCCATGTCCCCTGCATCGGCAGGCAGACTCTCAACCACTGCGCCACCAGGGAAGCCCTATTTTAGGATTTTTTTAAAAATTGAAACAAGTAAATCAGACAATTACAAGAATTGTATGAAGAGTAACAGAGCCTGAAATGACCCCTTGGGTCCAACCAGGTGACAAGTGCATATCATTTCCTTCCACAAGGGCCCAGGCGCCTGGAGTGGGAGGAAGGGCCCCCCACACACCAGTCTTGGAGCCCAGAGACAGAGCATGGGGCTTTCTCTCCCCTTCTGCGTCTCCTGCCTTTCCCCACAGGAGGCAGCAGTTCTCTGAAAACCTCTGGTTGTCAAAAAACCTCTAGGAGGGCTTCCCTGGTGGCGCAGTGGTTAAGAATCCGCCTGCCAGTGCAGAGGACACGGGTTCGAGCTCTGGTCCGGGAAGATCCCACATGCCGCAGAGCAACTAAGCCCGTGCGCCACAACGATGGAGCCTCTGCCCTAGAGCCCACGAGCAACAACTACTGAGCCCATGCGCCACAACTACTGAAGCCTGCGAGCCTAGAGCCCGTGCTCTGCAACAAGAGAAGCCACCGCAATGAGAACCCCACGCACAGCAATGAAGAGTAGCCCCCACTCATGGCAACTAGAGAAAGCCCGTGAGCAGCAACGAAGACCCAATGCAGCCAAACATTAAAAAAAATTAAAAAATAAAAAAACCTCTAGGAACCAGCCAGAGAGCAAGTGTGGGTGGGTCTCTCCTGGTGAAGTAGTACTTTTTGGCAATGCTCAGATCAGCACTTCTCTAAGCTCCAGATCCAGGCCAGACAGGAAAAGGCGGAAAACATAACTCTCCTAGAAACACACACACACACACCCCTTATATTACATGCTCAATAAAATCCAAAAAGGCTTTTCTGGTTTTTTTGTTTGTTTTTGTTTGTTTTTTTTTTGCTTTTGGTGGCAGGGATTCAAAGGGAGAACTCTCATCTTCTGGTTAACCTTCACATTAGCAAAAACCCCTGTTACAAAAAGGAAAAGGACATAACATCGTCTTTTTATCGAGTCATTTCAGAGGATGAATAAACAATAAGCAGATTCTGACAGACGGCAGTGGGGTTGCATTTTCATTCTTGCGCCTCTCACCCCATACCCACTTAGCAATAAAAACTGTGCATAAGCGCTGGCGACAGGCTCTGAGTGGCCACCCCTCTCGCACAGTACGAAGTTTAAATGGAACACGGGCACCACCTGCTTCCTACTAGTTTTAGCGGCACGGGACGGAGGGTCCGGCCACATGGCTATGCTGTGCGGCTTGCCTCCTGCAGTAGTTGCTGTAGGCCTCCTTGAATGTGGCCTTGCAGGGGAAGCGGGCCTTCAGCTTGGAGAACATGAGGAAGGAGCCCCCCAGCTTCCTGTGCAAGGAGTAGGTCTCCTCGGTGCTTCAGCATGATGGGAATCGGGTGGTGGATCTTCGCGGTGGTGCTCTGGGCGCCAAAGTCAAAGAGCTCCTCCGAGGCAAAGGCCTACCCCAGGATGAAGATGGCGTCCAAGTGGGTATCTTCCATGGCCTTGACCTCATGGCCGGTGAGGAACTTCATCTCTGTGGATTTCTTCAGCACGGCCTCCTTGTCCTGGTCGGCAGCAGCCCTGATGATCTGGATGTAGAGGTCTGGGAAGGATCCATCGTATTCCTGAGTTGCCCCGAAGTCCAGAATAGCCACCTTGTGCTGCCGAGGGTCATAAAAGAAGTTGGCCCAGTTGGGGTCTGTCTGCATGAAGTAGAACTGGAACAGTTCCTGCAGGCACAGGACCAGGATATGGTAGCAGATCTCGTTCCGGATCTCCTGGCTCAGCCCCTCGGCCTGGTCCAAGGGGGAAGCCAGACACCAGCTCCATGGTCAGCACGTGGGGTCTTCAGAGCTCCTCCACAGTCTCAGGCGTGTAGAAGAAAGGGTGGTCCTTCAGCAGCTCCTTGAACCTGCCTGCACAGGCGGCCTCCTGCTGGTAGTCGCACTCGAGGGCCAGCTCCTGCCTCAGCACGTCGAGCAGGTGCTCACGGAACAGGCCTTCCGGAAGCATGCTGCTCATGTTCAGCACGGCCATGAGCTTGTTGACGTCACAGTTGATGCTCTGGGCCACACCGGGCTACTGGACCTTTTTTTTTTTTTTTTTTTTTTTGCGGTACGCGGGCCTCTCACTGTTGTGGCCTCTCCCGTTGCGGAGCACAGGCTCCCGATGCGCAGGCTCAGCGGCCATGGCTCATGGGCCCAGCCGCTCCGTGGCATGTGGGATCTTCCCTGACCGGGGCATGAACCCGCATCCCCTGCATCGGCAGGCGGACTCTAAACCACTGCACCACCAGGGAAGCCCGGGAAGAGTTTTCTTAATCACTGATGTCAACCAGTGGGAAAGAAACCAACTGAAGAAAAAAATATTTAAGAAGGAGCATTGTATGAGACTTTTGTTTGTTTTTTGGGCATGCCACGTGGTATGCAGGATCTTAGTTCCCCAACCAGGGATCGAACTCCATGCCCGCTGAAGTGGAAGCGTGGAGTCTTAGCCACTACCAGGCAAGTCCCTGGAATTTTTTAACCAATAAAAATACTTATCAATAATGAAGGTTAAATGAGGTTATTCTTAAAATAGACAAAAAACGAGAGCATTTGTTGCTAGCAGATATCCACTAAAAGAAGTACTAAAGGGGGCTTCCCTGGTGGCGCAGTGGTTGAGAGTCCGCCTGCCGATGCAGGGGACGCGGGTTCGTGCCCCGGTCCAGGAAGATCCCACATGCCGCGGAGCGGCTGGGCCCGTGAGCCATGGCCGCTGAGCCTGCGCGTTGGGAGCCTGTGCTCCGCAACGGGAGAGGCCACAACAGTGAGAGGCCCCCGTACCGCAAAAAAAAAAAAGAATGAGGTCGAATGTGATAATATGGAATGACTTCTGAGATATAATGTAATGAAAAAAAGTAAGAAAAAATATACAGTAAGTTGTATGTAATAGGCTTCCATTTGCATAAAATGATGTATTTCTGGAAGTTTACATAAGAAATTGATAACATCACTTGACTCCCCAAGAGGGAGACTTATTTTCACTGTATATCCTTTTGTAATACTTAATTTTAAAAATCATATTCATGATAAAATTGTTTCTTCAATAAAAACTAGTAATTAAAAAAAGTAGTAGTGAACTAGAGAAAAGAAAATATTTAATAAACCTAGGGCAGTAATTGCTATAATTTTGTAACATCTAAAAAAATTTGTAAATGAATGAATGGGTTACTCTCTAGAAGCCTGGACCATGATTCACAACCAAGCATTTATCCAGCTCACTCACTGTATTTCCACATACTGCGTGCATGCTTTCTGGTCTGTTCTCTTGGTCAGTGCCACTGCTATTCCTGTAGACACTTGGTATTATCCAGATTTCTAAATTTTGCCCAATAAATAGATGTTAAATGACATCTCACTGTTGTTTTAATTTGCATTTTCAGATTACTATCGATTTTGAGCATTTCCTAATGTGCTGGTGAATAGTTCGGGCTTCCTGTCCTCATAGTCGTACATTTGTGTCCCTTGTGTATTTTTCTATCAGCGTTTTTGTCTTTCTGTGTTGATTTGCAGGAGTTCCTAGTGGTTTCTGAATTGTAATCACTCATCAGTTTTAAATGCTGCAAATATCTTCTCTCATTCTGCCCATTAAATACTAACTTTGTCTATGATGTCTTTCCTTGAAAAGAGACTTAATTTTAATATGAGCAAATTCATCAATTTTTTTTGCCTTATGATTTATGCTTTTGAAGTTTTGTTTTAGAAGTCTTTCCCCACTCCTAATTCACTGCTCCTGTTATCACTGGATGCATAACAAACTGTGCTAAACTTAGTGGTGTAAAACAGCAGGCATTTATTACATTTATCTCTCATGGTTCTGGGAGTGACTGGGCTCAGCTGAGTGGTTCTTACTTGGGTCTCTCAAGCCATTGAAGCCAGATGGTGTCTAGGGCCGGAGTCATCTCATTCCAGGCTTTCTCACTCATGTGTCTGGCAATTGATGCTGGCTGTCGGCTAGAATTCAAAACCTCTTCATGTGCCTTGGGCTTCCTTACAACATGTCAACTGGATTCCAAGAAAAAGCATCCCAAGACAGCCAAGTCTTTTATGACCTAGCCTCAAAAGTCACTGTTATACACTGATTTTTTGTATCTCACCAAAATTTATATATTGAAGCCCTCACCTCCAGTATGATGGTATTTGGAGATGGGGCCTTTGGGAGGTAATTAGTGTTAGATGAGGTCATGAAGGCAGGGCCCTGGTCTGATGGGAATTGTGCCCTTATAAGAATAGACACCAGGGCTTCCCTGGTGGCGCAGTGGTTGAGAGTCCACCTGCCGATGCAGGGGACACGGGTTCGTGCCCCGGTCCGGGAAGATCCCATATGCCGTGGAGCAGCTGGGCCCGTGAGCCATGGCCACTGAGCCTGCGCGTCCAGAGCCTGTGCTCGACAACGGGAGAGGCCACAACAGTGAGAGGCCCGCATACCACAAAAAAAAAAAAAAAAAGAATAGACTACAGTGGACTTTCCTGGTGGCACAGTGGTTAAGAATCTGCCTGCCAATGCAGGGGACACGGGTTCAAGCCCTGGTCCGGGAAGATCCCACATGCCATGGAGCAACTAAGCCCGTGCGCCACAACTACTGAGCCTGCGCTCTAGAGCCCGTGCTCCATAACTATTGAAGCCCGCGTGCCTAGAGCCCGTGCTCCACAGCACAGCAAGAGAGGCCACCGCAGTGAGAAGACCGCGCACCACAACAAAGAGTAGCCCCCGCGCAGCAACGAAAAACCAATGCGCAAAAAAAAAAAAAAAAAAAAAAAGAATAGACACCAGAGAACTTGTTCTCTCTCTTTCTGCCATGTGAGGATTCAGTGGAAAGGCAGCGGTCTGCAAGCTAGGAAGACAGCCCTCACCAGAACCCAACCATGCCGGCACCCTGATCTCAGACTTCCCAGCCTCCAAAACTGTGAGAGAATGAATTTCTGATGTTTAAACCACCTAGTCTATAGTATTTCATTATGGCAGCCTGAGCAGACGAATACAGTCAGCACCACTTCCATCACATTTTGTTTGTGAGAAGTGAAGCCCTGAGGCTGGTCTGTTTTCAAGACAAGGGGAATGAGACACCACCTTTTGACGGAAAGTATAGCAAACAATTTGTGGACATGTCACAGTGATATTATTCTTCATTTTCTTATATTAACTCCATAGTTTTATTCTTTACATTTAGGTCTTTATTTCATTTGGAGTCTACCTGTGAGTCTGTTCTGTTCTTTTGCTGTATTCACCTGTTCTTCATCAATACCACACTTTTTATTCCTATGGCTTAATATTTGGTAGAGCAAGCCTTCCTCACTTTCTTTTTTAATGTTGACTTGGTTATTTGTACATATTATGTACAACTGTTGTTCTTCCTCCATACAAATTTTAGAATAGACTTTATCAAGTATCTCAAAAAATCCACCCAGAATTCTGATTGAGATTGCTTTGAATTTATTGGCTAATTTGGAGAAAACTTACTTGTGGATAATATTAAGATATCTTATGCAAAGGCATGGATGGTCTCATTTTTCCAAATTTTCTATATCCTTTATTGGCATATTAATGTTTTTTCAATCAAGACCTTATATATCTTTGATTAAGTTGTTAGATAAACTATAGTTTTTGTAGCTATTGAGAACCGCACAAGTTTTTTGTTTGTTTGTTTTGTTTTTTGTTTTTGTTTTTTGGTGCTGAAGTCGGGGAACAAACTTTTAAAATTATGTTTTAATTGGTTATTACAGTATTAGTGAAATGATATGGATTCTCGTAGGCTTATATCAACCATGATACACCCTTCATGAAGAGGCTTCCTGCCCTCTTTATTTATTATGAAGTATTTCTAAAACGTTTTAGCCAATTGTGAATACCAATCATATCATCAATGCGACACCACTTCTAATGTTTATCATTCTGATTAGCAGAGTCTCTGGTGTTTATCTAAGATGGGCGAGTGCTTTGCTGTAGCTACTTCTGGAGCCAGCTCCTAATTAAATGCCAGCCGACCAGCCCTGGAGTAGCTGACCGTTGGGGTGTAGTTTAAAACAACCCGCGTAGCCACGAGAGGACGCTAAGGCTTCACTTCTAGTCGAAGGGGTTTACTGTGCACGGAAGATGCGGCACTGTTATTGGGCAAGCACCCGCTGTGTGCCAGGCGCTGCTCCGGACGTTAGGAATACAGCCGTGCCTAAGGAGCTAATATTCTGAAGGTGGGGGGAGGGTAGACAGACAATAAAGTAAACTAATGCATAATTTCAGGGTATAATAAATTCGTGGAGAAAATTAATTATTGTGACAGGATAGTGACAGAGAGTGGCTTCTTACATAAGGGGCTCAAGGACACCTGTCTGGAATTACATCTAAGTGATGCTCCCTCACTTGGGCGGAGTACTCTGGGCAGAGAAACATCCGAGGGTCCAGGAGGGGAAGAGTCTCGTGGGAGTGAGGGGGGTTGGCGGGGATTGCAGGTGAGGGAGAGGAGAGGGATGAAGGATGACAGGTGGGGCGGGGGTGGAGCGTGTAGGGAGAGACTTTGGTTTCTCATCTGAAGCCAAAGGAAGCCCATGGAGGGAGCAGGGTGGATGGAGACAAAAGTGAGAGGGCCTTCCCTGGCGGTCTAGTGGTGAATACTCTGCGCTTTCACTGCAGGGGCCGTGGGTTCCACCCCTGGTTGGGGGCACTAAGATCCTGCAAGCCATGCAGCACAGCCCAAAAATAAATAAATAAATAATAAAGTGAGTGAGAAAAAGCATTATTGGGCTGCTAAGTGGGAAACAAGATCACAGGCCCTGGGAGGCAGCGTGAGGAGGGGAGTGTAGCAATTATGCAAGGGTGGTGGGTCAGGTACACTGTGTCCTTTGTGGCTTTTCCTTAGCAGAGCGCCTGTGATTCAGTGTTCCTAAGGGATATCTTGCTGGCCAGGGATGGCGGCTGTAAGGGGCTAATGGCCCAGCCCCTTCCTACAATGATAAGGCTGATGATAATGCTTACTTTGTGCCTGGCACTAGTCTACAATCTATGTGTTTAAACCTCACAACCACCCTGGGAAGTAGGTACAATTATAATCATTTTCCAGATATGGAAACTTGAGGCACAGAGAGGTTAAGTGACTTGCTCAAGACCACACCGCTAGGAAGTAAGACAGATGGCATTTGAATCCAAGCACTCACCCCAGAGTCCATGCTCTTACCCACCGTGGTATGCTGCTTCCCGATCCTTTTGTTGTAGCCTTGTTCTCAGTCAAATTGTATTGCCCTTTAGACAGGCTATCTCAGAGAGCTATCAGCAGTCACTAACACCTTAGTATGAATTAGTCCACCTCTTCTTGCCACTGAAGAATTGCAATCTATGCTAAAGCTATGGCTTATAGGGGCACTGTAGTGTAGAAATATTTGGATTCTGGAGTCATAATGCCTGTGATTAAAACCCACTGCCACTTCCCAGCTGAGTGATTTTGGGCAAGTGTCATCACTAATCTGGGCCTCAGTTTCATCATCTGTGAAGTCCTCATTTTCCAGATGAGGAAACTGAGAGGCTCAACACATGGCACACCCAAGACTTTGCTTGGATGCAAGGAGGAGGGATTCCTCCATTACACTCTCTATCCAGTTGTGTGGAGGGGAGGGGGCACTGGAAGCCTGAGGTCTGTCTGTACAGGGACAGCAAGGTCACCTGAAGGGCTGGACAGACCAGATGCTCCTCAATACCCCTCTTCTTCAGGGTCAGCTCTCTTCCTGCCAGATTAGAGCTGAGACCTCTGGGGTGGGTGTCTGATCCTGGCAGGGCTGCTGGGCAGCACTGGATGGGCATGGAGGTCGGGGCCCCAATTTTAGGCAGTAGAGGTGAGATGGGAGATGTGCTATGACCTTGGGGGAAGATTCCCCAGTTCTGGCCTGGCCCCAGTCCTAAGCACAGCCACAATCCTACCCCATCTCCTGACTGTACACAGCTGGGACTGCTATTGTTAGAATAATGAAACACTTCCACAGTCTTTGGTAAATAACCACTACCCACTTCTGATACCCTTGCCCTTCCCCTGAGACTCTTCAGGGCCCTCCCTTCCCCAGCATGAGCATGCCCCAGCCCAGGGGGCTTCCTTGATCCAGCTCTGGGGGACTTGCCCATCCTGACTGGTCGATGGGCCTGCCAATATTTGGTATCTTTCCTGGCTCAGCCCCAATGTCAAGCCCTCCTCCCACTAGTTCAGAGTCTTCTGATATGAGTACCCATTTCACACAAACTCCTATGCATCCTTCAAAGCCCTGCCTAAATGTCACTTTCTTCAGGAAGCACTCCTAGATTTCTTCACCACCCCAAGAGTGAACAGCTCCTCCCACTCCGTGGGCTCCCAAGTATCTTGGACCATGCAGCACACTTTGCTCGAATCCCCTGCCCACAGGCCCTTCTTCCCCACCACTGTGTGAGCACCTTGATGCCAGAGACTATCTTCTGCCATCTTTGTGGCCTCAATGCTAATGGCCAGGGTAAGCATACAATAGGTGCCCAATAAAATCTATGGAGAGGATGGTTTGTTCCCAGTGCACTGTGGTCACATCAGGCACATTCAGTCCTGTGCATCTCCTGTGGCCCAGGGACCACAGGTGGTCCTCCCTACAGGAGCCCCCCTGTGCCACCCACACACTGAGGCCCTGCTGGCTGGGACTGGGCCAAGGCTGGGGGAGGTGAGGAGAGGATGTGAGTCCCAGGCGTGCAAGGTCAGCAGAGCCTGTTCTCATGCTCCCTGGCTGAGAGATTCTTCATCTGCTCGGGCCAGCTGCGGGTGCTGGGACATGAGGAGATGCAGCAGGAGAGAGGGAGGTGCGGGGAGGAGCTCAGGGAAGCCCACAGTAACCAGGGAGAAGAAAAACAGGCACGCAGTGTTATTGTTACAGAACCATTAAATACAACTTATAAACAAGCCAGGATGGCATTGGGGGGAGATGGAGGGGGTCACAGAGGCCAGAGAGGGTCAGGGCCGCGCGGTCAGGGCTCGGTCCTGGAGGGGGCTCAGGCTGCTGTCACCAGAGGGGCTGGGCTGGCGGAGGCCTGGCTGCTTGTGGAGGCCTCGCAGCTTCACCAGCAGCTCCTGGACGAAGTCCTGAGGACAAGGCGAGGGTGCTGAGAACACGGGAGGGGTGGGGGCACCCCCCGCCCAGCCCAGCCCTTCTGACCTGGGCCCTTCTATTTCCTGCTTCCTGGTCAGTGAGAGGGGAAGGAGGTGGAGTTAAGGAGGGGTAGAGGCTACAGATGGAGAAGAACATGCGGGGGTGGGGGGAACAGGGAGAGAGAGATGGAGAGAGACAGGGACCCGTAGACAGAAACCACGACATAGATGCAGAGACAGAGAGAGATGCAGAGATAGAGACAAAGGGAGAAACGAAGGGACAGAGAAAGAAACAGAGCCACAGAGAGACATGGAGATACTTCTCGAGCCAAGAGATTATCAGGAGAGTCCCCAGGGACAGAGGCCTAAGCTGGCTCCAGGGCAGACAGACACACAATGACGTTTGTCGCTCTGGCAGCCCAGAGCTGGTTAGAGAAACATGAATATTTTTCCCTTTTAAAGCAGAGAAGGAAGTGGGAGGGGCTAGGCCGCTCAGGGCCTGGAAGGATGGGGGGGCGGCCCTGAGAGGTGGGGAAGGGAGCCCCAGGGCGGTGGAGGCAGTCACAAGGGAGAGAGGAGGAGGGAGGTGAGCGGGCAGACAGAGCGCAGCAGTGGCAGAAATAGGAGACAGATGGGGCAGCATGTCAGCAGGGAGGCGATGATGGAGCCCCGGGGGCAGATGGGAAGAGAGGGGACAGGAGCGAGGAAGACAAAAGACGCCACTGGAGATGAGAAAACGGCCATGGGAGAGGCAGGGCTCCCAGAGTTCCCTCTGCTGGTCCTGGGCACAGCCAGCTTCTTCCCTCCTCCCCGGAGACCGCCCCCCAGCCCCCAGTCAAGGTGCAGGGGGCACAACAGGGCCTGGAATGGGGGATGGAAAACTCACCTCTGTGGGCTTTGTGCACGACTTTAGGAGTCCCTAAACAACCCCCCACAAAAAGAAAAGAAAATAGTAAATGACTAAAACATATGCCCCACCAGCCCCTTCCATTTCCCAACCAAGCCCCAAGGCAGCAAGACAAATGGCAGTCAGACTCCAGGTGGACTTCCCATGTGGCTTCAGGGGACGCACAAGGCCCGAGCGTCTTATACAGCAACTGGGGGCAGAGTTGAGTCAAGAAACTCAGCACCAGGACCAGCGCTAGATCCAGAGAGGGCCAGAAGGGCACACAGCATTTCCTGCCTCTAGGAGATCACAGGCCGGAAGAGCAAGGACACTGCGTCCAGGCTGCCTGGCTCTGACTCCCAGATATGCGCCTTCTCAGCTATGTGACCCTGGGCAAGTGATCAGATCTCACTGGGCCTCATTTTCCTCAAGTGGAAAGCAGAGATAATAATAGTGATAATAGTGAAACGGAGATAATAAACCCTTCAGAGGGTTTTGTGGAGATTAAATGAGTTACTGAGTGTAAAGCAATTGAAACGGTGCCTGGCACTTAGGAAGTGCTCAAGAAACGTTAACTATTGATATGATTTGAAGGAAGGTGCAGGGTAGGGGGCTGGGGGCGGCTTCCCCTTCCGGCTACCTGGATTTTCCGGCTTCTCTCCTCTTCACTCTCTAATTCCAACAATTCATCGATGTTGACCTCATCGGGCATGTCTGCCTCCTAAAAGGCGGAGAGGGAGGGGCGTCAGGGTCCCTTTCCCCTCCCTCCCCCCGCCTTTGTCCAGGTCCCTGGAGGAGCCCCGGAGGCCCCGGGGCCCAGCTGGCGGGTTCTGGAGCAATAATGTGGCAGTCAGGGACAGCACCGCCAAGGCGGGACATCTGGGTGTTGGGGGGAGGGGTCACAGATGGGTTGACAGAGGCCCGGGAGCCTGTACCATCTCGGATGCTGGCCCCTGGGCCTCGGGAGTCTTGGGCCTGGCACGGGTCTCTTGCCTTGGCCCTTATTCCCACAGCGGGAAACAGGCCTGGTGGAGTCTTGGAATGTCAGATTCTGGGATTCAGGAGAGGCGCTGGCTCTGCCCTTTCAAGGAAAAGTTTAAGCGCTAGGTGAAGGGGAGGGAAGCTGGCAGGCTAGAGCCTGCTGGGGGTGGCCCCTTGCCCCAGGGCACCCAAGCGGGGAGGGCTTGGGTCAGGCCCCAGGGCCAAAGCGCAACCCTCAGGTCCAGGAAGCCCCCCAAGGTGGGTGGGAGGGATAAGCCACAAGCCCAACTTTGAGCAGCCAAGAGGGGGACGCTTGGATGGCCTCTTGGGGCAAAGGGCAAATGCAGGCTGGCTCAGTAACCCTGTGGGGGGCAGAACCCAGCTGTCTGAGCAAAGAGATCCCAGAGGCTACAGTTTTGCCTCCCCTACGCAAAGCCTTGCTGACTCCATTGTGGGCTTCAGGCCTGGGAGGTCAGGGGATTGTGTGTGGCATGGAGTGTCTGTAAGTGTGTTACCTGCCTGTGTGAGTCTCTGTGTGTGAGCCAGAGCCTGATGCCAAGGCGCCAGGGCCGGCACGAGGGTGCAGAGGTGTGTGACATCGTGCGCGACCTGTGCAGGGGCCTATGGTCCTACGGGTGGGCAGTGGGCAACTCTGGCTTAGCTGTGTTTGTCTCACCGTCATGCGTCCCTGTAGCATATGCTGATCTGTAAGTGACCACAGCTTGTGTCCCTGAGAGTCTGGCTAGCTGTAGTGCCCACTGTCGGAGGCCGACCTCAGAGGATGCCACCTACCACCAGCAACTGTCCACCTGTGTGAGCCCACATGTGTCTGAGAACAGAGGGCCCTCGTGTCACTGCGAGGGGCCATGGCTTCTCCCACCTTCGCACTGTGCTGCAGAGCATCTGTCGTCCTGTGTGTTTGTGTACCTGTGACCATGCTCCACAGCATGTGTGTGTTGTACAAAATGTGACTTCAGGCAGAGACCTGAGTGAGACGTCGTGTCTGTCTGTAGCCCATGAGACAGCATAGGAGGCCATAGCTTGTGCCCTGCGTGTCCACCGGCAGCTGCAGTTTCTGCCACTGTATGTCTGGAGGTGCCCAGAGCTTACGTGGTTTTCTGTCTGGGTGTAGCCATAATTTCTGTTATTTTCTGTCTGCACGTGGCTGCAGCATCTACCATTGCGTTTGCACGTGACTATCGCTTTTTGCCTTTAGGAGATAATGGATGGTCGTTACTTGAATCACTGGGTGTCCGGGGTGTTGTAACTTGTACCATCTGCGAGCTGCTACAGCCTGTGTTGTGTGTATCTATGAACAGCTGTAACTGGAGTCCTTTTGTGTGGGTGTAGCTGTTGTGTTGTGTCTGCATATGGCTGTGGCCTGTGCTGTTGTGACTGTGAGAGCCTGTGGCTGTAGCATAGGTTGATCCGTAAGCGACCCCAGCTTGTGTCCTTGAGAGTCTGTGCATGGCTGTTGCTTCTGTCACTGTGTCTGCGAGTGGCCATAGCTCGTCACTGTGCACGTCTGTGAATGCTGATGCTTCCTTTGCTGTGCAGCTCCGTGTGGTTGTATCTCCCCTGCCACCATGTATGTTTGGCTTTCAGACATCCCCCTCCCCCCACCCTTTCTCCAGATATGGCCACTCCAGCTCCCCAAGTTTGCCTCCTCACCTCCCATACGCTAAACCCCTGGTGCTCTCCTGGTGTTTGGACACAAGTGTCTGTCTGTGTGCACAAGCAGAGGGCCATGGAGGGTGGACGGTGAGGCCCATGAGTCCAGGAGCGTGCGTCCTAACGTGCGAACGAGGCTGCACCAGCGCGCACCAGCGAGCACAAGCAACCAGAGGCCTTCAAGGCGTAGGGAGTCCGGGCTCGGGGGTCTATCGGTCCGGGACTCCCCCTGCAACCCCACCTCTCCCCGTCTCACCCTGCCGCAATACAGCTCCTCCAAGCGCCCGTCGATCCACTTCTCCACGTCCAGCCGCCGCTGCAGCTCCCGCCGGTCATACTTGACGGTGACACGCGCGTGTCGCTTCTGCAGCCCCCCGGGGCTGCCTCCCGGTCCCCGGGCCCGCGATGGAGCCTGCAGCTTGCTCAGCACCCGCCTGCCCAGCCGCTGAGCTGCCATCGCGGTCCTGGCCCCGGCCCCGGCGCCGCGCTGTGAGCTTTCGCCTGACGGCCAGGGGGCCTCTTACGGGCCGGGGCGGGGCCGACCGGGGGCGGGGGCTCGGAATCGCAGGGGGGCCGGCCCCGCCCCGGCTGCCGCGGGCCTCAGTTTCCCTGCCTGCAAAGCGAGGACTGGCCGCTGCGCCGGCGTGAAGCCCGCGGCCGTGCCTGGCTCAGGTATGGGCGGGATCCGGGAGCCCCCGGCCCGATCGGGAGACAGGGGTTCCCGGGGCCTGGATCCGGGGGAGGCGGGTCCGGGATGGGCTCTAGGGGACCCGGCCTGTCTGCGCCCTCTGGCGGTTTCCAGGGACAGTGCACGAGCCCCTGTGCTACCTACTCTCTTTGCAAGGGAAGTTCAAGCCATAGTACTCAACGGTACATCATTTGTTCCTTCTTTCATTTATTCACTCATCCATGCATTCATTCATTCATATTCACTCACTCTACTCAACAAATATTCATTTGACATCATGACATCTGGGCTGTAAACTCCCCCCCCCCATATCAGACTCCTCATGCCAGATAGCATCCAGGGGTTCTCTGTCCCTCTGGTCATCACCAGGCTGCCCCTCCTGAACGTCCCTAGGCACTGGAGATAGAGCAGTGAACCAAACAGACAAGCCCAGTCCTCATGGAGTCGGCGGCATTCTTGCGGTGGAGGCAGGCAGTGACATAATAAGTAAGTACGGTATATTATACAGTTTATTAGAATATGATTAGTTCTATGGAGAAATATGAAGCAGAAAATGAGAAATAGAGTGAGGGTGGGGTTACAGTTTTAGCCAGGGTAACCAGAGAAATCTCTTACCTCACAAGTCTTCCCACTTTAATTGAAAGCAGCAAGAATAACACTTCAAAACTTAAATGAAACTTAAATTTGGCCATGTCCCTCCCCTGCTTAAGACTATCTGTAACTAGGCAATAGTTTCTTAAATATGACATCGAAACCAAAGCAACAAAAGAAAAAAGAATAGGAAAATTGGACATCATCAAAATTTAAAGCTTTCATTTTAAAGAACATCATCAAGAAAGTGAAGAGACAACCCACAGAATGAGAGAAAAAAATTGCAAATCATATATCTGATAAGGTACTTGTATCTAAAATAAATAAAGTCGTGTAATTCAATAATAAGATGACCCAATTTAAAAACAGACAAAGGATCTGAATAGACATTTCTCTAAAAAAGACATACAAAGCCAATAAGTACATGAAAAGATGCTCAACATCATTAGTTATCAGGAAATTGCAAATCAAAATGACAATGAAATACCACTTCACACCCAGTAGGATGGCTATAATTTTTTTTAAATGGAAAATATCAAGTGAGCGTTGGCAAGAATGTGGAGGAAGCAGAACCCTCGTACATTGAGGTGGGAATGTATGTAAAATGGTGTAGCCACTTTGGAAAAGCCTGCCAGTTCCTTAAAAGGTTAAACTTAGAGTTACCATATGATCAAGTAATTCCATTCTTAGGTACATACCAGAGAATTGAAAACATATGCTCACACAAAAATTTGTACATGAATGTTCATAGCAGCCAATAGGTGGAAACAACCCAGCTCATCAACTGAAGAATGGATAAATAAAATGTGATATATCCATATGATGGAGTGTTATTTGGCAATAAAAAGAAATTAAGTACTTATATATGCTACAATATGGATAAACCTTGAAAACATGCTAAGTCAGTGAAACGAGACACAAAAGGCCACATGTCATATGATTCTATTTACATGACATGTTCAGGATAGGCAAATCCATAGAGACAGAAAATAGATTGGTGGTTGCCTGGGGCTGAGAAGATTGGGGGAGGGAGAGTGACTGCTAAAGAGTCAAGGGTTTCTTTTGAGGATGATGCAATTTTCTAAAATTGATCATGATGATAGTTACACAACTCTATGAATATACCATTGAATTGTATACATTAAAAGGGTGAGTTGCATGGTATGTGAGTTATATCTCAGTAAAGCTGTTATATTAAAAAAAAATGCCCATCGCTCCCCATTGTTCTGGGGCAATCAAAGCTCTGCCAAACACAGTCCCATGCCAGCACCTTTGCACTAGCTGTTCCTCTGTCTAGGAAAGCTCTTCCTTAGAATGATGTCGACAGGGCTCACTCCTTCATCTCCCTCAAATGTCACCTGTACAGTGAGTTCTTCTCTGACCACCCTATTTCATATTGCAACTCCCATGCCCCTTACCTGGCTCTGTGTTTTATCCATAATGCTCACTGCCTTTTCACACTGTATATAATTTACTCTTTTTATCTACCGTCTGTTTTCCAACTAGTAGTGTACCAAAGGGAGGGCAATAGGAGTGGTCCACCTTGGGTACAGGAAAAGAGGGGTGCACTGTCTGTGGAGAATTTTAAAAAAATAATAAAACTGATCAAATTTGGCCAAGCTTTTATTATGCCATGTGACAAATTCTCAACAGTATCAGTGATAAACTAATCCTTCCACCCCCAGGAAAAAATTGTTTGGTGGTCTACTGACTGAATTGATGCAATACTGTTGAGTTTGTTTTTAATACTGTTGAGTTTTAATAATATATATGTAAGCTTCAAATTAGATACTTTTATTACTCTTTCCTTTAGTAAACTTTGTATTAGTTTTTTTATTGCTGTGTAATAAATTAGCACAAACTTAGCATCGAAAACAACACATGTTTATTAGCTCATAGTTTCTGTGGATCCGGTCCAGTCATGGCTTAGCTGGGCCCTCTTCTCCAGGGCCTCACCAGGCTGCAATCCATGGGTCAGCCAGGGCTGCCTTCTCATCAGAGACTCGACTGAGAAAAGATCTGCTTTCATCTGCTTGAGGCTGTGGGGGTGAGGTCTTCATTTTCTTGCTGGCTATCATGGGGTTTGCTCCTGGCTCCTAGAGGCCACCTACGTTTCCTTGCCATGTGGCCTTCTCCATAGATCTTCTCACAATGTGGCGATTTATATCTTTCAAAGCTAGCAATGGAGAATCTCTTTCTTTTCAGTCCATGAAGACAGAGTCTTACATAATGTAATGTAAACCTCCTTTGCCATATTTAATTGGTTAGAAGCAAATCCCAGGTCGTGCTCACACTTGAGGGGATTATACAGGCCATGAACATGGGGACTGTCCAACATCTGTTTGCCACAATTTTCTACAGCAGCAGTTCCCAACTTTTTTGGCACCAGGGACCGGTTTCATGGAAGACAATTTTTCCACGGACCAGGGGGCGGAGGGGGGGGAATGGTTTCGGGATGATTGAAGCACATTACATTTATTGTGCACTTTATTTCTGTTATTATTACATCGTGATATATAATGAAATAATTATACAACTCACCATAATGCTGACAGGAGGCAGAGCTCAGGGCTCAGGTGGTAATGCGAGTGATGGGGAGCGGCTGTACATACAGATGAAGCGTCACTTGCTCACCTGCCCTCCGCTCACCTCCTGCTGTGTGGCGTGGTTCCTAACAGGCCATGGACCGGTACCAGTCCGTGGCCCAGGGGCTGGGGACCCCTGTTCTATAGGGAAGTCAATATAGAGAACTCTCAGGTATACACTTGGCCTCTGACATATGAAGACTCAGCTGTGTGTGTTCATTTTGAAAATAAGTTCATAACAATTTGGAATCATTTGGGCTTGTTTCAGTCATTTCTGTGATTCTACATATTCTTGCATTTAAGTAATAGGTTAGAAATTTAAATGATAGCACACTGATTGTAAAGATGAAGAAACTATTCTGTCATTCTACACATCCTTTTGGAGTTTTTGTGTTTAAAAATTTAAAAGAGTGAATCAGGGTATGAACTGTGAGGTATAATATTTTTATTTGGTAAGTACAAAATTTTCATTCACACATGAAATATTTTACTGAATTTGAGTAATATCTTTAAAATGGAAATTTATTCATTTTCAATTATTAATTTTAAAATTAAAGAATAAAATAACGATTCTTACATGATTATTATCAAAAATAATTTCCTGGTAGAGAGGAGGTATAAAAAATTATCCACCCCAGGTGTTGTTACAGAACTGAATGTGGGTTTGGTCGCCTGCCACACAGCAAAGCCAATTTACTGACACTGGGTTGTGGTAAAAGAAAGTACAGCATTTATTTGCAGGATGCCGAAGAAAGAGAAGGGGCAGCTTGTGCTCAAAAGACGGGATCTCCCCGATGGCTTTCAGGGAAGGGGTTTTAAAAGAACATTTGGGGTGAGGGTTGTAGCTCATGGACTTTCTTCTGATTGGTTGGTGGTGAGGTAACAGGGTGATGTTTTGGGAATCTTAATCATCAACCTTCTGGTTCCAACCAGTCTGGGGTCTAGATGCTTGTGGTCAGCATTTAGTCACCATCCTCCACCTGGGTGGGGGTCTTAGTTTCTGCAAACAAAACTTAAAGATATGTGTCAGATTGTTATGTATATCCCTTGAGGAGGGACGGACTCTGTTTTATCACTGAACTATTGTTTCTTGCCCGTTTCCTTTGTTTCTGCGTTCCTTTACTTCCCTAACTAGTAACTGTTGAGTCTGCTCTTTGGAACTCAAGGAAGGCCTAAGAGACCAAAGTCTTTTTCTACAAAAAAGAAACAGAGGACTTTTGTACCTGGGAGGGCCCCACAGGGTCCTGCTTGGTTTCAATCCCCCTTTTCTTTGATACTCCTCAATCCTGAAGGGCACAGGGGCAGGACAAGAAACGGAACAAAATTTTGGATAGAGAGGTTAATCATAAACTTGGTAGGTCCTCACTGCAAGATTAAAGAAGATGGCAGGCATAAAATCTTAACTGTTTAAGGTAAACACCACTTTGATAACCCAGTTAAGGTTCTTCACATATTATTATGTCTGCAGGGAGGCCAAGTAGTGGGTGTGGCCCTGGCTCCTGTAACACACTGTGTCTTTTTTTTTTTTTTTTTTTGCGTTACGCGGGCCTCTCACTGTTGTGGCCTCTCCCCCTGCGGAGCACAGGCTCCGGACGCACAGGCTCAGCGGCCATGGCTCACGGGCCCAGCCGCTCCGCGGCATGTGGGATCTTCCCGGACCGGGGCATGAACCCGTGTCCCCTGCATCGGCAGGCGGACTCTCAACCACTGCGCCACCAGGGAAGCCCACTGTGTCTTTCTTGCTTCAGGACTTTTGCATTTGCTGTTTGCTTAGAATGTTTGTTCATCAGCCCTTCTTATCCTTCAGGGTTCATGTCAAAACCACCTCCTCCATCACCTGTTCTCTGTTAATCCCAGCCCTTGATTCATCTCCTTCATAGCATTGTTAGGTGTTTTAAATAATAATATACTTATTTTAATTCTCCTGTTGGCTACTCCTATGCCTGCCCTACTCTATCCTCTTTTCGAGATTCAGCTCATATATCCCTCTTCCAGGAAGCGCCCCCTGGCCCGGAAGCTGGTCAGATGCCTCCTCTGGGTTTTCCTCCTTTCAGGTCTGATTACTCTGCCTGTGCTTCCCCATCACAGCCCTGACACCTATCCTCCTCTGGTCAATTATCTGTCTTCATCTAAGTACTAGGAACTGTGGAGGCAGGGTCTGGGGCTCTTGTTCATTCATGGGTCTATGACCTCCTCTGGGAGCCCTCCCTGGCCCTCTCTCAGGCTGAATGGGGAACTTGTCTGGGCTCCCAGGTCTTCCACCACGCAGCCTCTGATCACTCAGCCTGTGCTTGCGCTGTCTCATCCATAATCACTCTGCCCTATGCTGCTGTCATAACTGCGCTGGGCTGTTCCTGTCTGGTGATGCAGGGACCACTCTGGCGTGGTCACCTCTGGGTAGGCGCTCAGTGAACTCTGGAATTTAGGAAGAATAAACCCCTCGCCTTCAACGGAAGGCTGAAGCAAGATGGGCAAAAACCACAGGTTTCCAGTATGAGCACGTCTGCGACCTCTCCTCCCACCCAGAGGCCCAATCCAAGAGCGAAGGTGCTCGGACGTGGTCAACAAGCCCACGCGCAAGGGCAGCCAGAGCACCGAGGTTCAACCTGCGAGCGCCGGCGCGCGGTCTAAGCCCCACTGGGGCGGAGCCAACGCAAGTCGCGCCCCTTTACCCCGTGCCAGGGGCGGACCCAGGTGCGCCCAGGGAGGAGGACGGCCGCTCAGGTGCCTGATCCCTGCGCCTGCGCTCTAACGCGTCCCGCCTCGCCAGGTGCGCCCCGCCCCTTCCCTGGCCTTCCACCTTCCGTAGCAGCTTCGAGGTAGCCGCCATTATCTCTGGAGCCCACGGAGCGTCTGGGGCGGGGTGTGGCGGGGTTCTGAAGGGTGGGGGGAGTCCGGGGCAAGCGAGGAGCGAACTAAAGCATCGTGGGCGCAGGAGGCAGAGTGTCCGCACACCAAAGGACCGAGAAAGGTGCTTCCCAGATTCTTCCTGTGTGGCGAGGGGACGCGCGCACCTGAACGCGACACGCTCCAGTGCGCGTGCGCGGAAAGGGTCTTCCCGCACCTGATCGCGAGACCCCAACGGCGAGCAGCTCGAGGCCTCGCTTGGGCGGATCGGTGGAACCCGTCATGGCGCAGCTCTGTGGGCTGAGGCGGTCCTGGGCGCTCCTCGCCCTGCTGGCATCGCTGCTCCTCTCCGGGGCTGAGGCGGCCGACGGAGAACATGCCGTCCACGGTGAGGGCCCGGGCGGGTCTCCTGGGAGCTGTGGAGGGCTGAGAGGCCGAAGGCGGGGCGTTAGGGGCGGGGTCGAGGGGGTAAGTGGGGGTCTGAGGAGGCCCTGGGCAGGGTCTGAGCGGGGAGAATTGGCGGGGGAAGAAGTTGGGGGCGACTTGGTGAAGCTCAGGGTGTGTAGCTAGACTGAACCTTGGGAAAGACGTTTGGGAGCCCTTGGGAGTGAGGACAGGCGGAGGAGCCAGGGCTGGGAAAAGTTTCCTGTGGATGAGGGAGGAGACTAGCGCTGTTGACCAAGAAGAGTGGCAGTGCCCCTTCCTGTGGCAGGAAGGAGGTGAGGGGCCGAACAGAAGACCAGCCTCTTCCTGGCAGAGAAAAGTTCCAAGAAAGCCCAGGGAGGGCAGCCGCAGCGGGTGGGGCTTGGATTCGGTGACCCGGTGGCCGTTTGAGCCTCAGGAAAGAAGCCCTCGCCCCCACCTTTTTGGATATTGGACAGTAGCCTCCTGAGAAACCTTTCTGGTTCAGTTGCAGCAGAATGCCTCCAAGAAGAAGGGTGTTTCTCAGTGACATCCAAAGGAAGGAAAAGCAAAGCAAAAGTGTTGGGGGGAACAAACTTTGTCAGGGTGCAAGGGGTGGGGAGCCTCTTGGTATAAGAAGAATATTGGCATTGAGAAGCTGGGCTTGGATTCCTTGGCCCGGTCCTTAGAGGTTGTTGGAGGGTAAGGCTGTTTCGACCTCTAAACTCTATGGAAGTTTGGCCTGAAAGGTCCTTTTGAACAAGTGTTGGTCTAACCTTACTGCTTCAGACAGCCACAAGGAGGCTTTGAAAATAGATCTCTTGAAAGAAAAATTCGTTGGTTCAGCAAAATTTATTGAGCCTCTGTTATGTGTCAGGGGCAGTGCTGGCAGCAGCGATAACTGTTGTGACTCAGACAAGCCAGGTCCCTGCACTTAGAGAGCTTATATTCTAGTGGGATAGACAGAGACAGGGAGTAAACATTCAAATAAAGAACACTCAGCACAGTATTAAATTAGTAAGACGTAATTGAATGGGGTGAAGTAGACAAACAGGGATGATGTAAGATGATGGGGGCCCCTTTAGCTCTGGTTGTCAGGGGAGGTCTCTGAGGACAGTGACGGCTGAGGTCTAACATGAAGAATGAGCAAGTGGCAGCGACACAGAGGCTTCAGGATCCAATTGGAAGTAGTGGAGTTCAAAGGCCTTGAGGCCGGAGCAAGCTTGGTGGTATTGGAGGAAAAGAGATGACAGCGTGACTAGAGCAGGAGTGTGTTGGGCGGGGGAGGTGGGGGACTGGAGGAGGATGCCAAGTGGGGAAAATAGGCAGGAGCCAGGTAGCTTTATAGGCCAGCATTGTGGATGGAAAGAAAGAAAGCAGGATGTATGTGCACCAAGTCATCGCCTGTGGTGTCTTCTGAAGACTGTTAATTTCCCTATGCCTGAGGCAGAGAGGAAAAATTGAGTTGGGGGATGGGGAGTAGTGTTAAGAGCCAGTGGGGAGAGACTCAGCTCCAGAGAATTAGGAATGCAGGTGTTGCTCATTCTTGTGGTCTGAACTAGAATTTGTCAGCCCTTCTGGACTTTTCTAGAGGAATTAATTATGTTAGGATATACCTTCCAGTTACCTGGCCTGGGACTATATCAAAACTGAGTTTGGGGCTAACATCTGTTGCTTACTTTGAGCTCTTGTGCATCCCTTAATCCTTGAAACAACCTGGCGTGGTGGTGAAGTTACAGATCTTGCCTAAGGTCACACAATAGTAATTGACAAAGCCAGGTCAGGCTGCAGAGGCCTTTTCTGTTTGTTCCCAGTGGCTTCCCCAGCTGCGGCAGCTGGCTGGACCTACTGACCTTTCAGAAGTACTCCTATCTGGCTGGGTGAACTAATGCCCTTGCTTATCTGAAGTTGTATTTGTATGAAAGGTTTCAACAGCGTAATCTGAGGCAGGAGGTAGTTTTTATCCCTCCACCCCTTCTGATTGCTTCGATTTTTCTCAGGAAGCAAGGTCATCCATTAAGAGTGAGGTGTTTCTCCAGCCACACACAGCTGCACAGGTACCTCCAGATGAGTATGGTGGAGGGGAGGGAAGTGTGAAATGAATGTGTATAGGGGGGCGATCATAATGATCTGTGTGAAGACATGAGGAGGCTGAGGGGTAGTGGAAAGGTGGTAGGGCCAGTGGATTGTTGGAGTTGAGATTTTGAAGAGACTGGCCTAGGAAGCTGGGATACAATGGGCAATGAGGGAGATGCATGAAAGTGAGGTTCTGAAGAGGCTGCAATTATTGAGACAAGGTCTAGGGGTGACCATGGAGGGAGCGGCTACAGGGAGGGCAAGATCACTGAAGGAGAGGAGGTCTAGGAACCAAGAGGCCAGGATGGTTGGAGGATCGCCTGTCTGGATATGGAAATCACCAAGACTGATGATGGGAGCAGCAGCGGGAGTGACAGTGAGCCAGGAGCTGAAATCATGGAGAAGTGAGGAGCAGTGACCTGGATCAGCAAATGACCCACAAGGTGGGATACGATTTACTCTGATGATGAGATTCATAACTGGGTGTTGAGGGTGGAGGGAGAATGGTGTAGAAGCAGTGCCCACTTGGAAGGGCACAAGAGAAGCTATATCTTCAGGGGAGAGCTGGGTTCAGTTAGAGTAACAAAGTGAGAAGAATGTTCAGAGAAGAGATGGAAGAACTGAGAGATTTTAAGTTAGGCCATGAGTATCAGAGACTCCAGGAGTTGGGGGAAGGGAGATGCGGACAAAACAGGATGTATGGTGATGAAGGGTAACTGGAGTCTGGGGCTGATGTGGTGATAAGCAAGTGATAGGAGAGTCACATGGTCTCGAGACTGACAATGTTGGTGAGGCACTGGGTGGTGGAGGGCAGATAGGAAGGGGTGTGGGATATAGTGGACATTTGGAGGCTTGGCAAAGTGTCCTGACTCCAGACCTTTGCAGATGGAGGTGGGGGAAAGCTGATACTTCTGTGGGTGTTCAGGTGTTCGTAGCATTCAGGGAGAGTGCCAGCCTGCATGGAAGCACGTAGAGATTATAAACTGGCTGTTCCCAGCAGGCCTCAAACGGGCTTTATGTGACTTGTACAGTTTCTAGGATTGAGAATTTTTTATGAAATATTTTTATTTTTGGCTTTGCCTGAAAAACCTGAAGATGTGGCGGTGCCAGTCCAGTGTTCCCACATAGCACCCATGGGGTGGCGCCAAGTACTTCTTTTGGCAAGGTCAAAGAAGACTGTCTTTCTCAGCCTGTATTTATTCACTTGGGCTGCCCTCTGTGTCGTCTAAGCATTAGAGTTGTGACTCCCATGTTAAGAGTATGCCCCATTTAGGAAACAAAGGTAGACGAAACATGATAGCTACTTATACACTGCACAGTGCAGTGAGTGTGTGAATGTGTGGTATTGTTGTGAGGGAACACCCCGTGTCAGGTGGCCACAAGTGTGCATGATTGTTTAATCTCTTCTCGGGTGATGAGTCCTGGTATTTGGAGTGCCCCCAAATATATAATCTCGATCAATACAAAGGCAGATAATATATTCCTTTTCAGAATAGAACCTCAGAAATTCCTGTTAGGAGTGGTCAGTTAAGTGCAGTTCCTGCTGCCAATAACTTATGCATCAGAACTTGTGGAAATGGTTCCTTCGCTCATAGCCCTTTGTTGATTGTTCTTGGGAATTTCCACTGGAGACAAGTGCAGCAGCATTCATGTGAGAGCCTCCACCACACTTTGAAGTGATCTTCCATGAGCATCAACCTCTTCGATTAATTAGTTTCCCCAGAACTTTGACTGAAAGAGTGAACTTTCCAGTAAATCTCCAAGAGGCATGTTACTAGTCACCACTCCTTTTTCTTCTCCTCACCCCCATAGACAGTTGTAAACTGAGTGGCCAAAGAGAAGATGACAGATGAGATGGAAAGTGCAGCTGGTGTTGGTGATCAGCTGGGAGTTCTCCAACGTAGCATCTCGTAGTATTCTTGTCCTTCACAGAGAAGGCACTTGTTTAACTCGCAGGCAAGACAGTTTAGTTCCAGGACACTTTGAAATATTTATTCAGCACATATTTATTGAACACCTGCCAAGTGCCAGGCACAGTTTTAGGCCCTGGAAACAAAGCACTGAATGAAACAGATGACACCCTCCCGCCCCTATCCATGGCAGTTACATTGTAATGAGAAGAAGATAATACAATAAATAAATGAACAATGAATAGATGACTTGGTGATGAGTACTATAAAGAAAAGTAAGGTGGGGGGAGGGATAAATTAGGAATTTGGGATTAACAGCTACACACTACTATATATAAAATAAACAACAAGGACCTACCATATATCACAGGGAACTGTATTCAATATCTTGTAATAACCTATAATGGACAACAATCTGAAAAAGATATATATGTATATAAAACTGAATCACTTTGTTGTATACCTTGAAACATTGTAGGTCAACTATACTTCAATTAAAAAAAAAGAAAAAAGTAAGGTAAGGTTTGGTGTGCTTAGTACTAAAAACATGGCCTCTGAGGCTCAAATGGTGACTATACCTGAAGAACATTGAGGGGCTTGCCTTTAGGTCCACTGAGGGAAAGTGGACCCTTGCCACCAGAAACATTCCTTTGCCCTGGTCAGTATTTGAGAAGTCAGCCTGTAATAGAGAAAGCCAGCGCCCAACCTGTTTCTCATTTTACCTATCCCCAGAGTCATTTGCAACATTCAGGCTTGTCTTCAGGTAGCTGGCCAGGCAGCCAAACCTCTGCTTGCCATGTCCTGAGACTGACAGGCCAAATAAGGGATGAGGTAGCTTGTGATTCATGTGAGGCAGGAGAGAACCCTGAAGGGGTCACACTGAAATGACTTAACTTAACCCCAGGAGGCCTTGGTGGCCCATTGGTCACATGACTAATGAGGAATTTGCAAATGACCCCAGGAGCATTAGTGTGTCGATTATGGATGTCCTTGTGTGATCCTGGTCACAAATGTCATTTCACTTGTTTCTGACAAGACCTTTTTGAAAACTTATGAAGGAGTGCTGGAACTTGGATGCTGAGGCCCAGGAACTTTGGAGTTAGTTACTTTGAAGTTTATTTGAAGCACATTTTTCATGATTGGAAAGCCATTTTAGAAATGAGGGCAAGTGTTTGAGATGGATCTCACCAATGGGGTCCTGGGTCCCTGGCCTCAGAAGCCCCGTAATCTGAAGTTCCTGAGTTCATATTTGGTACTTTGTCCGTGTTTATTCCAGGGTCAGTCATTTAGAGTCTAGGACATGTTCGGGGTGGGGGTGGGGATGAAATAATATTAGCTATTATAAGGGCTCTCAAAGGGCTACATAGATAACTATATGTCTGTGGTATTGAAATTTAGTGTGGTGCTTAGGAAAAACACGTCTACAAAGGCTCCTGGGGTGGGGTGGTAATGGAAAAAAAGGTTGAGAAACATTGCTCTCGGTAGAGGGTCCATTAGCTGTAATCAGTTTCTGAAAATGGTCCATGTTTCAAAAAAGGTTAAGAACCCCTGAATGTGAATTAACAGACAATTCCATGAAAGACTTTGAAACTACTGTTTCCTTACAAATTTTTTTTTTTTTAACATTTAGGACCTTTTTCTAAAATTTGTTTGTTTGTTTGTTTTGGCTGCGTTGGGTCTTTGTTACTGCCCGCGGGCTTTCTCTAGTTGCGGTGAGCGGGCTTCTCATTGCGGTGGCTTCTCTTGTTGCAGAGCACGGGCTCTAGGCGCACGGGCTTCGGTAGTTGTGGCACGTGGGCTCAGTAGTTGTACCTCACAGGCTCTAGAGCGCAGGCTCAGTAGTTGTGGCGCATGGGCTTAGTTGCTCCGCGGCATGTGGGATCTTCCCGGATCAGGGCTTGAACCCGTGTTGACTGCACTGGCAACCGGATTCCTAACTACTGCGCCACCAGGGAGGCCCTTCCTTACAAATTACTCAGATGGAGCACTGTGATTCTAGTTATGAATTTAGGTAAGGGTAGAATTTATAGTCCTGCTTGAGTGATGAGTATGAGGTGACAGTGGCTAGGAGTGGTGGTTTGCATTGTGCTGATAGTTTATGGAATGTAAACCTTTATATCTAAATATTTTATATCTAAAATGCCAAGATTATATATCTGAAACAACAAGATTTTATGAGCCTTATAATTTAAGTTGGATTTGTCATTGTAGATGTTCTTTCCTCATAAATACCTAGGGGTTATTTTAAAGTTTCTGAATGACTTATCCTAATAATGACAACTTCCAGGCACCAGAACCTAGAGGATGTGGGTAGTTAGTAGCTTTCTGTACTGGAAACAGAAGGCTTCAAGTATGTAGAACCTATGCAACTAAGCAAAATAGCTGGATTTATAGGTCACCTTGAAATAAGACTGACTGTAAAATAAATGTCAACTTGGAATTTGGCACAGTAGAATTAAAGGAGCCTTGAATATCGGCCTCCCTGGTATTCAGTACCTCTTCACTGACACAGAGCTTTAATATTCTCTCATTGCTCGGTGAAAAGATAACTTGAAGTCCAAATGGGTAACCAAGGCATAATTTTTCTTATTTTCTTGTCTCCGACCTCTTAATCTCCTGATACTGTAGTGTTGCAGGACTTTGATCTGTGTGATAGTCTGCCATTGTCTTACTGTAGGTGAAGATAAGGAATTTTGTGTCTTCAGGCACGGCAGGTGGTTGCACAGCAGAAAAACAAAGGGAAGGAGTGATGGTTGGGTTGGTTTGATCAACTCACTGACTTGAGTTTGTACCTTGGTTTTCCATTTCCCCTCTATCCTGTCAGTCACCACGTTCCGTTGGACTCACTAGTGAAATGTGTCATCCTTCCCTTTATCTTCATTCCCACTGTTCCTACAGTAGTCTGGTCTTCATAAAAATATAATATCTACTACTTATTCAAAGCTCTGTGCCAAATGTTTTAAGCTCTTATAATGGAGTAAAAAACGCCTTTAATTTTCACAACACTCTTAATGATTGGTCCCTGTGTCAGAGAAGTCCCTTCCATTTGAATTGTTTTTAAGAAATGCATCTGCAAGTCCACAGAATTTAACTCAATGGGACCTATGGAGGGAAAGCCAGCTGAATCTCCCCACTTGATTACTCACCAGTGAATTCAAATTACATTGAGCAAATGCCCTTTCCCAGACAGGCCATGGTCAAGATAACCTCAAGATTAATAAATGGTGCATTCCACAGCAGGAAACAAAAATCTAGGTGCCACAAAATGGGACTTATTGCTAACAAACTTGTCAAAAAGCATTTTTATACTAAGTAGATCCAGAATGGGTACAAATCACACAGAGAGGCCTTCACTTCAACTTGGGCTGAGTTGTATTTATACTGTCCTCAAGTTAGTTCTCTTGCTGACATTTCAGATTTCACTGTAACCTGAAGGAGTTTTAAAGAGGAAACTCTCCTGTTTACTACAGAGAATATTTCTGATACAAGATGTATGGGTTTTTCCACATCAAGCAGTTCTCAGCAGACACGGATTGGGTGTTTGGCAATTTAACTCAATTCTGAAACCGCAGGGAGTGAGCACAGATCCTGTAGGTTAGGGGCTCAGTCTCTCAAGACTCCCTCTCCCCCCTCAAATGCCAGTCAAAGTCCGAGGTTGTCCCCTGTCATTTTCACCAACCTGCTATAAATCAAGGGTTGCCATGACCCCCTTGGATCCAATTGGCTAGAGTGGCTCACAGAACTCAGGGTAACACGTTTACCAGTTTATTATAAAGGATACAAATCAACAGCTAAATGAAGACAGAGGTTTGGAAGGGTTCTCAAGTGTAGAAGCTTCTGTCCTTGTGGAGTTTGGGGTGAGCCACCCTTTTGGCATGTGGATGTGTTCACCATCCCAGAAGCTCTCCTAACCCCTTCAGTTGGGGTATTTTATGGAAGCTTCATCACATAGGCATGATTGATTATTAACTCAGTATTCCACCCCTCTCCCCTCCCCGGAGAATAGGGGGTGGGGCTGAAAGTTCCAACCCTTTAATCTTGCCTTGGTTTTTCTGACAACCAGCCCCCATCCTTTTTTTTCTTTTTTGGCCGTGCCACAAGACTTGCAGGATCTTAGTTCACCAACCAGGGATTGAACCCGGGTCCTCTGCAGTTAAAGCGAGGAGTCCTACCCTCTGGACCGCCAGGGAATTCCCCCAGCCCCCACCCTGAAGCTTTCTAGGGCTCCCCCAGCCACTATCATCTCATTGGCATACAAAAAGGCAATCGTACTACTACAGAGATTGCCAGGGTTTTAGTTCTTGTGTCAGAAACGTGGGTCAAAGAACAAATATTAGAACATGCTCCAGCTCTCAGGAAATTACAAGAGTTTTAGGAGCTCTGTATCAGGAAGGGCAGGCGGGGAGGGACCAAATACATATTTCTAATTATGTCACAGATATGATAGGTCTATAATCAGAGCTTTGCCTTATCTTCCTAAGCCTCCCAAGAGCCTGATTTCGATACTCTAAGCCTCTAAAATCTGTACTTTTTTTTGATTAGCCAGGCCTAAATCAGAGAATATGGGGCTTGCCGAATTGAAGAATACTGGGTTTATACATTTTCCAGCTTTATTGAGAGGTTTATACATTTTTGTTGCATGTATTATTGTTCCCTTATTATGAATGAGGAAATGGGTGGGCAGGGAGGTTAGGAAAGCTGCCTCCCATCCCCACCCCGAAACAGTGGGCTAGTAAGAGGCAGCCAGGAATTCCTGCACACACTGGTCCTTTACCAGAACAGCTTCCTACAGGCCCTGTCCTCTCATCTGTCCTACACACTTTTGCCAAGTGACTCTTCCTTATTGTGTCACTTCCCTATACCAGAGCCTTTGCTCATTTTCTTTGTACCTTGTGTGGCTTACAAGCCCTTTGAATTTAGGGTGTGATTATAATATTTTACCTTGTGTGATTTTCTTTCTATTCTTCTTCTATCCAAGCCAGTCTTGTGGCTCTAACTTAATTGTTTTTTGTTTTTTTTGCGGTACGCGGGCCTCTCACTGTTGTGGCCTCTCCCACTCGGAGCACGGGCTCCGGACTCGCAGGCTTAGCGGCCATGGCTCACAGGCCCAACCGCTCTGCGGCATGTGGGATCTTCCCGGACTGGGGCATGAACCCATGTCCCCTGCATCAGCAGGTGGACTCTCAACCACTGCCCCACCAGGGAAGCCCTCTAACTTAATTGTAAACCCCTGGAGGTCAAGGACTACATTCCCAGTGGGTGCCTTCTATGTAGGATGGCTACTCAGCTCAGTTTACCTTGGAGGGTTCCAATTTATGCCACTGTGTTTCCCACGGTAACTATTAAGAATACCCCTTTTCGGGCTTCCCTGGTGGCGCAGTGGTTGAGAGTCCACCTGCCGATGCAGGGGGCGCAGGTTCGTGCCCTGTCCGGGAGGATCCCACATGCCGCGGAGCGGCTAGGCCCGTGAGCCATGGCCGCTGGGCTGCGCATTCGGAGCCTGTGCTCCGCAGAGGGAGAGGCCACAACAGTGAGAGGCCCGCGTACCACACACACACCAAAAAAAGAATACCCCTTCTCACTCTGAAAAGTGTCTTAATCTGGAGGATAAATTATATGATCGCCCTATTTACATATATTAGCTATTCACCAAACACTTGTTGCTTACTACTGTTCAGGATACTAGGGAATTTAGTACCTTCAGTTTTATTTACCATGAAATATTTAACTGAAAAATTTAAGCAAACAAAAGGGATGACAATAATCCACTCTCCAGATAAAACCCTTAAAGAAAATACGAGTAATGCATTCACAAAATTAGAATACTCAAATTGTACTAAAAGATACACATGGAAAAGAAAAACTGGAAAAGCTTCTCTCTCCTTTAGTCACTTTCCCTAAAGGTAGATTCATATCTAAATTAAAAATTTAAAAAGGAATCATAATATGTAAACCATTCTTTTGCTGTTCTTCTCTCAGACACTTTTCTATACCAGCACATACGTAGTTGTCTATTTTTTTGTTTGTTTTTTTGTTTTTGTTGTGTTTTTTTTGCACAATGCGGGCCTCTCACTGTTGTGGCCTCTCCCGTTGCGCAGCACAGGCTCTGGACAAGCAGGCTTAGCGGCCATGGCTCTCGGGCCGAGCCGCTCCGCAGCATGTGGGATCTTCCCGGACCAGGGGATGAACCCGTGTCCCCTGCATTGGCAGGCGGACTCTCAACCACTGCACCACCAGGGAAGCCCCAGTTGTCTATTTTAAACAGCTCTGAGTATTCGATTATGTGGATGTCTCACAGGTTATTTCACTAGCACGAACAGGGTGTTCTGGTGGTGAATTTTCAGCTGTTGTAGGTCTGCGCACCAAGCCCTTTGTGGATATGGCAATAGTTGCCCCTGTTCTTTGAAACTCTTGAATTAATTGATTCTTCTTCTTTACTTTTTGATACTGAGGAGTGAAGTGTATTCTCTCCTATTTTTTTGGTATAAAATAGTAATTTCAGATGTCTGAGGATTATTGTAGCAAATCATTTCCCTTAGCCATTATCCTTAGAATTCTAAGTGGCTTTAATGAAAAGAATAGAGCTGCTTTTAGTGATGGAAGGGTGTGCTGCAGCATTTTTGGCAAAGGATTAACCTGAGGAAGGCGTGGTCAGTGTTGTCATAGAAATGTGAGCCCTAGGAGTCTATGTGATAGCATCTGACCACACCTGTAGGACGTGCTGAGTTCTGTGATATGACAGGGGGTGGGGCGTGTGGAAAATCTGAGCAGGGTGTTTTTAGCAACACTCTCTAAAGAAGTGATGGGCAAAGTGCAGCTCGTAGTCACTGCCTACATATGGCCTCCACGCTAAGTATGGCTTTTGCGTTTTTTTAATAGTTGAAAAAAATCAAAAGAATATTTTAAGGCGTAAAAATTATATGAAATAAATTTTTATTGGAATGACAGCCATGGTCATTCATTTACATATTGCCTTAGGCTGCTTTCATGCTACCATGACAGAGTTGAATACTTAGGCTAGGTGACCCATGAAGCTTGAAAGAAAGGCAGTCCTTGCTTTGCACAGTTTTCAACATGCACAGATTTCAGTTACTACAATAAACTAACTGTGAGTACTTGGGTACAGCACAAGTTTCAGCTACTAGCTCTTCAGTCACAAATCATTGTGTAAATTACACATATGCATAGTGATTGGTCACTGCACATCTGTTACTCACTTCATACACAGCAAAGCATGTAGTTGTGTTGCTTCCTTCTTTCCCGGTATACGTGACAGTTTACAAAAATGGTTAATCACTAGAGGAAGTTGGCCAAAAAAAACCCACCAAAGTGTAGCAAAGAGAAGAAGTGATAACACTGGAAGTGAAATTCCAATTGAACATAAATGGAGTGATAGAAGAATGAATTAACTGTGGGAATGTGGACACTGCTTGCCATTTGAGACCGGATATGCAGCCAGAGGAGCTTATCGACAGAAATGAGGAAAGTAGTTGTGACAATAAAAGGATGATCCAGTGGAAGTGTCGCTGGCAGAAACTTCCAGAAAAAGTCAAGCAACTCTCAGCAGTTTTGTGTCATCGAAGGGCAAAGGATAAAATGCTGGAAGCTGATCCAAACCTAGAAAGAGGTGTGACACTTCACTAAGGCGAACTGAGAAGATGCTTGTTGTGTATCATGAGTTATATGAGTAAAGACCTTCACAAGCACTGTTCACACTACTCCTGGCGACTTATTTATTTACAAAGAAGATTAAACACTTCTATTCTCAAGTTTTTTTTTTTTTTTTTAATAAACTTATTTATTTTAGGCTGTGTTGGGTCTGTTGCTGCGCGCGGGCTTCTCATTGCGGTGGCTTCCCTTGTGGCGCACAGTTGCTCTGCGGCATGTGGGATCTTCCCGGACCGGGGATCGAACCCGTGTCCCCTGCATTGGCAGGCGGATTCTTAACCACTGCACCACCAAGGAAGCCCCAATTCTCAAGTTTCTGATGTTTTAACTTATAGCGTACTAAATAAATATTCTTTTTTTTTTTTTTTTTTAATTCTATACCTTTACAGCCCACAGTTTTTCGTTTTAAAGGTCACGGAACACTCATAATTGTTCCCATTGCTGTGCATGAGTTCACACTATTCTGCCTGTGTTTACTATTTGGCCCATCATAAAAAGAAGTTTACTGACCTTCGCTCTAGAGAAAACAGATGGGGGGAGGAGAAGGACCATTTCATGAGTGGCTCCAAGCTTGTGAGGTGATCCAGGGCTTTCTTATTAGTATACAGTGAGGCAAGAAGTTGGTGTTCTTCAGTTTACAGCACCCACGGGAGTAAAAAGTATATCAAGGGACTTCCCTGGTGGAGTGGTGGTTAAGCATTCCCCTGCCAATGCAGGGGACACGGGTTTGATCCTGGTCTGGGAAGATCCCACATGCTCCGGAGCAACTAACCCTGTGCACCACAACTACTGAACCTGCGCTCTAGAGCCCGCGATCCATGGCTACTGAAGCCCGCGCACCTTGGAGCCCGAGCTCCGCAACAAGAGAAGCCACCTCAATGAGAAGCGCGCACACTGCAACGAAGAGTAGTCCGCGCTCGCCGCAACTACAGAGTGCCTGCACACCGCAATGAAGACCCAACGCAGCCAAAAATAAATAAAGAAATAAAAAATTAAAAAAAAAAACCTCAAGCAACTTTAGAACCAGAGAAACCTGTTTTCTGTGACAAAGACCAGTCTGTTTGGCAATTTTCTAATAGCCAGTGTTCAGAATGCCTGCCAGGGTTTTGTAATTTAGGTTCATATGTCAGATATTGTGTGATTTTAATCATTTTTAATACTTTCCAAGAGAATGTTACTGTTTCCTAAAGTCAGGAATTCCATGTTTCCATATTCTGAAGCAAGTGTATCCAAATTTGGTGCCCTTCAGCTTTTCCCTGATTTTCTTATTCTGTTTTGAAAACGTATAGAACGTATTTAATTTTGCACTAGCATTTGTGAGCACAGAAATAGAACTTGAAACATATTTTTCATGATTGTTTTCCAAAACTATTCTGAGACCAGTATATCATTTTGTCATCTCTTAATAAGAACAGTTATTTATTAAGGAATAACTTCCTGAAAATTGTCCAACCGATTCCCCTCAGCCTTGGCCAGTTCTTTGGTATGGTGCTATCTATGACCCTGTCATTGAGTGTCGCCATAAACAGGCCTAGCAGAGGGCCTGGCCTTGGTGAGCCCTCCAGTTGTGATGAAGCCTTGAGGAATGTTTTGGCTTTTAGGCAACTTCAGTTTCATGTTTCTCCCACTGCCCGTCACTATAGTGGTTTTTTTCTTTCTTTCCATCCAAGGGGTCGTTTTGTTTGTGCCTGTGCTCTCTGATCAGACCAGTTTGAATTCATATACAGCTCTGCTGCTTGCTTAGCTTAACCTACCCAAAGCCTCAGTGTTCTGCTTTGTAAAGGGCGGGGGTGGGGGTGTTACTGCATGAGTCACAGTTTTATTGTGACTATTAGAAATCGTGCATAGAATGTGCCTGGCATCAGGCTTTGTGAAGGCAGTGAAACGGGGTGTCAAGAAATAAGTCACGCTCTGCTTTTTGGTTCATTTTGATTTTAAGCTGGGTCTACCAAAGTATAGTATTTTGACTTTTTTGAAGTTTTTTTTTTTTGGCGGTACGCGGGCCTCTCACAGTTGTGGCCTCTCCCATTGCGGAGCACAGGCTCCTGTCGCACAGGCTCAGCAGCCATGGCTCACGGGCCCAGCCTCTCCACGGCATGTGGGATCTTCCCGGACCAGGGCACAAACCCGTGTCCCCTGCTCGTCAGGCAGACTCTCAACCACTGCGCCACCAGGGACACCCGCTGGCTTCTCTTTGTTGTGGAGCACGGGCTCTAGGCCTGTGGGCTTCAGTAGTTGTGGCATGTGGGCTCAGTAGTTGTGGCACGTGGGCTCAGTAGTTTTGGCTCGTGGGCTCTAGAGCGCAGGCTCAGTAGTTGTGCACAGGCTTAGTTGCTCCGTGACATGTGGGATCTTCCCAGACCAGGGCTCGAACCCATGTCCCCTGCATTGGCAGGTATATCCTTAACCACTGCGCCACCAGGGAAGTCCCAGCTCTGGCCTTTCAGTGCTAAGCTCCCCTTGGCCCAGTTTGATGGGAACATATCCAGGAGGGTCCTGCAGTCTATTTTTTTGCCTTTGAAAGTCCTTTTTCTATACTGGATGTCTGTGTGTTTGATAATGGGGGCAGGGACAAAATCAACACGCAGCTGAAATTCAGTTCAGTCTGGTGGGTTGGTGTCTTTGTTGTTAGATGATGCCTTCCTATACAAAGAAGGAATCACTAGGTAAGCCTGATGGCGACACTTCAGAAACAGTTCACAGAGGAACTGTGCTGCAACTTAAGGCTCTGGTTCTCCTCTTGGGGCTCTGGAAAGCTGTGGGCCTTCTCCTACAGGTCTGTGCATGTTCTGTCTTGCCAGAATTGCCCTGCCAAGCTAACTGGTCTCTGGTTGGTTGTATTTTAGATTTTTGCCGAGTTTCGAAGAGTGTGGGAAAATGCCGGGCCTCCATCCCTAGGTGGTGGTACAATGTCACTGATGGATCCTGCCAGCAGTTTGTGTATGGAGGCTGTGGAGGGAATGACAATAACTACATGACCAAGGAGGAGTGTCTTGCAAAGTGTGCTGGTGTCACAGGTAAGACAGTTCTGTTGGGGAAGTTTTATTATCTAGAGACACTTTATTAATTGGGACATAGCTGCCTTTTGCTCTTTGCCAGTTCTTCACTGCTGAAACTGGGAGACGTTTTTAAAAGCAGAAGAAACAGGCACAGTGTGAAGGTCGCCCACACGGTGGTTTCACAGCGGTACCCTCCCTCCTCTTCCCAGAAAGGGGAGAGTAGGCCGCAGACTGAAGCCAGGGGAGGGGTGACATGACTGCGTCTTCTCCCCAACTTCCCTTCTCCCACTACTGAGAGCAGGTCCCACGCCAGGCCTGGTTTGAGCAGAGTCCTCCAGGTCTACTCAGACGGGCTGCCCCCCTTGCTTCCAAAGCATTTGGGTTATTTTTACCTTTGGGACAAATGACTTGAGGAGCTCACCCAGCCAGCCAAGTTATGAATCAAGTTAAAACTAGAACATACTTCTGGAACCCATCCTTCTCTCAGCCTTCGTGAGGGATTCTGTGGAATCAAGATACTGTTGACCCTGAGAGCGTCCCAGTGTAAATAAAAAAATCGTAAAGCCCCACAACAGTGTGCACTGGCTCTGAACAGAGCCTCGAGGGACTCCTTGAGACCTGATGGCAGGGCGATATTGGTCCTCTGGGGCCTGATCCTTCCTAGGTGTTCCAGAGAGCCGCTGATTGGGCCAGCCAAACTGTCAAAGATTTTCATTGGCGATTTCCTTAACATTGTTACGGGACTTCTTGCATCCTTTCCCGACAGCTTGGTGTCAATGTTTGGACTCTGGATTATGATTCTGTGTCAGAATGTGCTGGTGCCCTCAGTGCTCACCGCACTGGCTGTAGTCTCTCTTGGCTTTGAACTCTGCATTCAGAAATCAGATAAGCTTGTGAAAGTTGTGTGTAAAGAGAGGAAGACAACAGTGGTCTTGGCTGTGAACTGCGGTTTAAAACATAATGCGCAGACACACAAGCCCAGCAGTGACTGAGTGCCTTGAGGAACGTTTTATTGATCTTTGTGTGCCCAGTGCCCGGCAGGCGCTCAACAAGTGTTTGGAGAGCCGAAGTGGCTGGTATTAGTTTTGGATTGTACAGATGAGTTCCTCACTTTTGGGGCGGGGGTGGGGGGGCAACTGGCAACCTTACCAGATGGTGATGGAGAAAAATACGGTTTTCCGCTATCAGCTGCGGTCCAATCAGGAGTTGACAGTAGCAAATGTACATTCCGTTCTGGTTACTCCTTGGTTTCTCAGGGGGAAAGTTAAGTTTTAAGAACACAAGCAGTGGACAGTGGGCATTAAGGCGGCATGTCTCTGCAAGGAGCCACAGGGTGTAGTGTTTTGCTGGGAGAAGGCAGACAGCTATCTTCCTAGAGGTCAAGCCAGAGTCTGGCCCCAGCCTTGAGGTCCCGGAAAGCTCATTTGCTGGCACCCGAGCGTGGCTGCACTGCACAGCTCCTGAGGCGTTCTCTTTGGCAACATATTTTCTCCCAGGCAGGCAAGCTCTGTGGGGAGCCAAATGATAATGAGAATGCCAGTTTATTAATTAATTATAATGAGAACCAGAACCACCAAAGGGACCAGACACTTCTGTCCCTGTGCCTGCACCCTTAGTGTGTGTAGGCAAACCTCTCAGCGACATTCCCAGAACATTGCTTGATGAGGGGAGAGGCAGAACTGGGGGAGCTGCTTTGTGATGGGAACGTGTAATGGCATCAGGTTAGGCCAGCCCCACGCCTCTGCACAAGGGAGGGTTCCTCCCTCCTGGACCCTGCCAGCGCTCCCTTTTTTGCATTTCCACCCACCCTCTTAGCTTTGTGTGTGTGCAAGATAAAATATACATAACATGGGCTTCCCTGGTTGCGCAGTGGTTGAGAGTCCACCTGCTGATGCAGGGGACACGGGTTCGTGCCCCAGTCCGGGAAGATCCCACATGCCACGGAGCGGCTGGGCCCGTGAGCCATGGCCGCTGAGCCTGCACGTACAGAGCTTGTGCTCCGCAACGGGAGAGGCCACAACAGTGAGAGGCCCACGTACCACGCAAAAAAAAAAAAAAAAATATATATATATATATATATATATATACACATAACATAAAATTTAGCATTTAACCATTTTTAAGTGCACAGTTTAGTAGCATGAAGTACATTCACAGTGCTGAGCACACCCTTCACTTTTTTTTTTTTTTTTTTTTTTTGCGGTACGCGGGCCTCTCACTGTTGTGGCCTCTCCCATTGCGGAGCACAGGCTCCGGACGCGCAGGCTCAACGGCCATGGCTCACGGGCCCAGCCGCTCCGCGGCATGTGGGATCTTCCCAGACCGGGGCACGAACCCGTGTCCCCTGCATCGGCAGGCGGACTCTCAACCACTGCGCCACCAGGGAAGCCCCACCCTTCACTTTTTAAAAAATATTTATTTATTTATTTGGTTGTGCCAGGTCTTCGTTGCAGCACGTGGGCTCCTTAGTTGCAACAGGCAGGCTTTTTAGTTGCGGCAGGTGGGCTTCGTTGTTGCGGCACGCGGGGCTCCTTAGTTGTGGCCTGCGAATTATTAGTTGCAGCATGCATGTGGGATCTAGTTCTCTGACCAGGGATTGAACCCAGGTCCCCTACATTGGGAGTGCCTAGTCATTTTTTTTAATGCACCTGTATCTTTTTTTTTTAAATAAATTTATTTATTTACTTATTTATTTATATTTGGCTGCATTGGGTCTTCATTGCTGCACGGGCTTTCTCTAGTTGTGTCGAGCGGGGGCTACTCTTCATTGCAGTGCACGGGCTTCTCATTGCGGTGGCTTCTCTTTGTTGAGGAGCACAGGCTCTAGGCACATGGGCTTCAGTAGTTGTGGCACGCGGGCTCAATAGTTGTGCCTCACGGGCTCTAGAGTGCAGGCTCAGTAATTGTGGTGCACGGGCTTAGTTGCTCCGTGGCATGTGGGATGTTCCCGGACCAGGGCTCGAACCTGTGTCCCCTGCATTGGCAGGCGGGTTCTTAACCACTGGGGAGCACATAGTCTTATCCACTGCGCCAGCAGGGAAGTCCCACGGCCTTCACTTTTTTAATTCATTGGGTGAGTTAATACAGTTCAACAGGTTATTTGGCCCTGGAAGCCATTCTGTCTTTTTATAATGTCATTTCACACGTCTTTGCTCTGATTCCCAGCTGGTTGATCTTAAAATTTAACCCACAAGGACAGTCTTGGTTCCTTATTTTCCAAGTTCTGGCAGGTTTGTGGTCCAGCATGTGCACTGAAGGGCCCACATAAAGGAGAAATGGGAGTCGCTGTGAGAGGCACACAGGCCCAAGCCTCCTCAGGGATACAGCTTGCTTTGTTTCACCAGGCAATCTTGGAGGTACACTTTCTCACTGTGCTCTTCATTTGTCCTCGTGTAGTAAACACCATCCATGATCTGTCCAGGAATGGAGCACATTCCTCTGTCCCAAGTGGTAGGTTCTGAAAAAGACCCAGGATGGAGTGAGGGCCATGCAGATGGCTAATGTGAAAGGACATTTGTAATTTGGGCATTGTACAAGGGCTTCCACCTCCTGGTTCTGTTTACTCACAGCTGGCGAACAGGGGCTCTGCCTGGGCTGCCAGCTTCCGGCTCCTGGCCAGCATCCTTGCGCTGGGGAGTTCAGCAGCCAAGAGGGCTGAGGGATTCTACAGTGCTTCCTGGCTGACCTCGGCTTCCTCCTGGGGGATAAGGGATTGTGGCTCAGACCCCTTCCCCCGCTTTGGGCTGGCTTCCAGTCCCCTGGCCTCAGCCTTCGTGCTGTCTTCACTGCCCTATCCCACCTCCTTGCTTGCTGTATCTCCTTTGCTCCGTGTCGTCCTTGCTGTCCGTCTCCCTCCCTGTGCTAAGAGTCCTCTGTCTTCTGCCACCCCCGCCTCCATTCCCACTGCAGTCCTTGACCTGGAGCTTTGTGTTAGCTTGCTTTGTAGTGCCGACAGCAGCTGCCCCATTCCTCCTTTATGCTTAAAGGCCTCTGCATCAGGAGCCGGGGGTGAGTGGTTCAGATGCACTGGGAAGTCCAGTCCAGCTTTCCCAAAGGCCAGTCCCCAGGCAGTGGGTTCTGCCGGGCGAGACCTGCTGTGGAGGGAGGGAGTCCGCCCCTACCCCATTTGAGGATGGCCCCCAGTCAGCCACTGGCCACACACTGGTTGCACTCTTGATTCTGGTCCTTTGACTCTGACCTCAGCACCCACATGAGAGTGAGCATTTATTAGTTCAGTGGATTTGCAGAATGCTGAGAGTTAGGTTAAAGTCACTTTCCCGTTTTGCTAGGCTAGGAATCCTGTGACTGTCCTGACCATTGCTTTGCCTGGGTTCATTGCTTATTCCCAGGCTGGCCTCTGCAAGGTCATCCAGAGCCATGGGGCATCATAACTGGCATCATAACTCTGGTTTCTGTCCTGTTTCAGAAGAAAATTCCCCCAAGAGAATAAGGGACCCTCCTCCCTGTGTCAGAGAGTGGACACCTCTGGTCTTCCTCATCACCCCAGAAACTGTGGCTGGGATTAGTTTCCATAGTAACCCCTGAGGTGACAGGCAGGCTTCCCCATCCAGCATTCATTCTGTGTGTGCCGTAGAGCCCATTAGGACTGGGAGGTGATGGAGCAAAGCTGCCCACAGAGGGGGGCTCCACTCCCTTCCAGGTGCCAGAGTGTCTACGCTCCCTCGGTGGGCCCTTTTAGACTCAGCCCCAGCTAGGCGACGTGTCCTGTGTCCATTCCAGCCTCCCTGACACGGATGTTTGTGTTTCAGTTCCCAGAAGGCAGGATTCTGATGACCTGTCCGGTGATATTTTCAACTACGAAGGTATACCTCTTAAAAAACATGTTTTCTTACTTCATTGGGAATTGAGACACACGTGAGGATTTCCATGACGGGTATCGTAGAGCAGGGCTTGCCGGCCTTTCCCAGGTGTTAGGACTCCTGAGCATGCCCTGGGGCAGCAGGGAGCAGGACGTGCCCCAGCAACCCCTCGGCCTCCCACCGGCCGCGCTGTGGGCGGGATGCTGTAGCCCTGCCTCAGGGTCCCTGACTGTGACATGAGGGGCCTAGTGGAGACCCCTCTGAAGGTTCAGAGACCGAGTTAGCACATGGAGAGCCTACAACAGTGACTGACACAGAATAACCTCCACAACAGTGTAGTCTGGCCATAAAGAGAAAGATGCCTGAAAATGTGGGCCAGAATGGCCACGTCTGTAATGGCCAAGTTTCTTTTAACAGAGAGGTTTTCCCCATTGGCTGGCAGCCATAGGACTGCTTGGGAGCATTGTAGCTCCGTTCACCTCTCCTGGGCCCTGCTAATTTGTATCCCTTGGGCTGTCTCACTCCCAGAGCACTGCACTGCCAAGGCCATCACTGGGCCTTGCCGCGCATCCTTCCCACGCTGGTACTTTAATGCCGAGAAGAACTCTTGTGATAACTTCATCTACGGCGGATGCCGGGGCAATAAAAACAGCTACCTCTCCAAGGAGGAGTGCATGCAGCGCTGCTTCGGTGAGTCTGCCTGACTCCTAAATCCAAGAAACAGCCGTGGGCAGATGAACCCTCCTGAGAGGACACCAGTCCCTTTCCTCATCCCTAAAATGAAGGCCTTGCAAAAGCTGTCATTTGGACTCTGCCCTTAGTCTTCTCTGGCTCCCTGGTGGGGAAAGGGGTGGGCTTTGGCCCCAGCTATTGGGCACACGTGTCCTAGGTCCCTACTGGGGTGGCAAGGTCTCAGAACCCTCAGAGGAGCTGGAAGAAGTCGTTCAGAAAGAGCGTGAAGGCCCAGGGCTGAGGGGGATCCTCAGGTGGCTGCAGCTGTGAGGGGAGGAGGGCTGAAAGCTGACCTCAGGGTTGTGTGTTTTCTTCCAGGCAAGCAGTTGTATCCTGCCCTGCCCCGCACTAAAGGTAAACGGCCCCTTGCCCCCCTCCACCTGCCTGCCTTGACTAAGCTCAGCTGTGTTTTCTGCAGGCTCATGTCGTCTCGGGCACATCATCCTTCACTGTAAACATCGTTTTGTTAGAAAGTCGTGTTTCTGCACGAGAATGGCCAGGCAGCTTGGAACATGTGGTGGATGTTTGTCCCATTGTACAGTGTACATAAACGGGTTAGGAGTGAGGCCGTCTCTGCCTAGGCAGCCTCGGGGTGACTGGGGGACACCTCCTACTGTTTTAGGTGTGTGGGATCTGCTGCACTCAAGCCTGGGACTAACTCCAGGTTTTGGGGGGGAACTCTACTGCCATGGGGTGTAGAGAGTTGGTCATGGGTGATAACAAAGGAGGGTGGAAAGCCCTTGCCATGTCTGGGTGGAGCATGTCCCCAGCCAGTGCTGTTGTTCCCAAGCAGTCTGGTCTGACAAGGAGGCTAGGCCTCCTCTAGCTTTTGTTTCTGATTCTGAGCCTGAATCATGGATGGTAGTGTTTGCACAAAAGACCTGCCACACTGGTTTGGCCTCTTTCCACCTGTTTCCCTTGTAAGGAGTCCAGGCCTGGCCTGTGTGTCTGCTCTGCTTTAGAAGAGAAATGAAGCTGGAACCTGGTTTGCCAGGCATAGGGATCTGGAGGGTTGGAGATGGAGAGTGAATTGACCCTGTCCAATTCTGCAGCCAAGTGGGGAGAGGGAGCTGGGTAGCTGCCATAGGAGGCCACATTCCTTAGGTGGAGCCCCGCCTGAAGAAAAAGCATCTTAACTGACCAGTGGGACTGCAGTGGGGCAACCACTATTAAATCTACCTGGGCCCTTAGGAGCATGAGGGTCCCCTCCCGGCCCTGCTCCGAATATACCCGTGCCTCTGCCCTTCCGTCATTCCACAGGCAGCCACCCCAGCCAGCTGCAGGGCCACATCTCTCTCTGTGGCTGGTTGGGGGGGGGGTGTTTGCACACACACACCTGAGATGTGTGCTTTTCCTGTGCAGATTGCCCCAGAGAGGTGGCAGGGTAGTACAGAGTTGAAGTGGGGATTTTTTGTTCAAAAAGGAGGAACACAAGTAGCCACTCTGTCTATGTGCACATAGCATAGCACCTCCTTTTCTCAGGAACCTACTTCTCAGGACAGTAGGGACTCTCCTTGAGGACTTCCTGTCAAGCAGTGTCTGTTCTCCAGAGCCTTCTGGGTTGGGGTGGGGGGACGTCTGGCCCAAGGGCTGCTGGTCCTCCTCCCAAGCCCATGTGGACACTCTGGCTATGGCCTGCCTCGTCCTGCTGGTTCTGAGGCCTCTCTCTCATCCACAGTGGTGGTCCTGGCAGGGCTGTTCGTGATGGTCCTGTTCCTCTTGCTGGGAGCCTCCGTGGCCTGCCTGATCAGGGTGGCGCGGAGGAACCAGGAGCGCACCCTCCGTACTGTCTGGAGCTCTGGGGACGACAAGGAGCACCTGGTCAAGAACACTTACGTCCTGTGAATGCCCTGTCGCCAAGGGGCTGCCCTCCTCAACCCCCTGTTAATGAAGAGAATCTGCGAAGGGAGGAGAGACAGGTGTCGAACACGTGTGTGCTTTTTCAAATAGAGTGATTTGTCTGTATTTGCACGATCATTAGGGCTTTTGGCCTGGTTGTTAATCCAGAAGGTAAGAGGGCTGCTCCCTGGTCTCCCAGGATGGGTTTGCTTTGGAAATTCTCTTAATGAAGGGCTGTGCACGTTGCAGATGTTCTAGCCCTAGATCGGAGTCGGTTCCTCTTCGATTTATTTCTTTGCTCCAGGTATAGTTTTCTTAGCTTATGTTGAATCCTATTGCCTCCTTTCCTATCACAAGTGATGTTTTAATAGTTTCCTTTGTTTGTTTTCTGGTTTTTTTTTAAAGTAAGCAGAAACATAAGTTTTTTAAATTAGGATTCTGAAAGGAAGAAAGTAAAATGTACAAGTTTAATAAAAACGGCCTTCCCTTTTAAAATAAATTTCAGTATGTGCTTTCTTTCTTTCTGGGAATGCTAATTTAAACTCTACCAAAGTTACCACAGGACACTACATGAGATGTCCCATTCCAGAAACAGACTTCTTAAAAATATAGCATCTTTCAGGGCTTCCCTGGTGGCGCAGTGGTTGGGAGTCCGCCTGCCGATGTGGGGGACACGGGTTTGTGCCCCGGTCCGGGAAGATCCCACATGCCGCGGAGCAGCTGGGCCCGTGAGCCATGGCCGCTGAGCATGCGCGTCCAGAGCCTGTGCTCTGCAACGGGAGAGGCCACAACAGTGAGAGGCCCGCGTATGGCAAAAAAAAAAAAAAAAAAAAAAAAAATAGCATCTTTCAGATCTTCTTGAATGAAATACATCTTATATTCCAACTGAGTGCCCATAAAGTTTCACCAAACAACACTTAGCCTTACCACCTGTGGTAAGCTCTGATATTTTCTTACTCTATTTCACTTTTTTAAAATGTCGGTCTTAGGGACTTCCCTGGTGGCGCAGTGGTTAAGAATCTGCCTGCCAATGCAGGGGACACAGGTTTGTTGATCCCTGGTCCGGGAAGATCCCACATACCATGGAGCAACTAAGCCCATGTGCCACAACTACTGAGCTTGCGCTTTAGAGCAATTAATTAATTAATTAATTAAAAACAAAAAGGGAAAAGATCTTAAACAATTTTGGTCATACCACACTTTATTTTTTTAATGACCCACTTCAGCATCCATGATTTTTGTTTTTTTATTTATTTATAAATAAATGGGAACAAAAAGACAATAAGCCCTCCTTTTACTTGACCCTTTGTAGAAATCCCTTCAGGCCAAAAGGCCACATTCTATACAGACATACCTCCTTTTATTGCACTTCGCAGATACTGCAGGGTTGTTTTCAGTTTGGGTTTTTTTTTTTTTTACAAATTAAAGGTTTGTGGCAACCCTGCATTGTCAGATGATGGCTAGCAGTTAAAGTATTTTTTTAAAGATGTTGGGGGTAGGAGTTTATTAATTAATTTATTTATTTTTGCTGTGTTGGGTCTTCGTTTCTGTGCGAGGGCTTTCTCTAGTTGTGGCAAGTGGGGGCCACTCTTCACCACGGTGCGCGGGCCTCTCACTGTCGTGGCTTCTCTTGTTGCGGAGCATAGGCTCCAGATGCGCAGGCTCAGTAGCTGTGGCTCACGGGCCTACTTGCTCCGCAGCATGTGGGATCCTCCCAGACCAGGGCTCGAACCCATGTCCCCCGCATTAGCAGGGAGATTCTCAAAACACTGCGCGACCAGGGAAGCCCTAAAGTTTTTTTTTGTTTTTTTTTTTGCGCGGTATGCGGGCCTCTCAGTGTTGTGGCCTCTCCCGTTGCGGAGCACAGGCTCCGGACACGCAGCCTCAGCAGCCATGGCTCACGGGCCCAGCCGCTCCGCGGCATGTGGAATCTTCCCGGACCGGGGCACGAACCCGTGTCTCCTGCGTCGGCAGGCAGTCTCTCAACCGCTGCGCCACCAAGGAAGCCCCCTAAAGTATTTTTAAATTAAGGTATATACATTGTTATTTTAGACACAATGCGATTGCACACTTAATAGACTATAGTGTAAACATAACTTATGTGCACCGGGAAATCAAAAAATTCATGTGACTTGCTTTATTGTGATATTTGCTTTGTTGTGGTAGTCTGGAACTGAACACACAATATCTTGGAGGGATGACTGTACATTGGGGGAAAGGCTTGTGTCCATTAGGGCTTAGAAATCTATTCCAGAAGCACCTGGGTAAATACCTCATCCAATTCCCCCCAGCCTCTCTGGTCCATGGTAGACGTTGCTCATAGATTCTGGCATTCTCCCTGCCAAGCCTTCCAGGCAACCTGGTGTTCCAGGCCCTCACTGTGGTTGACTCAGAGTTGGTGAACAGGTGCCATATCCCAGACAAATTGGGAACCCCGCCCCCGTTCCCCCTGCCCCCCACCTCCCCAGTGCTCCACAAGAGCCTGTGGTCCAGGGAAAGAGGGCCTAGACGTTGGGAAGAGCCTCTCCGCCCACCACCCCCTCCAGGTGTGCAACAGCAGGCAGGTCACTTAACTCCTTTGAACCTCCGGTTTCCTCACCTGTAAGATGGGTGGATGTGAGGACCACATGAGATCATAGATGTCAGGTTGCCCACGGGAAGTGGTGGCCACCTCTGCCCACCTACCTGTGTCCTTGTTCCTCCTTAGTAGTTGGTGGTTCTTCCCTACACCCACCCTGCCACCCCACGAGCAACTCTCAGGTCCACTCATGTATCCCTTTGGATTCAGGAACCTCAGACCCACTGATGCCTCTGGCCTTTCTCTACCTGCTTGAATAAGAGTTGTCTCTCCTTCATGTGAAGGAAAAAAGTAGTGTGTTTGGATTTTAAAAGAAACTGTCGGCACTCACATCACTTTTTTTTTTTTTTTAAAGAGACGTATATTTTCTTTTTTTAAAAAAATTAATTATTTATTTATTTATGGCTGCGTTGGGTCTTCGTTTCTGTGCGAGGGCTTTCTCTAGTTGTGGCAAGTGGGGGCCACTCCTCATCGCGGTGCACGGGCCTCTCACTATCGCGGCCTCTCTTGTTGCGGAGCATAGGCTCCAGACGCGCAGGCTCAGTAACTGTGGCTCACAGGGCCAGCTGCTCCGTGGCATGTGGGATCTTCCCAGACCAGGGCTCGAACCCGTGTGTCCTGCATTGGCAGGCGGACTCTCAACCACTGCGCCACCAGGGAAGCCCCCACTTCACTTTTTGTTGTTTTTTTTTTTTTTGCCGTGCCATGTGGCACGTGGGATGTTAGTTCCCTGACCAGGGATCGAAATTGCACCCCTGTATTGGAAGCGCAGAGTCTTAACCACTGGACCTCCAGGAAAGTCTGGGAATCACTTTTAAATAATTCTACTGCCGTAGAAATATCATGAAGTGAATTCTCCTAACACCATCAAGGCCAGTCGAGTTTTCACAGGTTTTTCATAGTGTACCTTTATATGATTTTGATGCAGAAGTTACCTCTGTGACTCACTACTGCCAGAATTTGTCCTGTTCTGTCTTGTGGTTTGGGAGGCCCCGTGGCTCCACTTGCTCCTGGCAGATTGACAGCATGAGGCCTTGCGGCGCTCTTTGTCTGCCAGTGGTGTCTGTCTCCCTTCTGTACTTTTCCGGGTTATGATACTGCTGTTCCAGTCTGGTTAGCCACCTCCTGCCACGCCACTATGGCCCTTGAACCTACACTGCCATGTTTCCCACTTTCTAGACCATTTAAAGGCTGACGTTGGTCCTCTTTCCGTTGCAAAAGCTGCCTAACAATAGGCCAGTAGCCAAGGTGTTCAATGGACATGTCATGGCCTTTGTCATCCTCAGACTGCTAGCATCATTCAGAGGTGGAAAGGGCTTCTAAAAAGTCACCTCAACAAGGATCTCTACCTCTTCCTGGTCCATACACTTTAGTAAGGTAGTTTGGTCACTGAATGTGTTTGTCACCAGAAAGGATTTATCTCTATCTCCTGGGTAAAGATCAGGTCAAAGGAGTTGGGAGTTATATAGACTATTTGGAAAATTTGGAATTCTACCCTCATCATTCCTGTGTATGGTGCATCTTTCTTCCCCCTAACAGCAAGCCCAGGTTCACCTGGTTGGTGCACCCTCTGGGTGGCAGCTGACCAAAGGGGGCCTCAGGAATTAATTCTGGTTCAGCCTCCGAGATTCTTTCTTGGATGACTAGTCCCAGGTCATGAAAACAATGACCACTTGGTCATCGGTTGCCCTGCCTGCCACGTCTCCCTACAGTGGCCCACATGGTCTCTGTACATTTGTAAAAATGCTTGATCATTTACATCTGACCTTTCCAAACAAAAGGTCTGGGTGTGAGTAGGTGATGATAGAAGAGGTAAAGCTATACCTTCTGGGATGGGAGTCACACTGATTTCGTGTCCTCGGAGGGAGAATAACAACCTGGCACCTGGCAAGGGAACACCTCAAACCCCAGGAGGTGGGGGGGGGGAAGGAGGGGTGTAACCAGTGCTCTTTCTGCCCTCTAGACCCAACACTGCAGGGGAGGGCAGTGCCATTAGATACCAGGAGCAGGAGGGGCCTGGGGAGGACAGGCATAGCTACTGTCTCTGCTTCCGTTAGCCATGGAAGATGAGAAGTGAATGGCAGGGAACTCACTTTTAAAGAGCAGATGGACATGGCATGGCCTTCTCTTTGGAGGGCCCTTGTCTCACCTATGTTTTTCATCCAAGTATTTATGTCCACCTTCCCAGCTTTAATCTCGCCTCCATTTGTAAACCTTCCGGAGTAGGGGAGTAAGGGAGGGACACTTGCTGCCACCGACAGGCAGTAGTGATGGGCTCCCGTGTCCCATTTCCCTTTCTTCCTTTCAGTAATAGAAGTCCCCGGGTTTTAATGGGTATGTGGCTGCCCAGCTAGAAACTCGCTGTTTCCCTGTCTCCCTTGCAGCTGGATGTGACCAGGTGTCGAAATCCAGACTGAAGGGATGTGTGCTGCCTCCTGGTCGGGTCCTTAAAAGGAAGTGGTGTGCCCTCCACTTGCCCTTTTCCTTCCTGAGAGCCCGATGGTGGAGGCCAGGCTCCCCACAGGCCCAGGGGCGACAGCCTGGAGGACTGCAGAGCTCCCAGACAGAGGGAGCCCGGTCCCTGGGTGATCCTGCAGAGTCACCCACTCACCTGCTGTGGACTCCCTCCAGCTCAGGTTTTCGTGGGAGAGAAGAGTGAAGCTCTCTTGTTAAGCCTCTGTCTTCAGTCTCTGAAAGCTGCCACATCCTAAATATGATATAGGAGCGAACAGCTGGGGATCTGAAGGACCAGGCCGAGGTCTCCCTGGACCCATTCACTCACTCACCCCACCATTTTATTTAGCACAGCGGTGAAGAGCTACTGCTTCCTCTTGAGTCTGGAAGGTCTCACATTGCTGTCCCACAACCTACTAGCCCACTGTCCTACTGTACCTTTTAGGGCTCAACTACATATAACATGGGGATCCTGTTGCCAGTTTCATAAGGAATCATGAGACTGTGTTTGTGAATCATAATAAAAACTAACATTTATCAAGTATCTATTTACCTTGTCCCAGGCACGCTCTGTGCAAAACCATTTACCTTATGAGTTTAAGTTCCATTTGACAGAGGAGGACAATGAGGGCCAGATTGACTAACTTAATGGTTCACAGAACAGTAAGGGGTGGAGCAAAGATTCACCTGTAAGCAGACTGACCTCCAGAACCCAAACTCGTAGCCACTCTAAGCTTGCTCTAACCTGCCGTTACCACACTGCCTGGCATCAGGTAACCTAATTCACCAAATGATAGGGAGAACCAACTCTGAGTCACGCCCTTCCAGGCACTGAGCAAAGCAACGAAGCTCCCACCCTCCTGAATTTATGTTATCCCGGGAGAGACAGGCACTTTCTCTCATATCCTGCACACGGTTGTCGGCAAAGCCACAATCACTGTTCACCTCCTCTTCTCACTCAGAGTAAAGACCAAAGGTCTTTGATTTACAAGACATTCCACCACCCACCCCAACCACCCCTCCTCTTCTACCTCTCTCCCTCCAGCTCTTCAGATACACAGGTACATTCCTGCCTCAGGGCCTTTGCACTTGCTACTCCCTCTGCCTAGATATGCCTCCATGTGCTTGCATGGCTTGTTTTCTCACCTTCAGATCTGTACTCAGAAAAGACTTCAGTGAGGCTTCCCTGGTAACTCTATCTGAAATCCAGCGTCTCCCAAACATACTACATAGTTATTCCCTGGTCCCCCTTCTTGCTGTATTCCTCTTCTTAACATATATTACTTAAAGAAAAAATAGAGTTCATTGAGTTACGAGTTACATAAAACCCATTTCAAATATACAATTCAGTGATTTTTAATAATTTTACCAAGCGGTGCAACTATCACCGTAAATCTGTTTTAGAACATTTTCATCCCCTTCCCCCCAGTAAGATCCCTCATGGCCATTTACAGCTAATCGCCATTCCCACACTCAGCTCCCAGCAACCACCAATCTACTTTGTCTCTCTAATTGCCTTTTCTGAATACTTCACATGAATGATAACATACAATATACAGTCTCTTGTGTCTGGCTTCTTTCACCCAACAAAATGTTTTTGAGGTTTATGAAGCTGTAGCGTATGTCAGGAGTTCAGTCCTTTTTATTGCTGAATAATATTCCATCGTATGGATAGATATATCACATTTTGTATATCTATTCACCAACTGACGGACAGTTTTGTTTCCAGCTTTTTCTAACATACTCTACATTTTGCCTTGTTTCCCACACTAGAATGTCAATTCCATGGGGCTGGAATTTTTGCTGGTTTTGTTCAGCTCTGTGTCCCCAGAACTTGAACTCTCCTGGACACATAGTAGGTACTCAATAAATATATGCTGAAGGAACGCGTGAGAAGAAAGATAACCTCAGAGAGTGGTAAGCAAGGGCTATCTATGCTGGCCACGAAGCAGGGGAAAGGGGATGGAGTGACGAGGCTCCGTGGAGCCAGCAGTCAGGGCAGTCTCCTCTAAGGAACGGACTTTGGAGCAGAGACCTGAATGCACAAGGCTGATTGCTACACGCTCGACATCATCCGCAGGCCTCAGCTACCTGCTCCTGCCTAAATGCCAGCCTTGCCTGCCACTCCTGCAGGTCCAGGCAGTCAACTTGGCAGCAGGGCTGGGCTGGAGAGGGACTCGCAAGGGTTCCTAGCCTCAGAGCCACCGGAACAGATGACACAGGCCCCAACTCCTCCCTGGGCCTAACCTGGGCCCTGCGCAGTGTGGGGAGGGAAGGCTGGGCTCGCCTGGCTGCCCCTTCTGCTGAGTGACCCCCAGGGTGAGACAAAGGGGCCAGGCACAGCCTTGGACTTGAGCTACACTGCCTGGGTTCGAATCTCAGCTCTAGCCTGTTCACAAGGGGCTAATTTTGTCCCTTATCTTAACTGGTCCCTCGGTTTTCTCATCTGTAAAATAGGGATAGCAACCATAGCTACCTTTTACTTAAAAGCCAAACATTATTTTATAAGCACTTACTCCTTGTAACTGTGTGCAGGCATGGTTGTGGGAAACTAATCCATTTGATTCTTACAACAGCTCCATATGATAGCTGTTCTTTACAGATGAGGAAACTGAGGCCCAGAGAGGGGGAGTAACTTTCCCCAGATCACTCTGCTACTAAGTAATACAGATGGGCTTCCAAGCAGCAGACTGGTTCCAAGTGCATGCTCTTCACCCCTTCAGACACTGCTCCCAACCAAGCCAAAGGCATTGCTATAGTGAGTCAATGTATCTGAAGCCCTTGCAACAGCGCCCCAGCACGTAGTAAGTACACAAGGAGTGTCAGTATGATCACAGAGGGCACGGGGAGGCACCCTCCCTCTCATTTCTTCAAAAGCAAGGATCTGACCCTTTTAGGGGAAGCTGATAACAGCTCTAGCCCCTCAAATCTGCAACTGCCCACACATTCCTCCCCCAGCCCCACCCACCGCCCACTTGCCAAGGCTCACTGGGTGGGTGGTGGTGCAGGGGAGACATAAGTTAACTGTCCACCCTCCCCATTTCCCAGAGGACCAGTTGGGCGGTGCCGGGGAGGGGCTCTGAGTCAGGGCTGACTCTGAACAAAGGTCTCGGGTAGGGCTCCTCAGAACTTCCGGGACCGGCCCACTGCCTCTCCTCAAATCCGGTCCCCTGCCTCTGGCCCGGCAGACGTACCTTCTCTCACCACCATGGAGGTCGACCCTCAGCAGGTGCGCTCCTGGGGAGTGCAGAGCTTGAGGGGCAGGGGGCCAGACTCAAACCCAGGGACTGCCTCCAACGGGACATTCCCTGCGCTTACACCAACGCACCCAATTTCTCTTCTCTCTGCAGCCCTGGAGTCCACCCCCAATAAGCCCGAAGGGGCAGGCCGGGTGGGAGACCCCAGGCACACCCCCGCCAACTTTCATGGAGGTGATAACCTGAAGGTAAGTCACTTCATTCGTAGGAGGGTGTTTTTGACCCCAGGGCCCCACTAGGTCTGGGGCCTCCGACATGGTGGGATGGGAGCTGGGAAAGGGGTCCCCGGCCTCACTGCCATGCCTCCGACTAGCCTGAACATGGCCACGGGCACGGCCACGAGCCCAAGACCGGGCACAGGCACGGCCACGGCCATGGGCACGGCCACGGGCACGGAAGCGCCTCAGATTCCAGCAGCAGCGACTCAGAAAAAAGAAGGTAAGAGGCTCACCCGTCTCCGGCGGGTGCCCGGCGCCCCAGGTGAGGGCGGAGTCTCAGCCCGGAATTTGGGCCGACTTCTCACAGGCGAACCCTCTCTCGCCTCTCCCTCCCCCACCGCCCTCCGCCCCACAGCCCCTTGCTGCCAGCCCCTAGCAGCACAAAGCGCCCCGGGGAAGGTCAAGAAGCCCAAGGTGAAAAGGAGAAGAAGAAAGAGGGCAAGAAGAAGGAGGCTTCCCACTGACGGGCCTGGCCTGGGCTCATTAAACCTTCTCTCGGCCTCCAGGTTGCCTTTTGTCCCCGCCCCGCCCTTCCCCATCCCCCTTCCCGGACCGGGCCTGCCCCCTGCTGGGCACCGCGCGCCAAGGAGAGGCTGCCCACGCCGTGCCCATCACGGTTTATTGTTTCTGGAACAGTGGCCGCACTACTGGGGGGCGGCCTGTGCAGCTGGAGATCTCAGCACCTCGGCGAGGATGGGGAGGGAGGGAGGGACTCGGGCGGCGGCGCGGTGGCTACCGGAAGCAGCACCTGGAGGCGTTGCGGGGCCGCCCTCACCGCACCAGGTGGAAGGTGAGCCAGTACATGAGCAGCGGCTGCGCCGCCGCCACGGCCATGGTCAGGTACATGCGCAGCTGGTTCCGCGCCCCACGCACCGGGACGCCCTCGGCCGCCGCCTCGGCCAGGATCTTCAGCCGCAGCGTCCGGATCTGGGCGGGGGAGGGGTTCACTCTTGAGCCCGCACTCCTTCCACACTCCAGTTTCCCCCCCTCCATAGGGCAGCTGGGCTCAGGTCTCTGCTCTTGAGGAGCCTTGCTTTCTCCCAAATCTCCTAACACACGCGGAGGCCTTGGGAGCAAATGTGAGGGTTCCAAACTCAAACGCTAGGCGAGGCCTCTTAAGTGAGTGAGGTGAGGAAGTTCACTGTGAATACTCCACCTGAGGGGACGGCCAGGCTTGGCCCTTTGGCCGCCACCAGCTTGTGTTGACCCTTGACAATTTTTCAACACAAGCCAGAAATGCCTTCTTTTTCTTCTTAACTTTTTTGCCCACCCCCTCCCCCGCCAGAATTCTAAATAATGACATCTAAGTCGGAGTTGATCTGAGCAGATCCGGCCCACCAGCCCCTGGCTTCTGCCCTCTGCTCCTCACACTGAATCCTCCCAGTACCCTGACGTGCAATTATCATCATCCCCATTTTACAAAAGGGGAAGCAGGTTTAAAGAGAGTAAGTGATCTGCCCAAGATCGAGCAAAGCCTGGGTTCAAACCCAGGCCTGGTGGATCCCAGTGCTCTTAACCAGCACCTCCACTCCAGCTGGATGAACTCTCAGAGAAGCTACTTTGAGGATACGGAACTCTTTTCACCCTAAAGGAAATTCCGGTAGGAAAGCCCATCATGCAAGGCGAGTGGAGTGGGGGTGAGAGCCCACTCTAGTAGCCTGGCTGGCGCCTCCTCTTCCTTCAGGACCCCGCTTGGACACCCCCTCTTCCAGGAAGCTCTCCGGGCCCTCAGGCTAGGGCAGCCACTCCAGGGCTCCTCAGTTCACCAGTGTGGGGCCTCTGGTCTAAACTCCCCACCTGACATCCCCTGCTTGGATGCCTCCAGGGACCCCCAACTCTGCCCAGGAGGCCGGTGCCCTGAGTCCCATCCTTCCCTGAGCCCCGGCTCACCATGAACACAAAGATGGACACACAGCACCAGCCCAGCACCAGGTAGTAGCCAATCTTTCCAAAGAGCAGGCCCATGAGGACCCCACCAATCATCCTGTGGGGGAAAGGGGAAGGCTGGTCTGAGGAAGAAGCCCCAGGGCTGGGGGCTGGCGGTGGGAAGGCGGAGGGGGTACTCACCCAACATATTTGTAGCCCAAGAAGGCCACCAGGTCGATAGTGGTGAGATCTGTGTTGACAGTGACAAGGTAGAGGCCGAGCAGGATGGCCAGCACCTCCAGTGTCAGCCAGGCCAACGCGGAGCTTGCCTGCAGCCCCAGGAGGTCTGGGGAGAACCTGTCAACACCAGATCTCTGTCATTCAGTTAGCTGGCTCAGACCCTCCCTAAGCATCTGCCTGGGGACAGCCTGTATTGGGGCGGGGGGCATGCTGAAGACCCGGCAGGGACCAAGATGGATCTGGGCCTTGTCCTGGAAATCCCATTCCCAGTGACAGCCCAGAAAGGTCAGGGCTGGGATGGGAGAAGCACAGGGCAGGGGAGGTGTGTGACCCCGTTGGGAGGTGGGTATCAGACACTTGAGCTAAGGCTTGAAGGAGGAAGGAGCTGATTGGGGAAGAAGGACCTTAGTCTCTGCCATATCCCCAGTGCCTCACCAATTAATGGACTCTAATGACAACTGTTTTCCATGCCACAAAGGAAATGAACAGGGGTCTATGAGTGAGAGGTGGGGGCCTGATGCAGGCTGGAGGGTGGAAAGGCTTCCCTGAGGAAGTAACATCGCAGTGGAGACATCATGAGTGAATAGGTGCTCAGCAGGTGATGTAGGGGAGGAACACACTCCCCAGCAAAGGGAACTGATGTGCAAAGGCCCTGGGGAGGCAACCCAGGTCCTCTGGAGAAACAGAAAGAGGACCAGAGTGGCGCAGCAGAGTGAGGGAGAATGGCAGGCAGTGCCAGGCTAAGGAGCTAGGGTTTGGTCTGGGGACAGGGGAGCTAGGGACAGCTTCTGAGCAGGGGGGGACATGGCCAGGCTCACGTCTCAGCCAAGACCTTCCTGCCGGAGTCGGGGTGCAGGGGGTATGTGGGGGCCGGGCAGCTGGTTAGGAGAGGCCAGGGGAAGGATGGATTTAGTGTTACCCAGCACAGGGTGTGGTGATGGGCTGCACACGGGTGAGAAAGAGGAAAGGGGCAAGGGTGACCGTGCGGGCTCTGTCTTGGGCTAACTGGGAACATGGTGGGGCTCTTCTGAGACAGGGGAAGCAAGAGGCTTTCCTGACTGCCCCTCAGCTCCCCCAAACCCCACACCACTCTGCCTACTCCAGGCCTCTCTTACCTATCCTGGGTCCCCAGCGCCAGGCCAGCCACCAAGACGTAGGTGATGAAAGCCATGGCTGTGAGAGGGAGACACACAGACACTAGTCAGAAAAAGAAGGACCATCCAGGGCCTCCAGGCACCTAAACCTCTGCCCGAGACAGGCCCACCCAGAGGGAGGAGGGCACCGGGCCGTGGTGGGTAGGGTGAAACCTGGGATGTAGAGGTCAGGAGCGTTGACATCAAAGCGCGGGGCCACTGGTGTGTCCTGCTGGTACTGCACCTCCCAGTCCTGTGGGGAGGGTGGAGGGGGCAGGGAGAACCAGAGCTGGGCTCCTGGCCCGCCTACAGGCCCTCTCTCAGCGATCTTCCTGCCTCTCACGCCTGCCCCCGCCTGCCCCACCCCTGCCTACAGGCTGCCACCTGGCTCAGATGCTCACCTGGTGCAGGTAGGGGAAGAGGAGCAGACCCAGCTTTTTGCCCACATACGTGGTGTCCACGGCGAAGTAACACTTGAGCTTGGTGACGGGGATGAAGCGGTCGATCTGGGGAGGCAGAGCGCCCGCCTCAAGCCCTGGCCCCAAGGCCCCACCTGCCCCCCCCCACCAGCCCGGCCCACTCACGTTCTTATCCACCAGCTGCTTGCCCTGCGCGGCTAGGCTGCTCCCGTAGGCCATGGCCATGTTGGACACAGGATCACCCAGGAAGGCCGCCTGGGGCGAGGCGGAGGCTGTAGGGTAGCCCAGGCCGCCAGGCGCCCGCTGGGTCCCATAGCCTCGGCGCTGGGCCGAACTCGTGTCATCAAAAAGCTGGTGGGGGTCAGCCATGCCTGGCTGGGACACAGGTACCCTCCGCTTCGAGGCTGCAGGGGGAGAAGGGTGGGGAGCCTCATTCAGTTGGCAGTAGCTGTCCCTCCCACTTCTGCCGCAGTGGGGCACTGGTTTCGCTGTCAGATGGGTTGTCTAGTCAGGTCTGGGCAGCCTCTGCCTGCCATCCATCCATCCATCCATCCATCCAAATAACAATGATGAGGAGGAGGACGACGATGACGGACGGCTACTGTGTACTGGGGTTGACTGTGCACAGAATCCTGTGCTAAGCCTCTTACAAACAAGGTCTCTAGAGAGACCTTCTCCCTTCATATTCGCTCTTTCGCATCCAGCTCCAGCCACACGGGCCTCAGTACTCAGTGAACACACCAGGCACATTCCCACCTCGGGGCCTCTTCACTGGCGGTTCCTCTGCCTGAATGCTCTTGCCCCAGACATCCTCAGGGCTCCCTCCTCTCCTCGAGGTCTTGGCTCCGTGGGGCCTTCCCCAGCCATCCTGTCCACAACTGCATCTCCCCTGGTGCCACCCCCTCATCCCTCTTCCCCACTTCATTCATATCCACAGAACTCAGCAACAGCTGACATACGAGCTGTTTATTTTATTCACTGTCTGTCTCCCCGACTCAAATGTGAGCCCCCGCCAAGGTGAGGAGCTTTGTCTTGCTTGTGGCTGAAGCCCCAGCCCCTAGAACAGGGTTAGAGTAGGTGCTTCATAAAAACCTGATGTAAAAATAAAAATAAATAAATAAAAATAAAAATAAATAAATTTTTAAAAAGGGCTTCCCTGGTGGCGCAGTGGTTGGGGGTCCGCCTGCCAATGCAGGGGACACGGGTTCGGGCCCTGGTCCGGGAGGATCCCATATGCCGCGGAGCGGCTAGGCCCGTGCGCCATAACTACTGACCAGTGCTCTGGAGCCTGCGAGCCACAACTATTGAGTCCATGACCCTGGAGCCCGTGGTCTGCAACAAGAAAAACCACTGCTCCCCACAACTGGAGAGGGCCTGCGCGCAGCAACGAAGACCCAACGCAGCCAAACATAAATAAAAATAAAAGTAAATTTAAGAACCTGATGAATGAATAAATGGCCATGCCCATTTGACAGATGTGGAAACCGAGGCTCAGACAGGCTAAATGACTCGTGCAAAGGGCCAAATTGAGGGAGTGACAGAGCAGGATTCCAGCCCAGGTCACCCTGTTAAATATTGTAATAATTAAACCCCAGCTGAGCACTTAAACCACACATCAGGCCATGTTCTAAACACTGTGGATTAACTCATTTAATCCTCACAACAATCCATTTTGTGTTGGTGAGACTATCATCCCATTTTACAGATGGGAACCGTGAGCCCCAAGAGGCTCAGGCCCTTGCCCAGAGCCATGCAGATGGTGTGAAGCAGAGCCGGGTTTCAAGTTTTCAAAAGATCCATTTCTTGTGGGGAACAGACTGGGAAGGCGGGGACAAGAGGAGAGGAGGGGAGAGGAGAGGAGGGGGGGGGGAGGAAGCTGCTGAGGTGGTCCAGGTGGGAGAGCAGGATGGGGTGGGCAGGGGTGGGGTGGGGAACGGAGGGGCTGCTTCTGGCAAAGTTTGGAGGTAGGAGAGGCAGGATTGCTGGAAGTGTGCTTGGCTGCATTAGGGTAAGGAAGATGAAGGAATTCACACGCTGTCGTCCCAGATTCTGGTCTGAGTGATCAAGTGGATGAGAGTGCTGTCTACTGAGATGGGGAATATGGAGACGGCAGATCTGAACCCAGCACTCAGGCTCCAGCACCCCGACCAATAAGCCATGCCACCGCAGCAAACATTTACTGAGCTCCTCCTCTGTGCCAGGCGCCACAGTGGGAACATGGGATGCGGAAGAGGAATCACATAATCCATGTAATGACTTTCTCTGCACCTCAGTTTTCTCCTCTGCAGGATGGTGTCAACACTCCAGGGCAAAGTGACATAAACTCCTCAGCCCCTGGCCTGGCCCATAAAAAAGTGGTCAATCCCATCACCTATTATCAATAACTAGACCCTCGACTCTTCCTCTTCATTATTTGTAGCCTGAAAACAGACCCAGGTAGTCCTCTATCCCAGAGCAAGCAGCACTGGCCCCGGCCCACTTGTCCCCAAGCACCACTTCTCTTTTCCCTCTCCCACTCTGGCCAAAGGGCTGGCTTCCTGAAAGCTTTAGTGTAAGCAATTCCTCCTTCTTTGTCGCCCCTCAGCCCTTGGCATTTGGGGTTCTGCTCTCACCAGTCCCCTAAATGCCTCTGCACTACCAGGCCAAGGCCGTTATTCCACTCTCCTCACACTCAAGCTCCTCGGCAGCACTGAGGCCCTTGCTCCAAATGCCAACCTCCAACTCTCTGCTCTCTTGGCTTCTGACGCACTGTACTACCTCTTTCTCTTTCCTGTCGGAGCCCCACAAACATCGACTGAGCACCTCTGTGGGTTAGGCTCTGCTGCGGCTGAGGTGGATACAGCAGTGAACCAAAAGGGAAAAACTCCTGCCTTCACGGAGCTGATGTTCTGATCGGTCCTTCTCAATCAGTGATTTCTCTCCAGCTCCCTGAATTGTGTGCCCCAGTTTTCCACCCTTACCCTTGTCTTCTGTCTCTCACCTAGGGCAATCTCACCACACCCATGGCTTTCACAGCCACCCACCCTGTGCCCTGGGCTGTCTCTAGCCATCACTTCCTGCCAAGGCCCAGGGCCTTTACCTCTGACATCAGTTCTCACCCCCCTGGTCTCAATGTTACCCTCCCTTCTCAGACTCTGTCATCTTGCACCTGACTTAAATGTCCTCCTACCAGCTTCCCCTGTTCATTCTTAGCCCCAACAACCTCCTTTCCAGTCAGCAGCAAGAATGATCTTTCTAAGTGTAAAAGAGAATATTGCATGCCCTCTGCCTGAAATCGGTGCCCACTGCGCTGAGAATAAAATCCAAATGCCTAGGAGGCCCTGCATGACCCAGCCCTTCCAACCACCCTGGTTTGCTACCTCTCCTGGGACTCACTCCACCAGTCACAAGGGCCTCCTCCTCTCGGGCCCTGACCCTGCCAAGCTCCTTGCCCCCTCAGGCTCTTGAACATACAGTGCTATCACCTTGGAACACCTTCCCACAATTAACACCTGACAATGCAGCACTCAGGCCTCAGCTCAGAAGAGTCCTTCTCAGAGAGACCTTCCTTACTCCTCAGTATAAAGCACTAGCCCCACACTGTTCTTTCTCATAACATCCAGTGGTTCTTTTTTCTCTTCCAAGTACTTGTCACAATTTCTGAATCTATATTCATTTGTCTACTTGCTTACTCAGCACAGGCCTCCCACGCTTTTCCCTCGCACCCTAAATCAATCCCCTTCCCTGGGCTAATTCCTCATCACTCGATGTTACCTCTTCCAGGAAGCTTCACTGACACGGCTGGGCTGGCTCATGTTTCCTAATCTGGGCTAACACAACACCTCCATCCCAGCCATAACCACTCTGATTGTGCTTCCCCAATCCCAGCCCTGACCCCTCTGCTTGCTCTTCTCTTATCACAGCTCCATCACGCTAGGCTGTCGCTGTCTTCTGCTCTGTACTGGTAAGCTCCATGAAGACAGGAACCAGCACTGATGGGCACGGCTGTATCCCCAGCATCGCCTACCACAGGGCCAGTCAGGCATCTTACAAAGGTTGAGGGAGGAATGCATGCATCATGTCTTAAGGCCTCCTCAACCCCTAGTCAGTTTCCGGCTTATTCCCTTTACAGTCCTAATCACTCCCGAAATTATCCTGCTGCCTAGTTTGCTTCCAACTTTAGTGTCTGTCTTCCCACTAAACTCTGAGCTATAAGTTGCCAAGTTGCTGGTTACTACTGGGTACCCAAATTGCAGCACAGGGCCTGGCACAAGGGAGCTGAAGTAAGAGATGCTGAATGAATAAATGACACGCACTCACACTCCCGGAGATGAAGAACTTAAAGAGAGATACAAATTCACAGACATGGGAAAAGGGGATGAACAGCACAATAAACACAGGTTCAAAGCTTAAATGAGGGGTAAACACGGCCCTCTGCGATCACGCAGGGCTATGAACGCCATCCTAAGATGCGTGGGCAACAGCCCAAGGCCACGGAAGGGTGGGGAGAGGACAGACGGCTAACTGCAAATGAATGAAAGTCGCGTTGTTCTGCACATCACACAATATCCTGCCCAAACTTGTTTTCTTCTAAAGGAATTTCCTAAAGAAAAGAAGAATCGAGTCCAATGCGCCCCCTACCCGGACCTGGCATCCCTGCGCTGTGCACACCTCGTAGCTCCAGATCCCTGACCTCGTGACCTCCGACCTGCGGCGACCTCGCCACCCGCCGAGGCGGCCCCGCCACGCCCCGCCCTCCCTATCTCCTCGGTCGGCCACGTACGCCACTTACGCTGCCGGAGCGTCCCCGCCGCCGCCAAGCCTGCCGGGTGCATTTTTCGCTACCGCCGCCGCCACCGCAGCCCCAGCCACGGTTCGAAATGTGCCCGCCCGGCTCCCGTAGCCACGCCTCACCGGCCACACGACAGCCAATGGGCGTCACTATCGCGCAGACGCCACGCCCCCTCACGGAGGCCCAGACAAGCTGGCGGGTAAGAGGGGAGGGCTGGAGACCGGTGATGTTAGGCGAGTGTCAGGCCAGCAGGGCAAGGAGGGCGGAGCCCGGAACAGTCGATGTAGTAGGCGGTGTCGTGCATGATGGGAAATGTAGGTGTCGAGCGAAGAGGGCGATGGGAAATGGAGTTCTCTAGACAAACGCTCAATTTGGCTCTTGAGAACACTGGGGAGCAAGAGTGGTGTGGAGCAGGAGAGAAGAGACCCGTTAGTGCTCCCCAGGGGCTAAGCAGAGTTGTGCGGGCTCTAGCGCTTACACAGTTTTGGCCGACTTTAGGTATTAAAGTGATTATTTTGAGGGGGAAAAGGATATCCACCAAGTTAGGTGGGAAGAACCAGGTGTCTTTCCTCAAGACGTATTGTTAGAAAACAAAATTAGGGACTTCCTTGGCGGTCCAGTGGTTAAGCCGCCGCGCTTTCACTGCAGGGGGCGTGGGTTCCATCCCTGGTTGGGGAACAAAGATCCCACATGCCGGCGTGATGCGGCTAAAAACAAACAAAACCCCCCCCCCACAAACAACACAAACCAAAAAACCCCAAACTAAACCGAGTAAAATTTCTTAAATTAATTTGTTACTGGAGTGTAGTTGCTTTACTAAACCGAGTAAATTTGAAGACCTACAGGATTTATTTAAAAATTTATGAATCGGGCGACATCCCATCTAGTAAATAGAACGGAGCGTGAATGAGTTGTACAAAATGGAGGTTTTTCTATAGAAGGAGGCAAGGAAGTTATTAGCAAGAGAAAAGAAAGAATTATTTCAGGCCAGGTCACCTTCTTTTGGTGGGAGGGTGAGAATCTATCTTATAGAATACCTCTTCTTTGCCGGGTTAGGGGTGGGGGCGTGGGGAGTGTAGAAATGGTGAGGTCCCACATGACAGATTACCTCGCTGGTGCTGACCCGGAAATTCCAGACTGGCCGATTAAGATTACCTTCCTGGGGAAGGACAAAATTGCAGTTAGGTCAGATGTTAAAATCTAGGTTTGGTATCATGGGCTTTAGCACGAGTGATGCCATTTGGGGTCTGTGGTTTTCTCTTTAACAACTTCTTTAGACATTTTCCCAAAAAGTCATAAAAATGCTCCTGTGTTGCAACCTGGTTTCCCTGGTTTGCCCAAAAACATTATAACCCGCAGCAAGTGAGCACACACGGGCACACCTGCAAGTGAGGGGCCCTGAACATTAAGCTACCTTAGTCTCTCCTGTCTCTGCCCTCCGTCTCCCCCTTTGTCTAACCCTGTCTCCCCCTCAGCCTCCCCTTTTCTGTCCCTCAGTCTCCTCCAGTTATCTCAGGCAAAGATAATGGTAGAAATGACTTCTGGGGAGTGATAGCACTCCGGAAGGATGTCAGCAAGTGGCCGTGTCACTGTGGCTTTCCCTTTCCTCCTCTGAGACACTGTCTTTTCTGGGGACCTAGAACAGAAGACTGTTCTAGTCTCTCAGTTATGACTCCTGGCTGCACAGTCCTCTAGGCTTCGCCATCCCAGCCCCTGTCACTCTGCCTGTGCTTCCCTTATCACAGCCCTGACCCTCTGGGCTGTCACTCGGTTGAAGTGTGGGGAGTCCCCGCCCCCCGAGGGCAGGGCCCAGGGACTGTCTTGGTCACTGCGTGTCCCAAGCATCACCCAGCTAAGCTCGGGGCACAAAGTGAGGGCTGAGCAAAGATTTGGTGAATAGCTAAGGATCCCTATTCTGTGAGGGCACAGGTGACACCTGGCCCTGTGGTGTCTCCTTTGTGAGTTAGACAGGGGTTCCCTCCAGGTGAACGCAGCCCCACTCCAGAACGCACGACCCGGCTGAGGCGGCCGACGGAGAACGTGGCGTCCACGGTGAGGGCCCGGGCGGGTCTCCTGGGAGCTGTGGAGGGCTGAGAGGCCGAAGGCGGGGCGTTAGGGGCGGGGTCGAGGGGGTAAGTGGGGGTCTGAGGAGGCCCTGGGCAGGGTCTGAGCGGGGAGAATTGGCGGGGGAAGAAGTTGGGGGCGACTTGGTGAAGCTCAGGGTGTGTAGCTAGACTGAACCTTGGGAAAGACGTTTGGGAGCCCTTGGGAGTGAGGACAGGCGGAGGAGCCAGGGCTGGGAAAAGTTTCCTGTGGATGAGGGAGGAGACTAGCGCTGTTGACCAAGAAGAGTGGCAGTGCCCCTTCCTGTGGCAGGAAGGAGGTGAGGGGCCGAACAGAAGACCAGCCTCTTCCTGGCAGAGAAAAGTTCCAAGAAAGCCCAGGGAGGGCAGCCGCAGCGGGTGGGGCTTGGATTCGGTGACCCGGTGGCCGTTTGAGCCTCAGGAAAGAAGCCCTCGCCCCCACCTTTTTGGATATTGGACAGTAGCCTCCTGAGAAACCTTTCTGGTTCAGTTGCAGCAGAATGCCTCCAAGAAGAAGGGTGTTTCTCAGTGACATCCAAAGGAAGGAAAAGCAAAGCAAAAGTGTTGGGGGGAACAAACTTTGTCAGGGTGCAAGGGGTGGGGAGCCTCTTGGTATAAGAAGAATATTGGCATTGAGAAGCTGGGCTTGGATTCCTTGGCCCGGTCCTTAGAGGTTGTTGGAGGGTAAGGCTGTTTCGACCTCTAAACTCTATGGAAGTTTGGCCTGAAAGGTCCTTTTGAACAAGTGTTGGTCTAACCTTACTGCTTCAGACAACCACAAGGAGGCTTTGAAAATAGATCTCTTGAAAGAAAAATTCGTTGGTTCAGCAAAATTTATTGAGCCTCTGTTATGTGTCAGGGGCAGTGCTGGCAGCAGCGATAACTGTTGTGACTCAGACAAGCCAGGTCCCTGCACTTAGAGAGCTTATATTCTAGTGGGATAGACAGAGACAGGGAGTAAACATTCAAATAAAGAACACTCAGCACAGTATTAAATTAGTAAGACGTAATTGAATGGGGTGAAGTAGACAAACAGGGATGATGTAAGATGATGGGGGCCCCTTTAGCTCTGGTTGTCAGGGGAGGTCTCTGAGGACAGTGACGGCTGAGGTCTAACATGAAGAATGAGCAAGTGGCAGCGACACAGAGGCTTCAGGATCCAATTGGAAGTAGTGGAGTTCAAAGGCCTTGAGGCCGGAGCAAGCTTGGTGGTATTGGAGGAAAAGAGATGACAGCGTGACTAGAGCAGGAGTGTGTTGGGCGGGGGAGGTGGGGGACTGGAGGAGGATGCCAAGTGGGGAAAATAGGCAGGAGCCAGGTAGCTTTATAGGCCAGCATTGTGGATGGAAAGAAAGAAAGCAGGATGTATGTGCACCAAGTCATCGCCTGTGGTGTCTTCTGAAGACTGTTAATTTCCCTATGCCTGAGGCAGAGAGGAAAAATTGAGTTGGGGGATGGGGAGTAGTGTTAAGAGCCAGTGGGGAGAGACTCAGCTCCAGAGAATTAGGAATGCAGGTGTTGCTCATTCTTGTGGTCTGAACTAGAATTTGTCAGCCCTTCTGGACTTTTCTAGAGGAATTAATTATGTTAGGATATACCTTCCAGTTACCTGGCCTGGGACCTTATCAAAACTGAGTTTGGGGCTAACATCTATTGCTTACTTTGAGCTCTTGTGCATCCCTTAATCCTTGAAACAACCTGGCGTGGTGGTGAAGTTACAGATCTTGCCTAAGGTCACACAATAGTAATTGACAAAGCCAGGTCAGGCTGCAGAGGCCTTTTCTGTTTGTTCCCAGTGGCTTCCCCAGCTGCGGCAGCTGGCTGGACCTACTGACCTTTCAGAAGTACTCCTATCTGGCTGGGTGAACTAATGCCCTTGCTTATCTGAAGTTGTATTTGTATGAAAGGTTTCAACAGCTTAATCTGAGGCAGGAGGTAGTTTTTATCCCTCCACCCCTTCTGATTGCTTCGATTTTTCTCAGGAAGCAAGGTCATCCATTAAGAGTGAGGTGTTTCTCCAGCCACACACAGCTGCACAGGTACCTCCAGATGAGTATGGTGGAGGGGAGGGAAGTGTGAAATGAATGTGTATAGGGGGGCGATCATAATGATCTGTGTGAAGACATGAGGAGGCTGAGGGGTAGTGGAAAGGTGGTAGGGCCAGTGGATTGTTGGAGTTGAGATTTTGAAGAGACTGGCCTAGGAAGCTGGGATACAATGGGCAATGAGGGAGATGCATGAAAGTGAGGTTCTGAAGAGGCTGCAATTATTGAGACAAGGTCTAGGGGTGACCATGGAGGGAGCGGCTACAGGGAGGGCAAGATCACTGAAGGAGAGGAGGTCTAGGAACCAAGAGGCCAGGATGGTTGGAGGATCGCCTGTCTGGATATGGAAATCACCAAGACTGATGATGGGAGCAGCAGCGGGAGTGACAGTGAGCCAGGAGCTGAAATCATGGAGAAGTGAGGAGCAGTGACCTGGATCAGCAAATGACCCACAAGGTGGGATACGATTTACTCTGATGATGAGATTCATAACTGGGTGTTGAGGGTGGAGGGAGAATGGTGTAGAAGCAGTGCCCACTTGGAAGGGCACAAGAGAAGCTATATCTTCAGGGGAGAGCTGGGTTCAGTTAGAGTAAGAAAGTGAGAAGAATGTTCAGAGAAGAGATGGAAGAACTGAGAGATTTTAAGTTAGGCCATGAGTATCAGAGACTCCAGGAGTTGGGGGAAGGGAGATGCGGACAAAACAGGATGTATGGTGATGAAGGGTAACTGGAGTCTGGGGCTGATGTGGTGATAAGCAAGTGATAGGAGAGTCACATGGTCTCGAGACTGACAATGTTGGTGAGGCACTGGGTGGTGGAGGGCAGATAGGAAGGGGTGTGGGATATAGTGGACATTTGGAGGCTTGGCAAAGTGTCCTGACTCCAGACCTTTGCAGATGGAGGTGGGGGAAAGCTGATACTTCTGTGGGTGTTCAGGTGTTCGTAGCATTCAGGGAGAGTGCCAGCCTGCATGGAAGCACGTAGAGATTATAAACTGGCTGTTCCCAGCAGGCCTCAAACAGGCTTTATGTGACTTGTACAGTTTCTAGGATTGAGAATTTTTTATGAAATAGTTTTATTTTTGGCTTTGCCTGAAAAACCTGAAGATGTGGCGGTGCCAGTCCAGTGTTCCCACATAGCACCCATGGGGTGGCGCCAAGTACTTCTTTTGGCAAGGTCAAAGAAGACTGTCTTTCTCAGCCTGTATTTATTCACTTGGGCTGCCCTCTGTGTCGTCTAAGCATTAGAGTTGTGACTCCCATGTTAAGAGTATGCCCCATTTAGGAAACAAAGGTAGACGAAACATGATAGCTACTTATACACTGCACAGTGCAGTGAGTGTGTGAATGTGTGGTATTGTTGTGAGGGAACACCCCGTGTCAGGTGGCCACAAGTGTGCATGATTGTTTAATCTCTTCTCGGGTGATGAGTCCTGGTATTTGGAGTGCCCCCAAATATATAATCTCGATCAATACAAAGGCAGATAATATATTCCTTTTCAGAATAGAACCTCAGAAATTCCTGTTAGGAGTGGTCAGTTAAGTGTAGTTCCTGCTGCCAATAACTTATGCATCAGAACTTGTGGAAATGGTTCCTTCGCTCATAGCCCTTTGTTGATTGTTCTTGGGAATTTCCACTGGAGACAAGTGCAGCAGCATTCATGTGAGAGCCTCCACCACACTTTGAAGTGATCTTCCATGAGCATCAACCTCTTCGATTAATTAGTTTCCCCAGAACTTTGACTGAAAGAGTGAACTTTCCAGTAAATCTCCAAGAGGCATGTTACTAGTCACCACTCCTTTTTCTTCTCCTCACCCCCATAGACAGTTGTAAACTGAGTGGCCAAAGAGAAGATGACAGATGAGATGGAAAGTGCAGCTGGTGTTGGTGATCAGCTGGGAGTTCTCCAACGTAGCATCTCGTAGTATTCTTGTCCTTCACAGAGAAGGCACTTGTTTAACTCGCAGGCAAGACAGTTTAGTTCCAGGACACTTTGAAATATTTATTCAGCACATATTTATTGAACACCTGCCAAGTGCCAGGCACAGTTTTAGGCCCTGGAAACAAAGCACTGAATGAAACAGATGACACCCTCCCGCCCCTATCCATGGCAGTTACATTGTAATGAGAAGAAGATAATACAATAAATAAATGAACAATGAATAGATGACTTGGTGATGAGTACTATAAAGAAAAGTAAGGTGGGGGGAGGGATAAATTAGGAATTTGGGATTAACAGCTACACACTACTATATATAAAATAAACAACAAGGACCTACCATATATCACAGGGAACTGTATTCAATATCTTGTAATAACCTATAATGGACAACAATCTGAAAAAGATATATATGTATATAAAACTGAATCACTTTGTTGTATACCTAGAAACATTGTAGATCAACTATACTTCAATTTAAAAAAAAGAAAAAAGTAAGGTAAGGTTTGGTGTGCTTAGTACTAAAAACATGGCCTCTGAGGCTCAAATGGTGACTATACCTGAAGAACATTGAGGGGCTTGCCTTTAGGTCCACTGAGGGAAAGTGGACCCTTGCCACCAGAAACATTCCTTTGCCCTGGTCAGTATTTGAGAAGTCAGCCTGTAATAGAGAAAGCCAGCCCCCAACCTGTTTCTCATTTTACCTATCCCCAGAGTCATTTGCAACATTCAGGCTTGTCTTCAGGTAGCTGGCCAGGCAGCCAAACCTCTGCTTGCCATGTCCTGAGACTGACAGGCCAAATAAGGGATGAGGTAGCTTGTGATTCATGTGAGGCAGGAGAGAACCCTGAAGGGGTCACACTGAAATGACTTAACTTAACCCCAGGAGGCCTTGGTGGCCCATTGGTCACATGACTAATGAGGAATTTGCAAATGACCCCAGGAGCATTAGTGTGTCGATTATGGATGTCCTTGTGTGATCCTGGTCACAAATGTCATTTCACTTGTTTCTGACAAGACCTTTTTTTTTTTTTTTTTTTTTTTTTTTTTTTTTTTTTGCTGTACGCGGGCCTCTCACTGCTGTGGCCTCTCCCGTTGCGGAGCACAGGCTCCGGACACACAGGCTCCGCGGCCATGGCTCGCGGGCCCAGCCGCTCCGCGGCATGTGGGATCTTCCGGGATCGGGGCACGAACCCGTGTCCCCTGCATCGGCAGGCGGACTCTCAACCACTGCGCCACCAGGGAAGCCCTGACAAGACCTTTTTGAAAACTTATGAAGGAGTGCTGGAACTTGGATGCTGAGGCCCAGGAACTTTGGAGTTAGTTACTTTGAAGTTTATTTGAAGCACATTTTTCATGATTGGAAAGCCATTTTAGAAATGAGGGCAAGTGTTTGAGATGGATCTCACCAATGGGGTCCTGGGTCCCTGGCCTCAGAAGCCCCGTAATCTGAAGTTCCTGAGTTCATATTTGGTACTTTGTCCGTGTTTATTCCAGGGTCAGTCATTTAGAGTCTAGGACATGTTCGGGGTGGGGGTGGGGATGAAATAATATTAGCTATTATAAGGGCTCTCAAAGGGCTACATAGATAACTATATGTCTGTGGTATTGAAATTTAGTGTGGTGCTTAGGAAAAACACGTCTACAAAGGCTCCTGGGGTGGGGTGGTAATGGAAAAAAAGGTTGAGAAACATTGCTCTAGGTAGAGGGTCCATTAGCTGTAATCAGTTTCTGAAAATGGTCCATGTTTCAAAAAAGGTTAAGAACCCCTGAATGTGAATTAACAGACAATTCCATGAAAGACTTTGAAACTACTGTTTCCTTACAAATTTTTTTTTTTTTAACATTTAGGACCTTTTTCTAAAATTTGTTTGTTTGTTTGTTTTGGCTGCGTTGGGTCTTTGTTACTGCCCGTGGGCTTTCTCTAGTTGCGGTGAGCGGGCTTCTCATTGCGGTGGCTTCTCTTGTTGCAGAGCACGGGCTCTAGGCGCACGGGCTTCGGTAGTTGTGGCACGTGGGCTCAGTAGTTGTACCTCACAGGCTCTAGAGCGCAGGCTCAGTAGTTGTGGCGCATGGGCTTAGTTGCTCCGCGGCATGTGGGATCTTCCCGGATCAGGGCTTGAACCCGTGTTGACTGCACTGGCAACTGGATTCCTAACTACTGCGCCACCAGGGAGGCCCTTCCTTACAAATTACTCAGATGGAGCACTGTGATTCTAGTTATGAATTTAGGTAAGGGTAGAATTTATAGTCCTGCTTGAGTGATGAGTATGAGGTGACAGTGGCTAGGAGTGGTGGTTTGCATTGTGCTGATAGTTTATGGAATGTAAACCTTTATATCTAAATATTTTATATCTAAAATGCCAAGATTATATATCTGAAACAACAAGATTTTATGAGCCTTATAATTTAAGTTGGATTTGTCATTGTAGATGTTCTTTCCTCATAAATACCTAGGGGTTATTTTAAAGTTTCTGAATGACTTATCCTAATAATGACAACTTCCAGGCACCAGAACCTAGAGGATGTGGGTAGTTAGTAGCTTTCTGTACTGGAAACAGAAGGCTTCAAGTATGTAGAACCTATGCAACTAAGCAAAATAGCTGGATTTATAGGTCACCTTGAAATAAGACTGACTGTAAAATAAATGTCAACTTGGAATTTGGCACAGTAGAATTAAAGGAGCCTTGAATATCGGCCTCCCTGGTATTCAGTACCTCTTCACTGACACAGAGCTTTAATATTCTCTCATTGCTCGGTGAAAAGATAACTTGAAGTCCAAATGGGTAACCAAGGCATAATTTTTCTTATTTTCTTGTCTCCGACCTCTTAATCTCCTGATACTGTAGTGTTGCAGGACTTTGATCTGTGTGATAGTCTGCCATTGTCTTACTGTAGGTGAAGATAAGGAATTTTGTGTCTTCAGGCACGGCAGGTGGTTGCACAGCAGAAAAACAAAGGGAAGGAGTGATGGTTGGGTTGGTTTGATCAACTCACTGACTTGAGTTTGTACCTTGGTTTTCCATTTCCCCTCTATCCTGTCAGTCACCACGTTCCGTTGGACTCACTAGTGAAATGTGTCATCCTTCCCTTTATCTTCATTCCCACTGTTCCTACAGTAGTCTGGTCTTCATAAAAATATAATATCTACTACTTATTCAAAGCTCTGTGCCAAATGTTTTAAGCTCTTATAATGGAGTAAAAAACGCCTTTAATTTTCACAACACTCTTAATGATTGGTCCCTGTGTCAGAGAAGTCCCTTCCATTTGAATTGTTTTTAAGAAATGCATCTGCAAGTCCACAGAATTTAACTCAATGGGACCTATGGAGGGAAAGCCAGCTGAATCTCCCCACTTGATTACTCACCAGTGAATTCAAATTACATTGAGCAAATGCCCTTTCCCAGACAGGCCATGGTCAAGATAACCTCAAGATTAATAAATGGTGCATTCCACAGCAGGAAACAAAAATCTAGGTGCCACAAAATGGGACTTATTGCTAACAAACTTGTCAAAAAACATTTTTATACTAAGTAGATCCAGAATGGGTACAAATCACACAAAGAGGCCTTCACTTCAACTTGGGCTGAGTTGTATTTATACTGTCCTCAAGTTAGTTCTCTTGCTAAAATTTCAGCTTTCACCGTAACCTGAAGGAATTTTAAAGAGGAAACTCTCCTGTTTACTACAGAGAATATTTCTGATACAAGATGTGTGGATTTTTCCACATCAAGCAGTTCTCAGCAGACACGGATTGTGTCTTTGGCAATTTAACTCAATTTTTTTTTTTTTTTTTTTTTGGCCTCTCCCGTTGTGGAGCACAGGCTCCGGACGCGCAGGGTTAGCAGCCATAGCTCACGGGACTAGCCGCTCCGCAGCATGTGGGATCTTCCCGGACCGGGGCACGAACCCGTGTCCCCTGCATCGGCAGGCGGACTCTTAACGACTGCGCCACCAGGGAAGCCCCAGTTGTCTATTTTAAACAGCTCTGAGTATTCGATTATGCGGATGTCTCACAAGTTATTTCACTAGCACGAACCGGGTGTTCTGGTGGTGAATTTTCAGCTGTTGTAGGTCTGTGCGCACCAAGCCCTTTGTGGATGTGGTAATAGTTGCCCCTGTTCTTTGAAACTCTTGAATTAATTGATTCTTCCTTGTTTACTTTTTGATACTGAGGAGTGAAGTGTATTCTCTCCTATTTTTTTGGTATAAAATAGTAATTTCAGATGTCTGAGGATTATTGTAGCAAATCATTTCCCTTTGGCCATTATCCTTAGAATTCTAAGTGGCTTTAATGAAAAGAATAGAGCTGCTTTTAGTGATGGAAGGGTGTGCTGCAGCATTTTTGGCAAAGGATTAACCTGAGGAAGGCGTGGTCAGTGTTGTCATAGAAATGTGAGCCCTAGGAGTCTATGTGATAGCATCTGACCACACCTGTAGGACGTGCTGAGTTCTGTGATATGACAGGGGGTGGGGCGTGTGGAAAATCTGAGCAGGGTGTTTTTAGCAACACTCTCCAAAGAAGTGATTGGCAAAGTGCAGCTTGTAGTCACTGCCTACATACGGCCTCCACGCTAAGTATGGCTTTTGCGTTTTTTTAATAGTTGAAAAAAGTCAAAAGAATATTTTAAGGCGTAAAAATTATATGAAATGAATTCTTATTGGAATGACAGCCATGGTCGTTCATTTACATATTGCCTTAGGCTGCTTTCATGCTACCATGACAGAGTTGAATACTTAGGCTAGGTGACCCATGAAGCTTGAAAGAAAGGCAGTCCTTGCTTTGCACAGTTTTCAACATGCACAGATTTCAGTTACTACAATAAACTAACTGTGAGTACTTGGGTACAGCACAAGTTTCAGCTACTAGCTCTTCAGTCACAAATCATTGCGGAAATTACACATATGCATAGTGATTGGTCACTGCACATCTGTTACTCACTTCATACACAGCAAAGCATGTAGTTGTGTTGCTTCCTTGTTTCCCGGTATACGTGACAGTTTACAAAAATGGTTAATCACTAGAGGAAGTTGGCCAAAAAAAACCCACCAAAGTGTAGCAAAGAGAAGAAGTGATAACACTGGAAGTGAAATTCCAATTGAACATAAATGGAGTGATAGAAGAATGAATTAACTGTGGGAATGTGGACACTGCTTGCCATTTGAGACCGGATATGCAGCCAGAGGAGCTTATCGACAGAAATGAGGAAAGTAGTTGTGACAATAAAAGGATGATCCAGTGGAAGTGTCGCTGGCAGAAACTTCCAGAAAAAGTCAAGCAACTCTCAGCAGTTTTGTGTCATCGAAGGGCAAAGGATAAAATGCTGGAAGCTGATCCAAACCTAGAAAGAGGTGTGACACTTCACTAAGGCGAACTGAGAAGATGCTTGTTGTGTATCATGAGTTATATGAGTAAAGACCTTCACAAGCACTGTTCAGACTACTCTTGGCGACTTATTTATTTACAAAGAAGATTAAACACTTCTATTCTCAAGTTTGTTTTTTTTTTTATAAACTTATTTATTTTAGGCTGTGTTGGGTCTGTTGCTGCGCGCGGGCTTCTCATTGCGGTGGCTTCCCTTGTGGCGCACAGTTGCTCCGCGGCATGTGGGATCTTCCCGGACCGGGGATCGAACCCGTGTCCCCTGCATTGGCAGGCCGATTCATAACCACTGCGCCACCAAGGAAGCCCCAATTCTGAAGTTTCTAATGTTTTAACTTATAGTGTACTAAATAAATATTCATCTTTTTTTTTTTTATTATTATTCTATTCATTTATAGCCCACAGTTTTTCGTTTTAAAGGTCACGGAACACTCATAATTGTTCCCATTGCTGTGCATGAGTTCACACTATTCTGCCTGTGTTTACTATTTGGCCCATCATAAAAAAAAAAGTTTACTGAGCTTCGCTCTAGAGAAAACAGCTGGGGGGAGGAGAAGTACCATTTCATGAGTGGCTCCAAGCTTGTGAGGTGATCCAGGGCTTTCTTATTAGTATACAGTGAGGCAAGAAGTTGGTGTTCTTCAGTTTATAGCACCCACGGGAGTAAAAAGTGTATCAAGGGACTTCTCTGGTGGAGCAGTGGTTAAGCAGCCCCCTGCCAATGCAGGGGACACGGGTTTGATCCTGGTCTGGGAAGATCCCACATGCTCCGGAGCAACTAACCCTGTGCACCACAACTACTGAACCTGCACTCTAGAGCCCGCGAGCCACGGCTACTGAAGCCCGCGCACCTTGGAGCCCGAGCTCCGCAACAAGAGAAGCCACCTCAATGAGAAGCGCGCACACTGCAACGAAGAGTAGTCCGCGCTCGCCGCAACTACAGAGTGCCTGCACGCAGCAATGAAGACCCAATGCAGCCAAAAATAAATAAAGAAATAAAAAATTAAAAAAAAAAACTCAAGCAACTTTAGAACCAGAGAAACCTGTTTTATATGACAAAGACCAGTCTGTCGGGCAATTTTGTAATAGCCAATGTTCAAAATGCCTGCCAGGGTTTTGTAATTTAGGTTCATATATCAGAAATTGTGTGATTTTAACCATTTTTAATACTTTCCAAGAGAATGTTACTGTTTCCTAAAGTCAGGAATTCCATGTTTCCATATTCTGAAGCAAGTGTATCCAAATTTGGTGCCCTTCAGCTTTTCCCTGTTTTTCTTATTCTGTTTTGAAAACGTATAGAACGTATTTAATTTTGCAGTAGCATTTGTGAGCACAGAAATAGAACTTGAAACATATTTTTCATGTTTGTTTTCCAAAACTATTCTGAGACCAGTATATCATTTTGTCATCTCTTAATAAGAACAGTTATTTATTAAGGAATAACTTCCTGAAAATTGTCCAACCGATTCCCCTCAGCCTTGGCCAGTTCTTTGGTATGGTGCTATCTATGACCCTGTCATTGAGTGTCGCCATAAACAGGCCTAGCAGAGGGCCTGGCCTTGGTGAGCCCTCCAGTTGTGATGAAGCCTTGAGGAATGTTTTGGCTTTTAGGCAACTTCAGTTTCATGTTTTTCCCACTACCCGTCACTATAGTGGTTTCTTTCTTTCTTTCCATCCAAGGGGTCGTTTTGTTTGTGCCTGTGCTCTCTGATCAGACCAATTTGAATTCATATACAGCTCTGCTGCTTGCTTAGCTTAACCTACCCAAAGCCTCAGTGTTCTGCTTTGTAAAGGGCAGGGGTGGGGGTGTTACTGCATGAGTCACAGTTTTATTGTGACTATTAGAAATCGTGCATAGAATGTGCCTGGCATCAAGCTTAGTGAAGGCAGTGAAACGGGGTGTCAAGAAATAAGTCATGCTCTGCATTTTGGTTCATTTTGATTTTAAGCTGGGTCTACCGAAGTATAGTATTTTGACTTTTTTGAAGTTTTTTTGTTTTTTTTTTTGGTGGTACGCGGGCCTCTCACTGTTGTGGCCTCTCCCGTTGCGGAGCACAGGCTTCTGTCACACAGGCTCAGCGGCCATGGCTCACGGGCCCAGCCCCTCTGTGGCATGTGGGATCTTCCCGGACCGGGGCACGAACCTGTGTCCTCTGCATCGGCAGGCGGACTCTCAACCACTGCGCCACCAGGGACGCCCGCTGGCTTCTCTTTGTTGTGGAGCACGGGCTCTAGCCGCGTGGGCTTCAGTAGTTGTGGCATGTGGGCTCAGTAGTTGTGGCACGTGGGCTCAGTAGTTTTGGCTCGTGGGCTCTAGAGCGCAGGCTCAGTAGTTGTGGTGCACAGGCTTAGTTGCTCCGTGACATGTGGGATCTTCCCAGACCAGGGCTCGAACCCATGTCCCCTGCATTGGCAGGTATATCCTTAACCACTGCGCCACCAGGGAAGTCCCAGCTCTGGCCTTTCAGTGCTAAGCTCCCCTTGGCCCAGTTTGATGGGAACATATCCAGGAGGGTCCTGCAGTCTATTTTTTTGCCTTTGAAAGTCCTTTTTCTATACTGGATGTCTGTGTGTTTGATAATGGGGGCAGGGACAAAATCAACACGCAGCTGAAATTCAGTTCAGTCTGGTGGGTTGGTGTCTTTGTTGTTAGATGATGCCTTCCTATACAAAGAAGGAATCACTAGGTAAGCCTGATGGCGACACTTCAGAAACAGTTCACAGAGGAACTGTGCTGCAACTTAAGGCTCTGGTTCTCCTCTTGGGGCTCTGGAAAGCTGTGGGCCTTCTCCTACAGGTCTGTGCATGTTCTGTCTTGCCAGAATTGCCCTGCCAAGCTAACTGGTCTCTGGTTGGTTGTATTTTAGATTTTTGCCGAGTTTCGAAGAGTGTGGGAAAATGCCGGGCCTCCATCCCTAGGTGGTGGTACAATGTCACTGATGGATCCTGCCAGCAGTTTGTGTATGGAGGCTGTGGAGGGAATGACAATAACTACATGACCAAGGAGGAGTGTCTTGCAAAGTGTGCTGGTGTCACAGGTAAGACAGTTCTGTTGGGGAAGTTTTATTATCTAGAGACACTTTATTAATTGGGACATAGCTGCCTTTTGCTCTTTGCCAGTTCTTCACTGCTGAAACTGGGAGACGTTTTTAAAAGCAGAAGAAACAGGCACAGTGTGAAGGTCGCCCACACGGTGGTTTCACAGCGGTACCCTCCCTCCTCTTCCCAGAAAGGGGAGAGTAGGCCGCAGACTGAAGCCAGGGGAGGGGTGACATGACTGCGTCTTCTCCCCAACTTCCCTTCTCCCACTACTGAGAGCAGGTCCCACGCCAGGCCTGGTTTGAGCAGAGTCCTCCAGGTCTACTCAGACGGGCTGCCCCCCTTGCTTCCAAAGCATTTGGGTTATTTTTACCTTTGGGACAAATGACTTGAGGAGCTCACCCAGCCAGCCAAGTTATGAATCAAGTTAAAACTAGAACATACTTCTGGAACCCATCCTTCTCTCAGCCTTCGTGAGGGATTCTGTGGAATCAAGATACTGTTGACCCTGAGAGCGTCCCAGTGTAAATAAAAAAATCGTAAAGCCCCACAACAGTGTGCACTGGCTCTGAACAGAGCCTCGAGGGACTCCTTGAGACCTGATGGCAGGGCGATATTGGTCCTCTGGGGCCTGATCCTTCCTAGGTGTTCCAGAGAGCCGCTGATTGGGCCAGCCAAACTGTCAAAGATTTTCATTGGCGATTTCCTTAACATTGTTACGGGACTTCTTGCATCCTTTCCCGACAGCTTGGTGTCAATGTTTGGACTCTGGATTATGATTCTGTGTCAGAATGTGCTGGTGCCCTCAGTGCTCACCGCACTGGCTGTAGTCTCTCTTGGCTTTGAACTCTGCATTCAGAAATCAGATAAGCTTGTGAAAGTTGTGTGTAAAGAGAGGAAGACAACAGTGGTCTTGGCTGTGAACTGCGGTTTAAAACATAATGCGCAGACACACAAGCCCAGCAGTGACTGAGTGCCTTGAGGAACGTTTTATTGATCTTTGTGTGCCCAGTGCCCGGCAGGCGCTCAACAAGTGTTTGGAGAGCCGAAGTGGCTGGTATTAGTTTTGGATTGTACAGATGAGTTCCTCACTTTTGGGGCGGGGGTGGGGGGGCAACTGGCAACCTTACCAGATGGTGATGGAGAAAAATACGGTTTTCCGCTATCAGCTGCGGTCCAATCAGGAGTTGACAGTAGCAAATGTACATTCCGTTCTGGTTACTCCTTGGTTTCTCAGGGGGAAAGTTAAGTTTTAAGAACACAAGCAGTGGACAGTGGGCATTAAGGCGGCATGTCTCTGCAAGGAGCCACAGGGTGTAGTGTTTTGCTGGGAGAAGGCAGACAGCTATCTTCCTAGAGGTCAAGCCAGAGTCTGGCCCCAGCCTTGAGGTCCCGGAAAGCTCATTTGCTGGCACCCGAGCGTGGCTGCACTGCACAGCTCCTGAGGCGTTCTCTTTGGCAACATATTTTCTCCCAGGCAGGCAAGCTCTGTGGGGAGCCAAATGATAATGAGAATGCCAGTTTATTAATTAATTATAATGAGAACCAGAACCACCAAAGGGACCAGACACTTCTGTCCCTGTGCCTGCACCCTTAGTGTGTGTAGGCAAACCTCTCAGCGACATTCCCAGAACATTGCTTGATGAGGGGAGAGGCAGAACTGGGGGAGCTGCTTTGTGATGGGAACGTGTAATGGCATCAGGTTAGGCCAGCCCCACGCCTCTGCACAAGGGAGGGTTCCTCCCTCCTGGACCCTGCCAGCGCTCCCTTTTTTGCATTTCCACCCACCCTCTTAGCTTTGTGTGTGTGCAAGATAAAATATACATAACATGGGCTTCCCTGGTTGCGCAGTGGTTGAGAGTCCACCTGCTGATGCAGGGGACACGGGTTCGTGCCCCAGTCCGGGAAGATCCCACATGCCACGGAGCGGCTGGGCCCGTGAGCCATGGCCGCTGAGCCTGCACGTACAGAGCTTGTGCTCCGCAACGGGAGAGGCCACAACAGTGAGAGGCCCACGTACCACGCAAAAAAAAAAAAAAATATATATATATATATATATATATACACATAACATAAAATTTAGCATTTAACCTTTTTTTTTTTTTTTTAAGTTGTTTTCAGAATTTTATTAAGCTCTGTTATGCGATACACATTTTTATATATAATGTAGGAGACATCCACTTGGGATGAAAATCAAAGAAGCTCAGGTCTCCTTGGAACTCAGTAGCTTAACCTAAGTATTAAGTGCCTTTTTGAACTTTGTGAAAACTGTCATCTCTTTTACCTACATCAAGAACAATGAACCGAAAGAAACTGTTTGTTGTTTATAAAGAAGTACAGTGAAATTTAAGTGTCCAACAAATCTGACCATTTGCTAACATGTTTCATGGTTAGTGGTGTAGTCTAGCAGAAGTGGAGGGAACAGCAGCCCACCATGGTCTGCTGCTAGCAAGGATCCAAGGGCCCTCGGATACTGCCCTCTCTCCCCCTTGTGCCTGAAGATGGCTGGTGGGTGTTATTTTCCTTGGTCTAAATTCTGAGAATGAACAGGTGGCATTAGAGAGGCAAGAGGAAGCGATCAGCTAGTTAGGGAATGATGAAGTGGCCTACCGGACAGGCAATTGAAACCACGTTGGCAACTGCAGGGAAGTCTAGGTGCCTATGTTTAGATTTTAGGAAAATACAAACAAAAAGCAGTGTGGCCTGATAAAGTACATCTGTTCAGTTGCCTTGAGTCACTCTGTAAACTGTGGCAGCGTTCACTTCACATACTGTCCTTGGTCTGCTCGGCAGAGGCTGGACTGGATGTCAGGGCCTGGGGCGGTGGCTCCTCTTCCTTGTCTCTGACAGAATCTCAACATTTCCCTGTTATCCCATCTCTCCCGCTTTCGCAGATTCAGAAGCACCGAAAGCAGTTGAAAGCTGAAGAGCAGTGGAAGCGGCGGCAGAATGTGTTCCGCCGGGGCATGTCCACGCGGCGCTCGGCCTACGCTTTCTCCCACCAGCGTGGCTACGCCGACCTCATCTCCTCCGGGCGCAGCATCCGCAAGAAGCGCTATCCCCTGGATGCAGTCATTGCCGACGGGACGGCAGAATACAGGCGAACCATGGAGAGCTGAGGCATTTGCTTCAGGTGACAGTGATTTCTGCCTCTTCTCTCTTCGAAACTGTTTTGAGGAGCAAATAACCGAGCGCCTGAGAAAGCTCTAAAGACGCCTGTGAGGTTGTTCGGAGATGAAACGCTGAAAACGCATTTAACCATTTTTAAGTGCACAGTTTAGTAGCATGAAGTACATTCACAGTGCTGAGCACACCCTTCACTTTTTTTTTTTTTTTTTTTTTTGCGGTACGCGGGCCTCTCACTGTTGTGGCCTCTCCCATTGCGGAGCACAGGCTCCGGACGCGCAGGCTCAACGGCCATGGCTCACGGGCCCAGCCGCTCCGCGGCATGTGGGATCTTCCCAGACCGGGGCACGAACCCGTGTCCCCTGCATCGGCAGGCGGACTCTCAACCACTGCGCCACCAGGGAAGCCCCACCCTTCACTTTTTAAAAAATATTTATTTATTTATTTGGTTGTGCCAGGTCTTCGTTGCAGCACGTGGGCTCCTTAGTTGCAACAGGCAGGCTTTTTAGTTGCGGCAGGTGGGCTTCGTTGTTGCGGCACGCGGGGCTCCTTAGTTGTGGCCTGCGAATTATTAGTTGCAGCATGCATGTGGGATCTAGTTCTCTGACCAGGGATTGAACCCAGGTCCCCTACATTGGGAGTGCCTAGTCATTTTTTTTAATGCACCTGTATCTTTTTTTTTTAAATAAATTTATTTATTTACTTATTTATTTATATTTGGCTGCATTGGGTCTTCATTGCTGCACGGGCTTTCTCTAGTTGTGTCGAGCGGGGGCTACTCTTCATTGCAGTGCACGGGCTTCTCATTGCGGTGGCTTCTCTTTGTTGAGGAGCACAGGCTCTAGGCACATGGGCTTCAGTAGTTGTGGCACGCGGGCTCAATAGTTGTGCCTCACGGGCTCTAGAGTGCAGGCTCAGTAATTGTGGTGCACGGGCTTAGTTGCTCCGTGGCATGTGGGATGTTCCCGGACCAGGGCTCGAACCTGTGTCCCCTGCATTGGCAGGCGGGTTCTTAACCACTGGGGAGCACATAGTCTTATCCACTGCGCCAGCAGGGAAGTCCCACGGCCTTCACTTTTTTAATTCATTGGGTGAGTTAATACAGTTCAACAGGTTATTTGGCCCTGGAAGCCATTCTGTCTTTTTATAATGTCATTTCACACGTCTTTGCTCTGATTCCCAGCTGGTTGATCTTAAAATTTAACCCACAAGGACAGTCTTGGTTCCTTATTTTCCAAGTTCTGGCAGGTTTGTGGTCCAGCATGTGCACTGAAGGGCCCACATAAAGGAGAAATGGGAGTCGCTGTGAGAGGCACACAGGCCCAAGCCTCCTCAGGGATACAGCTTGCTTTGTTTCACCAGGCAATCTTGGAGGTACACTTTCTCACTGTGCTCTTCATTTGTCCTCGTGTAGTAAACACCATCCATGATCTGTCCAGGAATGGAGCACATTCCTCTGTCCCAAGTGGTAGGTTCTGAAAAAGACCCAGGATGGAGTGAGGGCCATGCAGATGGCTAATGTGAAAGGACATTTGTAATTTGGGCATTGTACAAGGGCTTCCACCTCCTGGTTCTGTTTACTCACAGCTGGCGAACAGGGGCTCTGCCTGGGCTGCCAGCTTCCGGCTCCTGGCCAGCATCCTTGCGCTGGGGAGTTCAGCAGCCAAGAGGGCTGAGGGATTCTACAGTGCTTCCTGGCTGACCTCGGCTTCCTCCTGGGGGATAAGGGATTGTGGCTCAGACCCCTTCCCCCGCTTTGGGCTGGCTTCCAGTCCCCTGGCCTCAGCCTTCGTGCTGTCTTCACTGCCCTATCCCACCTCCTTGCTTGCTGTATCTCCTTTGCTCCGTGTCGTCCTTGCTGTCCGTCTCCCTCCCTGTGCTAAGAGTCCTCTGTCTTCTGCCACCCCCGCCTCCATTCCCACTGCAGTCCTTGACCTGGAGCTTTGTGTTAGCTTGCTTTGTAGTGCCGACAGCAGCTGCCCCATTCCTCCTTTATGCTTAAAGGCCTCTGCATCAGGAGCCGGGGGTGAGTGGTTCAGATGCACTGGGAAGTCCAGTCCAGCTTTCCCAAAGGCCAGTCCCCAGGCAGTGGGTTCTGCCGGGCGAGACCTGCTGTGGAGGGAGGGAGTCCGCCCCTACCCCATTTGAGGATGGCCCCCAGTCAGCCACTGGCCACACACTGGTTGCACTCTTGATTCTGGTCCTTTGACTCTGACCTCAGCACCCACATGAGAGTGAGCATTTATTAGTTCAGTGGATTTGCAGAATGCTGAGAGTTAGGTTAAAGTCACTTTCCCGTTTTGCTAGGCTAGGAATCCTGTGACTGTCCTGACCATTGCTTTGCCTGGGTTCATTGCTTATTCCCAGGCTGGCCTCTGCAAGGTCATCCAGAGCCATGGGGCATCATAACTGGCATCATAACTCTGGTTTCTGTCCTGTTTCAGAAGAAAATTCCCCCAAGAGAATAAGGGACCCTCCTCCCTGTGTCAGAGAGTGGACACCTCTGGTCTTCCTCATCACCCCAGAAACTGTGGCTGGGATTAGTTTCCATAGTAACCCCTGAGGTGACAGGCAGGCTTCCCCATCCAGCATTCATTCTGTGTGTGCCGTAGAGCCCATTAGGACTGGGAGGTGATGGAGCAAAGCTGCCCACAGAGGGGGGCTCCACTCCCTTCCAGGTGCCAGAGTGTCTACGCTCCCTCGGTGGGCCCTTTTAGACTCAGCCCCAGCTAGGCGACGTGTCCTGTGTCCATTCCAGCCTCCCTGACACGGATGTTTGTGTTTCAGTTCCCAGAAGGCAGGATTCTGATGACCTGTCCGGTGATATTTTCAACTACGAAGGTATACCTCTTAAAAAACATGTTTTCTTACTTCATTGGGAATTGAGACACACGTGAGGATTTCCATGACGGGTATCGTAGAGCAGGGCTTGCCGGCCTTTCCCAGGTGTTAGGACTCCTGAGCATGCCCTGGGGCAGCAGGGAGCAGGACGTGCCCCAGCAACCCCTCGGCCTCCCACCGGCCGCGCTGTGGGCGGGATGCTGTAGCCCTGCCTCAGGGTCCCTGACTGTGACATGAGGGGCCTAGTGGAGACCCCTCTGAAGGTTCAGAGACCGAGTTAGCACATGGAGAGCCTACAACAGTGACTGACACAGAATAACCTCCACAACAGTGTAGTCTGGCCATAAAGAGAAAGATGCCTGAAAATGTGGGCCAGAATGGCCACGTCTGTAATGGCCAAGTTTCTTTTAACAGAGAGGTTTTCCCCATTGGCTGGCAGCCATAGGACTGCTTGGGAGCATTGTAGCTCCGTTCACCTCTCCTGGGCCCTGCTAATTTGTATCCCTTGGGCTGTCTCACTCCCAGAGCACTGCACTGCCAAGGCCATCACTGGGCCTTGCCGCGCATCCTTCCCACGCTGGTACTTTAATGCCGAGAAGAACTCTTGTGATAACTTCATCTACGGCGGATGCCGGGGCAATAAAAACAGCTACCTCTCCAAGGAGGAGTGCATGCAGCGCTGCTTCGGTGAGTCTGCCTGACTCCTAAATCCAAGAAACAGCCGTGGGCAGATGAACCCTCCTGAGAGGACACCAGTCCCTTTCCTCATCCCTAAAATGAAGGCCTTGCAAAAGCTGTCATTTGGACTCTGCCCTTAGTCTTCTCTGGCTCCCTGGTGGGGAAAGGGGTGGGCTTTGGCCCCAGCTATTGGGCACACGTGTCCTAGGTCCCTACTGGGGTGGCAAGGTCTCAGAACCCTCAGAGGAGCTGGAAGAAGTCGTTCAGAAAGAGCGTGAAGGCCCAGGGCTGAGGGGGATCCTCAGGTGGCTGCAGCTGTGAGGGGAGGAGGGCTGAAAGCTGACCTCAGGGTTGTGTGTTTTCTTCCAGGCAAGCAGTTGTATCCTGCCCTGCCCCGCACTAAAGGTAAACGGCCCCTTGCCCCCCTCCACCTGCCTGCCTTGACTAAGCTCAGCTGTGTTTTCTGCAGGCTCATGTCGTCTCGGGCACATCATCCTTCACTGTAAACATCGTTTTGTTAGAAAGTCGTGTTTCTGCACGAGAATGGCCAGGCAGCTTGGAACATGTGGTGGATGTTTGTCCCATTGTACAGTGTACATAAACGGGTTAGGAGTGAGGCCGTCTCTGCCTAGGCAGCCTCGGGGTGACTGGGGGACACCTCCTACTGTTTTAGGTGTGTGGGATCTGCTGCACTCAGGCCTGGGACTAACTCCAGGTTTTGGGGGGGGACTCTACTGCCATGGGGTGTAGAGAGTTGGTCATGGGTGATAACAAAGGAGGGTGGAAAGCCCTTGCCATGTGTGGGTGGAGCATGGCCCCAGCCAGTGCTGTTGTTCCCAAGCAGTCTGGTCTGACAAGGAGGCTAGGCCTCCTCTAGCTTTTGTTTCTGATTCTGAGCCTGAATCATGGATGGTAGTGTTTGCACAAAAGACCTGCCACACTGGTTTGGCCTCTTTCCACCTGTTTCCCTTGTAAGGAGTCCAGGCCTGGCCTGTGTGTCTGCTCTGCTTTAGAAGAGAAATGAAGCTGGAACCTGGTTTGCCAGGCATAGGGATCTGGAGGGTTGGAGATGGAGTGAATTGACCCTGTCCAATTCTGCAGCCAAGTGGGGAGAGGGAGCTGGGTAGCTGCCATAGGAGGCCACATTCCTTAGGTGGAGCCCCGCCTGAAGAAAAAGCATCTTAACTGACCAGTGGGACTGCAGTGGGGCAACCACTATTAAATCTACCTGGGCCGTTGGGAGCATGAGGGTCCCCTCCCGGCCCTGCTCCGAATATACCCGTGCCTCTGCCCTTCCGTCATTCCACAGGCAGCCACCCCAGCCAGCTGCAGGGCCACATCTCTCTCTGTGGCTGGTTGGGGGGGGGGTGTTTGCACACACACACCTGAGATATGTGCTTTTCCTGTGCAGATTGCCCCAGAGAGGTGGCAGGGTAGTACAGAGTTGAAGTGGGGATTTTTTGTTCAAAAAGGAGGAACACAAGTAGCCACTCTGTCTATGTGCACATAGCATAGCACCTCCTTTTCTCAGGAACCTACTTCTCAGGACAGTAGGGACTCTCCTTGAGGACTTCCTGTCAAGCAGTGTCTGTTCTCCAGAGCCTTCTGGGTTGGGGTGGGGGGACGTCTGGCCCAAGGACTGCTGGTCCTCCTCCCAAGCCCATGTGGACACTCTGGCTATGGCCCGCCTCGTCCTGCTGGCTCTGAGGCCTCTCTCTCATCCACAGTGGTGGTCCTGGCGGGGCTGTTCGTGATGGTCCTGTTCCTCTTGCTGGGAGCCTCCGTGGCCTGCCTGATCAGGGTGGCGCGGAGGAACCAGGAGCGCACCCTCCGTACTGTCTGGAGCTCTGGGGACGACAAGGAGCACCTGGTCAAGAACACTTACGTCCTGTGAATGCCCTGTCGCCAAGGGGCTGCCCTCCTCAACCCCCTGTTAATGAAGAGAATCTGCGAAGGGAGGAGAGACAGGTGTCGAACACGTGTGTGCTTTTTCAAATAGAGTGATTTGTCTGTATTTGCACAATCATTAGGGCTTTTGGCCTGGTTGTTAATCCAGAAGGTAAGAGGGCTGCTCCCTGGTCTCCCAGGATGCGTTTGCTTTGGAAATCCTCTTAATGAAGGGCTGTGCACGTTGCAGATGTTCTAGCCCTAGATCGGAGTCGGTTCCTCTTCGATTTATTTCTTTGCTCCAGGTATAGTTTTCTTAGCTTATGTTGAATCCTATTGCCTCCTTTCCTATCACAAGTGATGTTTTAATAGTTTCCTTTGTTTGTTTTCTGGTTTTTTTTTAAAGTAAGCAGAAACATAAGTTTTTTAAATTAGGATTCTGAAAGGAAGAAAGTAAAATGTACAAGTTTAATAAAAACGGCCTTCCCTTTTAAAATAAATTTCAGTATGTGCTTTCTTTCTTTCTGGGAATGCTAATTTAAACTCTACCAAAGTTACCACAGGACACTACATGAGATGTCCCATTCCAGAAACAGACTTCTTAAAAATATAGCATCTTTCAGGGCTTCCCTGGTGGCGCAGTGGTTGGGAGTCCGCCTGCCGATGCGGGGGACACGGGTTTGTGCCCCGGTCCGGGAAGATCCCACATGCCGTGGAGCAGCTGGGCCCGTGAGCCATGGCCGCTGAGCATGCGCGTCCAGAGCCTGTGCTCTGCAACGGGAGAGGCCACAACAGTGAGAGGCCCGCGTATGGCAAAAAAAAAAAAAAAAAAAAAAAAAAAAAATAGCATCTTTCAGATCTTCTTGAATGAAATACATCTTATATTCCAACTGAGTGCCCATAAAGTTTCACCGAACAACACTTAGCCTTACCACCTGTGGTAAGCTCTGATATTTTCTTACTCTATTTCACTTTTTTAAAATGTCGGTCTTAGGGACTTCCCTGGTGGCGCAGTGGTTAAGAATCCGCCTGCCAATGCAGGGGACACAGGTTTGTTGATCCCGGGTCCGGGAAGATCCCACATACCGTGGAGCAACTAAGCCCGTGCGCCACAACTACTGAGCTTGCGCTCTAGAGCCCGTGAGCCACAACTACCGAAGCCTGCGTGCCTAGAGCCCGTGCTCCGCAACAAGAGAAGCCACCGCAACAAGAAGTCCACGCACCGCAACGAAGAGTAGCCCCTGCTCAGCACAACTAGAGGAAGCCCGCATGCAACAACGAAGACCTAACACAGCCAAAATAAAATAAATAAATAAATAATTAAAAACAAAAAGGGAAAAAATCTTAAAAAAACAATTTTGGTCATGCCACACTTTTTTTTTTTTTAATGACCCACTTTGGCATCCATGATTTTTGTTTTTTAATTTATTTACAAATAAATTGGAACAAAAAGACAATAAGCCCTTCTTTCCTTGACCCTTCCTAGAAATCCATTCAGGCCAAAAGGCCACATTCTATGCATACATACCTCCTTTTATTGCACTTCCCAGATACTGCAGGGGTGTTTTTGGTTTTTGGAGTTTTTTTTTTTTTTTTTACAAATTGAAGGTTTGCGGCAACCCTGCATTGTCAGATGATGGCTAGCATTTAAAGTTTTTTTTTTTTAAAGAAGATGTTGGGGGTAGGAGTTTATTAATTAATTTATTTTTGCTGTGTTGGGTCTTCATTTCTGTGCGAGGGCTTTCTCTAGTTGTGGCAAGTGGGGGCCACTCTTCATCGCGGTGCGCGGGCCTCTCACTATCGCGGCCTCTCTTGTTGTGGAGCACAGGCTCCAGACGCGCAGGCTCAGAAGCCATGGCTCATGGGCCTACTTGCTCCACAGCATGTGGGATTCTCCCAGACCAGGGCTCGAACCCATGTTCCCCGCATTAGCAGGCAGATTCTCAACCACTGCGCCACCAGGGAAGCCCTAAAGTATTTTTAAATTAAGGTATATACATTGTTATTTTAGACACAATGCGATTGCACACTTAATAGACTATAGTGTAAACATAACTGTTATATGCACCGGGAAATCAAAAAATTCATGTGACTTGCTTTATTGTGATATTTGCTTTGTTGTGGTAGTCTGGAACTGAACACACAATATCTTGGAGGGATGACTGTACATTGGGGGAAAGGCTTGTGTCCATTAGGGCTTAGAAATCTATTCCAGAAGCACCTGGGTAAATACCTCATCCAATTCCCCCCAGCCTCTCTGGTCCATGGTAGACGTTGCTCATGGATTCTGGCATTCTCCCTGCCAAGTCTTCCAGGCAACCTGGTGTTCCAGGCCCTCACTGTGGTTCACTCAGAGTTGGTGAACAGGTGCCATATCCCAGACAAATTGGGAACCCCGCCCCCGTTCCCCCCACCCCCCACCTCCCCAGTGCTCCACTAGAGCCTGTGGTCCAGAGAAAGAGGGCCTAGACGTTGGGAAGAGCCTCTCCACCCACCACCCCCCTCCAGGTGTGCAACAGCAGGCAGGTCACTTAACTCCTTTGAACCTCCGGTTTCCTCACCTGTAAGATGGGTGGATGTGAGGATCACATGAGATCATAGATGTCAGTTTGCCCACGGGAAGTGGTGGCCACCTCTGCCCACCTACCTGTGTCCTCGTTCCTCCTTAGTAGTTGGTGGTTCTTCCCTACACCCACCCTGCCACCCCACGAGCAACTCTCAGGTCCACTCATGTATCCCTTTGGATTCAGGAACCTCAGACCCACTGATGCCTCTGGCCTTTCTCTACCTGCTTGAACAAGAGTTGTCTCTCCTTCATGTGAAGGAAAAAAGTAGTGTGTTTGGATTTTAAAAGAAACTGTCGGCAATCACTTCACTTTTTGTTGTTGTTTTTTTTTGCCGTGCCATGTGGCATGTGGGATATTAGTTCCCTGACCAGGGATCAAATTTGCACCCCTGTATTGGAAGCGCAGAGTCTTAACCACTGGACCTCCAGGAAAGTCTGGGAATCACTTTTAAATAATTCTACTGCCGTAGAAAGATCATGAAGTGAATTCTCCTAACACCATCAAGGCCAGTCGAGTTTTCACAGGTTTTTCATAGTGTACCTTTATATGATTTTGATGCAGAAGTTACCTCTGTGACTCACTACTGCCAGAATTTGTCCTGTTCTGTCTTGTGGTTTGGGAGGCCCCGTGGCTCCACTTGCTCCTGGCAGATTGACAGCATGAGGCCTTGCGGCGCTCTTTGTCTGCCAGTGGTGTCTGTCTCCCTTCTGTACTTTTCCGGGTTATGATGCTGCTGTTCCAGTCTGGTCAGCCACCTCCTGCCACGCCATTATGGCCCTTGAAACTACACTGCCATGTTTCCCACTTTCTAGACCATTTAAAGGCTGACGTTGGTCCTCTTTTCGTTGCAAAAGCTGCCTAACAATAGGCCAGTAGCCAAGGTGTTCAATGGACATGTCATGGCCTTTGTCATCCTCAGACTGCTAGCATCATTCAGAGGTGGAAAGGGCTTCTAAAAAGTCACCTCAACAAGGATCTCTACCTCTTCCTGGTCCATACACTTTAGTAAGGTAGTTTGGTCACTGAATGTGTTTGTCACCAGAAAGGATTTATCTCTATCTCCTGGGTAAAGATCAGGTCAAAGGGGTTGGGAGTTATATGATGACTATTTCGAAAATTTGGAATTCTACCCTCATCATTCCTGTGTATGGTGCATCTTTCTTCCCCCTAACAGCAAGCCCAGGTTCACCTGGCTGGTGCACCCTCTGGGTGGCAGCTGACCAAAGGGGGCCTCAGGAATTAATTCTGGTTCAGCCTCCGAGATTCTTTCTTGGATGACTAGTCCCAGGTCATGAAAACAATGACCACTTGGTCATCGGTTGCCCTGCCTGCCACGTCTCCCTACAGTGGCCCACATGGTCTCTGTACATTTGTAAGAATGCTTGTTCCATTTACATCTGACCTTTCCAAACAAAAGGTCTGGGTGTGAGTAGGTGATGATAGAAGAGGTAAAGCTATACCTTCTGGGATGGGAGTCACACTGATTTCTTCGGAGGGAGAATAACAACCTGGCACCTGGCAAGGGAACACCTCAGACCCCAGGAGGTGGGGGGGGGGGAGGAGGGGTGTAACCAGTGCTCTTTCTGCCCTCTAGATCCAACACTGCAGCCTGCCAATCCATCACCTGGTCCGCCTGAGCCCTGCAGCAGGCAATGTGACACATAGACGCACCCAATCCTGAACCATTCTGCTATACCCAATGCCATCAGCAGCAACGCCTGAATGTGGGCCCCACCCGTAGACGTTTACAAACACATGGTCCTGCTCAGCTTTGTTCTAATCTGGCTGTTAACAAAAGCACACACTTCTGATGCCAAGCAGCTCCGAGCTATGCCATGTATGGAAGTTGAGGCTGCAGCTACTCATGGCACTGCCCATGTGGCTTAGCCAAACCAGTGCAGTGGTGTTCCAAGTCAAGTTTAATAACAAATCCTGAACTGGAATGCCTTGTGCCCAGTACTCTGTGTGTTTGCATGTGGGAAAGAATGAGTCACAATGTCTCTCCATTGGGCATGAGGGCCTGCTCTGGGGCCTTGTAATTATTGGCAGTGACACCAAAGATCAACAGGTCAGTCTGAACTCCCTTGTGGGGTTTCTAATGGATAAGAGACTAGCCTTTGATTACATCCTGGCCGTCTGAAATAAGCCCTGCATGGTCACAGCTTGATGAGTCCAGGACACTGGATGGCAGGTTGGCCTCATCAACAGGAGTCACTGCTACTTGGAGCCGTGCTGACAGTAATTAAATGCCGTATGAGACAAACTGAATTTGGTCCCAGCCCAGTCAAGATAATCAGATCAGCTAATGGAATGGCATACGCATGTGAAAATTCATCAGAAGCCAAGAGAGGTGCATTGTTTGGAAAGACAGCCCTCCATGGGGGTCTCCTGCTTCTATGTGTCTTGCTGGGTGTGCCAAGAATGCACAACCCTGACAGCTTTTTACCTGGGCCATGCTCCAGGTTGGGTCTGCAGTGAGAGCACCTTGAGGGATGAGGTGAGGTAATGGCTCCCTCTAGGACAAAGAGCAGGCTTGCCTCCTGTCTGCTATAAAGTGGTGTGTACCCCACACTCAGCGTCTCTCTATTGTAATGCAACCAGTCACCGCATGTGCAGCGTCCATCTGGACCTCCGCTTTGCCCCCATGGGGCAAGGGAGGCCAACACACAGGTTGATGCTTATGCTGCTGCTGTAGCAAAGCCTTTTGTCTCTGACCCAGGAATCTCAAGGCTCCTGCCAGCATTTTGGAAACAGTTACAAGGCTAATTTTAATTTATTAGCTTGTAAATAGAATAAAATCAAGTCCCAGACACAACAGTCAGCGGGGTGAGGCCAAGCTTGGGTTTCCCTAGCTGGGCTGTCGGCCCCTTGGCACCTCCTGAAGGAAGCTCTGTTGAGATTTTCTGATTATTAGTATTCCAGAACATCCAGGGCCAGTGCAGCATTTCAGTCTTATGGGAAAAGAAACTGAGTCCCTGCATACTGTGTGCTTAAGGTCATCCATCTCCTGGGATGTGGTTAGGTTCAAAGAAAACATTCCAGAACAGGGATTATGATGTTTGTAGGACTGGGGCACTCTGGCCATGTAAGCTTCAGGTGAAGCCAGGCCTTCAGCAGTTTCTCTTCCAACTAGCTACGTCAGTCCACAGACGTGCAGGAGCACTGGACCCCCATGGAGGACTGTCTCTTCCAGCACTTTGCTCCTTGGTCCTATACCCCTAACGTTGGCATCCAGAACTCTCTTCCTAAACTGCAGTGACTAAGTAAAAACTTCAGGGTTGCAGTGACTCTCTGAAGCGTGTCTGCTCCAGCGTGAAATGCTGGAGAAAAGGTAAGCTGATCTTAGCAGTGAATGACATGGGGATTGCAGGCCAGTAGGGAACACGAGTCTCTTTTTCCTACAAAGGAGAAGGCATTGCTTATACCCATAGGACCAAGTCATTTTAGGCAGAAATAATGAGGAAACAAGCAGGGGAGGGCAGTGCCATTAGATACCAGGAGCAGGAGGGGCCTGAGGAGGACAGGCATAGCTACTGTCTCTGCTTCCATTAGCCATGGAAGATGAGAAGCGAATGGCAGGGAACTCACTTTTAAAGAGCAGATGGACATGGCCTCGTCTTCGGAGGGCCCTTGTCTCACCTACGTTTTTCATCCAAGTATTTATGTCCACCTTCCCAGCTTTAATCTCGCCTCCATTTGTAAACCTTCCGGAGTAGGGGAGTAAGGGAGGGACACTTGCTGCCACCGACAGGCAGTAGTGATGGGCTCCTGTGTCCCATTTCCCTTTCTTCCTTTCAGTAATAGAAGTCCCCGGGTTTTAATAGGTATGTGGCTGCCCAGCTAGAAACTTGCTGTTTCCCTGTCTCCCTTGAAGCTGGATGTGACCAGGTGTCGAAATCCAGACTGAAGGGATGTGTGCTGCCTCCAGGTCGGGTCCTTAAAAGGAAGTGGTGTGCCCTCCACTTGCCCTTTTCCTTCCTGAGAACCTGATGGTGGAGGCCAGGCTCCCCACAGGCCCAGGGCGACAGCCTGGAGGACTGTAGAGCTCCCAGACAGAGGGAGCTCGGTCCCTGGGTGATCTCGCAGAGTCACCCACTCACCTGCTGTGGACTCCCTCCAGCTCAGGTTTTCGTGGGAGAGAAGAGTGAAGCTCTCTTGTTAAGCCTCTGTCTTCAGAGTCTCTGAAAGCTGCCACATCCTAGATATAATATAGGAGCGAACAGCTGGGGATCTGAAGGACCAGGCCGAGGTCTCCCTGGACCCATTCACTCACTCACCCACCATTTTATTTAGCACAGCGGTGAAGAGCTACTACTTCCTCTTGAGTCTGGAAGGTCTCACATTGCTGTCCCACAACCTACTAGCCCAGTGTCCTACTGTACCTTTTAGGGCTCAACTACATATAACATGGGGATCCTGTTGCCAGTTTCATAAGGAATCATGAGACTGTGTTTGTGAATCATAATAAAAACTAACATTTATCAAGTATCTATTTACCTTGTCCCAGGCACGCTCTGTGCAAAACCATTTACCTTATGAGTTTAAGTTCCATTTGACAGAGGAGGACAATGAGGGCCAGACTGACTAACTTAATGGTCCACAGAACAGTAAGGGGTGGAGCAAGGATTCACCTGTAAGCGGACTGACCTCCAGAACCCAAACTCGTAGCCACTCTAAGCTTGCTCTAACCTGCCGTTACCACACTGCCGGACATCAGGTAACCTAATTCACCAAATGATAGGGAGCACTAACTCTGAGTCACACCCTTCCAGGCGCTGAGCAAAGCAACGAAGCTCCCACCCTCCTGAATTTATGTTCTGCCAGGAGAGACAGGCACTTTCTCTCATATCCTGCACACGGTTGTCAGCAAAGCCACAATCACTGTTCACCTCCTCTTCTCACTCAGAGTAAAGACCAAAGGTCTTTGATTTACAAGACATTCCACCACCCACCCCAACCACCCCTCCTCTTCTACCTCTCTCCCTCCAGCTCTTCAGATACACAGGTACATTCCTGCCTCAGGGCCTTTGCACTTGCTACTCCCTCTGCCTAGATATGCCTCCATGTGCTTGCATGGCTTGTTTTCTCACCTTCAGATCTATACTCAGAAAAGACTTCAGTGAGGCTTCCCTGGTAACTCTATCTGAAATCCAGCGTCTCCCAAACATACTACATAGTTATTCCCTGGTCCCCCTTCTTGCTGTATTGCTCTTCTTAACACATATTACTTTAAAAAAAATAGAGTTCAATGAGTTATAAGTTACATAAAACCCATTTCAAATGTACAATTCAGTGATTTTTAATAGTTTTACCAAGCGGTGCAACTATCACCGTAAATCTGTTTTAGAACATTTTCATCCCCTTTCCCCCAGTAAGATCCCTCATGGCCATTTACAGCTAATCGCCATTCCCACACTCAGCTCCCAGCAACCACTAATCTACTTTGTCTCTCTAATTGCCTTTTCTGAATACTTCATATGAATGATAACATACAATATGCAGTCTCTTGTGTCTGGCTTCTTTCACCCAACAAAATGTTTTTGAGGTTTATGTAGCTGTAGCGTATGTCAGGAGTTCATTCCTTTTTATTGCTGAATAATATTCCATCGTATGGATAGATATATCACATTTTGTATATCTATTCACCAACTGACGGACAGTTTTGTTTCCAGCTTTTTCTAACATACTCTACATTTTGCCTTGTTCCCCACACTAGAATGTCAATTCCATGGGGCTGGAATTTTTGCTGGTTTTGTTCAGCTCTGTGTCCCCAGAACTTGAACTCTCCTGGACACATAGTAGGTACTCAATAAATATATGCTGAAGGAACATGTGAGAAGAAAGATAACCTCAGAGAGTGGTAAGCAAGGGCTATCTATGCTGGCCACGAAGCAGGGGAAAGGGGATGGAGTGACGAGGCTCCGTGGAGCCAGCAGTCAGGGCAGTCTCCTCTAAGGAACGGACTTTGGAGCAGAGACCTGAATGCACAAGGCTGATTGCTACACGCTCGACATCATCCGCAGGCCTCAGCTACCTGCTCCTGCCTAAATGCCAGCCTTGCCTGCCACTCCTGCAGGTCCAGGCAGTCAACTTGGCAGCAGGGCTGGGCTGGAGAGGGACTCGAAAGGACTCCTAGCCTCAGAGCCATCGGAACAGATGACGCAGGCCCCAACTCCTCCCTGGGCCTAACCTGGGCCCTGCGCAGTGTGGGGAGGGAAGGCTGGGCTCGCCTGGCTGCCCCTTCTGCTGAGTGACCCCCAGGTGAGACAAAGGGGCCAGGCACAGCCTTGGACTTGAGCTACACTGCCTGGGTTCGAATCTCAGCTCTAGCCTGTTCACAAGGGGCTAGTTTTGTCCCTTGTCATCTTAACTGGTCCCTCGGTTTTCTCATCTGTAAAATAGGGATAGCAACCATAGCTACCTTTTACTTAAAAGCCAAACATTATTTTATAAGCACTTACTCCTTGTAACTGTGTGCAGGCATGGTTGTGGGAAACTAATCCATTTGATTCTTACAACAGCTCCATATGGTAGCTGTTCTTTACAGATGAGGAAACTGAGGCCCAGAGAGGGGGAGTAACTTTCCCCAGATCACTCTGCTACTAAGTAATACAGATGGGCTTCCAAGCAGCAGACTGGTTCCAAGTGCATGCTCTTCACCCCTTCAGACACTGCTCCCAACCAAGCCAAAGGCATTGCTATAGTGAGTCAATGTATCTGAAGCCCTTGCAACAGCGCCCCAGCACGTAGTAAGTACACAAGGAGTGTCAGTATGATCACAGAGGGCACGGGGAGGCACCCTCCCTCTCATTTCTTCAAAAGCAAGGATCTGACCCTTTTAGGGGAAGCTGATAACAGCTCTAGCCCCTCAAATCTGCAACTGCCCACACATTCCTCCCCCAGTCCCACCCACTTGCCAAGGCTCACTGGGTGGGTGGTGGTGCAGGGGAGACATAAGTTAACTGTCCACCCTCCCCATTTCCCAGAGGACCAGTTGGGCGGTGCCGGGGAGGGGCTCTGAGTCAGGGCTGACTCTGAACAAAGGTCTCGGGTAGGGCTCCTCAGAACTTCCGGGACCGGCCCACTGCCTCTCCTCAAATTCCGTCCCCTGCCTCTGGCCCGGCAGACGTACCTTCTCTCACCACCATAGAGGTTGACCTGTCAGCAGGTGCGCTCGTGGGCAGTGCAGAGCTTGAGGGGCAGGGGGCCAGACTCAAACCCAGGGACTGCCTCCAACGGGACATTCCCTGCGCTTGCACCAACGCACCCAATTTCTCTTTTGTCTGCAGCCCTGGAGTCCACCCCCAATAAGCCCGAAGGGGGAGGCCGGGTGGGAGACCCCAGGCACACCCCCGCCAACTTTCATGGAGGTGATAACCTGAAGGTAAGTCACTTCATTCGTAGGAGGGTGTTTTTGACCCCAGGGCCCCACTAGGTCTGGGGCCTCCGACATGGTGGGATGGGAGCTGGGAAAGGGGTCCCCGGCCTCACTGCCATGCCTCTGACTAGCCTGAACACGGGCACGGGCACGGGCACGACCACGGTCACGGTCACGGTCACGGGCATGACCACGGGCACGGCCACGGGCACGGCCACGGCCACGGCCACGGCTACGGAAGCGCCTCAGATTCAGGCACCAGCGACCCAGAAAATGAGAAGGTAAGAGGCTCACCCGTCTCCGGCGGGTGCCCGGCGCCCCAGGTGAGGGCGGAGTCTCAGCCCGGAATTTGGGCCGACTTCTCACAGGCGAACCCTCTCTCTCCTCTCCCTCCCCCACCACCCTCCGCCCCACAGCCCCTTGCTGCCAGCCCCTAGGAGCACAAAGCGCCCCTGGGAAGGTCAAGAAGCCCAAGGTGAAAAAGGAGAAGAAGAAAGAGGGCAAGAAGAAGGAGGCTTCCCACTGACGGGCCTGACCTGGGCTCATTAAACCTTCTCTCGGCCTCCAGGTTGCCTTTTGTCCCCGCCCCGCCCTTCCCCATCCCCCTTCCCGGACCGGGCCTGCCCCCTGCTGGGCACCGCGCGCCAAGGAGAGGCTGCCCACGCCGTGCCCATCACGGTTTATTGTTTCTGGAACAGTGGCCGCACTCCTGGGGGGCGGCCTGTGCAGCTGGAGATCTCAGCACCTCGGCGAGGATGGGGAGGGAGGGAGGGACTCGGGCGGCGGGCCGGACCCTGTGGCCGGCAGGTGGCCGGGAGATGAGCGGCGGCAGCGCGGTGGCTACCGGAAGCAGCACCTGGAGGCGTTGCGGGGCCGCCCTCACCGCACCAGGTGGAAGGTGAGCCAGTACATGAGCAGCGGCTGCGCCGCCGCCACGGCCATGGTCAGGTACATGCGCAGCTGGTTCCGCGCCCCACGCACTGGGACGCCCTCGGCCGCCGCCTCGGCCAGGATCTTCAGCCGCAGCGTCAGGATCTGGGCGGGGGAGGCGTTCACTCTTGAGCTCGCACTCCTTCCTAACTCTAGTTTCCCCCCCTCCATAGGGCAGCTGGGCTCAGATCTCTGCTCTTGAGGAGCCTTGCTTTCTCCCAAATCTCCTAACACACGCGGAGGCCGTGGGAGCAAATGTGAGGGTTCCAAACTCAAACGCTAGGCGAGGCCTCTTAAGTGAGTGAGGTGAGGAAGTTCACTGTGAATACTCCACCTGAGGGGACGGCCAGGCTTGGCCCTTTGGCCGCCACCAGCTTGTGTTGACCCTTGACAATTTTTCAACACAAGCCAGAAATGCCTTCTTTTTCTTCTTAACTTTTTTGCCCACCCCCTCCCCCGCCAGAATTCTAAATAATGACATCTAAGTCGGAGTTGATCTGAGCATATCCGGCCCACCAGCCCCTGGCTTCTGCCCTCTGCTCCTCACACTGAATCCTCCCAGTACCCTGACGTGCAGTTATCATCATCCCCATTTTACAAAAGGGGAAGCAGGTTTAAAGAGAGGAAGTGATCTGCCCAGGATCGAGCGAACCCTGGGTTCAAACCCAGGCCTGGTGGATCCCAGTGCTCTTAACCAGCACCTCCACTCCAGCTGGATGAACTCTCAGAGAAGCTACTTTGAGGATACGGAACTCTTTTCACCCTAAAGGAAATTCCGGTAGGAAAGCCCATCATGCAAGGCGAGTGGAGTGGGGGTGAGAGCCCACTCTAGTAGCCTGGCTGGCGCCTCCTCTTCCTTCAGGACCCCGCTTGGACACCCCCTCTTCCAGGAAGCTCTCCGGGCCCTCAGGCTAGGGCAGCCACTCCAGGGCTCCTCAGTTCACCAGTGTGGGGCCTCTGGTCTAAACTCCCCACCTGACATCCCCTGCTTGGATGCCTCCAGGGACCCCCAACTCTGCCCAGGAGGCCGGTGCCCTGAGTCCCATCCTTCCCTGAGCCCCGGCTCACCATGAACACAAAGATGGACACACAGCACCAGCTCAGCACCAGGTAGTAGCCAATCTTTCCAAAGAGCAGGCCCATGAGGACCCCACCAATCATCCTGTGGGGGAAAGGGGAAGGCTGGTCTGAGGAAGAAGCCCCAGGGCTGGGGGCTGGCGGTGGGAAGGCGGAGGGGGTACTCACCCAACATATTTGTAGCCCAAGAAGGCCACCAGGTCGATAGTGGTGAGATCTGTGTTGACAGTGACAAGGTAGAGGCCGAGCAGGATGGCCAGCACCTCCAGTGTCAGCCAGGCCAACGCGGAGCTTGCCTGCAGCCCCAGGAGGTCTGGGGAGAACCTGTCAACACCCAATCTCTGTCATTCAGTTAGCTGGCTCAGACCCTCCCTAAGCATCTGCCTGGGGACAGCCTGTATTGGGGCGGGGGGCATGCTGAAGAGCCGGCAGGGACCAAGATGGATCTGGGCCTTGTCCTGGAAATCCCATTCCCAGTGACAGCCCAGAAAGGTCAGGGCTGGGATGGGGGAAGCACAGGGCAGGGGAGGTGTGTGACCCCGTTGGGAGGTGGGTATCAGACACTTGAGCTAAGGCTTGAAGGAGGAAGGAGCTGATTGGGGAAGAAGGACCTTAGTCTCTGCCATATCCCCAGTGCCTCACCAATTAATGGACTCTAATGACAACTGTTTTCCATGCCACAAAGGAAATGAACAGGGGTCTATGAGTGAGAGGTGGGGGCCTGATGCAGGCTGGAGGGTGGAAAGGCTTCCCTGAGGAAGTAACATCGCAGTGGAGACATCATGAGTGAATAGGTGCTCAACAGGTGATGTAGGGGAGGAACACACTCCCCAGCAAAGGGAACTGATGTGCAAAGGCCCTGGGGAGGCAACCCAGGTCCTCTGGAGAAACAGAAAGAGGACCAGAGTGGCGCAGCAGAGTGAGGGAGAATGTCAGGCAGTGCCAGGCTAAGGAGCTAGGGTTTGGTCTGGGGACAGGGGAGCTAGGGACAGCTTCTGAGCAGGGGGGGACATGGCCAGGCTCACGTCTCAGCCAAGACCTTCCTGCCGGAGTCGGGGTGCAGGGGGTGTGTGGGGGCCGGGCAGCTGGTTAGGAGAGGCCAGGGGAAGGATGGATTTAGTGTCACCCAGCACAGGGTGTGGTGATGGGCTGCACATGGGTGGGAAAGAGGAAAGGGGCAAGGGTGACCGTGCGGGCTCTGTCTTGGGCTAACTGGGAACATGGTGGGGCTCTTCTGAGACAGAGGAACCAAGAGACTTTCCTGACTGCCCCTCAGCTCCCCCAAACCCCACACCACTCTGCCTACTCCAGGCCTCTCTTACCTATCCTGGGTCCCCAGCGCCAGGCCAGCCACCAAGACGTAGGTGATGAAAGCCATGGCTGTGAGAGGGAGACACACAGACACTAGTCAGAAGAAGAAGGACCATCCAGGGCCTCCAGGCACCTAAGCCTCTGCCCGAGACAGGCCCACCCAGAGGGAGGAGGGCACCGGGCCGTGGTGGGTAGGGTGAAACCTGGAATGTAGAGGTCAGGAGCGTTGACATCAAAGCGCGGGGCCACTGGTGTGTCCTGCTGGTACTGCACCTCCCAGTCCTGTGGGGAGGGTGGAGGGGGCAGGCAGGACCAGAGCTGGGCTCCTGGCCCGCCTACAGGCCCTCTCTCAGCGATCTTCCTGCCTCTCACGCCTGCCCCCGCCTGCCCCACCCCTGCCTACAGGCTGCCACCCGGCTCAGATGCTCACCTGGTGCAGGTAGGGGAAGAGAAGCAGACCCAGCTTTTTGCCCACATACGTGGTGTCCACGGCGAAGTAACACTTGAGCTTGGTGACGGGGATGAAGCGGTCGATCTGGGGAGGCAGAGCGCCCACCTCAAGCCCTGGCCCCAAGGCCCCACCTGCCCCCCCCCACCAGCCCGGCCCACTCACGTTCTTATCCACCAGCTGCTTGCCCTGCGCGGCTAGGCTGCTCCCGTAGGCCATGGCCATGTTGGACACAGGATCACCCAGGAAGGCCGCCTGAGGCGAGGCGGAGGCTGTAGGGTAGCCCAGGCCGCCAGGCGCCCGCTGGGCCCCATAGCCTCGGCGCTGGGCCGAACTCGTGTCATCAAAAAGCTGGTGGGGGGCCTCCCTGGTGGCGCAGTGGTTGAGAGTCCGCCTGCCGATGCAGGGGATGCGGGTTCGTGCCCCGGTCTGGGAGGATCCCATATGCCGCGGAGCGGCTGGGCCCGTGAGCCATGGCCGCTGGGCCTGCGCGTCCGGAGCCTGTGCTCCGCAACGGGAGAGGCCACAACAGTGAGAGGCCCGCATACCGCAAAAAAAGAAAAAAAAAAAAAAAAAAAAAAAAGCTGGTGGGGGTCAGCCATGCCTGGCTGGGACACAGGTACCCTCCGCTTCGAGGCTGCAGGGGGAGAAGGGTGGGGAGCCTCATTCAGTTGGCAGGAGCTCTCCCTCCCACTTCTGCCGCAGTGGGGCACTGGTTTTGCTGTCAGATGGGTTGTCTAGTCAGGTCTGAGCGGCCTCTGCCTGCCATCCATCCATCCATCCATCCAAATAACAATGATGAGGAGGAGGACGACGATGACGGCTACTATGTACTGGGGTTGACTGTGCACAGAATCCTGTGCTAAGCCTCTTACAAACAAGGTCTCTAGAGAGACCTTCTCCCTTCATGTTCCCTCTTACTCATCCAGCTCCAGCCACACGGGCCTCAGTACTCAGTGAACACACCAGGCACATTCCCACCTCAGGGCCTCTTCACTGGCGGTTCCTCTGCCTGAATGCTCTTGCCCCAGACATCCTCAGGGCTCCCTCCTCTCCTCGAGGTCTTGGCTCCGTGGGGCCTTCCCCAGCCATCCTGTCTACAACTGCATCTCCCCTGGTGCCACCCCCTCATCCCTCTTCCCCACTTCATTCATATCCACAGAACTCAGCAACAGCTGACATACGAGCTATTTATTTTATTCACTGTCTGTCTCCCCCACTCAAATGTGAGCCCCCGCCAAGGTGAGGAGCTTTGTCTTGCTTCTGGCTGTAGCCCCAGCCCCTAGAACAGGGTTAGAGTAGGTGCTTCATAAAAACCTGATGTAAAAATAAAAATAAATAAATAAAAATAAAAATAAATAAATTTAAAAAAGGGCTTCCCTGGTGCTACAGTGGTTGGGGGTCCGCCTGCCAATGCAGGGGACATGGGTTTGGGCCCTGGTCTGGGAGGATCCCACATGTTGCGGAGCGGCTAGACCGGAGCGCCATAACTACTGATCAGTGCTCTGGAGCCTGTGAGCCACAACTATTGAGCCCGCGACCCTGGAGCCCGTGGTCTGCAACAAGAGAAACCACTGCTCCCCACAACTGGAGAGGGCCTGCGCGCAGCAACGAAGACCCAACGCAGCCAAACATAAATAAAAATAAAAGTAAATTTAAGAACCTGATGAATGAATAAATGGCCATGCCCATTTGACAGATGTGGAAACCGAGGCTCAGACAGGCTAAATGACTCGTGCAAAGGGCCAAATTGAGGGAGTGACAGAGCAGGATTCCAGCCCAGGTCACCATGTTAAATATTGTCATAATTAAACCCCAGCTGAGCACTTAAACCGCACATCAGGCCGTGTTCTAAACACTGTGGATTAACTCATTTAATCCTCACAACAATCCATTTTGTGTTGGTGAGACTATCATCCCATTTTACAGATGGGAACCGTGAGCCCCAAGAGGCTCAGGCCCTTGCCCAGAGTCATGCAGATGGTGTGAAGCAGAGCCGGGTTTCAAGTTTTCAAAAGATCCATTTCTTGTGGGGAACAGACTGGGAAGGCGGGGACAAGAGGAGAGGAGGGGAGAGGAGAGGAGGGGAGGGGGGAGGAAGCTGCTGAGGTGGTCCAGGTGGGAGAGCAGGATGGGGTGGGCAGGGGTGGGGTGGGGAGGGGAGGGGCTGCTTCTGGCAGTTTGGAGGTAGGAGAGGCAGGATTGCTGGAGGTGTGCTTGGCTGCATTAGGGTAAGGAAGATGAAGGAATTCACACCCTGTCGTCCCAGATTCTGGTCTGAGAAATCAAGTGGATGGGAGTGCTGTCTACTGAGATGGGGAATATGGAGACGGCAGATCTGAACCCAGCACTCAGGCTCCAGCACCCCGACCAATAAGCCATGCCACCGCAGCAAACATTTACTGAGTTCCTCCTCTGTGCCAGGCGCCACAGTGGGAACAGGGTGGTAGGATTACCATGGGATGTGGAAGAGGAATCACATAATCCATGTCATGACTTTCTGTGCGCCTCAGTTTTCTCCTCTGCAGGATGGTGTCAACACTCCAGGGCAAAGTGACATAAACTCCTCAGCCCCTGGCCTGGCCCACAAAAAAGTGGTCAATCCCGTCACCTATTATCAATAACTAGACCCTCGACTCTTCCTCTTCATTATTTGTAGCCTGAAAACAGACCCAGGTAGTCCTCTATCCCAGAGCAAGCAGCACTGGCCCCGGCCCACTTGTCCCCAAGCACCACTTCTCTTTTCCCTCTCCCACTCTGGCCAAAGGGCTGGCTTCCTGAAAGCTTTAGTGTAAGCAATTCCTCCTTCTTTGTCGCCCCTCAGCCCTTGGCATTTGGGGTTCTGCTCTCACCAGTCCCCTAAATGCCTCTGCACTACCAGGCCAAGGCCGTTATTCCACTCTCCTCACACTCAAGCTCCTCGGCAGCACTGAGGCCCTTGCTCCAAATGCCAACCTCCAACTCTCTGCTCTCTTGGCTTCTGACGCACTGTACTACCTCTTTCTCTTTCCTGTCGGAGCCCCACAAACATCGACTGAGCACCTCTGTGGGTTAGGCTCTGCTGCGGCTGAGGTGGATACAGCAGTGAACCAAAAGGGAAAAACTCCTGCCTTCACGGAGCTGATGTTCTGATCGGTCCTTCTCAATCAGTGATTTCTCTCCAGCTCCCTGAATTGTGTGCCCCAGTTTTCCACCCTTACCCTTGTCTTCTGTCTCTCACCTAGGGCAATCTCACCACACCCATGGCTTTCACAGCCACCCACCCTGTGCCCTGGGCTGTCTCTAGCCATCACTTCCTGCCAAGGCCCAGGGCCTTTACCTCTGACATCAGTTCTCACCCCCCTGGTCTCAATGTTACCCTCCCTTCTCAGACTCTGTCATCTTGCACCTGACTTAAATGTCCTCCTACCAGCTTCCCCTGTTCATTCTTAGCCCCAACAACCTCCTTTCCAGTCAGCAGCAAGAATGATCTTTCTAAGTGTAAAAGAGAATATTGCATGCCCTCTGCCTGAAATCGGTGCCCACTGCGCTGAGAATAAAATCCAAATGCCTAGGAGGCCCTGCATGACCCAGCCCTGCCAACCACCCTGGTTTGCTACCTCTCCTGGGACTCACTCCACCAGTCACAAGGGCCTCCTCCTCTCGGGCCCTGACCCTGCCAAGCTCCTTGCCCCCTCAGGCTCTTGAACATACAGTGCTATCACCTTGGAACACCTTCCCACAATTAACACCTGGCAATGCAGCACTCAGGCCTCAGCTCAGAAGAGTCCTTCTCAGAGAGACCTTCCTTACTCCTCAGTATAAAGCACTAGCCCCACACTGTTCTTTCTCATAACATCCAGTGGTTCTTTTTTCTCTTCCAAGTACTTGTCACAATTTCTGAATCTATATTCATTTGTCTACTTGCTTACTCAGCACAGGCCTCCCACGCTTTTCCCTCGCACCCTAAATCAATCCCCTTCCCCGGGCCAATTCCTCATCACTCGATGTTACCTCTTCCAGGAAGCTTCACTGACACGGCTGGGCTGGCTCATGTTTCCTAATCTGGGCTAACACAACACCTCCATCCCAGCCATAACCACTCTGATTGTGCTTCCCCAATCCCAGCCCTGACCCCTCTGCTTGCTCTTCTCTTATCACAGCTCCATCACGCTAGGCTGTCGCTGTCTTCTGCTCTGTACTGGTAAGCTCCATGAAGACAGGAACCAGCACTGATGGGCACGGCTGTATCCCCAGCATCGCCTACCACAGGGCCAGTCAGGCATCTTACAAAGGTTGAGGGAGGAATGCATGCATCATGTCTTAAGGCCTCCTCAACCCCTAGTCAGTTTCTGGCTTATTCCCTTTACAGTCCTAATCACTCCCAAAATTATCCTGCTGCCTAGTTTGCTTCCAACTTTAGTGTCTGTCTTCCCACTAAACTCTGAGCTATAAGTTGCCAAGTTGCTGGTTACTACTGGGTACCCAAATTGCAGCACAGGGCCTGGCACAAGGGAGCTGAAGTAAGATCTGCTGAATGAATAAATGAGACTCATACTCCCGGAGATTAAGAAGAAGTTAAAAGAGAGATACAAATTCACAGACATGGGAAAAGGGGATTAACAACATTGTCCTCAATGGTGAAAAACTGAAACCATTTCCACTAAGATCAGGAACAAGACAAGGTTGCCCACTCTCACCACTCTTATTCAACATAGTTTTGGAAGTTTTAGCCACAGCAATCAGAGAAGAAAAGGAAATAAAAGGAATCCAAATCGGAAAAGAAGTAAAGCTGTCACTGTTTGCAGATTACATGATAGTATACATAGAGAATCCTAAAGATGCTACCAGAAAACTACTAGAGCTAATCAATGAATTTGGTAAAGTAGCAAGATACAAAATTAATGCACAGAAATCTCTGGCATTCTTATATACGAATGATGAAAAATCTGAAAGTGAAATCAAGAAAACATTCCCATTTACCTTTGCAACAAAAAGAATAAAATATCTAGGAATAAACCTACTAAGGAGATAAAAGACCTGTATGCAGAAAATTATAAGACACTGATGAAAGAAATTAAAGATGATACAAATAGATGGAGAGATATACCATGTTCTTGGACTGGAAGAATCAACATCGTGAAAATGACTCTACTACCCAAAGCAATCTACAGATTCAATGGAATCCCTATCAAACTACCACTGGCATTTTTCACAGAACTAGAACAAAAAATTTCACAATTTGTATGGAAACACAAAAGACCCCGAATAGCCAAAGCAATCTTGAGAACGAAAAATGGAGTGGAGGAATCAGGCTCGCTGACTTCAGACTATACTACAAAGCTACAGCAATCAAGACAGTATGGTACTGGCACAAAAACAGAAAGATAGATCAGTGGAACAGGATAGAAAGCCCAGAGATAAACCCACGCACATATGGTCACCTTATCTTTGATAAAGGAGGCAGGAATGTACAGTGGAGAAAGGACAGCCTCTTCAATAAGTGGTGCTGGGAAAACTGGACAGGGACATGTAGAAGTATGAGATTAGATCAGTCCCTAACACCATACACAAAAATAAGCTCAAAATGAATTAAAGACCTAAAGGTAAGGCCAGAAACTATCAAACTCTTAGAGGAAAACATAAGCTGAACACTCTATGACATAAATCGCAGCAAGATCCTTTTTGACCCACCTCCTAGAGAAATGGAAATAAAGACAAAAATAAACACATGGGACCTAATGAAACTTAAAAGCTTTTGCACAGGAAAGGAAACCATAAACAAGACCAAAAGACAACCCTCAGAATGGGAGAAAATATTTGCAAATGAAGCAACTGACAAAGGATTTATCTCCAAAATTTATAAGCAGCTCATGCAGCTCAATAACAAAAAAACAAACAACCCAATCCAAAAACAGGCAGAAGACCTAAACAGACATTTCTCCACAGAAGATATACAGACTGCCAACAAACACATGAAAGAATGCTCAACATCTTTAATCATTAGAGAAATGCAAATCAAAACTACAATGAGATATCATCTCACGCCAGTCAGAATGGCCATCATCAAAAAATCTAGAAACAATAAATGCTGGAGAGGGTGTGGAGAAAAGGGAACACTCTTGCACTGCTGGTGGGAATGTGAATTGGTACAGCCACTATGGAGAACAGTATGGAGGTTCCTTAAAAAACTACAAATAGAACGACCATATGACCCAGCGATCCCACTACTAGGCATATACCCTGAGAAAACCATGATTCAAAAAGAGTCATGTACCAAAATGTTCATAGCAGCCCTATTTACAATAGCCCGGAGATGGAAACAACCTAAGTGTCCATCATCGGATGAATGGATAAAGAAGATGTGGCACATATATACAATGGAATATTACTCAGTCATAAAAAGAAATGAAATTGAGCTATTTGTAATGAGGTGGATAGACCTAGAGTCTGTCTTACAGAGTGAAGTAAGTCAGAAAGAGAAAGACAAATACCGTATGCTAACACATGTATATGGAATTTAAGAAGAAAAAAAATATCATGAAGAACCTAGCGGTAAGACAGGAATAAAGACACAGACATACTAGAGAATGGAGTTGAGGATATGGGGAGGGGGAAGGGTAAGCTGTGACAAAGCGAAAGAGAGGCATGGACATAGCACAGAGGCAGCCACATAGCACAGGGAGATCAGCTCGGTGCTTTGTGACCGCCTGGAGTGGTGTGATAGGGAGGGTGGGAGGGAGACACAAGAGGGAGGGGATAGGGGAACATATATATATGTATAACTGATTCATTTTGTTATGAAGCAGGAACTAACACACCATTGTAAAGCAATTATACTCCAATAAAGATGTAAATAAATAAATAAATAAATAAATAAATTGGAACAAAAAGACAATAAGCCCTCCTTTCCTTGACCCTTCTTAGAAATCCCTTCAGGCCAGAAGGCCACATTCTATACAGACATACCTCCTTTTATTGCACTTCCCAGATACTGCAGGGGTGTTTTCGGTTGGGTTTTTTTTTTTTTTTTTTTTTTACAAATTGAAGGTTTGTGGCAACCTTGCATTGTCGGATGATGGCTAGCAGTTAAAGTATTTTTTTAAAGATGTTGGGGGTAGGAGTTTATTAATTAAGTTATTTATTTTTGCTGTGCTGGGTCTTCGTTTCTGTGCGAGGGCTTTCTCTAGTTGTGGCAAGCGGGGGCTACTCTTCATCGGGGTGTGCGGGCCTCTCACTATTGCGGCCTCTCGTTGCGGAGCACAGGTTCCAGACGCGCAGGCTCAGTAGTTGTGACTAACGGGCCTAGTTGCTCCGCAGCATGTGGGATCCTCCCAGACCAGGGCTCGAACCCGTGTTCCCTGCATTAGCATGCAGATTCTCAAACACTGCGCCACCAGGGAAGCCCTAAAGTATTTTTAAATTAAGGTATATACATTGTTTTTTTAGACACAATGCGATTGCACACTTAATAGACTATAGTGTAAACATAACTGTTATATGCACCGGGAAATCAAAAAATTCATGTGACTTGCTTTATTGTGATATTTGCTTTGTTGTGGTAGTCTGGAACTGAACACACAATATCTTGGAAGGATGACTGTACATTGGGGGAAAGGCTTGTGTCCATTAGAGCTTAGAAATCTTTTCCACAAGCAATTGGGTAAATACCTCATCCAATTCCCCCCAGCCTCTCTGGTCCATGGTAGACGTTGCTCATGGATTCTGGCATTCTCCCTGCCAAGCCTTCCAGGCAACCTGGTGTTCCAGGCCCTCACTGTGGTTCACTCAGAGTTGGTGAACAGGTGCCATATCCCAGACAAATTGGGAACCCCGCCCCCGTTCCCCCTGCCCCCCACCTCCCCAGTGCTCCGCAAGAGCCTGTGGTCCAGGGAAAGAGGGCCTAGACGTTGGGAAGAGCCTCTCCGCCTACCACCCCCCTCCAGGTGTGCAACAGCAGGCAGGTCACTTAACTCCTTTGAACCTCCGGTTTCCTCACCTGTAAGATGGGTGGATGTGAGGACCACATGAGATCATAAATGTCAGGTTGCCCACGGGAAGTGGTGGCCACCTCTGCCCACCTACCTGTGTCCTCGTTCCTCCTTAGTAGTTGGTGGTTCTTCCCTACACCCACCCTGCCACCCCACGAGCAACTCTCAGGTCCACTCATGTATCCCTTTGGATTCAGGAACCTCAGACCCACTGATGCCTCTGGCCTTTCTCTACCTGCTTGAACAAGAGTTGTCTCTCCTTCATGTGAAGGAAAAAAGTAGTGTGTTTGGATTTTAAAAGAAACTGTCGGCAATCACTTCACTTTTTGTTGTTGTTTCTTTTGCCGTGCCATGTGGCACGTGGGATATTAGTTCCCTGACCAGGGATCGAATTTGCACCCCCTGTATTGGAAGCACAGAGTCTTAACCACTGGACCTCCAGGAAAGTCTGGGAATCACTTTTAAATAATTCTACTGCAGTAGGAAGATCATGAAGTGAATTCTCCTAACACCATCAAGGCCAGTCGAGTTTTCACAGGTTTTTCATAGTGTACCTTTATATGTTTTTGATGCAGAAGTTACCTCTGTGACTCACTACTGCCAGAATTTGTCCTGTTCTGTCTTGTGGTTTGGGAGGCCCCGTGGCTCCACTTGCTCCTGGCAGATTGACAGCATGAGGCCTTGCGGCGCTCTTTGTCTGCCAGTGGTGTCTGTCTCCCTTCCGTACTTTTCCGGGTTATGATGCTGCTGTTCCAGTCTGGTCAGCCACCTCCTGCCACGCCATTATGGCCCTTGAAACTACACTGCCATGTTTCCCACTTTCTAGACCATTTAAAGGCTGACGTTGGTCCTCTTTTCGTTGCAAAAGCTGCCTAACAATAGGCCAGCAGCCAAGGTGTTCAATGGACATTTCATGGCCTTTGTCATCCTGACTGCTAGCATCATTTAGAGGTGGAAAGGGCTTCTAAAAAGTCACCTCAACAAGGATCTCTACCTCTTCCTGGTCCATACACTTTAGTAAGGTAGTTTGGTCACTGAATGTGTTTGTCACCAGAAAGGATTTATCTCTATCTCCTGGGTAAAGATCAGGTCAAAGGGGTTGGGAGTTATATAGACTATTTGGAAAATTTGGAATTCTACCCTCATCATTCCTGTGTATGGTGCATCTTTCTTCCCCCTAACAGCAAGCCCAGGTTCACCTGGTTGGTGCACCCTCTGGGTGGCAGCTGACCAAAGGGGGCCTCAGGAATTAATCCTGGTTCAGCCTCTGAGATTCTTTCTTGGACGACTAGTCCCAGGTCATGAAAACAATGACCACTTGCTCATTGGGTGCCCTGCCTGCCACGTCTCCCTACAGTGGCCCACATGGTCTCTGTACATTTGTAAAAATGCTTGTTCCATTTACATCTGACCTTTCCAAACAAAAGGTCTGGGTGTGAGTAGGTGATGATAGAAGAGGTAAAGCTATACCTTCTGGGATGGGAGTCACACTGATTTCGTGTCTTCGGAGGGAGAATAACAACCTGGCACCTGGCAAGGGAACACCTCAGACCCCAGGAGGTGGTGGTGGGGGGGAAGGAGGGGTGTAACCAGTGCTCTTTCTGCCCTATAGACCCAACACTGCAGGGGAGGGCAGTGCCATTAGATACCAGGAGCAGGAGGGGCCTGGGGAGGACAGGCATAGCTACTGTCTCTGCTTCCGTTAGCCATGGAAGATGAGAAGCGAATGGCAGGGAACTCACTTTTAAAGAGCAGATGGACATGGCCTCGTCTTCGGAGGGCCCTTGTCTCACCTACGTTTTTCATCCAAGTATTTATGTCCACCTTCCCAGCTTTAATCTCGCCTCCATTTGTAAACCTTCCGGAGCAGGGGAGTAAGGGAGGGACACTTGCCGACACCGACAGGCAGTAGTGATGGGCTCCCGTGTCCCATTTCCCTTTCTTCCTTTCAGTAATAGAAATCCCCGGGTTTTAGTGGGTATGTGGCTGCCCAGCTAGAAACTCGCTGTTTCCCTGTCTCCCTTGCAGCTGGATGTGACCAGGTGTCGAAATCCAGACTGAAGGGATGTGTGCTGCCTCCAGGTCGGGTCCTTAAAAGGAAGTGGTGTGCCCTCCACTTGCCCTTTTCCTTCCTGAGAGCCCGATGGTGGAGGCCAGGCTCCCCACAGGCCCAGGGGCGACAGCCTGGAGGACTGCAGAGCTCCCAGACAGAGGGAGCCCGGTCCCTGGGTGATCCTGCAGAGTCACCCACTCACCTGCTGTGGACTCCCTCCAGCTCAGGTTTTCGTGGGAGAGAAGAGTGAAGCTCTCTTGTTAAGCCTCTGTCTTCAGTCTCTGAAAGCTGCCACATCCTAAATATGATATAGGAGCGAACAGCTGGGGATCTGAAGGACCAGGCCGAGGTCTCCCTGGACCCATTCACTCACTCACCCCACCATTTTATTTAGCACAGCGGTGAAGAGCTACTGCTTCCTCTTGAGTCTGGAAGGTCTCACACTGCTGTCCCACAACCTACTAGCCCAGTGTCCTACTGTACCTTTTAGGGCTCAACTACATATAACATGGGGATACTGTTGCCAGTTTCATAAGGAATCATGAGACTGTGTTTGTGAATCATAATAAAAACTAACATTTATCAAGTATCTATTTACCTTGTCCCAGGCACGCTCTGTGCAAAACCATTTACCTTATGAGTTTAAGTTCCATTTGACAGAGGAGGACAATGAGGGCCAGACTGACTAACTTAATGGTCCACAGAACAGTAAGGGGTGGAGCAAGGATTCACCTGTAAGCGGACTGACCTCCAGAACCCAAACTCGTAGCCACTCTAAGCTTGCTCTAACCTGCCGTTACCACACTGCCGGACATCAGGTAACCTAATTCACCAAATGATAGGGAGCACTAACTCTGAGTCACACCCTTCCAGGCGCTGAGCAAAGCAACGAAGCTCCCACCCTCCTGAATTTATGTTCTGCCAGGAGAGACAGGCACTTTCTCTCATATCCTGCACACGGTTGTCAGCAAAGCCACAATCACTGTTCACCTCCTCTTCTCACTCAGAGTAAAGACCAAAGGTCTTTGATTTACAAGACATTCCACCACCCACCCCAACCACCCCTCCTCTTCTACCTCTCTCCCTCCAGCTCTTCAGATACACAGGTACATTCCTGCCTCAGGGCCTTTGCACTTGCTACTCCCTCTGCCTAGATATGCCTCCATGTGCTTGCATGGCTTGTTTTCTCACCTTCAGATCTGTACTCAGAAAAGACTTCAGTGAGGCTTCCCTGGTAACTCTATCTGAAATCCAGCGTCTCCCAAACATACTACATAGTTATTCCCTGGTCCCCCTTCTTGCTGTATTGCTCTTCTTAACACATATTACTTTTAAAAAAAAATAGAGTTCATTGAGTTATAGGTTACATAAAACCCATTTCAAATATACAATTCAGTGATTTTTAATAATTTTACCAAGTGGTGCAACTATCACCGTAAATCTGTTTTAGAACATTTTCATCCCCTTCCCCCCAGTAAGATCCCTCATGGCCATTTACAGCTAATCGCCATTCCCACACTCAGCTCCCAGCAACCACTAATCTACTTTGTCTAATTGCCTTTTCTGAATACTTCATATGAATGATAACATACAATATGCAGTCTCTTGTGTCTGGCTTCTTTCACCCAACAAAATGTTTTTGAGGTTTATGTAGCTGTAGCGTATGTCAGGAGTTCATTCCTTTTTATTGCTGAATAATATTCCATCGTATGGATAGATATATCACATTTTGTATATCTATTCACCAACTGACGGACAGTTTTGTTTCCAGCTTTTTCTAACATACTCTACATTTTGCCTTGTTCCCCACACTAGAATGTCAATTCCATGGGGCTGGAATTTTTGCTGGTTTTGTTCAGCTCTGTGTCCCCAGAACTTGAACTCTCCTGGACACATAGTAGGTACTCAATAAATATATGCTGAAGGAACACGTGAGAAGAAAGATAACCTCAGAGAGTGGTAAGCAAGGGCTATCTATGCTGGCCACGAAGCAGGGGAAAGGGGATGGAGTGGCGAGGCTCCGTGGAGCCAGCAGTCAGGGCAGTCTCCTCTAAGGAACGGACTTTGGAGCAGAGACCTGAATGCACAAGGCTGATTGCTACACGCTCGACATCATCCGCAGGCCTCAGCTACCTGCTCCTGCCTAAATGCCAGCCTTGCCTGCCACTCCTGCAGGTCCAGGCAGTCAACTTGGCAGCAGGGCTGGGCTGGAGAGGGACTCGAAAGGACTCCTAGCCTCAGAGCCATCGGAACAGATGACGCAGGCCCCAACTCCTCCCTGGGCCTAACCTGGGCCCTGCGCAGTGTGGGGAGGGAAGGCTGGGCTCGCCTGGCTGCCCCTTCTGCTGAGTGACCCCCAGGTGAGACAAAGGGGCCAGGCACAGCCTTGGACTTGAGCTACACTGCCTGGGTTCGAATCTCAGCTCTAGCCTGTTCACAAGGGGCTAGTTTTGTCCCTTGTCATCTTAACTGGTCCCTCGGTTTTCTCATCTGTAAAATAGGGATAGCAACCATAGCTACCTTTTACTTAAAAGCCAAACATTATTTTATAAGCACTTACTCCTTGTAACTGTGTGCAGGCATGGTTGTGGGAAACTAATCCATTTGATTCTTACAACAGCTCCATATGGTAGCTGTTCTTTACAGATGAGGAAACTGAGGCCCAGAGAGGGGGAGTAACTTTCCCCAGATCACTCTGCTACTAAGTAATACAGATGGGCTTCCAAGCAGCAGACTGGTTCCAAGTGCATGCTCTTCACCCCTTCAGACACTGCTCCCAACCAAGCCAAAGGCATTGCTATAGTGAGTCAATGTATCTGAAGCCCTTGCAACAGCGCCCCAGCACGTAGTAAGTACACAAGGAGTGTCAGTATGATCACAGAGGGCACGGGGAGGCACCCTCCCTCTCATTTCTTCAAAAGCAAGGATCGACCCTTTTAGGGGAAGCTGATAACAGCTCTAGCCCCTCAAATCTGCAACTGCCCACACATTCCTCCCCCAGCCCCACCCACCGCCCACTTGCCAAGGCTCACTGGGTGGGTGGTGGTGCAGGGGAGACATAAGTTAACTGTCCACCCTCCCCATTTCCCAGAGGACCAGTTGGGCGGTGCCGGGGAGGGGCTCTGAGTCAGGGCTAAGGACTCTGAACAAAGGTCTTGGGTAGGGCTCCTCAGAACTTCCGGGACCGTCCCCTGCCTCTGGCCCGGCAGAGGTATCTTCTCTCACCACCATGGAGGTCGATCTGTCAGCAGGTGCGATCCTGGGGAGTGCGGAGCTTGAGGGGCAGGGGGCCAGATTCAAACCCAGGGATTGCCTCCAACGGGGCATTCCCTGCGCTTGCACCAACTCACCCAATTTCTCTTCTCTCTGCAGCCCTGGAGTCCACTTCCAAGAAGCCCCAGGGGGCAGGCAAGGTGGGAGACCCCAAGCACGCCCCCGCCAAAGTTCAGGGAGCTGATAACCTGAAGGTAAGTCACTTAATTCGTAGGAGGGTGTTTTTGACCCCAGGGCCCCGCTAGGTCTGGGGCCTCCGACATGGTGGGATGGGAGCTGGGAAAGGGGTCCCCGGCCTCACTGCCATGCCTCCGACTAGCATCAGCACGGCCACGGCCATGAGCACAGCCACGAGCAAGGGAGCGCCTCAGATTCCAGCAGCAGTTCCAGCGACTCAGAAAATGAGGCGAAGGTAGGAGGCTTACCCCTCTCTAGCGGGTGCCCGGCGCCCCAGGTGAGGGCGGAGTCCCAGCCCGGAATTCAGGCCGATGTCTCACAGGCGCACCCTCTCTCTCCTCTCCCTCCCCCACCGCCCTCCGCCCCACAGCCTGGCGCGGCCGGCTCCGAGCAGCACAAAAGCGCCCCGGGGAAGGTCAAGAAGTCCAAGGTGAAAAAGGAGAAGAAGAAGGAGAAGAAGGAGGAGAAGAAGAAGGAGGGCAAGAAGAAGGAGGCTTCCCACTGACGGGCCTGACCTGGGCTCATTAAACCTTCTCTCGGCCTCCAGGTTGCCTTTTGTCCCCGTCCCGCCCTTCCCCATCCCCCTTCCCGGACCGGGCCTGCCCCCTGCTGGGCACCGCGCGCCAAGGAGAGGCTGCCCACGCCGTGCCCATCACGGTTTATTGTTTCTGGAACAGTGGCCGCACTCCTGGGGGGCGGCCTGTGCAGCTGGAGATCTCAGCACCTCGGCGAGGATGGGGAGGGAGGGAGGGACTCGGGCGGCGGGCCGGACCCTGTGGCCGGCAGGTGGCCGGGAGATGAGCGGCGGCAGCGCGGTGGCTACCGGAAGCAGCACCTGGAGGCGTCGCGGGGCCGCCCTCACCGCACCAGGTGGAAGGTGAGCCAGTACATGAGCAGCGGCTGCGCCGCCGCCACGGCCATGGTCAGGTACATGCGCAGCTGGTTCCGCGCCCCACGCACCGGGACGCCCTCGGCCGCCGCCTCGGCCAGGATCTTCAGCCGCAGCGTCCGGATCTGGGCGGGGGAGGCGTTCACTCTTGAGCTCGCACTCCTTCCTAACTCTAGTTTCCCCCCCTCCATAGGGCAGGTGGGCTCAGGTCTCTGCTCTTGAGGAGCCTTGCTTTCTCCCAAATCTCCTAACAGACGCGGAGGCCTTGGGAGCAAATGTGAGGGTTCCAAACTCAAACGCTAGGCGAGGCCTCTTAAGTGAGTGAGGTGAGGAAGTTCACTGTGAATACTCCACCTGAGGGGACGGCCAGGCTTGGCCCTTTGGCCGCCACCAGCTTGTGTTGACCCTTGACAATTTTTCAACACAAGCCAGAAATGCCTTCTTTTTCTTCTTAACTTTTTTGCCCACCCCCTCCCCCGCCAGAATTCTAAATAATGACATCTAAGTCGGAGTTGATCTGAGCAGATCCGGCCCACCAGCCCCTGGCTTCTGCCCTCTGCTCCTCACACTGAATCCTCCCAGTACCCTGACGTGCAGTTATCATCATCCCCATTTTACAAAAGGGGAAGCAGGTTTAAAGAGAGGAAGTGATCTGCCCAGGATCGAGCGAACCCTGGGTTCAAACCCAGGCCTGGTGGATCCCAGTGCTCTTAACCAGCACCTCCACTCCAGCTGGATGAACTCTCAGAGAAGCTACTTTGAGGATATGGAACTCTTTTCACCCTAAAGGAAATTCCGGTAGGAAAGCCCATCATGCAAGGAGAGTGGAGTGGGGGTGAGAGCCCACTCTAGTAGCCTGGCTGGCGCCTCCTCTTCCTTCAGGACCCCGCTTGGACACCCCCTCTTCCAGGAAGCTCTCCGGGCCCTCAGGCTAGGGCAGCCACTCCAGGGCTCCTCAGTTCACCAGTGTGGGGCCTCTGGTCTAAACTCCCCACCTGACATCCCCTGCTTGGATGCCTCCAGGGACCCCCAACTCTGCCCAGGAGGCCGGTGCCCTGAGTCCCATCCTTCCCTGAGCCCCGGCTCACCATGAACACAAAGATGGACACACAGCACCAGCTCAGCACCAGGTAGTAGCCAACCTTTCCAAAGAGCAGGCCCATGAGGACCCCGCCAATCATCCTGTGGGGGAAAGGGGAAGGCTGGTCTGAGGAAGAAGCCCCAGGGCTGGGGGCTGGCGGTGGGAAGGCGGAGGGGGTACTCACCCAACATATTTGTAGCCCAAGAAGGCCACCAGGTCGATAGTGGTGAGATCTGTGTTGACAGTGACAAGGTAGAGGCCGAGCAGGATGGCCAGCACCTCCAGTGTCAGCCAGGCCAACGCGGAGCTTGCCTGCAGCCCCAGGAGGTCTGGGGAGAACCTGTCAACACCCAATCTCTGTCATTCAGTTAGCTGGCTCAGACCCTCCCTAAGCATCTGCCTGGGGACAGCCTGTATTGGGGCGGGGGGCATGCTGAAGAGCCGGCAGGGACCAAGATGGATCTGGGCCTTGTCCTGGAAATCCCATTCCCAGTGACAGCCCAGAAAGGTCAGGGCTGGGATGGGGGAAGCACAGGGCAGGGGAGGTGTGTGACCCCGTTGGGAGGTGGGTATCAGACACTTGAGCTAAGGCTTGAAGGAGGAAGGAGCTGATTGGGGAAGAAGGACCTTAGTCTCTGCCATATCCCCAGTGCCTCACCAATTAATGGACTCTAATGACAACTGTTTTCCATGCCACAAAGGAAATGAACAGGGGTCTATGAGTGAGAGGTGGGGGCCTGACGCAGGCTGGAGGGTGGAAAGGCTTCCCTGAGGAAGTAACATCGCAGTGGAGACATCATGAGTGAATAGGTGCTCAGCAGGTGATGTAGGGGAGGAACACACTCCCCAGCAAAGGGAACTGATGTGCAAAGGCCCTGGGGAGGCAACCCAGGTCCTCTGGAGAAACAGAAAGAGGACCAGAGTGGCGCAGCAGAGTGAGGGAGAATGGCAGGCAGTGCCAGGCTAAGGAGCTAGGGTTTGGTCTGGGGACAGGGGAGCTAGGGACAGCTTCTGAGCAGGGGGGGACATGGCCAGGCTCACGTCTCAGCCAAGACCTTCCTGCCGGAGTCGGGGTGCAGGGGGTGTGTGGGGGCCGGGCAGCTGGTTAGGAGAGGCCAGGGGAAGGATGGATTTAGTGTCACCCAGCACAGGGTGTGGTGATGGGCTGCACATGGGTGGGAAAGAGGAAAGGGGCAAGGGTGACCGTGCGGGCTCTGTCTTGGGCTAACTGGGAACATGGTGGGGCTCTTCTGAGACAGAGGAACCAAGAGACTTTCCTGACTGCCCCTCAGCTCCCCCAAACCCCACACCACTCTGCCTACTCCAGGCCTCTCTTACCTATCCTGGGTCCCCAGCGCCAGGCCAGCCACCAAGACGTAGGTGATGAAAGCCATGGCTGTGAGAGGGAGACACACAGACACTAGTCAGAAGAAGAAGGACCATCCAGGGCCTCCAGGCACCTAAACCTCTGCCCGAGACAGGCCCACCCAGAGGGAGGAGGGCACCGGGCCGTGGTGGGTAGGGTAAAACCTGGAATGTAGAGGTCAGGAGCGTTGACATCAAAGCGCGGGGCCACTGGTGTGTCCTGCTGGTACTGCACCTCCCAGTCCTGTGGGGAGGGTGGAGGGGGCAGGCAGGACCAGAGCTGGGCTCCTGGCCCGCCTACAGGCCCTCTCTCAGCGATCTTCCTGCCTCTCATGCCTGCCCCCGCCTGCCCCACCCCTGCCTACAGGCTGCCACCCGGCTCAGATGCTCACCTGGTGCAGGTAGGGGAAGAGAAGCAAACCCAGCTTTTTGCCCACATACGTGGTGTCCACGGCGAAGTAACACTTGAGCTTGGTGACGGGGATGAAGCGGTCGATCTGGGGAGGCAGAGCGCCCACCTCAAGCCCTGGCCCCAAGGCCCCCACCTGCCCCCCCCCACCAGCCCGGCCCACTCACGTTCTTATCCACCAGCTGCTTGCCCTGCGCGGCTAGGCTGCTCCCGTAGGCCATGGCCATGTTGGACACAGGATCACCCAGGAAGGCCGCCTGGGGCGAGGCGGAGGCTGTAGGGTAGCCCAGGCCGCCAGGCGCCCGCTGGGCCCCATAGCCTCGGCGCTGGGCCGAACTCGTGTCATCAAAAAGCTGGTGGGGGTCAGCCATGCCTGGCTGGGACACAGGTACCCTCCGCTTCGAGGCTGCAGGGGGAGAAGGGTGGGGAGCCTCATTCAGTTGGCAGGAGCTCTCCCTCCCACTTCTGCCACAGTGGGGCACTGGTTTAGCTGTCAGATGGGTTGTCTAGTCAGGTGTGGGTGGCCTCTGCCTGCCTGCCATCCATCCATCCATCCATCCATCCAAATAACAATGATGATGAGGAGGATGACGATGACGGCTACTATGTACTGGGGTTGACTGTGCACAGAATCCTGTGCTAAGCCTCTTACAAACAAGGTCTCTAGAGAGACCTTCTCCCTTCATGTTCCCTCTTACTCATCCAGCTCCAGCCACACGGGCCTCAGTACTCAGTGAACACACCAGGCACATTCCCACCTCAGGGCCTCTTCACTGGCGGTTCCTCTGCCTGAATGCTCTTGCCCCAGACATCCTCAGGGCTCCCTCCTCTCCTCGAGGTCTTGGCTCCGTGGGGCCTTCCCCAGCCATCCTGTCTACAACTGCATCTCCCCTGGTGCCACCCCCTCATCCCTCTTCCCCACTTCATTCATATCCACAGAACTCAGCAACAGCTGACATACGAGCTGTTTATTTTATTCACTGTCTGTCTCCCCCACTCAAATGCGAGCCCCCGCCAAGGTGAGGAGCTTTGTCTTGCTTGTGGCTGTAGCCCCAGCCCCTAGAACAGGGTTAGAGTAGGTGCTTGATAAAAACCTGATGTAGGGCTTCCCTGGTGGCGCAGTGGTTGAGAGTCCGCCTGCCGATGCAGGGTACACGGGTTTGTGCCCCGGTCTGGGAAGATCCCACATGCTGCGGAGCGGCTGGGCCCGTAAGCCATGGCCGCTGAGCCTGTGCATCCGGAGCCTGTGCTCCACAACGGGAGAGGCCACATCAGTGAGAGGCCCGCGTACCGCAAAAAAAAAAAAAAAAAAAAAAAACCTGATGTAAAAATAAAAATAAATAAATAAAAATAAATAAATTTTTAAAAAGGGCTTCCCTGGTGGCGCAGTGGTTGGGAGTCTGCCTGCCAATGCAGGGGACACAGGTTCGGGCCCTGGTCCGGGAGGATCCTACATGCTGCCAAGTGGCTAGGCCCTTGCGCCATAACTACTGACCAGTGCTCTGGAGCCTGCGAGCCACAACTATTGAGCCCGCAAGCCTGGAGCCCATGCTCTGCAACAAGAGAAACCACTGCTCCCCACAACTGGAGAGGGCCTGCGCGCAGCAACGAAGACCCAACGCAGCCAAAAATAAATAAAAATAAAAATAAATTTAAAAACCTGATGAATGAATAAATGGCCATGCCCATTTTACAGATGTGGAAACCGAGGCTCAGACTGGCTAAATGACTCGTGCAAAGGGCCAAATTGAGGGAGTGACAGACCAGGATTCCAGCCCAGGTCACCATGTTAAATATTGTCATAATTAAACCCCAGCTGAGCACTTAAACCGCATATCAGGCCGTGTTCTAAACACTGTGGATTAACTCATTTAATCCTCACAACAATCCATTTTGTGTTGGTGAGACTATCATCCCATTTTACAGATGGGAACCGTGAGCCCCAAGAGGCTCAGGCCCTTGCCCAGAGTCATGCAGATGGTGTGAAGCAGAGCCGGGTTTCAAGTTTTCAAAAGATCCATTTCTTGTGGGGAACAGACTGGGAAGGCGGGGACAAGAGGAGAGGAGGGGAGAGGAGAGGAGGGGAGGGGGGAGGAAGCTGCTGAGGTGGTCCAGGTGGGAGAGCAGGATGGGGTGGGCAGGGGTGGGGTGGGGAGGGGAGGGGCTGCTTCTGGCAGTTTGGAGGTAGGAGAGGCAGGATTGCTGGAGGTGTGCTTGGCTGCATTAGGGTAAGGAAGATGAAGGAATTCACACCCTGTCGTCCCAGATTCTGGTCTGAGTAATCAAGTGGATGGGAGTGCTGTCTACTGAGATGGGGAATATGGAGACGGCAGATCTGAACCCAGCACTCAGGCTCCAGCACCCCGACCAATAAGCCATGCCACCGCAGCAAACATTTACTGAGTTCCTCCTCTGTGCCAGGCGCCACAGTGGGAACAGGGTGGTAGGATTACCATGGGATGTGGAAGAGGAATCACATAATCCATGTCATGACTTTCTGTGCGCCTCAGTTTTCTCCTCTGCAGGATGGTGTCAACACTCCAGGGCAAAGTGACATAAACTCCTCAGCCCCTGGCCTGGCCCACAAAAAAGTGGTCAATCCCGTCACCTATTATCAATAACTAGACCCTCGACTCTTCCTCTTCATTATTTGTAGCCTGAAAACAGACCCAGGTAGTCCTCTATCCCAGAGCAAGCAGCACTGGCCCTGGCCCACTTGTCCCCAAGCACCACTTCTCTTTTCCCTCTCCCACTCTGGCCAAAGGGCTGGCTTTCTGAAAGCTTTAGTGTAAGCAATTCCTCCTTCTTTGTCGCCCCCTCAGCCCTTGGCATTTGGGGTTCTGCTCTCACCGGTCCCCTAAATGCCTCTGCACTACCAGGCCAAGGCTGTTATTCCACTCTCCTCACACTCAAGCTCCTCGGCAGCACTGAGGCCCTTGCTCCAAATGCCAACCTCCAACTCTCTGCTCTCTTGGCTTCTGACGCACTGTACTACCTCTTTCTCTTTCCTGTCGGAGCCCCACAAACATCGACTGAGCACCTCTGTGGGTTAGGCTCTGCTGCGGCTGAGGTGGATACAGCAGTGAACCAAAAGGGAAAAACTCCTGCCTTCACGGAGCTGATGTTCTGATCGGTCCTTCTCAATCAGTGATTTCTCTCCAGCTCCCTGAATTGTGTGCCCCAGTTTTCCACCCTTACCCTTGTCTTCTGTCTCTCACCTAGGGCAATCTCACCACACCCATGGCTTTCACAGCCACCCACCCTGTGCCCTGGGCTGTCTCTAGCCATCACTTCCTGCCAAGGCCTCAGCAGGGCCTTTACCTCTGACATCAGTTCTCACCCCCCTGGTCTCAATGTTACCCTCCCTTCTCAGACTCTGTCATCTTGCACCTGACTTAAATGTCCTCCTACCAGCTTCCCCTGTTCATTCTTAGCCCCAACAACCTCCTTTCCAGTCAGCAGCAAGAATGATCTTTCTAAGTGTAAAAGAGAATATTGCATGCCCTCTGCCTGAAATCGGTGCCCACTGCGCTGAGAATAAAATCCAAATGCCTAGGAGGCCCTGCATGACCCAGCCCTGCCAACCACCCTGGTTTGCTACCTCTCCTGGGACTCACTCCACCAGTCACAAGGGCCTCCTCCTCTCGGGCCCTGACCCTGCCAAGCTCCTTGCCCCCTCAGGCTTTTGAACATACAGTGCTATCACCTTGGAACACCTTCCCACAACTAACACCTGACAATGCAGCACTCAGGCCTCAGCTCAAAAGAGTCCTTCTCAGAGAGACCTTCCTTACTCCTCAGTATAAAGCACTAGCCCCACACTGTTCTTTCTCATAACATCCAGTGGTTCTTTTTTCTCTTCCAAGTACTTGTCACAATTTCTGAATCTATATTCATTTGTCTACTTGCTTACTCAGCACAGGCCTCCCACGCTTTTCCCTCGCACCCTAAATCAATCCCCTTCCCCGGGCCAATTCCTCATCACTCGATGTTACCTCTTCCAGGAAGCTTCACTGACACAGCTGGGCTGGCTCATGTTTCCTAATCTGGGCTAACACAACACCTCCATCCCAGCCATAACCACTCTGATTGTGCTTCCCCAATCCCAGCCCTGACCCCTCTGCTTGCTCTTCTCTTATCACAGCTCCATCACGCTAGGCTGTCGCTGTCTTCTGCTCTGTACTGGTAAGCTCCATGAAGACAGGAACCAGCACTGATGGGCACGGCTGTATCCCCAGCATCGCCTACCACAGGGCCAGTCAGGCATCTTACAAAGGTTGAGGGAGGAATGCATGCATCATGTCTTAAGGCCTCCTCAACCCCTAGTCAGTTTCCGGCTTATTCCCTTTACAGTCCTAATCACTCCCGAAATTATCCTGTTGCCTAGTTTGCTTCCAACTTTAGTGTCTGTCTTCCCACTAAACTCTGAGCTATAAGTTGCCAAGTTGCTGGTTACTACTGGGTACCCAAATTGCAGCACAGGGCCTGGCACAAGGGAGCTGAAGTAAGAGATGCTGAATGAATAAATGACACGCACTCACACTCCCGGAGATGAAGAAGAACTTAAAGAGAGATACAAATTCACAGACATGGGAAAAGGGGATTAACAGCACAATAAACACAGGTTCAAAGCTTAAATGAGGGGTAAACACGGCCCTCTGCGATCACGCAGGGCTATGAACACCGTCCTAAGGTGCGTGGGCAACAACCCAAGGCCACGGAAGGGTGGGGAGAGGACAGACGGCTAACTGCAAATGAATGAAAGTCGCGTTGTTCTGCACATCACACAATATCCTGCCCAAACATGTTTTCTTCTAAAGGAATTTCCTAAAGAAAAGAAGAATCGAGTCCAATGCGCCTCCTACCCGGACCTGGCATCCCTGCGCTGTGCACACCTCGTAGCTCCAGATCCCTGACCTCGTGACCTCCGACCTGTGGCGACCTCGCCACCCGCCGAGGCGGCCCCGCCACGCCCCGCCCTCCCTATCTCCTCGGTCGGCCACGTACGCCACTTACGCTGCCGTAGCGTCCCCGCCGCCGCCAAGCCTGCCGGGTGCATTTTTCGCTACCGCCGCCGCCACCGCAGCCCCAGCCACGGTTCGAAATGTGCCCGCCCGGCTCCCGTAGCCACGCCTCACCGGCCACACGACAGCCAATGGGCGTCACTATCGCGCAGACGCCACGCCCCCTCACGGAGGCCCAGAAAAGCAGGCGGGTAAGAGGGGAGGGCTGGAGACCGGTGAAGGTAGGCGAGTGTCAGGCCAGCAGGGCAAGGAGGGCGGAGCCCGGAACAATCGACGGAGTAGACGGTGTCGTGCATGATGGGAAATGTAGGTGTCGAGCGAAGAGGGCGATGGGAAATGGAGTTCTCTATAGACAAACGCTCAATTTGGCTCTTGAGAATACTGGGGAGCGAGAGAAGGGTGTGGAGCAGGAGAGGAGAGACCCGTTAGTGCTCCCCAGGGGCTAAGCAGAGTTGTGCGGGCTCTAGCGCTTATACAGTTTTGGCCGACTTTAGGTATTAAAGTGATTATTTTGAGGGAGAAAAGGATATCCACCAAGTTAGGTGGGAAGAACCAGGTGTCTTTCCTCAAGACGTATTGTTAGAAAACAAAATTAGGGGGCTTCCCTGGTGGCGCAGTGGTTGAAAGTCCACCTGCCTATGCAGGGGACAAGGGTTCATGCCCCGGTCCGGGAGGATCCCACATGCCGCAGAGCGGCTGGGCCCGTGAGCCATGGCTGCTGAGCCTGCGCGTCCGGAGCCTGTGCTCCGCAACGGGAGAGGCCACAACAGTTGGAGGCCCGCGTACCGCAAAAAAAAAAAAAAAGAAAAAGAAAACAAAATTAGGGACTTCCTTGGCGGTCCAGTGGTTAAGCCGCCGCGCTTCCAGTGCAGGGGCCGTGGGTTCCATCCCTGGTTGCGGAACTAAGATCCCACATATGCCTGCGTGATGCGGCCAAAAACAAAAACAAAAAACCCCACAAACAAAACAAACCAAAAAACCCCAAACTAAACCGAGTAAAATTTCTTAAATTATTTTTTTACTGGAGTATAGTTGCTTTACTAAACCGAGTAAATTTGAAGACCTACAGGATTTATTCAAATATTTATGAATCGGGCGACATCCCATCTAGTAAATAGAACGGAGCGTGAAGGAGTTGTACAAAATGGAGGTTTTTTTATAGAAGGAGGCAAGGAAGTTATTAGCAAGAGAAAAGAAAGAATTATTTCAGGCCAGGTCACCTTCTTTTGGTGGGAGGGTGAGAATCTATCTTATAGAATACCTCTTCTTCCTTTGCGGGGGTAGGGGTGGGGGCGTGGGGAGTGTAGAAATGGTGAGGTCCCACATGACAGATTACCTCGCTGGTGCTGATCCGGAAATTCCAGACTGGCCGATTAAGATTACCTTCCTGGGGAAGGACAAAATTGCAGTTAGGTCAGATGTTAAAATCTAGGTTTGGTATCATGGGCTTTAGCACGAGTGATGCCATTTGGGGTCTGTGGTTTTCTCTTTAACAACTTCTTTAGACATTTTCCCAAAAAGTCATAAAAATGCTCCTGTGTTGCAACCTGGTTTCCCTGGTTTGCCCAAAAACATTATAACCCCCAGCAAGTGAGCACACACGGGCACACCTGCAAGTGAGGGGCCCTGAACATTAAGCTACCTTAGTCTCTCCTGTCTCTGCCCTCCGTCTCCCCCTTTGTCTAACCCTGTCTCCCCCTCAGCCTCCCCTTTTCTGTCCCTCAGTCTCCTCCAGTTATCTCAGGCAAAGATAATGGTAGAAATGACTTCTGGGGAGTGATAGCACTCCGGAAGGATGTCAGCAAGTGGCCGTGTCACTGTGGCTTTCCCTTTCCTCTTCTGAGACACTGTCTTTTCTGGGGACCTAGAACAGAAGACTGTTCTAGTCTCTCAGTTATGACTCCTGGCTGCACAGTCCTCCAGGCTTCGCCATCCCAGCCCCTGTCACTCTGCCTGTGCTTCCCTTATCACAGCCCTGACCCTCTGGGCTGTCACTCGGTTGAAGTGTGGGGAGTCCCCGCCCCCCGAGGGCAGGGCCCAGGGACTGTCTTGGTCACTGCGTGTCCCAAGCATCACCCAGCTAAGCTCGGGGCACAAAGTGAGGGCTGAGCAAAGATTTGGTGAATAGCTAAGGATCCCCACTCTGTGAGGGCACAGGTGACACCTGGCCCTGTGGTGTCCCCTTTGTGCGTTAGACAGGGGTTCCCTCCAGGTGGACGCAGTCCCACTCCAGAACGCACGACCTGGCGCGTGGAGCGAGGGCTGGATTTCAGTTTGTCCCCTTGTCCCCTCAGCCACGCGCCCCGGTGCGGCGCACAACCTTCGCAGCCTTGAGCAATGGCCCTAAGGAGTCGGGGAGCGACTCCTCGGACCGCGAGCCGAAAAGATACTTACTATTCTCTCTGGCGTAGGGAGCCGCGGCTCCGGGGAGGAAACAAAGGAAGGAAAGGGGAGGAATGGAAGGATACCCCCAACCCAAGCATCCCGCCGGTCTCCTGGCTCCGGGAGCGCTGGTCTCCTCCCTCCCGGTCTTCACACCTGGCGGTGGGGCGCGCCTCAGTTTCCTCCACCCCCGCCCCTCCCCTTTTTCTTCTTCTTCCTCTTTGGGGCGCTGGTGGCCGCGCGTCAAGCACTCCCGGAACTGAAGCTGGGCGCCTGGCGGTCGGGAGACAGGGGCCACGTCAGTGGGGCGGCCGGGAGCTTGGCGGGCCGGCCGGCTGCGCCATGCGGCGGGGAGCGCTCCTGGCGGGCGCCCTGGCGGCGTACATGGCTTACCTGGTGCTGGGCGCGCTGCTGGTGGCGCGGCTGGAGCGGCCGCACGAAGACCGCCTCCGAGCTGAGCTGCAGACTCTGCGCCAGCAGCTGCTGCAGCGCAGCCCGTGTGTGGCTGCCCCCGCCCTGGACGCCTTCGTGGAGCGGATGCTGGCGGCAGGACGGCTGGGGCGCGCAGCACTCGCCAACGCCTCGGGGTCCGCCAACGCCTCGGACCCCGCCTGGGACTTCGCCTCGGCGCTCTTCTTCGCCAGCACGCTGGTCACCACCGTGGGTACGTGAGCACCGCCCCAAGCCCCCGACCCGGGACCCCCCGGAGCCCCCGCCTCCTTAGGGACCCAGGAGCCGCCACGAAATACCCTGATCCCGGCGGATCATTCCTGATCTACTCTGAGCCCAGGATCCCCTCAAAACCCCCCAACGAGGACCTGGGACCCACACTCATGGGCTCCTCCACCTTGGGGAGCCTCCATCCATGCCTTTCCTCCCAGTAGGAAATCCACCAGTTCCCTCGGGGACCAGAGCCACCCTCAGAGTACCTTCCGGCGAGCATCTGGGACCTCATTCCTCTGCCTTAACTCCCTTGGAGACCCGGGTCTGTCCAGTCCCCTCTGGGCCTAGAACTACCCTCAGAGACCTCCTGCGAGAACCCCGGACCCTCTGCCTGAGTCCCTCGCCCTATCTGGACTGGGACGTCAGCCATGCTGAGCCAGCTCCCTCTGGCTCAGACCGCCATCCCCTCCAACATTGTCTCCTGGTTCTCCAGATACGTCCTTCTGGGATGCCCTTGGGAAGCCTTACGCCAATCTCCTCCTGACCCTGGTGCCCCAGTGAGAACCCTGAATCTCCAGACCCTCTCCAGGTGCTATCCCTAAAGATCTTACTGCCAGTAGACATCCCTCAGCCAGAACCTGGGGCCCCTATCTCAGACTTCTAGCCCTCTGGACCTAGACCACTCCCCAGCAGGGGGCCCTGCCCTCCTCCTGACCAAGGACCACCCCCACCCTCATACTCCCCTGCAGGTAGCCCTGACTGCAGACACAGGGCCCCTCTTCACGTATCCCACTCCATCTTAACATCTCTGTATTGAGGAGCCCTCAGTGCAGGGTTTTCCTCCCAATAGGGACACCCCTGTTCCCTCTGAACGTGAGACTTCCAATTCAGCAGCCCCCAGCTGTGGAAGTGTGTGAGAAAACTAGAGTACCTTCAGGAAGGACCGCTGACTTTCCAACCAGAAGCTCCCTAGCCAGGACTCCCACCCCTCCAGTCGCAAAACGGCACCAGCAAAAACCCCTACTGTTTTCCAAGCCAGGGACTCCCCATGGGGACTCCTTTGTTTATTTATGTTGGCCACCACATGAGTCTTAGTTCCCTGAATACAAACCCATGCCCCCTGCAGTGGAAGTGCGGAGTCCTAACCACTGGACCACCAGGAAATTCTTTGCAGACCTCTTTGAATCTGAGAACCCCTAGCTGAGCCTCTCACCACTCTCTGGACCCTGACACCCCTCGTAAGAACTCCAGAACCACCTGGGACCCCAGCGCCCTCCTCACACACTGTCCCTGAGAGCAGAATTGCCCCCCTCCCCAGGATGCCAGCCCAGGGAGTCAGCTCTCTGCACCTGCTACCCCTCCCCCGAGACCCCCTGCCCAACCTGAATTTCCCAAGAAAGGGAACTTCCTGGGGACCTGGGACCCCTTCAGTCTCCTCCAGACCCACAGCTGGGACCTTTCTCTCCACCCCAACCCTGCTGTAGCCTGCTCTGGACCTGAAGTTCTCCCTCCATCAAGGACACTCCAGGCTCTCTGTACCCCAGACCCCCACACACACACTGTCCTCTCAAGACCATTACCACTTTCCACCCGTGACACTCTCAGCCAGGACCTGAGACACACCCCCCCCTCCCATCCTCCCTGTAGCATTGTCTACCCCCATCATGTCCCCTCAGGCATCCTTGGGCTCAGGAGCCCCTTCTGCCTGAGGATTCCCCTTCCAATCCCATTTGTGATCCAGAAAACATCCACACTGGTGCCTGTCCCCCTTCTTCCTCTGGACCCAGGACCCCAGCCCCAAACCAGGATTCTTTTCAAACCAGGACACTGGCCTCTGATTTCAGATTACTGACTGGACCCCACAGATCCCCTTCTCTGGACCCCTACAGCCTCAGGTGGGACTGACACCCCCTCCCAGCCCTACCCGGGAAATCCCTCACCTTGGGGCCCCTCAGACCTGGAAAATCCCTTTGTTGTCAGGCTCTGCTGGTCCTCCCACAGCCCCTCCAAAGCCCCCAAACTTCCTCTTTGCCTCTTTGCTAGGATTTGGCTGGGGAGGTGGCTGGGGCCCGGCTAGCCCAGACTCCTAACTCCCCTTCCCTGCCGGCAATAGCAGGCAGCCTTTGCCTTCTGTGCCCTGTCATTGTTGTGTGGGTCAGCAAACCAAGGCCCCCGGCAGCAGGGCTGGATGCTTCCCACAGACTCTTCCCAGTTGCTGGCTGGGCCTGCCCAACCTGCTCCCCGGCTTCACTCTCCCTCTGTCTCCTCCCAGATCCTGGCTTCGGAGAAGTTGTCCCAGGCAAGACAGGTGAAGAAGCCAGACTCAAGGCAGGCACCGTCTGGGTGATCTCTAATTGTCAGTGTCCTCCCTCATCTACAAAATGGGGATAATAACACTCCCTACTTCACAGTAATAGTAATACCTGGTAGAGGACTTAACCACATATGGACTTTAACTCACTCAGTACAATAAGCCTTGTGAGGCAGGTACCATTAGTGGTTCTATTTTTCAGCAATAGAAACGGAGGCCCAGAGAGGTTGGACAACTTGCCCAAGGCCACACAGGTAGGAAGTATAGCGTGCGGTTTTGAACTGAGGCTGTCAGGCCTCAGAGTCCCATGCTGTTAACCAACACACCACACTACCTCTTAGGCTTGCATGAATGAAGGAGGGTGATGTATGTATATTTTAAAAAAAATTATTCTGACATTTGTTAAAAATGGTAGGTTATTGCAACAGAGGAGAGAGACCGAACTCAATTCCGAATATAGCAAAGACAGCTGGAGATTTAGAGCTGAGAGCAAAGTGAAGGGGTCAGTGGATGGGAAATTACCAAGAGGAGACATGGAAGGTAGGGGGATTCTTGCTAAACTGGCTTAATAGGATTCTTGCTAAATACTGGCCAAGGACTTCGATATCAGTGGTGGATGGTGAGGAATCTGATCAGATATCAAGAGTGGGGGGATTCTCCCTAAATCAACTGAGGATTCCTGCTAAAACTGGGCTTAGTCAAGAAGAGGACTCAGGACTTCCCTGGCGGTCCAGTGGTTTAGACTCTGCGCTTCCAATGCAGGGACGCATGTTTGATCCCTGGTCAGGGAACTAAGATCCCACATGCCGCGTGGCACAGCCAAACAAAAAAAAAAAAGAAAAAAAAAGGAAGAGGGCTCAGAGGAGCCTGACTAAAATTTGGTCAAGGTGGGAGTGTGTCCATGTGAAGTGCCGGTAATAATAACTGAGACTGACAGAGCCTCAGTTATTATTATTGTTGCTGGTGAAGCCGGGAGCCCTGAAAGTATCTGGAGAAATGGAAGACCATACGTCATTCAGAGAGACCTCTCCCACAGCGTCCCTGGTCTTGGGCCTATGGGCCCTAGTCTTCTGAGGGGTCTTGTCATAGGCCCTAGTCTTCTGAGGAAGACCTGGGGCCTGGAGCTGGTCCAGGCAGCCTTGCTGTGACTGAGGCCAGGGCTGGAGGAGTCGACTCACCTGCAACTGGGAATGGGGGGAGGGAGCGAGCATTACAGTCATGCTAACTCTTTCTATGCCCATGCTAGGTGCTACACCCTGTCCCAACCTGCATTTGAGGAAGGCATTGTTTATGAGGCCATTTTGCAGTACTCTGAGGAAACTGAGGCTCAGAGAGGAGAAATCACTTGGCCAAGGTGATGCAGGGACCAAATAACAAGGCACCGATTTGGACTTGGCTCTCTTGGAGGTAGCAAGTTGAGGCTCACAACCCCCATTCTATTCTAACTCTATGATTTTTCTGTTTATAAGGATTTCGTGTCATCTACAAACCTGTCATTTCAGCTAGGCTGCTGGAGTTTCTCTATCAAAAGTCTTGTATTAATGAAGCTTGGAGCCATAAGTGATAAACCTCAAATAACAGCTGCTTAAATAAGATGGAAGTTTATTTCTTGCTCACATTCAAGGGAGTCAGTCCAAGACCAGGATGCTGCTGCATGGTCAGAGACCTTCGTGTTCCTTCATAACTCCTGGGCACGGTTTCCATTCCCAAGCTCATCTCATGGTCCCAGATGGCTGCTCACCTCCAGCCTTCATATCTGTGTTCCAGGCAGCAGGAGGAGGGAGGAAAGAAGGAAGATAGGCATCTCCCTTTCTCTAAGGACACTTCCTGGAAGTTGCTTGCTTCTTTCATATATACCTCATTGGCTATAAATTATTCCAGAGCCACACCTAGCTGCACTGGAGGAGGGAATGTCTTTATTCCAGGTGGCCACCTGTTCTCTAGCAAGAACTAGAGGATCCTTTAATTTTCCCTAGTTTTTTTTTTTTATTGCGACAAAATACACATAACATAAAATTTACTGTCTTAACCATTTTTAAGTGTACAGTTCAGTGGTATTAGGTACATTCATATTGTTGTGCAACTATCACCACCATCCATCTCCAGAACTCTTCTTATCACGCAAAACTGGATCTATACCCTTATATACTAACTCCCCATTGGCCCCTCTCCTCAGCTACTGGCAGCCATCATTCTACCTTCTTTTTCTTTTTTTTTTCTGGCTGTGTTGGGTCTTTGTTGCTGCGCACGGGCTTTCTCTAGTTGTGGCGAGCGGGGGCTACTCTTTGGTGTGGTGCGCGGGCTTCTCATTGCTGTGGCTTCTCTTGTTGCGGAGCACGGGCTCTAGGCATGTGGACTTCAGTAGTTGTGGCACGCGGGCTCAGTAGTTGTGGCTCGCGGGCTCTGGAGCACAGGTTCAGTAGTTGTGGTGCACGGGCTTAGTTGTTCCGCGGCACGTGGGATCTTCCCAGACCAGGGCTGAAACCTGCGTCCCCTGCATTGGCAGGCAGATTCCTAACCACTGCGCCACCAGGGAAGTCCCCGTTCTACTTTCTGTCTCTATGATTTTGACTACACTAAGTACTGCATATAAACGGAATCACAGAGGACTTGTCTTTTCGTGACTGACTTATTTCACTTAGCATAATATCCTCAAGCTTCATCCATGTTGCAGCATGTGTCAGAATTTCCTTCCTTCAAAAGGCTGAATAATATTCCATTGTTTGTATTTACATTTTGTTGATCCGTTCATCCATCTATGGACACTAGGGTTGTTTCCACCTTTTGGCTATTGTGAAGAATGCTGCTATGAACATGGGTATACAGGTATCTCTTCAAGCCTCTGCTTTCAATTCCTTTGAGTATATAAAAGCCAGGGGATCCTTTCGTGTGGAAGACGGGCTCAGGGGAAAGCCTGCTCGTATGTGCAATGCTTCCACACTTTCTTATGGGTCACAGGGCTGGATCTGCAGTCTTTTGGGCAGGACATTTTACTGTCAACATAAACCGGGCCCCTTACCGCTCCAGTCATGTCTCTGACCCTTTGGTTTGCTTTATTTGGGAAATCAAAAGAGATTTTAAATTACACACTGCCAAAGTGATCCAGTTTCACCCACACCTGAATTCCCCTTTATCGTGTTTCTGTTTGCAGAACTCACACCCACCCTGGCCTTCCTGTGTTCCCACCGTCTCCGGGAGCACAGTGGGGCTTGTCACACCCATTTTAGAGTAGAGGAAACTGAGGCTTTGAGCCAGGGTAAAGCCTGCACCCTTTATTCATTATTTTGACTATCGATCAAGTGCCCACTCTATGCCAGATACCAGGGCTACAGTAGTGAACAAAACAGACAGAAGCTCCTGCCCTCCTGGAGCTGGCACCCCGTGGGGAGACAGACAGTAACCAAATAAATAAACCATATAGTATGCTAGAAGGTGTTCAGTGCTATGAAAACAAACTAAAAAGAAGAGTTGGGTAGGAGGCTGTAATACTTTAAAGTGGTGAGGGTGTCACTGAGAAGGTGACATTTGAGCAGACCTGAAGGAGGGGAGGAAGGGAGCCATGTGGATACCTGGGGGAAGAGTGTTCCACTCGGAAAGAACAGCCAGTACAAAGGCCCTGAGGTGGGAGCGTGCTGCCCTGGATTGTGTGGTACCCCGTGGGTCACCATAAGGACTTTGTCCTTTTACCTGAGTGAGATAGAGCCACAGGGGGACTCTGAGCAGGGCAGGGATATGACCTGACTCACGTGTTCACAGGGTCCCTCTGGCTGCCTGAGGGAGGGAGGGAGACCAGGCAGGAGGCTGCTGGGTAGACAGGACCAGGATGGAGCCGTGGGGTGGAGTGGGGCGAGTGGGTGGGTTTTGGATCTGTCTGAAGGTTGAGACAACAGACAGAAACTGGGTGTGAGTGACAAGGGAGTCGAGGATGACACCAGGCTCTTGGCCTGAACAGCAGGAAGGGTGGAGGTGCCATCACTGGAGATGAGAGACTCTAGGAGAGGTGGGTTCAAGAGTGAAATTAGTCCTTGGTTTAGAGTGGCCACAGACTCCAGAGTGGGTGCCGAGTGGGCAGAAGGCTTTCCCCCTCGCTCCCACAGGCTACGGGTACACGACGCCGCTGACCGACGGGGGCAAGGCCTTCTCCATCGCCTTTGCGCTCCTGGGCGTGCCGGCCACCATGCTGCTGCTGACTGCCTCAGCCCAGCGCCTGTCCCTGCTGCTCTTCCACGCGCCCCTGTCCTGGCTGAGCCGGCGCTGGGGCTGCCACCCCCCGCAGGTGGCCCGCTGGCACCTGGCGGTCCTGCTGGGGGTCGTGGTGACCATCTGCTTCCTGGTGCCGGCCGCAGTCTTTGCCCACCTTGAGGAGGCCTGGAGCTTCCTGGACGCCTTCTACTTCTGCTTCATCTCTCTGTCCACCATTGGCCTGGGTGACTATGTACCTGGAGAGGCCCCCGGCCAGCCCTACCGGGCCCTCTACAAGGTGCTGGTCACAGGTGAGTGGGGTGGCTGGCCGGGGACCGAGGGCCGGGTCTGAGGGGGACCTGGCCCCAACCCAGGGGAGAGTTGAAAGTCACTGCCCCATCCTGGGGGGTCCTGTAGCCCCGCGGCCATGACCTGGAGGTCTGAGTCCACCCATCGCCCCTCTGCCGTCTCTGCAGTCTACCTCTTCCTGGGCCTGGTCGCCATGGTGCTCGTGCTGCAGACTTTCCGCCGTGTGTCTGACCTTCATGGCCTCACAGAGCTCATCCTCCTGCCCAGTCCATGCCCTACCAGCTTCGACGAGGATGGGGACGATCGGGTGGACATTCTGGGCCGCCAGCCAGAGCCACGCCAGCAATTCACCACCGGCTTGCACCCCGACTACGCCTCCATCCCCAGGTAGCTGGGGCAGGCGTCGCGAGGCTGTGGACCTGGCCTGCGGCTGAGGGGCCCAAGGGAGTGGACTGACAAACTAGCAGGTCCACAAGCACATGCCAGTGTTCCTGAGGCCCTGCCTCCGCTACCCGTCTGTCCTTTGTCTTACCTGCCTGAGCACCACCCGGATCCAGGAACCAGCATTGCCTTGTTTCCCCTGCCCCTCCTCTCATCTCCTTGCACACTCTGTGCTTCCCCGGCTGTCTCACCGTCTCTGTCTTTCCCTCTCACCATCTCTCTGTTTCTCATTCTTTTACTCACGCCATCTGCCACTCACCACCTGCTGATTCTCCCAGGCTCTGGGCTCAGACCTCGTTTCAGGTGCTAGATCAGTCACTCCACTTTGGCCAAGTGACCGGCCCTCTCAGAGCCTTGATCTCCTCATCTGTCAAGTGGGAAGAGTATATTCACTCATTCAAAACTCCCTCCTCTGTGCCAACCCATGCTGGGCAGTTCTAGGGACATAGTAGTGTTCCAGATGGTCTGGGCCCTGCTCTCCTGGGGCTTGCCATCCTGTAAGGTAGACAGACCTGTCCCCACACAGTGACAGTCCATAACAAGCAGGACTTCAGTGGGGGGGTGAGGGTGGTGGTGGGCAGAGTGGTCAGGGCTAGGGTGGAGGGAGCACAGGGAATGTACCCAATCCAGCCTGGAAGGTCAGGGAGGGCTTCCTGGAGGAAGGGGCAACTGAACTCAGACCTGAAATCTGAGGAGTAGTCCGGGGAAGAAGGTGTACCTGACTCATTTTCCTCAAGTGTATCCAGGGAGCAAGACACATTCGGAGACTCCTGGGGTAGGCTTGTGTGATAGAATCTTCTTCAGCAGCCTGGCAGGCAGGAAGCTAAGGCACTGCTCTTCGTGAGACACCATTGTAACAGCTGTTCCCATTTACCAAGGACTAATTACATTAGGGGAACTGGGCTCCGAAGCCAGCCTGCTTGGGCTCAAATCCCAACTCAGTCCTGCCTGTGTCCTTCGGTGGTCACTTTGCCTCTGTGATTCTTGGTTTCCTCATCAGTAAAATGGCAATAACAATAGTTACTTCAAAAGATGATTTCACAGAGCCTGCCATGTTATTCTGTGATGCTTTCTTTGGCCAGGTCCTGTTCTGGGTACTTTACATATGAGGTAGATAATGATAATATTATCAGTGGACATGGCCATATCGTAAGCATCCTTAAAGGACCATCTTGGGAACCTGGCTTCTTTCTTGAGGGCACTAGAGAGCCATGGAAGGGTTTTGAGCAGGAGAGGGCCATGGTTAAGTTTGGGTTTTAGCTGCTGTTTGCAGGGGGACACTGAGGCTGGGCGCCCAGGGGAGGCTGGGGCAGGAACAAAGCAGGAGACAATGGGACTGGGTAGGGCCAAGGGAAGAGGAGGAGGGGGCGAGTCAAGGGATGCTCAGAAGGCCAAATGGACAGGCCATAAGCCTTACAGACTTGGGAGGGATAAGGCCAGAGAAAGGTCCAAGGTTTGTCAGCTGCCCCTGAGGTAAGCCTGGGAGAAAGAACAGATTTGAAGGGAGATGCTGAGGCTTGTTTGGAACATGGTGGCTGTGAAGGGCTAACGGGACACACAGGAGAAGGCATCAGGAGGTTACAGGACCCTCAGGGCAAGGGCTCAGTGGGTGGTTGAGGCTGGAGACAGATGAGGAAACCAAGGCCATGAAGGTGGGTATGACAGCTCTGGGTGGGAATGAAGAGAGAAGACCAGCCTTGAGAAATCAGCCTTAGGGTATTTATATATTTATATCAGTAAGGAAAGATTTGGGTTGCAATCAACCAAATCCTGACTGGCACTGGCTGAAACAATGAGATGGTTGTATATTGTACATCACCAGAGTTGGGGACAGCTCCAGGCATGATACAGTCCACAGCTCCAAGAGGGTCTTGTGGTCCCAGGTTCCCTCTCTCTCTGCTCTGTTACCCTCAGCTGAAGGCTTGGCTCCCACATGGGCTCTCCTCATGGCCCCAGAGTGGCTGCCACAGATCCAGGCGTCACAGTCAGACATGTTAATTTTTAGTACAGGAAGTTGGCGGGGTGCGGTGGGGGGAGGCATCTCTTCCCATGGTGCCTTTTTGGAAACAAGGAAACCTTTTCCCAGTGTCTCCCAGCAGCCTTCCTCTTCCATCTCATTGGCCAAAATTGGCTCACATGCACATCCTGACCCAATCATTGGCCAGAGTGATGGCATCACCATGATTAGTTTGGATTCCTCAGGATTCCCCCTGCCGCCCAGCTCTGAGGCTGGGGCTGAGGTTTTAGTTTGCAGGCTGGTGAATACTTGAACAAAATTGGGCTTCTATTAGAAAGGCAGAAAGTTGGGAGAATGGGCAGACATCAATAAACTGATCAGCCAAGGCAGTGATGTACAATTATGCAGGTTGGGACCTACATAAGGGATGCCTGGCTGGTAGGGTGGAAACAAATAGGGGCTGAAGTTCATGGCTGAATATGCCCAAAGGGGACTTCTTTTTCTAATTAACATAACAGCCCCATATGGTGAGCAGTGACCCTTCAACCAATGCCCTCCTACCAGAGAGAAGAGCTTACAAAGGAGACAGAAAAGGAGTTCTAGAGAGGAGTAGGAAAACCAGGAGGGTGGGGAGTATTGGTAAGAGATGAGAGAATTTTAAGGAGGGAGAAGGCAACATTGTCAAATGATGCTAAGAAGTCACACAAAATTGTTTTAATAACAGTGATAGAAAACACTTATATAGGATTTACTATGTGCCAGGCATTGTTCCAAGCCCCTGATACACAAGAATTCATTTAACCCTCTCAGCAACTCTGTGAGTCAGGTACATTCTCCATATTGCAGATGAGGAAAGGAGGCCCAGAGGGGTTAAATAACTTATCCAAGGTCACACAGGAAATGCAAAACTGGGATTTGGACAAGGTTTTTGTTGGTCACCTTGTCCCACAAGGCTCAGAAACACCCACTGTCTAGCTCTTTCTCAGTCTCCCAACCTTCCTGGCTCCTCAGCATGGTCGTTGACCCTGCTGCTAAAGTCACTAGCTGGGTGGAAGGCAGTTGCTTGGGGGAGGTGCCTGTGGGATCTGGTTTCTGCTCCACACCACTTCTCCTTCCAAATTCCCCCGGAAAAAGAAATCAGGCCCTGCTCAGTTCAAGATATTAAAAAAAGAAAGCACATGCTTAAAAATGGAAAAAGTAGAAAAGACTGTACAGTGAAAAGTAAGTCTTCCTCCTGTACTTGGGCTGTGTTGACAGATTTCTCAGGTCTCCTAGGCATGTACCAGCAATATACATGTGTGTGTATATGTGTCTTATTAATTTTTTTCTTTCACTCTACATAAGTGGTACCTAGTACAGTGAGGTGGTTACAGTCCCAGACTCTGGAGGCAAAGTCCCTGGGTATAAATCTGAACTCTGTCACTTCTAGGCTCTGTGGTTTTGGGCAAGTGATTTCACCTTCCTGTGCCTGAGTTTGCCAATCTGTGAAATGGTATGATAACAGCACCTACCTCATGGACTTGTTGGAGAATTAAGCAATTTAATACTGTAAAGCTCTTAGAACAGTGTCTGGTGCTCAGTAAAATGTCAGCTAATGGTTATTCTCATTTCTGCATCTTTTTCATATTATATGTTTCATATATACATGTATGGTTTTATATGCTTTTCTAATATTCTCTTTTCTGCACCTTGCTTTTTTCACCAACCCAGTGTCATTCAGAGATCATTCAAGAGACACACAAGTAGGTCTCCTATCCTTTTTTATGTCTGTGGTGCCTCCTCTAGGATCCACATCCCATAAATTATTTCCGCGTTTCATTAACGGACATGTGGGTGGCTGCCAGTCTTTTGATGTCATAAGTGATGCTGTACGGTGTACCTTGTGCATCAAGGTAACAGAGGCCCTCCCCTTGGTGGGGCTATATTCCTGAGTGGGGGGGGTGCCATGAGGACACCCCAGTCTCTCTGCCTCTGTGAGTCTAGAAGGGCTCAGGTACACAGCTGCTGGATTTTTTCCCTCAGATGAAGTCACCCTCCCTGGTCTGTGGGGATGGGCTGGGGGGTGGGAAGCACAGACCCCTGTCAGCTCTTCATTTACATAGAACACCTATAATGTGCTGTGTTGCACAGAGTTGGGAACAAGTGACAGAGAAAGCCCTAGGCCCTACCCTCACGGGGCCTGTGATGCAGTGGGAAACAAAGACCCATTCCCAGACAGACATGGCCTAGCATGGTCAGGGGAAGGATGGGGGTTGCTCACATATCACAGACAAGACCTGAAAGGAGGAAAGTGGTCAGCCGGTGACAAAGTAGGGAATAGCATTCCAGAGGGTGTTACAGCATGTGCACACTCTGGAGGAGAGCAAGCATGCCTGATCAAGGATATTCAAGTCGCTCCGTGTGACTAGGCTTTGGACTATAGAGGGAGAAAAGAGATGCCTGGGATAGGAAGGACAACAGGGATGAGATTATGCAGGCTCTGGAAAACAACTGAGTTTGGATGTTTCCCTGGGGTCCTGGGGAGTCATGGAGGGTTCCCAGGGTGTTGTCCCCAGACCATTAGTATCAGCATCACCTGGAATCTTGCTGGAAATACAAATTCTCCAGTCCCATCTCAAAACTTACTGAATCAAAACCCCTGGGGCTGGAGCCCAACAGCCTGTTTTAACAAGCTCTTTTGGTGAGTCTAATGCACGCTAAAGTTTGAAAACCACTGGGGTTTAGAGTAAAGTCAGCTTTGCAGTTCATCAAAAAAATCATGGTCTGGGGAATTCCCTGGCGGTCCAGTGGTTAGGACTCCACACTTTCATTGCAGAGGGCCCAGGTTCAATCCCTGGTCGGGGAACTAGGATCCCCGGGGTGGGGGGGAAGTCATGGTCTGAGTCCTTAACTGTTAGGCTTCAGAATACCAATGAAAACTGTTAACTTATTGAATATTTACTTGTGCCAGGCATTCTTCACGTGCTCTTATTGACCTCCCAAGACAGCTCTATGAGATGGCTGCCTTTGTCCCTGTTCTGTAGAGAAGGATGTTAAGCCACAGTCAGATTAATTTCCACATGGAGACCAAATTGTTTGTCACTAGAATTGTGATATCAATGTCTGATTGGGTAGAAGGATAAGTAGGCGAGAACCACCAATAGGAACTCCTTGAAGGCCTTCCCATCGCAAACTTCGTCCCCAGCACCCTCTGCCGGCCAGGCCCCGCGCTACTGGGTGTTGAGCACCGCCCTCCCTCCGCCCCCCAAGCCGTAGGCGCTGGTTGGGGTGCGCGTTACTATGGAGACTGGCGGGCGAGACAGGCATGCCTCGAGAAAGGCAGAAGTCGGTTGTGGAAGTGTAGGCGGCCATTTTGAGACCGGGCAAGAGGGGCGGGACTGGAGCGGCACGGTGACGGTTGACCGGTTTAACTTAGAGACTGGTACCACGGGGCGGGGAGAAGAGGGAGGTGCCTGGGGTCATCCCTGGGAGGGAAGGGTGGAGCGGGGTCGGGGTTAAGAAGGGGAGGGGAGGGGAGGGGGGAGGCGAGGAGGGGAAAGGCTGGGGAAAAGGAGGAGAGCCCAGGGACTGGGCACAGGAGGTGTGGGGCGGAGAAAGGGCGGGGCGAGGAGCCGGGAGAGGCTAAGAGAAGAAGCGGGGCGATGAGTAGGGGCGGGGCTAGAAGAGGCGGAGCGTAGAGCCGGGCTGTCCAGGGAATGGAAAGGGGTGGTGAAAAGGGAGGGGGTGAAAAGGTGTCGGGGTGCAGGGGGAAGGTGAGGATCAAGAAAGTGCTGACGGACAAGGTAGCGCCGACAAGGAACGAGGAGAAGTTGCAGGACGAGGAGAGGGTGCGGAGCGAGGGGAAGGCCAGTGGCGAGGAGAATTCCCAAGGCAAAGAAAGCGTCTCTAAAGGGAAGGGGCGGGGCCATAGGAGGGGGCGGGGCAAGGAGCTGGCTTGGGAAGAACAGCTCCCCCAGGATGAGGGGGAAGGGTGGGCCTATAAGGGGCGGGACGAGGAGCAGAAGCCGAGCGAGGAGCAAGCTCCAGGCGAGAAACAGGAGCGGGGACAGGGGAAGCGCGGGGCGTGGGGAAGGGGCGGGGCGTGGGGAAGGTCCGGAAACAGGATCCGGAGAGGGGCGGGTCTAGAGGCAGGACCCGGTACCTGGGCAGGGCCCGAGCACGGACAATGGGGCGGTGCGAAGAGAAGTGGGGGGCGGGGCAAGAAGTGGGGGCGGAGCCACGTGCAGGTGCGCGACCAGAGGAACCGGGGAAAATCGGTGGGGCGCAGCTAAATCGAGAAACAGAAACCGAGACCGAGTGAAGAGTAGCGGTGGGAGGCAGAGCAGGGGCAAGAGGAAAGAAGTGTGGGGCAAGGTTAAGAGGAGAGACCAGGAGGTCGCGCGAAACCAGGAGTAGGGGCGTGGCCAGGAGCAACAGGAGGGGCGAGACCTGGAGTAGTAGCAGAGGCGGGGTCCAGAAGTGTAGTAGACGCTGGGCCTGGGGCAGGACCGAGTTCGGGAGCAGAGGCGGAGCCAGGAACAAAAACAAGGGTGGAGTCTGGACCAAGAGCAGGAGTGGAGCCAGGAGCAAAAGTAGGAGTGGAGCGTCTAAGCAGAGGCGGGGCCAGGAGCAGCGACTGGACGAAGCACCGGAGTGAGGCGGGATCTCAAAAGGTGCCTACCAATAACAGTCTTGCAGGCTGGTGACCTCCGCATTCTCCAGGTTGAAGCCACGTTATCCACTGCCCCGAGATGTCCCCTGCTGGCCCTGCGTGGCCGAGGCTCCGAGTCCTGCAGGCTCTGTGGGCACTGCTGGTGGTACTGTTGGCACCGTGGAGGTTGTGGGCGATAAAGAATACCCAGGAGTGCACCTGGCAAGTTGTCCTGAACAACTTTGAGACAGTCGGCAAGAAGGACGCGAGCGATCGTTTCGTCGATCAAGAGCCCTTGTATACAGTGGACAAAGTGTTCAGCCTGCTAGTGGACGCGCCCATCGACCCGGACGAGGTGAGGGGACTGGTGTCAGGCAAACGGGAGAGGTCCTGGACCTGCACCCCGCTGGGCTCTGGACATTTGCCCACCCTCTCCTTGCAGACATACCTGGGCTTTCCTTACTACCTGAAGATCAACTACTCCTGCAAGGGAGAGGTGAGTGGGTGCAGAGGGGGTGGGCTCATTCTTTTGGGGCCTCGGTTTCTCCATATCTCACATTTGAATAGCGGTGGCACCACCAGACCCCAGGGACCTTAAAGATTCAAGAAGATTCCCAGTAACCCACGAGGCACATAGTTGGTGCTCAAGTAAGCTTTCTATTTCCATTTTTTAAAATTGACGTATAGGGTCTTCCCTGGCGGTCCAGTGGTTAAGACTCCGCGCTTCCACTGCAGGGGACACGGGTTCCATCCCTGTTTGGGGAACTAAGATCTCGCATGCCCCACATCGCGGCCAAACAGAACAAAATAACAACAACAAAACACTTTCCTCAATAAAGTGAAGAAAATATTTTTCAAAAATTGAGATAGAGGGCTTCCCTGGTGGCGCAGTGGTTGAGAGTCCGCCTGCCGATGCAGGGGACACGGGTTCGTGCCCCGGTCCAGGAGGATCTCACATGCTGCGGAGCGGCTGGGCCCGTGAGCCATGGCCGCTGAGCCTGCGCATCTGGAGCCTGTGCTCTGCAACGGGAGAGGCCACAACAGTGAGAGGCCCGTGTACCGCAAAAAAAAAAAAAAAAAGAATGGAATCATACAATATGTGGCCTTTTGTATCTGACTTCTTCTCAAGGCTTATCCATGTTGTAGCATGCATTAGTATTTCCTTTTTATGGCTGAGTAATAATATTCAGTTGTATGGATGTGCTACATTTTGCTTATCCATTCATTAATTGATGGACATTTGGGTTATTTCCACTTTTGAGGGGGGATATTATGAATAATGCTGCTATGAACATGTCTGTACAAGTTTTTGTGTAAACATCTGTTTTCAGTTCTCTTCACTATATACCTAGGAAAGGAATTGCTGGGTCATATGGTAACTCTGTTCCTCTTCTGAGGAACTGCCAGCCTGTTCTCCAAAGCAGCTACACATAATTTTATATTCCCATCAACAATGTATGAGGGGTCCAGTTTTTCTATATCCTCACTTGCTCTTGTTCATCTTTTTGATTATAGCCATCTAGTATGTGCGAAATGGTATCTCAGTGTGGTTTTGACTTGCATTTGCTCATAACTAATGATGTTGAACATCTTTTCATGTGCTCGTTGGCCATTTATCTTCTTTGGAGAAACGTCTATTCATCTCCTTTGCCCATTTAAAAACTGGGCTATTTGTCTTTCTACTGTTGCATTGTAAAATTTCTTTTTATATACTGGATACTCGTTCCTTATCAGATATATAATTTGTAAATATTTTTCACATTCCAAGTCTTTTCACTATCTTGATGATGTCCTTTAAAGCACAAAAGCTTTATGTTTATTAAGATATAATTCACATATCGTACAATAGCACCAAGGTTTTAAATTTTGATAAAGTCCAATTTAGCAGTTTTTTTCATTTGTTGCTGGTGCTTTTGGTGTTCTCTAAAAAGGCTTTACCTAACCAAAGTCACGAAAATTTACTTCCATGTTTTCTTCTAAGAGTTTTTTTGTTTGTTTGTTTTAGCTCTTACGTGTAGGCCTATGATCCATTTTGAGTTAGTTTTTGTATATGGTGTGAGGTAAGGGTCCAACTTTTACATGTGAATATCCAGTTATGCCAGTACCATTTGTTGAAAAGATTATTCTTTCCTCATTGAATTGTCTTGGCACCTTTGTCAAAAATCAATTGACCATAAATATAAGGGTTTATTTCTGAGTATAATTCTATTCCATTTCTCTATATGTCTATCCATATGCCAGTACGACACAGTCTTGATCACTGTAGTTTTGTATTAAGTTTTCAAATTGGGAAGTTTGAGCCCTCCAACTTTGTTCTTCTTTAAGACTGTTTTGGCTCAGGTAAGCTCTCTGAGAACAGTAGAATGTTGTGGTCTAGAACTGAAGTTCTGGAGGCTACAGACCTGGGTTTGAATCTGCCATTAACTAACATTACTTGGAGGAAGTATAGCATGATAGTGAATCCCTTGGGCTCTGGAGCCAGGCTGCCTGGCTTCAAATCCCAGCTCTGCTACATAATAGCTGTGTGATCTCAGGCAAGTTACTTAACTTCTCTGTACCAAAGTTTCCTCATCCTTAACAAGGGTACAATAATGATCATACCCACTTCATAAAATGCTTAAATAAGTGTGAAGCACTTAGCACAGTGCCTGGTTCATAGAAAGGGCTCAGTGAATGCTAGCAACAAGTTTCTAGAGTGTGACCCTGGGCAGAGAGTTTACTCCATGAGCCTTCTCTCCTTATCTGTGAAAGTGTGATAATAATTCCTTTATCTGTTCATGCAACACCTGCTCTGAGTCAGATCCTCTTTTTTTTTTTTTTTCCACAATGGGGTGGGGAAGGCAGTACAATGATAAACAACGTGGCCAGGTTTTTCCTCTGGATGCAGCCCACCAGGGAAACAGACAATTGGCAAGTAAATACATAAAATAATTGATTACAGTAATCAGTGCAAAGATGAAAATAAAATGAGGTGATATGTCAGAAAGGAGGGTGTTAGCTGGGGTGGTTGGAGAAGGTCTCTGAAAAGCTTGAGCAGAGACTGGAATGATGAAAAGGGACACACATGCGGAGAACTGAGGAAAACATCTGGGCTGAGGGAACAGCCAGGACGGAAGCCAGTGTGTATGAGGAACCGACCAGAGGCCTGTGTGGCTGGAGGAGAGTGAGCGAGCGGGAGAATGGGAGGAGATAGTGAGGACCTGGCTTTCCCCCTGAGTGAGGTGGAGCCATGAGAAGGTTCTGAGCAGAGGAGGGATGTGATGGGACTCAGGTGTTCACAGGCTGAATGGGGGGCAGGGCAGGAGCAAGGAGACAGGGAGGGGGCTGATGCTCAGTCCGCGCAGGAGTTGAGGGTGGACAGCACCAGGGTGGTCATGGCCACTGTAGCCCTGATGGGGAGGAGGTCCCCGCCCACCAGCACCTGCTACCCTGTGATTGGAAACCCTGAGGCAGGGCTGGGACCGGTGTAGGGGGCAGGATTGAAAGGACCCTGGCCTAGGCATTCCTCAGGATGAAGGCCTGTGCAAAAGGGGTCAGACCCGTTAAATCTTCCACCCGCATCTCACAGATGCCTCCACACCCCTGCCCACAGTGGCTTGAGCACAGCTGTCTCTTGGGGATGCCTCCAAGCCTTTGCTAGTGCTGTTCTAGGGACTTCCCTGGTGGTCCAGTGGGCCCTCCCAATGCAGGGGGCACGGGTTCAATCCCTGGTTGGGGAACTAAGATCCTGCATGCCGCACGGTGTGGCCAAAAAAAAAAAAAAATTAACGCTGTTCTATACCCTAGAACACCTATCTTCTCCTTCCATCTCCTCCCTAAGCCCTGCCCTCCCTTCTTAGCCCAGCCAGGCTCCTGGCGTCTCTGGGAGGTTGTCCCTGGCTGCCCCATCACCCTCTTCCCCAGTTCCTCTCTGTCTAACTGCCCCATCCCACCCACAGCCCCAGGCCCCAGCCCACAAACCTGGTGGCGATGGCAGAGACCCTAATTTCTCTGGGTAGGGGGTGGGGTAGAAGCCTCAAGAGTGGGACTTGAAATCCCTGAAGTGAGGGAAGAGGCTGCTAGTATTTTGGGTGCCAGGCATTCCCACCTTTACGTTTTTGCTTATCCCATGCTGTTTTTCCCCATGCATTCCCTACATCCAAATTCTGTCTGAGGACCTTGCTCTGGACTCGCCTCCTCTGGGAAGACCTCCTGACTCCCTCCACAGCCCAAAGCACTTCTGCCCATCTCCTAGCCTGGCCCATCCCCTGCCCCAGCCCCAAACCTAGACCATGTTCTCTGACCTTCCCTCAGTGGAGAGTCTGCTCTCCTGACCCAGCCCCAGGAAGAGGACAGGCTGGTAAAGGTAGGGTCAAGGCAGCGGGACCCACAGGCTATCTTAAGGACACACTTGTGGGGCCATCTCGCCCTCAGTCCTCTGAGGCCCTGGTCCGCAAAGGCCACCTGACAGGGCTGAAGCCGGTGGTGCTGGTCACCTTCCAGTCCCCAGTCAACTTCCATCGCTGGAAGATAGAGCAGCTGCAGATCCAGATGGAGGCAGCCCCCTTCCGCAGCAGAGGTGGGCCTGGAGGGCTCCTGGAGGGGTCACAGCATGGCAGGCATGTGGGGGCATTGCCAGGGACCTCAGCAGGGTTCATGACCTTGAGGGGAGGCTGGGACCATCAAAGGGGCCTATGACCTGGTGGGCGTGGGAGTTTGTTGGGGGCCTCACAGAGGTGTCTGACCTGGAGGAGGGCCCGGGGATGCCTCAGCAGGTTCCTTGGCCTAGATGGGACCACACAGAGGCCCCAGTGGGGTCCATGGCTGAGGGGAGGCGTGGGGAGTTGCAGGGGGAGCCCAGTGGTCTGTGACCTGGGGGGCTTGCTACTGGAAGGCCCCAGCAGCTTCAGTACTCCCTGCCTGCCAGGAGAGAGGTGTAATGCAGAGGAAGTGTGTCTCATGAGCTGGTACACACCCATGCCCATCAAGAACGGCAGCGTGGTCATGCGCGTGGACGTTAGCAGCAACGGCCTGGGGCCCTTCATTCCCAATAAAAGGTGCCCTTTCCCAAACCTGGGGCGGGGGGTAGTCTCTGGGAAGGGCTTCCTAATCCCCAGATTCCCAAAGAAGACGGGAGGAGCCCAAAGGGAGGGAACAGGACAGGGAGGTGGCAGTGAGCTGTGGCAGGAGCCAGAATCCTCACCCGTGCGTGCCCCACACCCACCTCCAGGTTTCAGGTGAATATCAACGGCTTCCTGGAGAGACAGCGAGACAACACACTCCAATTCACTGTGGGAAATGAGGTGAGGGGGCCCGGATGGTGGGAAGGGTAGAAGAGGGGGTTAAAGACAGTAGGCTGGAGCCCTGATTACTTCCCAAACGAGTGGCAGATTCCATTTACAGAGCATTTACTGTGTGCTGGCCCCCTGGCGACGTGCCCTGCTAAATGCACGATCACATTAGGTCTTGACAGTGACCTGTGAGGGAAGGTACTCTCACATACCCATTTTAAAGAGGAGAAAACTGAGGCCCCAAAAGGGTGGAGCCATTTGCCCACAGGCTCTCGGCATGTACACATGGAACGAGACTTGAAACTGTGTCTGCCTGACTCCTGCACCCATATTCTTAACCACAGTGCATTCATTCATTCATTCATTCAGCAGGCACTTCCTGAGCACACAGTGTGGCACCATGGGAACATAACAGTGAACACACAGACCCAAATCCCTGTCCTCTCTTAGAGCTGACAGTCTAGTGGGAGAGACAGACAGCAAACCACTACACATGAAATCAGGTAAATTCTGTAGCAGGTTAAAAGGTGGTTAGCGCTCTGGAGAGAATTCAGAGTGAGGGGAACTGGGTCTGTGCAGGAGGGGACGGCAATGTTTAATGGAATGCTCAAGAAAGACATAACTGATGGGAATTCCCCGGCAGTCCAGTGGTTAGGACTCTGTGCCTTCACTTCGGAGGGCCCAGGTTCGATCCCTGGTCGGGGAAATAAGATCCCACGAAACCCCACAAGCCGCACAGCGTGGCCAAAAAAAAGGCGTAATTGAGAAGCTTGGCATTTGAGTAAAGGGAATCACGTGGCTACCAGGGGACACAGAGGGAACAGTCTGTGCAAAGGCTCTGAGGAGCGGGAGGCCCATGTGGCCGGGAGAGAGTGGGTGAGTGGGAGAGTGGTGGGGGATGAGATCAGAGAGGCGCTGGGGCAAATAGATGGAACCATGGGAGAGGGAAGGGAGGGGGGTGTTGAGCAGCCCTCCTGCCCCTGCCCCGCAGCTCTTCAATCTGATACCCCGGTACTTTGTGAATGTCCCGTCGAGGCCCCTGTGGTACACTGTGGACCAGACACCTGTGTTCATCCTGGGCGGCATCCCTGAGGAGAAGGCCATCCTGCTGACTGACACAAACTTCAAGGACTTCTTTCTCGTGGAGGTGAGATGATGCAGGGCAGATGGTGGGCTGGGCCTCAGCTCCTAAAATGGTGGGGGGGGCCTGGGACCAGAGAAAGGTCCCCAAAGACCTACCACCGACGAGAGGCAAATAGCATGAATGAAAGACATAAGACTGCAACCAGACAGCCTGGGTTCAGGTCCTGGTTCTGCCACCTCCTGGCTGTGTGATGTTGGGCAGTTCACTTTACCTGGGCCTCAGATTCCCCATCTGTAAAATGGGAACAATACTTATATTTACCTCACAGAATCATTGCGAGGATGGTATAAATTAATGTCAGCCGGACACAGAATGAGCACTATGTGAGTCAAAGCTATTATTACTTATAGGTCCACCATTTGTAATTCTGAAATCCAAAATCTTTGAAACGGCGTTTTCAGAAATTTCGGGCTGAAATGTATTTGTTGAGGAACTCCAACCTGAGCTAACAAAGGCTACTTTTTTTAGTCTCTATGCATTCCATTTAGTGTTAATATTCAGATGCTGCCCTACAGAAATATTAAGGAGTTTGATTATGGGGTGTCGCCCCAGATCCCACTGGAGTTTGGATGGTATATATGTGCCATCTTACCTTCTAAACTGGAAAATTCTGAATTTCTATATACATCTGGCCCCTAGGGTTTCAAGTTCAGCATTGTGAGCCTGTATTATTCCCAGAACAGGGAAGGAGTGTCTGAAGCAAGGTTCTTTTGGCGTGAATGACAAACACGTTTGAATTAATTGCAGCTGTAGGCAGAGCTCCAGACCAGTTTGGTTTAAGCAGAGAAATGGATTTAGTAGGTGTGCCTAACTGCAAAGCCCAGACACAGCTCAGCCTGCAGGCCTGGCTTGATTCAGGGCTCAAATGAGGACTCCAGCTTTCAGCTCCACTTCCTCTGGATTAACTCCATCCTCAGTGTGATTTATATCATCCCAACTCCCAGGCAGAGAGAAAGGGAGCATCTGTTTCCCAAATGACTTAAAAAAAAAAAAAAAGAAAATCCTGAAATTTGTTTGCTTTGTCCTGATTGGCCCAGCTTGAGTCATGTGTCCCAAAAGAATGGAATGTGCCAGCTGGCTTAGCACAGGTCATGAGATCTATCCTAATGAGGAGGGCAGCCCAGACAAGAGGCAGAGAAAGGATGGTTCCCCCAGAGTGAAATCAGGCTAGCTTTGCCACAAGTTGGGGGGATAAGATGCCGGTTGTTAATTGTGTCCAAGATAACAATTGTGCACACGGCAACCCCAAAAGATTGCCTTAGGCTCCTCCCCTTAAGGTTGAAAGCCCCGCGCATGATTTCTGACAACCCCATGTGGATTAATGTTCTCTCAGATCCCTCTGGCTGTGAATTCCGGCTTCTACTGATCTCATTTCATTTACAGACAGTCTCCCTGTCCTGGGTCAGCTCTCTCGGTTGTGGCCCAAGTCTTTCCAGACCTTGCTCAGTTTTCACGCTCCTGACCCAGACACACCCACAGGAAGCATATGGCCGATGTGGATTCTGCTGAAGAGATTTGGAGGACAGAGAAGGGGGTTTATGTCATGAGAATGAAAAGTGCAGTTTGAACTTCAGTCATCCTTGTTCTTTTTTTTTTAATTTATCAAGATGAAACTCATAAAATTCACCACTTTTTTTTTTTGAGATTTTTTTTGATGTGGACCATTTTTTTTTTTTTTTTCTTTTTGCGGTATGCGGGCCTCTCACTGTTGTGGCCTCTCCCGTTGCGGAGCACAGGCTCCGGATGCGCAGGCCCAGCGGCCGTGGCTCACGGGCCCAGCCGCTCTGCGGCATATGGGATCCTCCCAGACCGGGGCACGAACCCGTATCCCCTGCATCGGCAGGCGGACTCTCAACCACTGCGCCACCAGGGAGGCCCTGGACCATTTTTTAAAACTCTCTATTGAACTTGTTACAACGCTGCCTCTGTTCCATGCCCTGGCCCTTTGGCCTCAAGGCACGTGGGATCCCAGCTCCCCGACCAGGGATCGAACCCACACCCCCTGCACTGGAAGGCGAAGTCCCAACCACTGGACCACCAAGGAAGTCCCTAAAATTCACCACTTTAAAGTGAACAATTTAGTACCATTGAGTACATTGGTACTGTGCAACCACCAACTCTTGTTTCCAAAAAGTTTCCATCACTCCAAAATCGAAGCCTACTTATTCTCATTCTTTAATCATAGGGATTTTCCCCATATTGTTGTCTCCTCTCTGTTTTCCTTCCTCTTGTTTCACCTCACCATTCCCTTCTAGACTGCCCCTAGGGTCTCATAGGAATCCTCCCCCTACGCGGCTCTCTTTGGCCCTGAGTTGGTCAGGTTTAGATACTGTAACAGGAGTTCCCTGGTAGCCTAGTGGTTTGGATTCTGGGCTTTCAGTGCCATGGCCTGGGTTCAATCCCTGGTCAGGGAACATCCAGCAAGCTGTGTGGCCAAAAAAACCCAAAAACCAAAAAACCCTGTAACAAAGAGACTCCTGAGAGAGAATAGCTTAAATAGTCGCTGTTGCTCATTCCCTGAACAGTTCAGAAGTGAGAAACCCCAGTCCCTTCTATTTTCGTGCTTCACCATCCTCTAGGCCCCAGGTGTTGATCTCATCAGTGTGATCAGAGCTGGGTCATGCCTATGTCCATATTCCAGCCAATTGGGAAGGAGAAGGATCAGAAATGAAGGGCAAGCTATTTTCTCTTAAGCAAGTTTCACTTCCACTCACATTCCATTACTGAGGAATTAGTTACTTGGCTACATCCAACTGCAAAGGAGGCTGGGAAGTATAATTTCTGTCTGGGTGGCACATGCCCTGCTAAAAGTCAATTACCAAAGAATATGGGAGAAAGGGATTTGGGAGCCCAACTAGCCACCTGCCAAAAATGGAAGAGGAAATTTGTAAGTTTGTGTAACCAAAAAATTCAGGACTTCAGGTCCAGCTTGACCCAGGATTTCAAACAATGTCACCAAGACTGAGTTGCTCTCTCTCCATCTCTCGGACCTGGTTCCTCTGTATTGACTTTATGCTCAAACATCTCTGTACTTGGAATTGCAAAGGCTGCATCTCAGGCCCACGTCCAGTGGGAAAGATCTTTCCCATTACCCTCTAACCCCCAAATCCCAAGTTTCCTTCCACTTGGTATGGCTCACCATTTGCTCACCTTGACTTAATCACTGTGGCCAGAGACACCCACCATGCTGCTTTTTGAGTTAAATGAGTCAGAACTCTCAAGCTCTGCTCAAATAAGAAATCCAGCTGACTCACAGCTTTCCTTTTTCTCACGTATGTGGGAGAAGGGAGATGTGATGATCCTCTTCTGGATTAACAAAGAAAATTTCCAAGTATTTCTTCCAGAAAACAGAGGCAGCACTTTAAATATTAACAGGGCAATAGATTAAGTATGACAACCAATCAAAATGACACATTGAGAGGGTACAGGTTAGTTTCACCAGGCACAGCAACAATGTCTGTAGTCTGTAGAAATCTCTTATGTGCTGAATAGGGTAGGGAAGTGAGAATGTACATGTTACCCTTAACTTGATGAAATTTCCCTCAGCAGCAGAACTTAGAGTGTTACTCTGATATATGCTTTTTATTGGAAAAGTTAGTGAAAAATTCCACTTTTTAGTGGAAAACTTCAATCAAACACAAAAGTAGAGCATTGTATAATGAACCCAGCTTCAATAATTAACATTTTGCCTTTTTTTTTAATCCCACTATTTTTTTTTTCCTGGAATGTTTTAAAGAAATTTCCAGCCATCATACCATTGACCTGTAAATTCTGGAAATAACTGAGGAAGTATCTCTAACACATGAGAACTTTTAAGAAATAAAACCACAATGCCATTATAATGCCCAGCAAAATTAACAGTAACCCCTTAATAGCATCTAACCCGGTCATAGTCAATTTTCCCTAATGATCTAAAAATGTGTTTTACAGTTGGTTTGTTTGAATCAAGACCCACACATTGCATTTGGTTGTTACGTCTCTTAATACCTTACATTTTTTTCAGGCAATTTAAGAAACCAGGCCTTTTGTCCCATAGAATTTGGCTGTTTGCTTCTTCACAGAATCGATTAAAACTTGTTCCTCTGACCCTATGTATTAGTCTGCTCAGGCTGCCATAATAAAATACCATAGACTGGGTGGCTTAAACAACAGAAATTTATATTCTCATAGTTCTGGAGGCTAGAAGTCCAAGATCAAGGTGTCAGCAGGGTTGGTTTCTCTCCTGGGTTTGCAGAAAGTACCTTCTCACTGTGTCCTCACATGGCCTTTTCTCTGTGGGCATGAGTGGAGAGAGAGAGAGATCTCTGGTGTCTCTTTCTCTTTTTATAAGGACACCAGCCCAATAGGATTAGGGCCCCACCCTTATGACCTTGTTGAACCTTAATTATCTCCTTAAAGGCCCAAATACAGTCATGATGGGGGCTAGGGCTTCAACATATAAATTCTGTCCATAACACCCTATATTGCCTATAAACTGGTAATGAGCTCTAGAAGCTTGGTTAAACTTAGACTCAAAAAAAAAAAAAAAAAAAACCCAGGGAATTCCCTGGCGGTCCAGTGGTTAGGACTCCACGCTTCCACTGCAGGGAGCCCAGTTCAATCCTGGGTAGACTCAATCTTTTAGGCCCTTCATTGGTGGTGCTTTCCCACTGTTAGTGATATTGCCAGTGCTAGTGATTGGTCATAAGTTCAGATGGTGTCAGCCTGACAGCCAATTGTGTTCAAGATAGAATAGGATTATTAGAAGTGTGCCTTGGGCCAAGCTTGGAATCTTTTGGATCCACATGAGTACAGCCCTGAATGTGGCCCGGGGAACTGGGACTGCTGAGCACCGTTGAGTATGCTGTGTACTGCCCAACTCTAGGGAGCACAGAAAGCCCCAACTGGCTCTGACCTGGGTCACCTGCTTGCAGGGGAAGTTTGGCCACCAAGATGCTGCTGCAGCGTGAGCAGGGAGGGGACCCTGGGGGCAGCCGCATGTGTTCATTCCAAGCAGTTGTCAGAGCTGGTGCCTCGAGGCAAGGGAGGACACAGGGGCTGAGACCAAGGCCATCCGCTTACCACTGGCCCTACTCCCTTGCAGTTGAGCATTGACAGTTGCTGGGTTGGCTCCTTCTACTGCCCCCAGGCCAGCTTCACTGCTACCATCTACGATGCCATCGCCACCGAGAGCACCCTCTTCATTCGTCAGAACCAGCTCGTCTACTATTTCACGGGCACCTATACCACACTCCACGAAAGCAACCGTGGCAGCGGTGAGGGGGCCCTGGCCGGGTCACATACCCGGGTGTCCTTGGCATCTTAGGCAAGGGGACTTGCCTGTTGGAGCCCCAAGGAGGGCGCCTCAGTGAATCCATCACTGGAGGCGCCTGGGAGTGGAATTGCCGTGAGTGGGGAGGGGGATGTTGGAGGGACTTCCCAAGCTCCTGGAGCATCGCTGCCACCCTGCAGGGGCCTCCTCCTACCCTCTATATGCTGGGGTGAGGCTTTCATCCAGACCTTCCCAGGAGTTGTGAACCGACTAAGGGCAGAGAGAGGTGTGAGAGTGAAAGGAGGGAGCAGAGAGCAAGACACACAGGTGCACGCGGACTCACACACAGACGTGCAGAGAGAGAAAGACAAACCGGAGAGAGATGCATACCAAGCAAGAAATGTGTGGGGTTGGGGAGTGGTGGGGAGTCAGAAAGAAAGACATACAAAGAGAGAAACAGAGATGGGCCGTTGGAGAGGCAATGCCATGAGGGAGATTGATCAGAGAGGAAAAAGAGAGACTTTTGATTCAGCCTCATCTGTTAAAGGATACCAAAGCCCTAGTTCTCACCTTCCGCCCCCGCCCTATCTAAATGAAAGATGTCAACTTATAGAGTCACAGAAACTTGTACTGTAACCCATATTTCATTAGTTAGTGAGTGTTCCCAACAGCTTTATTTTTCTCCCTTTCTTTCTTAGGGCACTTTGACAGTGGGAAGGACCAAGTTAAAGACGGGTGTTTATTGGCTTAGATAGCTGGAAAACTCAGGAGCATGTTGTTTTCAGGCACAGTTGGATCTAGGGGCTCACTGCAGCTGTTAGGCCCATCTTTGTGGTACTGCCCCACTCCATCCAGCAACTGCAGGCTTTTATGCCGGGGGTGGAGGTTGGGGGCAGGAAAGAATATCTCTTTGTTAGTGGTTGCAAGCTGAGAACTGTCTCTGATTTGCCCAGCTTGGTCACATGCCCAGCTCAGAATCCATCCTCTGGCCAGGGGAATAGAAGAGTGGGGTCAGCCCAATTTGAAACTTGTGGACAGAGTGTGAGTGGGGGTGGGGGGATTTTCTCAAAGGCAGCTGGGCCCCTCAGACGCCACACTGAACAGTCACTCCAGTGGGAGAAGACAGATAACAGGCTCATTAAGGCCTGGGAAATGTGGATGGAGGCCCAGGTCCCAGGCTCAAATGTCTATGCTGGCCCCCACAGAGAGATGGATCCGTGTCCTGGCTAATGAGTGCATCAAGAAGTTGTGCCCTGTGCATTTCCATAGCAATGGCTCCGAGTATGTCATGGCCCTCACCACGGGCAAGCACGAAGGTTACGTCCACTTTGGGACCATCACAGGTAAGTTTGGTACCTGGTACCTCCGTACCCTCTCACTTCTAAGAATTCTGAGCCCAGGCCCTCACCCCTCACCATATTCCTTCAGGAGGGGTCCCAGGCTGGAGGTTCTCCCTGTGAATCGATATGGGTTTACGCCTTTGTAGGGGCAGGGCTTGGGGTGTGTTATGTATCTTTCACAATGTGTTTGGTTTCAAAGGGTAGAAGCCCAATTCAAAAATCACTTAATCAGGGACTTCCCTGGCAGTCCAGTGGTTAAGACTCCGGGCTTCCACTGCAGGGGGTGCAGGTTCAATCCCTGGTTGGGGAAATAAGAGCCTCACATACTGCACGGTATGGCCAAAAAATTTTTTTTTAAATCGTCTAAGCATAAAAAATTTGTAGACATATAAAAGAAAAGACCAGGAACCAACGTCAGACATAGCTGGATCCAGGGGCTTACAGGGTATATCCTCAGGACTCTATCTCTTGGCAAGGTAGTATAGCATAGGGATTATAGCACGGGTTCTGGAGAGAGACTGCTCTAACACACCCAACTCAAGTCACCGGCGGCTTTGGATAGGTGACTTAACCTCTCTTTTTGGTCTCATATCCTCATTTGCAAAATGGGGCTGATAGTACTAACTAGTACCTGCCTCATCGTGTTGATATAAAGATTAAATAAGTTGACATATATAAGGGTCTTAGGAGAGTGCTAGGGACATAGTACTATTCAAGGGTTTATCATTGTTAGCCCTGTGATTTGGCTTCATTTTCAGGTAGATACTCCCCTCACAAGGGTTAGAGGTGGCCTCCAGGAACTTGGGGCTCCCATCTCCCACCAGTCTGAGTCACCCCGAGAGAGTGAGAGTGGACTCTTGCCCACTGGCTCTAGCACAAATCCCAGGGTGCACTCTGATCGGCCCATTCTGGGTCACATGCTCAGACCTGAGCTAATTACTGTGACCAGAGACAGACATATTCTCTTTTTTTAAAACTTTTTAAAAGAATTTATTTATTTATTTGTTTGTTTATTTATTTATTCTTGGTTGTGTTGGGTCTTCATTCCTGCGTGCGGGTTTTCTCTAGTTGCAACGAGTGGGAGCTACTCTTCGTTGCAGTGTGTGGGCTTCTCATTGCGGTGGTTTCTCTTGTTGTGGAGCACAGGCTCTAGGCACGCGGGCTTCAGCAATTGCAGCACGCAGGCTCAGTAGTTGTGGCGCATGGGCTTAGTTGCTTGGTGGCATGTGGGATCTTCCCTGACCAGGGCTCGAACCCGTGTCCCCTGCATTGGCAGGTGGATTCTTAACCACTGCGCCACCAGGGAAGTCCAGGCAGACATATTCTGATAGGCTAGTTGTGAATGACTGAAAGGCCAGTTGGGTGAGAGCTGCCCCAGGGAATCCTGGGACTAAGAAGGAGGCACAGGCATAATTGGAGAGCCAGTGTGGTGGGGTGCCAGACGGGCTGGGAAGGCCCTGAGCTTTGACCTGCCCTGTTCTGCAGATGGCCGCGTGTCCTTCGAGTTGCTGCCCAGGCAGCGGTCCGTGTGCAATGGGATACTAGGTACCCAGCTCCCAGATGGATCTGCAGTGGGCAGGGGGTGGGGTGGGTTTGGGGGTGTTGAGGGGGAATCGAAGGTGTGGGAGAGCAGGGAAGGGTGGGAGAGGTCATAGGACAGGATGGGCAATTTCTTGGGGATGGGTGGAGAGCCACTGGGATAGATGTGGCAGTCACAGAGACCATGGGGAAGGACAGGATCTGGGGGCTGCTCTGGACTTCTGTCTTCCCTACCAGTTGTCAACTGCTCCATAACCTGGGCCGTATTCATTGCTGGTGACTACAATCTACTGCTGCTGGTGGAGATCGAAGACCCCTCCACCAGGAAGTACTTCCAGGTGGTCAGCTATGACCTGGGTAAATGGGGCGCCACGGCGGGGGCGGGGCTGAGCGGGAAAGGGCAGGAGCTCAGAGTGTGAACTGCAGGCCCATCCTTTGGGATCTGTGCCCAGCAGACAGCTGGAAGGAAATGTTGCTCGTGCCACTGCTAGGTAAGGGGCAGTGGTGGAGAACAGGCCGTCTGGGCTGAAGAACCTGAGAGGAAGTCAATGAGACTAGAACAGAGGGGAAAGGGGAGGAGGGAGATTGGAGATGTGGGCAGACGCCAGACCTGGAAGGGCCTTGCGGCTCACAGTGAGGAGATTTGATTTGATTTGATGAAGTGAGAATAGGGCTGCCGTGTACAGCTGTGCCTGGGAGGCTGTGCCTGGCACTCCCCAGCCAAGGAGTCAGAGGAGGGAGGCAAGTCCTCTGCCCTAACAGGACTGTATCCTCTCAGAGGAAGTGTCTTTTTATAATTCACATAAAGAAATTCTAAAGATTAATGGGCCCAAATGGGAAGCTGTTGGAGGGTTTGGGGAGGGGTTGGGGAGCTAGGGACCTGCTCAGTTTCAGGTCTTGAAAGCTCAGGGCCTCAGGAGATTTGTGCTGTGTTTTCCCCACCTGTAGTCAGTGATCACCTGGTTGTCCTTTACACCATCCCGGAATTCATCCCTGACGGTAGGAAGGGAGGGCAGAGGGGGCTGAAAAAGTTGGGGGGAGGCTAGGAGGGGCCCAAGTGACCCCATCTTACTGCTGTGTCCACTCTGCCTCTGCCAGCTCGAGGCCTGGAGTTCCTGATGATCCTAGGGACAGAGTCTTACACCAACTTCCCGATGGTACCCAAGGGCATGTCCTACAACCCGTATAACAACCTGCTGTTCATCTGGGGCAACTTCCTCCTGCAGAGGTATGGGGCCGGGTACAGTCTGGCCTCCCCAACCCCACTAGGGTGGGGGTCCTTTCTGAAGTCACCAAATTTTCAGAGTATGCCCAAGTCCAGAAGTTACCAGGACTGTGATGGGGGGAAAATGGGCTGGGGTGGGCAGAGATGGGATGGGGGAAGCTGATATTTTAAAGCTGGGAGCCCTTTCTTCTTTTTTTTTTCAAATTTTATTTATTTATTTATTTTGGGCTGTGTTGGGTCTTCATTTCTGTGCGTGGGCTTTCTCTAGTTGCGGCGAGCAGGGGCCACTCTTCATCGCGGTGTGCGGGCCTCTCGCTGTCGCGGCCTCTCCCGTTGTGGAGCACAGGCTCCAGACGCGCAGGCTCAGTAGTTGTGGCTCACAGGCCCAGTTGCTCCGCGGCATGTGGGATCTTCCCAGACCAGGGCTCGAACCCATGTCCCCTGCATTGGCAGGCGGACTCTCAGCCACTGCACCACCAGGGAAGCCCTGGGAGCCCTTTCTTAAATGAAACCTGATATGAGGACCTAACCTATGTGAGCAATAGAAGGGCATTGTCTAGGGAAAGGTAAGGATGCTTTTCACCCCTCAGGAATCCAGGGGTCCCAGAGCCAACTCTATGGGCTGTTGGCAAACTGCCAGTTTGGTTGAACCTTCCTGTTTACTGATGGGCAGGCCAGCCAGAGAGTTTGGAGTGGGGGGCAGAAACTAGTGTCCCAGGCCTCCTTTGCGTGTTCTCACAAGGCTGGTGGAGAACTGAGTAAATGGTTCCTGCATCGTGTCAGGCCTAGTTGGGGAAGCAGGTATTCCCCAGGGCCTTGCCTGGTGCCCCTACCTCCCATCTCTGCCCCTACAGCTATAACAGTGAAAACTTCATCTACCTGGCGGACTTCCCCAAGGAGCTGTCCATCAAGTACCTGGTCAACTCGTTCTATGGGGACATGGCTATTGTCACAGAGACTGAAGAGGTGGGCTGCCCTGCCCCTCTCCCCACTTCCTTTCTGCCCACCCCCAAATCCCAAGGGTTTCCCTTCTCCCCCGTCAGGGTAAAGGGCCCCAGGAGAGGGAACGTCCTCAGGGACCCAGGGGAAGGGCAACGAAAGCTCCATTTATAGCTGAGAACCCTCAAACTCAAAAAGGATAAGTACCTTTCCAAAGTCACTCAGCAGAGTGAAAAACCTGTGCTCAGAGTCATGATGTGATTTCCAGAGAGGGTCCTCTTTCATTCCATCGTGCAGTTCAGTTCATAAATATTGAGGACTTACTGTATGCCTGATCCAGTGCTGGAGACACAGTGGCCAATGAATCAGTCCTGGGCCCTGCCCTCACAGGGTCCCAGTCCAGTTGGGAAGATGGACTCATTCCCAGACTGTGACGCTTCAGAGTAGCCAGGGCTGCAATGTGGAAAACAGCATCTGTGGAAGTTCAGACCCGGTCTGGGGCGGGGGTGTGTCAGCGAGGGCTTCACAGAGGAGGCCACATGGAGCGGGGACATGCTGGAGGCTGGAGGGGATCCTCCAGGTTGAAGCTAAGGAGGAGGTGAGATCTAGAGCAAAATGTGTTGGGGGATGAGACGGTGGGCAATAGTGCAGAGATGGGAAACTGAGGCCAAGGGGATGGTGAGACCATGGAGGGTGCAAAGAGTGAGAAGGAAAAACAAGGGCTCATTCCTCAGATCCCAGGCCTCCAGGGAGTATATATATATTAGGAATGGTTACATTGCAAGTAATAGAAACTCAAGCAGACTAAAACACTGAAGAAATTTATCATGGCGAGTGAGGGCTGTAAGCAGAGGTGTTTGGGTGTGGGAAGTAGAGAAATGGCTTACCCGATCCCAGCTGGAGGTGAGCTCCCAAGCTTCACCCCTCAGGGAATGAGGCCCTCACACTCAGCAGAGCGAGAGGTGAGGGTCTCAGGGCCCATGGTCCTCACACACACACACCTGGCTGTCTCACCCCCAGATCTGGTACCTCCTGGAGGGTAGCTACCAGGTGTACAAGCTGTTCCCGTCCAAGGGCTGGAAGGTGCACGTCAGCCTACAGATGATGCAGCAGTCCTCTCTCTACGCCCCCAATGAGACCATGGTCACCCTCTTCTACGAAGACAACAGACTGTACCAGGTGCTAAGCGGGGGGCTATGGGGGAGACATGGGGAAACTGCAGGGTGGCTGACACCCGCTCATGTGGCCCTGCCTTCTCGCTGCAGCTGGTGTACCTTATAGACAACCAGCAGGGCAGGCTCGTAAAGAGGCTTGTGCCTGTGGAGCAGCTTCTGATGTATCAGCAGATCAGCAACGACTACCTCTTGGAGCGGCAAGGGTGAGAAGATGCTGGACCACAGCAGCAGTCAGAGCCTTAGGCGCTGCCTGTGGGAAGCTCCCATTCGGGGTGGGGGGTGGGGGGTGGTGGAGACCAAGCCATCCCCAGTGACAACCACTGGGCTCAAAGGAGGGGTCTGACCCAGCCTGGGGACAGGGTGCATCAGGGAGAGCTTCAAGGAGGAAGAGGTGCATAAGCTGTGACCTGAAGGGTGAGGAAGAATTGACCAGGTGATAGCGTGGAGCAGGGTGTTCCAGACAGGGGGAACCACATGTGCCAAGGCCCCGGGGAAGAAAGGAGATTGGCTGATCAAAGAACTGAGAGAGAGTGCCGTGCTGCTAGAGTGCAGTGGTGGCGGGGTGGACAAGGTGAGCCTGGTGGTCACAGGGAGGAACTTGGACTTCATCTTGAGGGGCCTGGGGAACCACGATGGGACTAAGGGGAGGGGCTCCATGGTCAGATTTTACTGTGTTCAGCAGTGATCCTTTTGCTCACCTGCAGAGGAGCCCAGGGAGACAGCTGGGGGAGGGGGGAGGGGGGAGGACCCTTTGGAGGTTGAGTACCATGGGGGGGCGGTGGGGACGAGTCTAGGATGAGGTCCAGGACTCTGGCCTGTGCGGCCGAGGGCCGACCACGTGAACGTGTGCAGGGGCACCAGGGGCTGAGGCTGAGGAGGAAGGGCAGGGATGGATTAGCCTTGGGTAGTCAGCAGCGCAGGGGTGGGGCCTGCGGAGCCTCCTGGTGCGCGCACGGAAAAGTCACCCGCCGTCCTCCACTACCACCGCTCAGGAGCCACCTGACGCTCTCCTTCACCAACTTCTGCCCCTTCACGGTGATGCGTCTGCGGGACCTGCCCAACCCGCAGATCTACACGCGCCAGGAGCGCTACCGGGCGCAGCCGCCGCGTGTCTTGGAGCCCTGGGGCTTCCACAGCGACAACTCGCTCGCTGTCTATCAGGGCCTCGTCTACTACCTGCTTTGGCTGCACTCGAAGTACGACAAGGTGGGCGCCTGGCGGCGGCCGGGGCCATCCGGGCCGGGTCTTGTATGAGGCGGGACCGCAGAGGAGTAGAAGGCAAGGCCTGCGTGGCCGGGATAACCGCCGCGGAGGGCGGAGCACAGCAGAGCCGCCTCGGTGCGTCCGAGGCTAAGGCGGGCTGGAGAGGGGGCCGAGCACGGCTCAGGGGGGATGGCTTTGGGGGTGTGGCGGTCGGGCTAAAAGCGGGGCTTGGGGCCGCTTTCAGGGTCAGGGGCTGCGACTGAGGCTAGGAAGGGCTCGGAGGATACTGCCTGCCTGGGCACGCCCCTTGGCCCACCTCAAGGTGCCCGCGTTCCCCGCAGCCATATGCGGACCCGGTGCACGACCCCACCTGGCGCTGGTGGAAGAACAAGAAGCAGGACCAGGTGCGTGGAGAGGGTGGCGAATCGGTGGGAGGGCCGAGCCCGGATCCCCCCTCACCGTCCCCCTGTCCGGGCACTGTCTATGCCCCGCATCCCGTCCCCCAGGATTACTACTTCTACCTGGCCAGCAACTGGCGGAGCGCGGGCAGTGTGCACATTGACATGGCCAGCTACGAAAAGATCTACGACCTTAAGGCTGAGAACGAGCTGCCCGAGCGCATCTTCCTGGACAAGGGCACCAGCTACCGCTTCTCGGTCTTCCTGACCGCCCGGGAGCCGGAGCCCCTGCACGGTCTGTGGGCGGGGCCGGGTGGAGCCTGAGGGGCGGGGCTTCTGTTGGGTGCGGCGCCCTGACCCCTCCCTCTGCTCCAAGCAGGCGCCTCTTTCCAAGTGCAGAGCCAGGTGGGCCTGGCTGTGGTGCTGGCCGACCCGGGCTGCATAGAGGCTGTGGTGAAGGAGAAGGTCCTTGTTAATCGCAACTCGGTGCTTTTCTGGGTGAGACCAGGTAGAGGGGAGGAGCTGAGGTGACGGCGGAGCTACTGAGGCAGTGGACCTGTTAGAAGCCCGCGGTTATTTGAACTGTCCCTGGGTCCTCCCGCTGGCCCGCTGACCCCTTCATTTCTGCCCCCACCCCCAGGTTACGCTCAGTGATAAAAGGTTTTGCTTTGATCAGGGCATTAGTGGACATCACCTCATGAAAACCTCCATGCTCGTCAAGGTGCGGTCCAAGCCTGGAGGGGAGGGATGCGGATGAGGGAAAAGACTGGGCCCGTGGGGTCCACCAGTCATCATCTCCTACTCACAGGTGGTGGGCTCGTCCGGGCGCTGCTTCCAGAACACGCACCAGGGGCCCCACATGCAAGTATTGGACTTGGGGTACTGGGCCCTGTGCTGGGAGGGAAAGGGTTGGGTCAAGTCTTAACAGGGCGGAACCCGAGGGCTCCTTCTGGGAATCCCTTGAATGCCTTCTTAATTTCTTCTTTCTCGTTCATTTTCATTATTCACCCGCCCAGCCACCCACTCCCTCCTTTAATCCATTCGTGTTTTCAGAAAGGGCTGCTTCGTGTAGATTGCACACAAGCTTGTATGTTCCTTCTGATACTTCTCTGCAGGGAAACGTAAAGTATCTGCCACACAGGGCTTCTTTTTCCAATTGGCACAAAGGCGGCACGTGGGCCAGCTTGGCCCTTCCTTCATACCTCGCTCTTCCTTTGCCTGCTCACATGTGCCTTGTTCAAGCCTTTGGGTCCTTGGTTCTTCACTTGCTTACACATGCAGTATCCCCTTTGCATAGAGGCAAACGCTGAGGCTCAGAGAGATGCAGACATAATGCTCAGAGTAACCCTGGGAGCTAATAAGTGGTAGAGGAAGCCTTGTTCTCACCCACTTCCCTGCCCACTCTCCAGGAGACAAACCCTGGTGCTTCTTCCTCCTGGGTTGGTATGACCCAGGGCAGTTAAAAAAAAGGGCTTGTCCGGCTTCCCTGATGGCGCGGTGGTTGAGAGTCCGCCTGCCGAAGCAGGGGACACGGGTTTGTGCCCCGGTCCAGGAGGATCTCACATGCTGCGGAGCGGCTGGGCCCGTGAGCCGTGGCCACTGAGCCTGCGCGTCCGGAGCCTGTGCTCCGCAACGGGAGAGGCCACAACAGTGAGAGGCCCGCGTACCGCAAAAAAAAAAAAAAGGGGGTGGTGGTGGTGCTTGTAACAGCTCCCAACTCCTTGGATTACATGGAATATTCGGGGTCAAATTCAAGGAAGAGTGACTGACCTCAGCCCAATAACAATTTCCTTCTATCCTTAGTGATACGCATTATTTTTGTCTTTACCTTAACCCCAGAAAGTCAAAGTTAACATCTCCATTTTTTTTTTTTTTTTTTTGCGGTACGCAGGCCTCTCACTGTTGTGGCCTCTCCCGTCGCGGAGCACAGGCTCCGGACGCACAGGCTCAGTGGCCATGGCTCACGGGCCCAACCGCTCCACGGCATGTGGGATCTTCCCAGACTGGGGCACGAACCCGTGTCCCCTGCATCGGCAGACGGACTCTCAACCACTGAGCCACCAGGGAAGCCCAACATCTCCATTTTTGACCTAACACATCCCTTCTGGGAATCTGATCTGCAAAAAACCAGCAAGATTGGAGACAACCTAAATGTCCATTTAAATGTCCATTTAATAGGGGACTGGTTAAATGGTGATACATCCATGCAATGGAAAACTATGCAACTATTTTAAAAGGGCGGGGCAGGGGGGCCAGAATTCCCTGGCGGTCCAGTGTTTAGGACTCAGTGCTTTCACTGCCATGGCCTGGGTTCAATCCCTGGTCAGGGAACTACGATCCTGCAAGCCGCACCGCACCACCCCCCAAGAAAAGGGGGGGTGGGGGGACAAATATTTCCACATACTGACGTGGAATAGTCTCCAAGGTGTATTTTATTCTTAAAAGAGAAAAGCAGGAAATGGAACAGCATATACAAAACGTTAGCACGAAAGAGGTTAATTGAGAACATATTCATGTTTGCTTTTATTTGCATGAAGAAACTCTGGGGAATTGGGCCAGAAAGTATTCATAATAGTTTCCTACGCGTGGAATAGGGAAGAGGCAGGACAGTTGGAGGATGGGAATGGAAGGGAAATTTTCACTATATATATGTGTGTGTGTGTGTATCCCTGTATATATCTACTTTATCTATCTATCTATCTAACCATGATACCCACCTAAAGATTAAGTTTTTTAAAAGTCAATTATTATTATTATTATTTTTTTTTTTTAACAGACAAAGGAACAGAGGTGCTGAAGTTGGGATGTAGTCTGACTTCTCTTTCTCTGTATCCTCAGGCTGGGGCCTTTCGGGTTTCTTGTCCCTCTCTTTCCCCTCCCCCACATTACCAGATCAGGAGGTATATGTATTTGGAAGGCTCGGAGGCTGTCTCTGGCTCCTCATCCTGGAAAAAAATGGGAACTGGAACTAATTTGATAAATAGTGGGTTCTCAATCTGTAAATATGTTGGATGAAGGAAGGAAGAAATAAATTTACACATAATACATGCTCAAGGCTTGGGGCATCTCTCAACAGGCCAGCTCCGAGACAGCCCACAGAGGAGAATGGGGCTGGGACTGGGATCAAGAGGACAGACCAGGAACAGATTTCACTCCCTGCACCCTAAAGCTTATTCATTCATTCAACCAACACTTATTGGGTACCTATTACATCCTATTACATGCCAGCGTTGTTTTTTTAGGTGCTGGAGTTACAGCAGTGAACAAAACAGAATTCCTGACCTTATGAAGCTGATGTCCTAGTGGGGGTGGGAGTGTATTTGTTTCCTAGCCTGCCATAACAAATTGCCACAGACTGGGAAATTTATTCTCTCCCAGTTATGGTGGTCAGAAGTCCAAAATTGGGACTGATTCCCTCTGCAGGTTCTGAGGGAGAATGTGTTCTGTGCTCTCTCCTAGCTTCTGGTGGTGGTTGACAGCCCCTGACATTCCTTGGCTTGTAGATGCATCACTCCAATCTCTGTCTCCATCTTCACAAGGCCTCCTCCCTATGTGTCTGTGTCCAAATTTCCCTCTTCTTATAAGGACACTGGTCATTGGACTAGGGTCCAGCCTAATCCAGTGTGACCTCATCTTAACTTGATTACATCTGTAAAGACCCTCTTCCAAATTAGGTCACATGGGCAGGTACCAGGGAATTAGGACTTCCCTGGTCCTAATATCTTTTTGGGACACACAATTCAACCCAGAACAGAGAGTCAGATAATAAGCAAGAGAAATAAAAGATATTGTATGTTAAGGGCAATGAGTGCTAGGAGAAAAAGTAGCAAGCAAGGGGCCTGGGGTAGGTTAGCATTTTCCATAGGATGGTTCAGGGAAGACCTGCCAAGGAGGAAACATTTGAGCAAAGACTTGAAGGAGGGGAGGAAGTGAGCATGCAGTTACGTGCCGGAAAGCATGTCAGCGAGAGGGGACAGACGGCAGAGGCCTGGAGGCAGGAATACGTTTCATGTGTTAGACTAAAGCAACAGTGGGGAGCAGGCATGGCTGGATCAGGGCTAGCAAGGAGGACCATGGAGAGAGATCAGGTCAAGGCGGTGATGGGCTGGTCACATGGGAGGCATCTGAGCAGAGGAGCAACTCAGGTGTTCACAGAGTCCCTCTGGCTGCATGTGGGGGACAGCCTTGGGGGAGGGGCGGGAGCAGGGAGGAAATGGGCCAGCCAGGGTGGAGCGGAGGGGTTGGGGGTTTGGGGAAGAGAATAGCTCTATTTTGAAGTTTAGACACAACAGGATTTCTGGATGGACTGCATGTGGGGTGAGAGAAAGAGAGGTTTCCAGGATGAGGCCAAGGCTTTTTAGCCTGAACTTGCAGGGATGAGGTGCCATAAACAGAGGTGGTCTGTGGATAGGTTGAATCTGAGACACCCATTAGACCTCCCAGTGATTCAGTGGCTGATAGATGTAAAGTCTTTGGCTCAGGCGAGCATGGGAATTGCTTAATCTGTGGCCACGACGCCTCTCCACAGTAGATATCAAGCCCAGGCCACAGTCTCCAGATGTCCATGTCCTTTTCACAATTGGGTGAAATCCTTGGGCCCTACCCCCAGAATGGGCCAGAAGCCTTTCATTCCCAATGACAATGTCATGGGAGTTCCCAGATCCCTAACCCCCATCCTGGGCTCTCCTTCCCTCATATACCCCATGCTTCCCCCAGCTCTACTGTCTGAGAATTCAGTCTCAACCTCAGCCCTTTATTTTATTTTATTTTATTTATTTATTTTTTTTTTTGCTGTACGCGGGCCTCTCACTGCTGCGGCCTCTCCCGTTGCGGAGCACAGGCTCCGGACACACAGGCTCCGCGGCCATGGCTCGCGGGCCCAGCCGCTCCGCGGCACGTGGGATCTTCCGGGATCGGGGCACGAACCCGTGTCCCCTGCATCGGCAGGCGGACTCTCAACCACTGCGCCACCAGGGAAGCCCTTATTTTATTTTTACAAAATTAATTTTTTTGCCATGCTGCAAGGCTTGCGGGATCTTAGTTCCTCAACCAGGGAGTGAACCTGGAGTCATGACAGTGAAAACCCGGAGTCCCAGCCACTGAACTGCCAGGGAATTCCCTCAACCTTGAAAGTCCTGCTTCATAGGTGTAGGTGTTAGTGGTTTTGTATGTCTTATTCTGGAGGCAGTTGGAAGCAACCTGTCTCACTATGAATCCCAGCTCTACCACTTACCAGCTGTGTGGCTTTGGATAATTAATAAGTGACTTGACGTCTCTGTGCTTCACTTTTGCCATCTCTAAAATGGAAGATATTAATGGTCTATATCATACAAGGTTGTTTTGAGGATTAAATAAATTTGAATATGTAAAGCACTGAGACCATTCCTCAGTGCCTTGTGCATAGTAAGCGCTACTTAAGTGTTTGCAGTTATTACTGTTTTAACGATCATAATAATAATCACTTTGCCCTCTGGTGAGGGTGAGCCTGGCAGGGAGGGGTGGTGTGTGTGGGAGGAGGGGTGTCTTCCCTGCCCCACCCCTAGAGCCAGGCTTTTCTCCTCCCATTCAGGGCAACCTGATGGTGCCGGTGCTTATCGGCTGCCCCCCAGGCAAGCGCCTTGCCTTTGACATCACCTACACGCTGGAGTACAACCGCCTGCAGAACAAACACTACTTTGACTGCGTGCACGTCGACCCCGAGATGCCCTGTTTCCTCTTCCGCGACAGTGCGTGTCCAGCCCCCTCCTCTCATGTTCAGTGTCCTCTGCCCCCACTACTTTGCCCTCCCAGGCCTTTCCTCCCCGCCCGCTCACTGCCCCAGCACCCTCTGCTCTTCCTTGTTCCCCTCTCCATCCTCCACTTCCGAGCTAATGTCTCCTCCCCGCCTCATCTCCTCCGACCCCACAGTCTTCTACCCATTCTTCTTGATCCAAGATTTGGTGACAGGAGATTCTGGCAGTTTTCAGGGCAGGTAAAGTCGTGGCCAAGCCAGCGGCTGACAGGAGTGAGATGGGGAGTCGGGGGTGGGGGGGGCAGGAAGGGGAGGGAGGAAGTGGGGGTGGGGCGGGTAGAGGTGATGCAGGACTCCGGACAGTCCATGCGCATCTCTGCTCCCGGCAGCTACGTGCTGAAGGTGGTGGGCGGCGGGCCCACCCTGGACACCATCAAGGAATACAGCGAGGAGGATATCTACCGCTTCAACAGCCCCCTGGACAAGTAATCCCTGTGGGACCGGGCCCAGAATCGGCCTTTCTTCCCCTGCAGGCCCCTCCATCTTCCCAGCCGCAGACCAACCCTGGGCTGCAAACCCCGCCCATCTTGGTGTCTCAGGCCCCGCCCACAGCCCAGGCTCCTGGCATCCCACATACTCGGCCCCGCCCACGGCAGGAGGCTCCGCTCACCCAATCCCCCCCACTGCCCCCTCTCCCTCTGGGGCCTCTGCCCGCTGAGGCCCCGGCCCCACTGAGGTTACCCCTTCCTGCACAGGACTGGCAGCCTCATCTGGACCACAAGAAACACAACGACCACCGAGGACTCAGCCTTCAACATATTGTCCCACAACAGTTTAGGCATTGAGTGAGTGCCAGGCCGACTGCACGCCCCCTTCTCCCCCACAGTCTGTCGGGCCTGTCCATCCCTTCTGCCTCTGGGAGACCTCCTGGTCCTCAAGCTACACTGACTGCCTTTGCGGTCCTCAAATGAGACTGATCTCTACACAAGCTGGACCCTCTGTCTGCAGGACTGGTCCCTCTTAATCTTTCTTCAGGCTTTAGTTCAGATGCCACTTCATCCAGGAGGACTTTTCTGACTGTTCTAGATGGGACAGTTTTGCTCTCATGTCCTCTTGTATGTTCCCCATTCTCACCCTGACCCCTCTGCCTGTGCTTCCTCCTTCCCAGCCCTTACCCCTCTGAGCTGTCACTGTCTCCTGTGGGGTCTGTCTCCCTTATAGTCCAGGTCCAGAATGGACAACATAGTATTTGTTGGATGAGACAATGAACAAGTTAATTCAACCATGGTAGGCACTTATTGACATTTGAATGGAGGTATTAATGAATGAATAAAACAATGAAGGAATAAGTTAGTATAGGGGGAATTCTCTGGTGGTCCAGTGGTTAGGACTCAGTGCTTCCACTGCTGGGGGGGCCTGGGTTCAATCCCTGGTCAGGGAACTAAGATCCCGCAAGCTGCGAGGCACCGCCAAAAAAAAAAAAAAAAAAAAAAAAAAAGCATATAGGGCCTCAATAACTGGCCCTATAATAATGAAAGAAATAACAATAATGAAAGGAAGAAAATGATGCCATGACCAAATGAAGGAAGTGAATGAATGAACAAAGTAGCCAACTTGCACCTATTCAGTATTCAACCTGCATTTATTGAATATATGAATGAAGATGTGACTTTGTACCTAGTAGCTGCTCCAGATTCATTTGTGGGATGAAGGAATAAAGGTAGCAAAGAATAAATGAGGAGGTGGCACATAATAAGTATACAATCCATAATCTAGATGAATGCATAGTAACAGAGGAATTGACAGCTGGAGATGTAAAGACATGAGGAAATGAATGAGTAAACAAACAGCCTGTCACCTGGTAGGGGTTCAGTCAGCCTTATTGGCTAAAGTGGGTGAAGGAGTGAATCAGGGAGAAAGGTAGGAGATTGCACCTAGTTAGTACTCACCCAGAGTCTGTGGGGTAGAGGGGAAGGTCAGGGATTGGCACGTGCTAGGCATGATTTGTACTACAAGTGCCTGAACTTGGGCCCCCAGGTGGCTCTGTATGGAGAACTCCCCATGCCATGACACCATTCCGCACAGCATCTTTGCCTCCGAGTTCTTCTTCAAGGTGTTGGTGAGCAATAGGTGAGCCAGACACATGGCCCAGGTGGGGTCGGGGGCTTCCTGTGGGGTGACCACCTCCTCCCCCAATCCTGAACCCCATCCCCCAACAGAGGTGTGGACAAGAGCACATACTGCGACTACCAGCTCACCTTCCCGCTGCACATCCACGGGCTCCCACTCAGTGCCAGGCGGGCCTTCCTCATCCTCAAGGTGAGTGGCTACCCTGGAGCTGCCCTGCTGCGTGGATGGGGGCCCCCAGGCTGCCCACCCATGCCTGTTGTGTGGTGCCTGCAGGTGTCAGCCAGCCTGTTTGTTGGTCTGGTGATCGTCTACGTCATCTCCTGCCTCCTGTCGCCCTATGTGGTGAAGGTCTGCAACGTCCTCTGCTGGAAGATCCACAACGTCATCGCCTGGGAATCTTACACTTACAGTATGGCCTCCGACACCAGGGCCTTCAGCAACACCTCTGGGACCAAATCTGAGGAGAGCTCTTGGGGCATCTACAGAGTTGTCTCCAAGGTGGCAGAGGAGAACAAGACTGACACTAAGGAAACCTTGAGGAAGAAGTCAATATCCTGAGCCTCTTACCTGCCCCAACTGCCACCCACCCTCATCCCTCGTTTCCTGGGCCATTTTGAACATGCAACCTGTCGCTCGCTCATCCCAGGCCTTTCTCCCTGTTTCGCTTGAATTTTCACTTCGCATTTCAGCACCAGCTGTGGGACCCTGTAAGGACTCATGTTCAATTAGTTTGTACCACTCAGCCACATACCTTATTAAAATATCAAAATCCTTCTGTGCCAAGCTGGTAAATAGTGGCTTCTCTGTGTGCCTGCCTACTCAGCCCCTCCCCAGAGGGCCCCTGACCTTCCTACAGTCCAACAGGATCCTCCATGACCCAGGCCCATTGCTATGACCTGCAGTCTGTTCTGACTGTTCAGTGCCCAGGTTTAATACTAGTTGTTAAATATTTTGAATGGCAACATGTATCTAGTGTCTATCTTAAGGAGGGGGCTCTGGAGAGGTTAGAATTTTTGTTTTGGTTGCAAGTAGCAAAAATTTCACTCAGTGGTCCATATGGAAATGGTAATTTATGGACTTTGTTAATATAGGCTTCAGGTACAGTTTGATCCAGAAGTCCTCAATGTCCATAGGATTCTGGCTCCATTTCTCTACCTTCCCCTGCTCTGCCCTTCTCTGAGGGTGGTCTCTGACCTCAGGCCAGCCCACTTCACCGTCTGAGGCTGCACATCCACATGTTTTACTGTCCAGAGAAAAAAGGAGCTGAAGTCCAACATTCCCAGGCAAAAGTCCTGTCAGTCACTCTGATTGGGTGGGGTTGGGTCATAAGCTCACTACTTTACCACTCACTCTGCCAGACAGATGGGACCTTGATTGGGTAGAGACCACCCCTGGAGCTGAGGGTTGTCAATCCCTCCCTAATCTCTTGCTTATGTGTGGGGAAGGGCAGCTCTTGTAAGGAACATGTGCATCAAGAAGGGGAAAAGGACAGACCGAAAGGCAAAAAGCAAATGTGCCTTTGTACTCCACTCCCTGTCCTCCCAATAGGCTCAACTCCAGCCCCTCCCCAGAGGTCTTGGGTGAAGGGACTATGTAGGTCCTCTGATCACCCCCTCCATTCCTTCACTGTAGAAGCAGAGGCCCAGGGGACACACCCTCTGAGGGGACACCAGGGCAGACAGTTGGACCAGCTTGTCCGTGATGAGGCAGCATAGCTCTAGAGCAGGCAAGGCCACTGAGGTCACATTACAGAGCTTAGGAATTATCAGAAGAGCATTCAAGCTGAGAAGCTGAAGGACATGGTCAGATGTAGAAAGATGCTCTGGCTGCCCTGTGAAGGATGGCTCAGGACTCGAGGCAGTAGGCCAGGGACCTGGGCAGGAGGGGATGGTGCTGGACCGAAGCCTGGAGTGGGAAGGGGAAGAAGGGACAGGCGGGAGGGATGCTTAGGAGGCCTAGTGAACAGGCTGTGAAGCTGACAGGCCATGGAAGGAGTGGGAGCAAGGGGGGCGTTTAGGAAAAGGCCCAGGCCTCTTCCCTGGGGACTGGGGGACAAAGAGGCTGTCCCTGAGATGAGGGCTGGGAAGAAGGAACAGGTTTGGGGGAGACGCTAAGGCCATTTGGGGTCATGGTTGGTGTGGGAGGCCTGACAGACTTCTAGAGGAGCCTGTCCAGGAGGCTGTGGGAACCCCAGGTCTGGGGCTCAGGAGGGAGGTCAGCGATGGCCAAGCAATACGCACAACAGTCAGTGGTACAGATACATCTATCAGCAAACTTCATTGCATTGATGCGATTAAGGAGAATGTGATGAGATAACATCCTGGGTTTTTTTTTTTTTTTTTTTTTTTTTTGTGGTACGCGGGCCTCTCACTGTTGTGGCCTCTCCCGTTGTGGAGCACAGGCTCCAGACGCGCAGGCTCAGCGGCCATGGCTCACGGGCCCAGCCGCTCTGCGGCATGTGGGATCTTCCCAGACCGGGACACGAACCCATGTCCCTGCATCGGCAGGCAGACTCTCAACCACTGCGCCACCAGGGAAGCTCAACATCCTGTTTTGACCTAAGTCCATTCAGGCTGCTGTAACGGAAGACCATAGACTGGGTGGCTTACAAACAACAGAAATTTCTCAGAGTTCTGGAGGCTGGGAAGTCTAAGATCAAGGTGCTGGCAGATTCGGTGTCTGGTGAGAACCTGCTTCCTGGTTCATAGATGACCATGTTTTTACTGTGTCCTCACATGATAGAAGGGATGAGGAAGGAAACTGAGGTCTCTTTTATAAGGACATTAATCTCAAATATGAGGGTTCTGCCCTCACAGACTAATTGCCTCCTGATACCATTACATTGGGAGTTAGGTTTCAACATAGGAGTTTGTGGGGAACACAAACTTTCAGTCCATAGTAGATCCCTTTTCTTAGATTATCAAGTAATCTTCATGATGTTCTATCAGGAAAATTCTATCATTGTTCCCATTTCATAGATGAAGAAACAGAGACTCAGGTGTGCAAACATGTATGATTACATGAATAGGTACCTGAAAAAGCTTTTTATAAAATTCAACATCCATTCCTTACATTAATTCTAAGTCAAATAGAAATAGAAGGAAACTGTTTGAGCAAGATTATCACATTACCTGATTACCAAAGCCAGATGGGACTTCCGTGGTGGTGCAGCGGTTGGGAATCCGCCTGCCAATGCAGGGAACACCGGTTCGAGACCTGGTCCGGGAAGATCCCACATGCCGCAGAGCAGCTAAGCTTGTGCGCCACAACTACTGAGCCTACGCTGTAGAGCCCGTGAGCCACAACTACTGAGCCCGCACGCCTAGAGCCCGTGCTCCACAGCAAACCCACCACAATGAGAAGCACGTGCACTGCAACAAAGAGTAGCCCCCGCTCACCACAACTAGAGAAAGCCCACGCGCAGCAACGAAGACCCAACGCAGCCAAAAATAAATAAATAACTAAACAAGAAAAACAAAGACAGATGGCATATGGCAGTTAAATGCCAAAGCCATTTTCATTAAAATTTTATAGGTAGAGTCCACACATATGAAAAACTAGAGCTAATAAATGCGTTCAGCAAAGTTGCAGTACACAAAATCAACACACAAAAATCCGTTGCATTTCTATACACCAGCAATGAATAATCTGAAAAGGAAATTTAAAAAACAAATCCTATTTACAACAGCAACAACAAAAAGAATAAAAGTTTTAAGAATAAATTTATAGGGACTTCCCTGGTGGTCCAGCGGTTAAGACTCTGTACTCCCAATGCAGGGGGCCCGGGTTTGATCCTTGGTCAGGGAGTTAGATCCCGCATGCTGCAACTAAAGCTCCCGTGGGCCACAACTAAGACGTGGCGCAGCCAAATAAATAAATAAATAAATAACTATTTAAAAAATAAATTTATGCAAGGAGGAAGAAGACTTGTATACTGAAAGCTACAAAACATTGCTGAAAGAAATTAAAGAAGACTTAAATAAATGGAAAAATATCCCATGTTCATGAATTAATATTGTCGACAATACTATCTGAATTAGTTTGCTAGGGCTGCCATAAGGAAATATCACAGACTGGGTAGCTTAAACAACAGAAATTTATTTTCTCACAATTCTGGCCAGAAATTCAAGATCACAGTGTCAGCAGGTTTGGTTTCTGAGGCCTCTCTTCTTGGCTTGCTGATGGCTGCCCTCTTGCGGTGTTCCCATGGTCTTTCCTCTGTGTGGTCACATCACTGGTGTCTCTTTGTGTGTCCAAAGTGCTCCTCTTATAAAGACTCTTTTCAGATTGGATTAGGGCCCACTGAGCCTCATTTTAAAGTAACCACATTTGGAGACTTCCCTGGAGGTCCAGTGGTTGACTCCACGCTTCCACTGCAGGGGGCGCAGGTTTGATCCCTGGTTGGGGAACTAAGCTCCCACATGCCACACGTGGGGAGCGGCAGAAAGAAAGAAAGAAAGAGAAAGTAATCACCTTTTAAAAGGCCCTATCTCCAAATACAGTCCTGTTCTGAGGTACTGGGGGTTCGGGCTTCAACATATACATTTTAGGGGAACACCATTTAGCCCATAACATGACCCAAAGTGAAATAGAGATTCAGTGCAATCTCTATCAAAATCCCAATGGCAATTGTGCATACATATCCTAAAACTCATATGGAACTCCAAATAGCCAACACTATCTTGAAACAGAAGAACAAAGTTGGAGGACTCATCCTTTCTAATTTCAAAACTGCAAAGCTGCAGTAATCAAAACAGTGTCTTACTGGCATAAAGACAGACATACAGACCAATGTAATAGAATAGAGAGCTCCGAATAAACCCTCACATATATAGTCAACTGATTTTTAACCAGGTGCCAAGACCATCCAAGGAGAAGAGACACTCTTAACAACAAATGGTACTGGGAAAACTGGATGTCCACATGCAAAAGAAAAAGTTGGACCCTTACCTTTATACCGTGTACAAAAATTAACCAAAACCAGATCAGATTCCTAAATTTAGGGTGAAAACTATACTGGGAATTCCCTTGTGGTCCAGTGCTTAAGACTCAGCACTTTCACTGCCATGGGCCCAGGTTCAATCCCTGTCAGGGAACTAAGATCCCACAAGTCACGCAGGGTGGCCAAAAAAAAAAAAAAAAAAAGTTAAAACTATAAAACATAGGGGAAAATCTTGACCTTTGATTTGTCAGTGATTTCTTAACTATGATACCAAAAGTACAGGCAACAAAAGAAAAAACAGATAAATTGAACCTCATCAAAATTAAAAACTTTTGTGAATCAAAGGATACCATGAAGAGAATGAAAAGCCAACCCATAGAGTGGGAGAAAATATTTGTAAATCATATATCTGATAAAGACTAGTATATAGAAAATGAAGAACTCCTATAACTCAACAACAAAAAACCACAGGCAACTCAATTTAAAATGGCAAAGGACTTGAACAGACATTTCTCCAAAACAGATATGTAAAATAACCAGTAAGCACATGAAAAGATTGTTCAACATCATTAGTTATCAGGGAAATGCAAGTCAAAACCACAGTGAGATATCACTTCACATACATTAGGATAGCTATAATAATTAAAAAACAACAACAAATACAAGTATTGGCAAGGATGTAGAGAAACTGGAATCCTTGTGTATTGCTGGTGGGAATGTAAAATTGTTCAGATGTCATGGAAAACAGTTTGGTCATTCCTCAAAAGGTTAAACATAGAATTACTGTATCATTCAGCAGTTCCACTCCAGGGTATATTACCCAGAAGAATTGAAAACATATTCTCCAACAAGTACATGTACATGCATGTTCTTATCAGCAGTATTCACAAAACCAAAAGGTGAAAACAGCCCAACTGTCCATCAGTGGATGAATAAACAAATGTATATCCATAAAATAATACAATAGTATTCAGCCATAAGAAGGCATGAAGTACTGAAATACTCTGTAACATCTATGAACCTCAAAACCAATATGCTAAGTGAAAGGAGCCAGACGTCTAAGGTCACATATTTTTTTTTTTTTTTTTTTCTTTTTGCGGTATGCGGGCCTCTCACTGTTGTGGCCTCTCCCGTTGCGGAGCACAGGCTCCGGATGCGCAGGCCCAGCGGCCATGGCTCACGGGCCCAGCTGCTCCGCGGCATATGGGATCCTCCCAGACCGGGGCACGAACCCGTATCCCCTGCATCGGCAGGCGGACTCTCAACCACTGCGCCACCAGGGAGGCCCTAAGGTCACATATTTTATGATACCATTTATATGAAATACCCAGAATAGGTAAATACACAGAGACAGAATGCAGATTGGTGGTTACTAGGGGCGAGGAAAAAGGAAGGAATGTAAGGCAACAGCTTAAGGGGAATGGGTTTCCTTCTGTGATGATGAAGATGTTTTGGAGGTAGATAGAGGTGGTATTTGCACAACAGTGTGGATGTAATAAATGCCACTGAATTGTTCACTTTAGGATGATTAATTTTATTTCCATTTCACCTCAACATAAAATATATAAATATATATGTATATAAAATGTATATAAAAAACAGTACGGTATTTACCAAGAATAAATATTTAAAAACAGTATGGGGACTTCCCTGGTGGTCCAGTGGTTAAAAATCTGCCTTCCAATGCAGGGGATGCAGGTTCGATCCCTGATCTGGTAACTAAGATCCCGCATGCTGTGGGGCAACAAAGCCCACACGCTGCAACTACTGAGCACGCGAACCACAACTAGAGAGACTGCATGCCACAACTACAGAGCGAACGCGCTCTGGAGTCCGCATGTGGCAACTAAGACCCAATGCAGCCAAAAATAAAAATTAAAAAAAAATATTAAAAAAAACAGTATGGTATTTACCAAGAATAGATATAGACCAGTAGAATACAATAGATGACTTAAAACATGTCTGATTATTGAAGAGATTTAATATGATACAAATGTTTTTCACTTTGGTGAGAGTTTAATAAATGTTTCTGAAAAAATTGACTGTGAGGATAAAATCGAATTTAGATCACTACTTCACACCATATGCAAAAATTAATTCAAGATTAATAATAAAAATTACATGTGGAAAAACACAGATACTTTACCAAAAAGTTTTGGAGACTATTTGTTTTACTTTGGCATGGGGAGAATTCCTAAGCAAGAGGGAAAGGGAAAGTTACATAAATTTGACTATGTACAAATTAAAATTTTGCATGGCAAAAGATGAATAAATAAATTATAAATGTATATATGTATATATATTTAGAAAATAAACACTAGACCAAAGAAAATAGTTGCAACATATATGATAAAACGTTTTATCTCCAATATGCACTAGTACCTAAAAATTTATAGAAAAATGCAATAACCCCACAGAAAATTTCAGAGAAGAGGAAATCCAAATGTTCAGTAAACACAGGAAAGGATGCTCAACCTCATTAGTACAGAAATCCAAACTAAAGCTACAAAAAATTAGTGCTTGTCCCCTGTCAGACTGGTAAAAGGAAAAAGCAGAAGTTATATAGCCCAGCAGCAGTGATGCCGTCAGCACTTTTATTGCTGGTGGAAATGTGAACTGCTACAACTTTGGAAAGCAATCTTATGATGTCTATTAAAATGAAAAAATATGCTTATCTCAACTCAGTAATCTTAATTCCTATGATCTGTCCCTTAGAAATAAAACAACTGTATTCAAAGAAATGCATTTAAGGATTGTTTTACACACACACCCCCCAGTTTTACTGAGAAATAATTAACATACATCACTGTAAGTTTAAGCATGATGGTTTGATTTGCAGTTAATGTGAAGCGATTACCACAATAGGTCCAGCTTAAATCCATCTCTCATATAGATACAATAAAAAGAAAGAAAAAAGGCAAAAAATTTCTCGTGATGAGAACTCATAAGATGTACTCTCATCAACTTCCCTATATATCATACAGCAGAGTTAGCTGTAGTCATCAAGTTGTACATTACATCCCAATTATTTATCCTATAACTGGAAATTTGTACCTTTTGACCACCTTCCTCCGATTCCCCCTCCCCTCACCTTAAGGATCTTTACTGCAGCATTGTTAGAAGTGGCAAACAAGTAAACAAAAATAACACAAACATCAAAATGGGCACCCTTACATGAATTGTATATTCACACTGTGGGATATTATGCAGCCGTTTTTGTTAAAGTGTCAGAAATATGCCCACTGATCTCCAGAGATGTCTTTAGTGTATTGCTAAAAACCACTGTGCTTTTTAGAAAATATGTATATTACGATGCAGTTTTTCTTTAAAAACTTTTTTTAAAGTCACAACTTCGGAATTCCCTGGCGGTCCAGTGGTTAGGACTCTGGGCTTTCACTGCTATGGCCCCAGGGTTCAACTCCTGGTGGGGGAATTAAGATCTCCGCAAGCCACCGGTGCAGCTTGTGGGGTGGGGCTGCGGAAGACACAACTTGTTTACACACCCACTCATTCACTCATTCAACAAATATTCATTGACTGTCTACCTCGTGCTGGGAAAACAGCAGTAAAGAAAACCGATAAATATCCCTTCTCTCATGGAGCTGACATTCTAAATGATGGAGACAAGAGAATTGAGAAAAAGTGGAGATGTTAAATAGGCGGGTGTGATATAAATGGAAGAATCGGGGGTAGGGATAAAAAAAATTGGGAATCCTCCGCATATATGGTGGCATTTAAAGTCATTAAGACTGGATGATTTTTGTAAAGTTTGTGCGTATTCGTACAAGCTCGGAGAAAGTGTGGAAGGATGAACTGAGAGACTAGAGTTAAAGACCTAAGGTCAAATCTCAGCCGTTAGTCTCTTGGAGGTTTACCCAGCCTCTCAAAGCCTGTCTGTGACATGGGAAGAATAACACAGCTATCCGAATGGCTCCACCACCGCCATCTCTCGGTTTAGAAAAGCTGCCACGCGGGTGTAATCTCCAATACAGAAACGTAGCGTCTCGAACGCCCAGGCCGAAGCTAGGCGGGGAGGCGTTGCGACCGCTGCCATTTTCAGTTAGGGCAGGTGGCGACTTCCGGTCGCCATCTTGAGTGACAGCAGAGGCGGAGCTCCGACTAACATGTTTCTTAAGAGCCGGGCTCCGAGGGCACCTCCCCGAGAGCGACTGAATGCTAACCCCGGCAGGCGGAGGCGGACAGTCGCAGCCCCGCCCCCGGCTTTGGGCTCCACCTCTCGGCCCCACTTCTGCCGGGCGAGGCGCAGTAGGCGTCGCTGCCGTAAATCGGGCGGGCGGTTTGCCGCATCACGGAAGATGGCGGCCGCGGCGGTGAACGGGGTGGCGGGAGCCTCGAGCTCGGGGCCTGCGGCGGCCTCGGCCGCAGTCCTGCAGGCCGCGGCCGGCATGTACGAGCAACTCAAGGGCGAATGGAACCGTAAAAGCCCCAATCTTAGCAAGTGCGGGGAAGAGCTCGGCCGTCTCAAGGTAGGGATCGGCCGGGGCTGCTTCGAGGGGTCCAGACCCAGCCGAGTTCCGGGCCCAGGGGGAGTCCGCAGCGCCGACACGACTAGGACGGGCTGGGCGATCCAATAGGGTGAAGGATTCGGAACAGCCAAAGTGCGGGCTTGGAGGAATGAAGACGTGAGAGGGGCCTGGAATGGACCAAATGCGGCCCCACGGTGGGGGGTGGGGTGACGGAAAGAGTGTTTCTGGCACAGACGAGTGAGAAGTTAAAATTTTGGTGCTTGGAGACCTAGCTGGCTGGAGTGGCAGGATGGGGCTGTCAGAGTTTTTCTGATGGAGGGTTCTGGACGATACCAAGTGGGGAATGAGGACTGGACAGGGTGATGGAAGAAGGAGGCTGAGATGATGGGGCTCGTGGTTAGGATCAGGTCAAGTTAGGGTCTGAGAAATCTGGGGCTTAGGGATGCGTCTGTGGGGAGAGGGGCCCAGCCAAGTTGTGAGGGCAAGACTGAACTTAGGAAAAATATTCTTACAGTAGAGGACCAGAATGGGGCTCGGGTTGCTTCAGGCCAGGTGTGTTTGGGAGAGAGTACAAATACAGTGGGCTGCACCAAGTTGCTGAGGGGGGTGTATCTGATAAGGGATAGTGAGTGGGCTGGACTATGGGAAGAGGTTAGCCCCCTTTCCTCCCTGGTGTAGATGGAGGGGGGTAGCTGGGCCCAACCCACCAAAGTATGGGAAAAGGTCGCCAAAGAATTGAAGGCGCTAGCGTCTCCCCACCCCTTGATTCCATTGGGTCAGGCATGGGGTGGCTTTCCTGTTTCTCCAGTGGATCTATTAATACTTGTAATATGAGGTCAACTTTTTTTTTTTTTTGCGGTACGCGGTCTTCTCACTGTTGTGGCCTCTCCCTTTGCGGAGCACAGGCTCCGAACGCGCAGGCTCAGCGGCCATGGCTCACGGGCCCAGCCACTCCGCGGCATGTGGGATCTTCCCGGACCGGGGCACGAACCCGTGTCCCCGGCATCGGCAGGCGGACTCTCAACCACTGCGCCACCAGGGAAGCCCTGAGGTCATCTTAAATGAGCCCTCATCATGTGCCCAGGCCCTGATCTGAGGGCTTTAAGAGGACTGACTCCTTTGATACTCATAACAACCTTATGAGTCAGGGATGATGATTAGCTCCATTTTCTAGGAGGGAAAACCAAGACCTAGAAAAGGGTAAGTAATCTGTACTTGAAGTCCCATCTTCTTTCCTTCCTTCCCCTGCCCTCCTCGTCAGCTGGTTCTGTTGGAGCTCAACTTCCTGCCAACCACAGGGACCAAACTGACCAAACAGCAGCTCATTCTGGCCCGTGAGTGTCACTGGGGTTTGTGGGGGTGGGGGGTGGGGGTGGTTATGGGCTGTGGTCATGGCAGGAATGGCAGCAGTGGTGGTCAGGGTCGGACCACAGTCACCTCCTGAGAGCTTCCCCTGTTACCTACAGGTGACATACTGGAGATCGGGGCCCAGTGGAGTATCCTACGCAAGGACATCCCCTCCTTCGAGCGGTACATGGCCCAGCTCAAATGCTATTACTTCGATTACAAGTGAGGATGGGCCCTGCCCCTAATTTGGTTTGCGTGTGTGTGTGTGTGTGTGTGTGCGCGCGGGGGTGTTACATGGCAGCTTTTTATCCTTGTTGCTCTAGCCACTTGAGACATCTTCCTTCTCTTTGGAATTACCCCTTTGCATAGCTGTGCCGCCAGAAGCCTCAGGGTTAGGGCCTGACCTAGAGGTCCTGAGTGTGGGATTATACCATCCAGTCTCTGTTGCGCTCCAGTCTGTCTCCCCCTTCACATTTCCACTCCCCAGTGTAGCCACTATCCCCTTTTACCTGCCTTGGCCCCAGCCTTGTCCCCTCAGATTCATCCCTCCATGGCAGCCAGTAGGTTCTTTGTGACACTAAAATTTGACCACGTTTATCATCAGCTTAGAACCTGTCCTGGCTCCCCATAGCCTTCAGGTTTCAGACCAAGCTCTTTCCTGTGGCCTCCAATGCTGTATCAGCCCTGACCCATCTGTCTGTGTCTCCCCATCCCAGCCCTGTCTCTCCCACTGGACTGAGAGTCTTCTATAAGCAGAAGGGTCTTAGTCACTGCTGTGTCGCAGCACTGCCTAGCATGGAGCCGGGCCCAGAGCAGGGACTCACTGGCTGTGTGTTGAATATGAAACTGAATGACTTCATAACTGAATGGGGCTTGCATGGACTAATGATTAAGAATTTGACATCAGAAGCCAGACAAACCTGAGTTTGAAACTAATTTTGCCGCTTCCTGATTATATGGTCTTGGGCAAATGACTTTACTTCCCTAATCCTCAGTTTCCCCCCAAAAGTGAAGGTGATGATTCTTAATATCATAATCATAGTTAACACTTATATAGTATTTATTTGGGCCAGATACTGTTCTGATCACTACCTGGATTAAATCATTTAATAACTTAACCCTTATTTATTTAACCCACCTCTATCAGATGGGTACTGTGGTGGTACCCATTTTACAGTTGGGGAAACTGAGGCTAAGTCACTTTACTGGTGTGAGATCACTTTCTAGGGCCCATATGATTGTGACTTCTTCATGTCTCTTTGGGCCTCAGTTTCATCTGAAAACCCAGGACCCGATACCCCTCCAAGGAGAGAGCACTGGGCAGTCGTCAGGGTCCCTGAAGCCTGGAGTGGGGGGCTTGGTCGGTACCTAAGCCCTCCTTACCTTGGTGTCCCACCCTGGTCCACAGGGAGCAGCTCCCGGAGTCAGCCTACATGCACCAGCTCTTGGGCCTCAACCTCCTCTTCCTGCTGTCCCAGAACCGGGTGGCTGAGTTCCACACAGAGTTGGAGCGGCTGCCTGCCAAGGACATCCAGACCAATGTATACATCAAGCATCCAGTGTCCCTCGAGCAAGTGAGGCTGAGGGAGGGGGAGGGGAGGGCCTGGCTAAAGGGAGTGGTACAGGGACAGACATTCGGGAGAGCTTCCTCCCAAATGAGAGGGTTCACCCATCTTTCGGCCTATGGACTCCTTTGTCCAACAGATATTGAGCCCCAGCCCTGTACCAGGCACTGTGGTTGGTTTTCAGACTCTACAGTGAACAAAACAGTTAGAATCTCTGATTTTGTGAGGATGACATTCAGGTGAGGAAGTGGACAATAAACAAAAAGATTAAATAACCTGTATATGGTCTGTCAGATGTGAAATGCTGTGGAGAAAAATAAAGCAGGAAGGAGGGTGGAGGGGCAGGGGCAGGGTGGTCAGGGGATGCCTTGCTGAAAAGATGAAACTTGAGAAAGACTTTAAAGGGGCGAAGAATCCAACCACGTGGTCATCTGGGGGGAAAATGGTCCAGGTAGAGGGAACAGCCAGTCCAAGGGTCCCAAGGCAGAAACATGCCTGGTGTGTTTGAGGGGCAGCAAAGAGGACGGTTTCTGGAACAACGTGAGCAGAATCAAGGAAGAGCTGTAGTACCTAAGGTTAAGAAGTAGTTCTTAGAGCTGAGGTGTCATGGGAGGATTTCGCTGTGGGGAGAGGATGGGCGAGAGGGCATTTATGGCAGGGGCAGCACAGCTTGGGCAAAGATGTGGAGGAATGAGCTTGGGGTGGCTCCAGCTCTGTCTCCCTCCTGGAAAATAGAGCATTACATACTAAGCAAGGGCAGGCTTAGAGAGAGAGGGGGGGGGGGAGGGGGAGGGGGAGGGGGAGAGAGAGTGTGTGTGTGTGTGTGTGTGAGTGAAAACCAGGGAGGGCTTCCGGGAAGAGTAGGACCCAGTCTGCATGGGGAATGGGTGACTGTATGGCAGAGAGTGTTCTAGTAGAGTGTAGGTTATGGAGGCACTGGGAGTATGGTGAGGCCTCAGCGGGTAGGCCCCTGTGCTGCCTCTTCCTCACCCTCTCTTCTTCCTCACCCCTGTCCTCTACAGTACCTGATGGAGGGCAGCTACAACAAGGTGTTCCTGGCCAAAGGCAACATCCCTGCTGAGAGCTATACCTTCTTCATCGACATCTTGCTTGACACTATCAGGTGTGTGGGGGGCCAGGGTCGTGTGGAGTTTAGAAAGAGCCTGGACTCTGGAGTCAGACAGCTCTGTGTTTAAATCCCATTCTGGCCACTTGTGATCTGGGGAAGCTGGGCACATCCGTTCTCCTGTTCTGTGAAATGGAACTGGTCCTGAGATGGGGGTAAGAGCCCTCATCTCACTGTGGGCTGTGTATGTGTGTGCCCGTGGACATCAGACCCTGAGCATGGACTTGGCACCCAGACAGCACGCAGCAGACAGAGACCCTCCTGCCTCTCATGGAAGTGTTCCACGAGTCATATGGCTTCACCTCAGAGTGTGGGCCCAGGAGTCCCAGAGATCGGAGTGTGGACCCTACTGTGGCCCGAGCTTTGCAACTCTAGTCAAGCTACTCTGCCCTGAGCCTTGATTGGTTGAACAGGGCAGGTAACACGTTGCAGCCATCAGTGCTGAACTGAGAGGACAGGGCCTGGAGAGTTATCTGTGCTCAGTAATGAGAATCTCGTCTTCCCCCAGGGATGAGATTGCTGGGTGCATCGAGAAGGCCTATGAAAAAATCCTCTTCACTGAGGCCACCCGGATCCTCTTCTTCAACACACCCAAAAAGATGACAGACTACGCCAAGAAGGTGGCTGGGGTGGAGGGCGGGGGACCATGGGGCCAGAGAGCCAAGGGGTGCACTCACTAACAGCAGGGTGGGGTGGCCTGGAGGGACACTGGAGCAAGACTGCCCAGGTTTAAATCCAGTTATGTGACCTCAGGCAAGTTGCCCAGCTTCTCCGAACTTCAGTTTCCCTACATGTAGAAAGGGGCTAGAGTTTAATATGTGGGATGAGCTTAGCCCAGCAGCTGGCACCAGGTGCAGGGGGAGGCTTAGCATATGTTGGTTGCTGGGCTTATCAGAATTCCTTGGAGGTTGCAGCTTTTCCCCACAAGACTTTGCTTCATTTGGTCTGGGGTATTTGTGTGGGAGCAGTGCCCCTGGGGATGCTGATGCATGGGGTGCAATAGCCCTGGTGACTGAGGAGGGTCAAGATCAGACTGGAAGAGGTGAAATTGAACTTGAGCGATTGTGACAGCTGATACTTAGTGATCGTTTAGTCTGGTCCAAACACTATTCTTAGCACTTTTGATTCACTGAATCCTCACAGCAGACCCAGAAAAGTGTGTGATTAGGGTCCCCATCTCAAACATGGAGAAACTGAGGCACAGAGAGGTGAAGTTACTTGCCTAGGGTTATGCAGGGTAGAGTAGGGTTGGCGAGGAAAGCGAGCCAGGGCCCACATGGGTAGGGGGAGGGTGCCTGTGTGATCACCCCACCCATCTCTCATCTCTCCCTTCTTGCAGCGAGGGTGGGTCCTGGGCCTCAACAACTACTACAGCTTTGCCAGCCAGCAGCAGAAGCCGGAAGACACCACCATCCCCTCCACGGAGCTGGCCAAACAGGTCATCGAGTACGCCCGGCAGCTGGAGATGATCGTCTGAGCCCACCAGGCACTGGGGTGGGGCAGAGCTTGCGTTATTTAAGGCAGTTGCAGTGCAGGGTTTCCCCCAATAAAGGTGGATTGACATTTTCTCTCTTAGGCCCTTGTCTCCCCGAGTGGAATGGTAGGGACGTAAGTTCTTATCTCTGAAGAACTTGGAGGTTTGGGGGCCCTAGGAGGTCTGAGATAACCCTGGGTCAGCCTCTGTCCAGTGGCCATTGCTCAAGGTCTCAAACACAGATGTCCACTGTGGGGGCCCTGTGGCACAGCAGGGAGAGCACAGGCCCTGGGTAGAGGGACTGTTGCAGCCAGCTGTGGACACACAGAAAGGCCAGACCAAGGTACCAGAGTGTTTCAGTGAAGGGGGCGAAGTGTCCTGATTTTGAAAAATGTTTGCAATGAATTAAACCAGTTTTTTAAAATGACATGCTAAATGGACCTCTGTGGAACAAAAGGCATGGGCCCTGGTATGGGCTTGCCTTGGTTCCCACTCTTCTGAGCCAGTGCTGTGACTTATGACCTCCTGCACCTCCCAGCCTGTTTCCTGCCTTGAAGTTCTCAAGAAGGTGTTTAAGGCAGAGTCCAAATCTGGCTGAGCCATTTGTGGTTCCCCCAGCTGCAGAAAGGGAATGATCATTCCTGCTTTCCAGAATGATTTGCACTGAACCCCTGAGCTTGGCACCAGATCGGCTTGGAAATGGGGCTGATGGTATTAAGGGGAATGAGAACATCTCATCCCTGGGTGCATCAGTCCACATGCTGGATGAATGGAACCTCCCTTATTGCTAGTCTGAGTCCAGCCTCCTGTTGCCAGGATGTGGTGCTTTCATGGAGACCTCTGCCCCGCCCCACCCCTTCAACCCTTAGCCAGTGACTGACAGGCATCTAGGCATCTGGATGGTTATTTTATTGTCAAGGAGGGGAAGGCAGAGGGCACTGAGCAGACTGTACTCAGTTGGAGTGGGGAGCCTGCAAGTCGTCGTGCTCCAGCGCAGCTACCAGGGAGCCGGCCAACTTGGTGGTGGTGACCCAGGGTGGCTCACTCAGGTGGTTGGTGGGTGTGCTCAGCCTAGGGAGAGGGTAGAATCTTCAGGACCCGCCTGGCTATGTGGCCAGGCCCTTACCCCTTCCAGGCTCCACTTTCTCCATCTGTATAAGGGACCATGTCTGAATATCCCAAAGGTAGTTTAGGGCAGGGCTGTATCCACTTAAACTTAGTAGGAAAGGGGGCTGAGGGTTGGTGATAGTAGTTCTCCCAACTACCCCTTCAGGTCCCAGCTGAGCCCCAGAGGTACCAGGGAAGAGGGTCTCCCAGTTACTCAGGTTCCTCAGGAGCCAGGGTCAGACAGACCCTGATGACCAGATCCTGAGATTTAGGGGTGAAGGAGAGGTAACCGGAGGATGCAGTGTCTTCCCTGAATCTGTGGAATCAGGAGTAACCTCTGCAGCACAAGGACTGGGATATCAGTGCCCTCTAGCGGTCAAAGTCTTGGGTCCGTCGGGAGAAGGTGCCAAAGGCTGGAGGGGTAAGGAGTCTGGGGGGCTAGGCCTGGGGCTTCCTTTGGAGGCCTGCATTTATACCCATTTGGTTCCAGAAGACCATCATCTCCCATCCCATCCCTGAAGAGCCTGGGATGTGGTCCTTGATGTCATCAGGGACAGGGTCAAGGCAGTGAATAGGGTCAGGCCAGCTGGGACCAGTTTTCCCTCCCTGATGGCTCCAGAGAGTAATAAGAGGGCCAAGGGTCACGTTGGAGGTCTGGATACTAAGGAGCGGGGCCAAGGTGTTCTCTGTCAGGGATCAGCATGACACCAAGGCTCCTCTTGGTTCTGAAGGGTTGGGGCTCAGCTGGGTTTGAGATGCAGCCAAGGGGAGGGTCTAGGGTCAGCTGGGGTCGGGACGCCAAAGGGTTGAATGGGGCACTCCAGGAAAGTCGGGTTCAGGACTTGGAAGGGTATAACTCCCCTCCCTACTCCCCGACCTCCCCTCACCAGGCAGACACGTTGCGTGGCAGGCGGCGATGGCGTGGCTGGTGGCGGCAGTGGCACTTGAAGGGACAAGAGTTAAGCACCTGGAAGGGTGGCCAGTGGCGCGCGGCGCCCGAGTTAACCGCCCCCGCTGGAGGAGCCCCGCTGCCACCACCCCCTCCACCACCGCTGTCAGTCACAGTAGTTGCAGTATATTCGCGAGGACCATCTCCAGGCACGCCATCCTCACGCGGAGCGGCCCGGGCTGCGCGGAGACCCTTGTTCCGGCGCGTGCGGACCTTGACGGGCGCGGGCGCAGGTGGCGATGGCTCAGCCACGGTGGGAGCTGGAGCCGGGGGTGGGGCCGGGCCTGGGGCCTGGTCAGCGGCCAAGGCGAGGGGCAGAGCGGGAGCCGGGGCGGGAGCCACGGCCGACTCCAAGTGGCCAGGGCTTGGGGTGGGCGGGAGCGCCCCGGGCAGCCGCGTTTTCGGGAGTACTGGCGGCTGCGGCGCGGGAGGCGGCGTGGGTGGTAGCGTGGGCGGCGGCGGCGGCGGCGGCGGCGGCGGCAGCAACTCCTGCGGGCTGGGAGGCCCGGGGCGCACAGTCTCGCCATTGGTGGGCGCCCGGAAGATGAACACAGGCGGCGCCAGCAAGGCGGTTGCGGGCCTTCGGGGCCCGGGAGCTGGATGCATCTGTCCTGGCGGAGGCAGCGGGGAGCCCCTGGGCCTTGAGAGCGCGATTGCGCGCCGTCGGGGCGCCACGACGCCTCCGCCAGCTCCACTGAAGCGAAATTGGCGTTCAGGGCCGTCAGGGGGGCTCACCCAGTCAAATTTGGGCTTCGAGCCTGGGAAGTTGGCGTAGCGTGAAGGAGTAAGGGTCCAGGCGTGGGACGCAGGCGCCGAGGGTGGTCCAGAACACCCCTCGCCGTCTCTATCACCGCCCTCTGCTTCCTGAGTTCTCCGAGGGACCTCTCCCGAGGGGCGAGAGGCCCCAGGAGCCAGGGCTCTCTGCTTCAGGACCTCAGCGTAGGAGATGGCGCCAGAGGCGGCGGAGAAGAGTCCTCCTCCGCCGCTGCCCCCGGGAGAGGCTTTGGCCGCTAAGGAACTCGACGCTGCCGCAGGGGACAGCTGGGGCCCCGACTTGAAGGTGACTTTACGCAACAGGCTCAGGCCGGGCTTGGAGGCCACAGGCCGGGCCATTTCGCCCTCGCCTGCTTGGGGAGGTGCCCCTCTGCGGGCTCCGCCGGCCGTCTGGCCCTCGCTACCGTGCCTGGCCTGGCTTTCTGTAGGGGGTGCGGCGGATGTGGCCAGAGCAGGAGTGCTTCTGCGTTCCGGGGGCTGCGGGTCGGAAGGTGTCGGTAGTGGCGGCTTCCGCGGCTCCAAGGGCGGCGGAGTCGGGGATGGGGCCCTCGGGACAGGGTCGGGGTCCTCTCCGGTTAGTTGCCGGGGCGGCGGCGGCAGCGGGCGGAGGTTGGGAGGGTCGCCGTGGCCGCGATGGCTCGCCTCCAGCAGACCGCGGATCCGGGGCACCGAAGTGCCCGTGGGTTTTCGCTGCTTAGACGGCGCGGGCAGCAGGGTCCCCACGGGGGGCGGGGGTGGTGTGGAGACCGCGGCCGCAGTCGCCTCCTCTGCAGGGGGCGTCACTGGCGAGGGCGGTTCTAAGGTCAGGGGCAGGGATGAGGGTGAGGCCTGGGGCTCCGGGGGTACCAGGAGTCCCGGGGACGCGGACCTGCCAGGGAACCAGACGCCCAGCCCGCGAGCCAGGCGCATGGCCGGGGAGGAGGGGGTCCCCTCGGGCTCCATCAGTGATGTCCGGCGGGAGTCGGAGGACCGGTCCGAGGCCTGCTGTTTTCGGGAGCCCCCGCCCGCGGACGACTCCGACTGCACGTTCCCCATTTCTGACGGAGGTCGGAGACTGTGGTCAGAAAAACTTCCGCCAGTCAATCTGCCAGGGCTGTGGGGACCCCACGAGGCTGGCTGTACTTGGTCCTATCCGTCAGCGCCGGCCCCGCCCTTGTCCTCCAAGATCCACTCAAGCACTAGTCTCTCCCCGCATTCCTGTTCCGTGACTCTTGATGTTCACATCTTCTAACCCGTGGCCCCATACAGTTGCTGTTCAGATACTTAATCCTCCATCCTCCTAGTGTACTAAGGTTGGGTCCCTGTCTCCCTGGCTGGTCCCTTATATCACATCCCTACACTTTGACCACGTCTCAGGCCTCTAAGCTCCAAGACGCAGGTCTTGCCCGCTTTCCTGTCAGTCACTCAGGCCACATCATTCATGATGGTTGTGCTCTGTAGCCTATAAGGCCTACAAAGACTTCAAGCTTTTCTCCCTGGACTCTAACTAGGCTCCAGAGGCCCAGGCCCCGCCCCCGCCCTCTGGTCCCGCCCCGATTGTCAGGGAATCTGGCCTTCTCAACAACCCCCGCCCCAGGTCTGTCCCCGCCTCCGCTTAACAAATTTCCGGTATTCTTGTCAGGCTAACCGCTCAGTCACCACCTCTAATCCTCAGATCTCTCTCTCTCTGTTGATCATTTGGTCCTGCCCTCTTCCCAGGCGTTAGTCCTAAATTTCTTTTCCCGCTCCTGGTCTAGCTTCAGGCCTCACACTCAGGGCCCACCCCTTTACCCAAGCTCCGTCCTGGCTACTCCTTCGCTCAGAGGATCCCACTCACCGACTCCTCCAGCTGACCAAAGTTCAGACCGCGGCCCCCTGGGCCCAGGGCAGGGCGGGGAACGGCCGTAGCAGAAAATAACCGAAAAGAACGGGGGTGCGGGTGAAGGCAAGTGGGCGAGACTGCGAGGGCGGACCCCGAGATCTAGGCCACGCCCCCGGGCTCGAGGCCCCGCCCTCCTTGAGCAAGCTTGGGCACGGCCCCTTGCGAACCTGGTTCTCCCTTAGAAATACTCGGGAGTCTTCTTCCCCGCCCCCAAGCCTTGTAGTCCTAGGCCCCACCCCTATAGAACGTTTTAAGCCCCTCCCCTTTATAATGCCCCGCCCCTCTCCGTTAGTCTCTCTCCCGAAGCCCCGCCCATTACAAACACTGCTACGTAGCTCCTCCCTTTTGGAGCTCTCCGTCGTCCAGCCCCTAAAGACAATTTACTTATAAGCTCCGCCCTCTTAGGACTTGGCAACCTCTCTTCCCTAGACCCTCTCCTTGCTCGGGCCCGCCCAGAAGGCCCTTCCTCCGTGGACCCGCCCCCTTCTTGACGCACGCGCTTGTCCGCGCCTTCGGCGTCCTCACCCTCTCCTTCCCCCTCTTCTTCCCCCAGGTCTTCCGACCCCGCCTCCTTGCAAATGCTCCCTTCTTGCCCCACCCCTTTTCGAACCTAGCCAGGCACCCAGCCCCTCCCATTTAGAACCCAAAACGTAGACCCTCGCCTCTTTAGAACCTTGAGACCAGGCTCCGTCCCGGACCCCTTCCCCATATCCTCAGGGACCAATGGCGCGGATGGGTGGGAAAGTAGGGGATCCTCTCTGGATCCTGAGAAAATGCGGGCTGGGGGGCTGTTCGCTGGAGCCAGTGCCGGGCTCTAGGACCCAGCGGGCAAGTGCGCCTGCCTCGCGCTTACCCCTCCCCCAAGCCGCCCCCTCCCCCCCACCCATCTTTCAGGTTCCCCCTCCCTCCCCCCTCGCCCCGGCTCCCGGTGCCCGTCTCTAGCGCCGCCGGAGCCAGCGAGGGAGCCGGAGCGAACAGGAGGAGGAGGAGGAGGAGGAGGAGGAGGAGGAGGAGGCCACGTCGCCACCGCTCGGAGCCCGGCCGGAGCCTCCCAGGCAGGTGCAGAGGGGGGCGAGGGGGCGGGGGCTGACAGACCGCCTGTCACGGTGAGGGGGCAGACAGCACCGCGCTGCGCCTCCTGCCCACGGGGGCGCCCCCCAGACCCTGGCTGGAAGGACAAGGGGGTGGGGGCCCCCAAACTGCGCGGCAGCCATTTGGGGTACCAGTGTCCATTTGGGGGGCCTGGACTTCCTCGGAGGACGCCCCATTCATAAAATTCCGTACTGGACCCTCACCATTGGGGAACTCAGGGGACCACTCCCCCCGGGAAACAGATGTGTGGGGAGCGTAGGGCATCCAGAAATCCCGGCGTCCCATCCCAGTAGGCCCTGGTGCGGGGGGGACCCCTGCCCTCTTTCTCTGCTTCACCTGTTGTCGGGGGAGGCGGGCGGACAAAGGAAGCAGCGTCACGTGACTGCTCATTCACAAAATCCCATCCCATTGAGAAAAGGGGGCTGGGGGCGCTGCGGCCGCCCCTTCCCCTCCCCAAGGGCTGGGGAAACCCGGCAGCCTGCAGGTGGGGGAAGGGGCTAGACCTCGTTGCTGGGGTCCCTAAGGCTGGGGCGCCAAGGTCCCTGCGCTCGGCGGTAGTGAGGGGTTGGACGCTGATACCGATTACTGGGCGGAGGGCTACGTCCCCTGAGCTGGGGGGCGGGGTAAGATGGTTCTGAAGGATGCTGGGGCGGGGAGGGAGAGGAGGAGGGATCAATTCCCCCCGCCCCCCACCCCCCGCAATCTCTGCCCCTTGCCTTCCTCGGCAGGGGCCTGAGGGAGCAGGCTTGATTTTTGTGAATGAAATGCTCTCTGGATGTGTCTCGGTCGCCCGTTTCTGGCTTCCTCTGCCTCCATCTCCCTTTCGGCCTGTCTCTGGCCATTTCTGGTTCTCTCCCTGCTCCCTGCCCATCTCCCGTTGCTGGGTGACTCAGTGAGCTTTGCATCCGGTCTCATTCATAAATCCGGGAAGGGGTGGGGGGGAAGGAGAGCCTGGGTTTCTCACCCAGCCAGTGGCCTGGGCGGCAGGGTGCGGAGGCAGTGTAGGGGGGACTGGAGCTGAGTTGATGGGCTCTAAGAAAATACATATGCGCAGGCACCCAGCTGTGAGGGGGACGATGGGTGGGGCCGTGGGTACGTGCTGAGGGAGGAGAAGGAGACAGGGTTGATAGGGGATGAGCAGGAGGAGGAAGGGAAGTGGAAGAGCAAAGCTATGGGGGTGAGGATGGGAAAGATGGGGAAAGGGAGGAAAGGTGGGTATGGAGAAAAGAGGTAGATATGGAGAAGAAGGTAGGCATGGGAGAAAAGAGATGGCAAGAGGAAGAAAGAAGCCCTGCTGGAAGAAGGTGGGCATAAAAGAGGTGACGGGTATGGGGAGACTGTGCCTAGGGGAGGAGGTGGGTGTGGAAGCTAAGGTGAGTAGGGGTGGCTAAGGGTGCAGTAGATCCAGCTGTGAGGGATGAAGAGCAGAGATGAGGGTTGGGGGAACACTGAATAGGAGGGCAGGATTGACACTCACTGACCCTGTTGTCCCTGTCCCCCCACCTCCTCCAGGTACATGGTTCGGGTCCGAGCCGTGGTGATGGCCCGAGATGACTCCAGTGGGGGCTGGCTGCCTGTGGGGGGCGGGGGCCTCAGCCAGGTGAGCGTATGTCGGGTCCGAGGGGCCAGGCCCGAGGGGGGGGCCCGCCAGGGGCACTACGTCATCCACGGGGAGCGCCTCCGGGACCAGAAAGTGAGCCACCCTGGGGCGTGGGGGTAGGGTGCGGGTGTGGGGAAGTAGGGGAATGGGACTGGGGATGTAGAGGTGAGGTCAGGTCATCTCGCAGCACCGGGGTGTGGGATGGAGTTGGAAGTATATCTGTCCTCTGTCTGAGAGTGGGGAGTTTTGGGACCATTGTGGGTATTAAGCAGGTCCTGTCCACTGCCATTGCCTGCTGGACTGTCACAGCAGCCTCGCACTGGTCTCCTCGCCCTGCTGCTGCTCCCTCCCCCAACCTCAGTCTGTTCAAAAGGGGCTGGGCTAACACCTGACTCAGATCATATCCTTCCTCGGCTCAGAACCCTCCCCGTGGCTCCATCTTGCTCAGAGATCCTCACCACGAGGATTTTACACCACTGGCCCCTGTCTGCTCTAAGTATATGGAGGCATTTGGTGGGGGGACCGTCTGGAAGTGTCCAGTAGGGTTTACAATCCTAATGTGGGTCCAGCAGGAATGTTCTGGGCTGTCTGGCCTGAAATGGAAAGAGAATGTTGACGTTTCAGCTGGGGATGTAGTAGAAAGGTTTGGATCGCTTGAAAAGGCTTGGAGTAAGGGTTGAATTTCAGAGCAAGGATCGGAAGGAGCAATGTAGGGGGGTTTGAAATGGTGTGAAAGAATATAGTGTTGTCGGGCAAAAAGATGAGGGAACTTCTAGGGTGTTGACCAGCATCTGAGGGGAAATCTGTGGGAGTTTGTTAAGAATTTGGGGATAATATTTGGGGAGCTTATTGGGGCATCAGAAGGGGATTAACAATAACATTTTGAGAAGTTCAGTAAAATTTGGGGAGTATGATTGAGTCAAATGGGGGATATTGGCTATCAGAAAGAGGTTGACTCATTTTTTGAGGCATTCAATAAAATTTGGGATTCCTATTGAGATATGGGGCAGGGGGGTGGTTAGGAAAATGTAGGGATCAAGGGGTTTGGGGGAAATATTGGAGTATCAGAGGTGTGCTCAGTAAAGTCGGGGAATGGTATTGGGGTGTTGATCAGGGTTCAAGGGTATACCTAGGGTTGAGAAATGAGGTTTGTGGGATGCTCTGGTATAGAGTCTGGGGAAGTCACAGGCATGGCTGGAAGGGGAGTATCTGACCTGGCCCCTTCCTGCCCCCCTCAGACCACCTTGGAGTGTACCCTGCGGCCAGGCTTGGTTTACAACAAGGTGAACCCCATCTTCCATCACTGGAGCCTGGGTGACTGCAAGTTTGGGCTGACGTTTCAGAGTCCAGCAGAGGCTGATGAGTTCCAGAAGAGCCTGCTGGCAGCACTGGCTGCACTGGGTCGAGGTGAGTGGCGCAGGTGGTGGGCATTGGTGGTGGTGGTGGGGGCTGGGGTGGAGGGGTGGGAGAAGCTGGGCCCAGGGAACTCACTCTCTGCCTTTCTCCCTGCCCCAGGCTCGCTCACCCCCTCCTCCTCCTCCTCCTCTTCCTCCTCCCCTTCCCAGGATACCGCAGACACTCCCTGCCCTCTGACGGTGAGTCTCCAGGATGCAGCTCTGCTGGGAGGGCAGGGGTTTCTTTCTATGCTACAAACATTCTTGAGCACCTACTGTGTATCCAGCACCATGCCACGTGCTGGGCACACGAATTTGGACCCAAACGATAGTGTCAATTTTGATCCCAATTATTCTAGTTTTTCTGTTCTATCTTGATTTATGTGTTCATTCAAGGGTATTTATTGAACACCTTGAATAAGAAGTGTTTTAAGCACTGGGGATATATCAGTGAACAAAACAAAGTCCCTTTCCTCAAGGAGCTTCTATTCTAGTGTGGAAAGGCAGAAAAAAAAATTAAGGTACACTATAAAAATTAATAAATATTAAAAGTAAATGGATGAACAAATTAATGGGAAATCATCCTTCTCAGGGGTACAAACCTTGGAGTCATCCTTGCCTCCTCTCCTCTTTTATGCCCCTCATCTAATCTGTCAGCAAATATTGGCTCCACTTTCTTTCTTTTTTAAATTTGGCCACAGCGCATGGCATGTGGGATCTTAGTTCCCGGACTGGGGATTGAACCCAGGCCCTGGCAGTGAAAGCGCTGAGTCCTAAGCACTGGACTTCCAGGGAATTCCCTGGTTCCACTTTCAAAATGATCGGAATGTGCCTCCAACCTGGTTACTGTTCAACCTCATCTCCCCACTGGACCATCTCATCAACTGCTCATCAACTGCCCCCTTCCCACCATCTCCTTTCCCCACACATAGCCAGAGGGACCCTATTGACATCTAAGTCAAATCATGGATATCTCTCACTTACAACCCTACCCAGGCTCCATCTCACTCGTGGTAAAGGACAAAGTCCTCACAGTGGCACATAAGATCCCACACAATCTGGCCTCCTATTCCTCTCCCTCAGACTCACTTGGCTCCAGCCACACTGACCTCCTACTGGTACTCCAAAAGGGCAGGCACATTCCTGTCTCAGCGCCTTTGCACTCGCTGGTCCTCTGTCTTAGAACACTCTTCCCCACATTTCCACATGGCTTATTCCCTTATTTCCTTCAGGGCTTTACACACATACCACCTTAGTGAGGTCCTCTCTGAGCAACCTGTTTAAAATCTCCCAATGCTCCTTATCCTACTCTTTATCCCCATCTTCTAAGATGTTTTTCTTATTTCCTCTCCCAATAGACAGTTTTCTTATCGATGACTTTACTGTCCATCTCTCACGCTAGCATGTCAGCTCCAGGAGGGCAAGGATCTTTTGTTGCTTTCTTGCTGCATCTTCAATGCTTAAAACAGTGCCTGGTAGACAGTAAGTGTTCAGTAAATATGTGTTGAATAAATTGACTGAATGAATAAATGCACATAATGTCGGATTCGATTTGGCACTTGCTGGGGTACAGTGGGAGTTGCTCGAGAACACTTGGAGGAACAAAACTGGTTCCCTGGGCAGAAAAGGGGGATTCCCAGGGTAATGGGAGATGCAGGTGGGTCTACAAGGTCACACAGACAGGTCCCACTTATTGAGCACTTACTCAGGAAAGATGCTGTGCTCTCCATGCTCCATCTCACACCCTCCCAATGGCCTTTGCGAGCCTGGCATGTCGTGGGTGCTCAATGAATGTTTATTTAAGATAGTAATCGGATGAGGTGGGAATTATTCCCAAGTTACAGAAAGGAAACCAAGGGTCTGAGAAGCTCGTAAAGGACATTGCTTGGTTTGGATGGGAAGGAACACATTCCAGGTGGGTGGAACTGCCCTAGTAAAGGTGTGGTGGTGGGAAGGAGGCAGGAAGGCAGCTGACAGCCAAGGGAGAGGGCTTCCGAGAAGGGAGGTTGATTTGATGTTCTGTAGACTGGTGAGCTGAGCAGATAAGAAGAGAAAGTCAAATAATAATAACAATTTCCAGCTCTTCCTGTACTTCAGGCATGTTTATGCCCTTTACAGTGGGTCCTAACCACATCGTTACGAATAGACAATATTATGATCCCCATTTTACAGAAGAGGAAACTGAGGCTCAAAGAGCTGAGCTCACTTGCCGGAGGTCACACAACCAGTCAGTGGCAGAGCCGGGGCTTGAACCCAGGCCTGTCTGGCCGCAGAGCCCTCGCTCACAATGGGAGGGGGTCTATGTAAGGGCATCGGCTGTGCCAGGGGTCCCGGCTCTGAGGCCGCCAATCTCCCCCAGTCCCACGTGGACAGCGACTCCTCCTCCAGTCACAGCCATCAGGAGACGCCTCCCACCGCAGCGGCGGCCCCCATCGTCACCGTGGAGTCAGCTTCTGGCTTCGGGCCGGCCACGCCCCCCCAGCGCCGCCGCTCGTCAGCTCAGGTGCGACCTCCGACTCCCGGTGAAATAAGGCCGGGCGCTGGGGTCCCGAAAGTGGGCGGGTACTGAGGCCGCAGAGGGGCAAGAAACCACAGATTCTAAGGGATGGCTGACCCGACTTAGGGCGGGGGAGCTTAGGCCTGCGTTCCTCGGAAGGTTGGGTGAGGGCTTCCTGCGTCTCCTGCGCTCTTGGAGACTGGAAAGTTCTGAATTCCACAGAGGTTTAGGGGACGACTCGGGCAATGACTATGTTAGGAAGCTGGTGGTACTCGTGGGAGGAAGGAGTCCTTTAGTGCTTAATTCACGAGGGGTGGGGCTCAGTATCCAAGGGGTAAAAGGGACCTGGGGACCAGACTCCTGCGTCCTGAAGGAGGAGACGGTTGGGGTCCAGGAGTCTTGAATCTGAGAGTAGAGGGGGCTGGGTACTGGGATCCCGGATCTTGAGAGAGGGCAGGACTGAGAGCCTGGACCACTGGGTCCTTAAGGTGTGGGTTTGGTGCCTGGAGTCTTCTGTCGGTCCCTAGATGTCCTCTGTCCCTGGGAGGGGAGTGGGCTGAGGACTTAAAGTCTGAGTACCGGACCCAGGCAGTCAGGATCCCAGGGCACGATCCTAGGATGAATGGAGCCTGTGGCTGGGTCTGTGGATTCTCGGGTCTTCTAAGGCCGGGATGGATTGTGGTGGGATGTGGGGCATCACAGACCCCGCTAAGTTCTTCTCCTTTGTCTTGGTCCCGCAGAGCTACCCTCCGCTCCTACCGTTCACGGGGATTCCGGAGCCTTCAGAGCCCCTGGCCGGGACAGGCGGGCTGGGCTGGGGCGGCCGCGGCTATGAGGATTACCGGCGAGCTGGGCCACCCGCACCCCTCGCCCTATCCACCTGCGTCGTGCGCTTCGCCAAGACCGGCGCGTTGAGGGGCGCAGCCCTGGGGCCCCCCACAGCCCTGCCCGCCCCTCTCACCGAGGCTGCGCCTCCAGCACCCCCGGCTCGCCCACCCCCGGGCCCCGGCCCGGCCCCTGCGCCTGCCAAGGCCTCTCCGGAGGCGGAGGAGGCGGCGCGCTGCGTGCACTGCCGCGCGCTCTTCCGCCGTCGCGCCGACGGGCGTGGCGGCCGCTGCGCCGAGGCCCCGGACCCGGGTCGCCGGCTGGTGCGCCGTCTCAGCTGCCTGTGGTGCGCCGAGAGCTTGCTCTACCACTGCCTGTCGGATGCCGAGGGCGACTTCTCGGACCCGTGCGCCTGCGAGCCGGGCCACCCGCGCCCCGCCGCGCGCTGGGCCGCGCTGGCCGCGCTCTCCCTCGCCGTGCCCTGCCTCTGCTGCTACGCGCCCCTGCGCGCATGCCACTGGGTCGCAGCGCGATGCGGCTGCGCAGGCTGCGGGGGTCGCCACGAGGAGGCGGCGCGGTGAGGACGGCCTGGTGGGTCCGGTAGCCGGACCGAGGACCCAAAATTGAGGGTCCAGGACCCCGGACTCCGTTCGGACCCCAAACCCAAACCTAGGCACACCCGGAACTTGGAGCTTGAGTTTGGATTGAGAGACCCCAGACCTGGAACCTGGACCCCAAATGTAGGACTGAGAGACCCCAGAACCAGCTTCATTGGGATGTCTGTCCAAGAGGTCCCAGGCATCCTGAGTGCTGGCGTCCCCGTTCTCCATCCCCACTCCACCCCGCTCTGGCCTAGACTGAGGAGGTTCCAGGGATGCCCAGACTCTTCACCTTAGGCAGGCAGGGGAGCACACGGATCCCTGAGAATCGGGCTCTGAATCCTGACTCACTGTTCAAATGACCAGTCTAGACCCAGTCATGCCTGGCACCATGAACCCTCAAATTACAACCCCAGAATTAGGAGTTGCCGGTACCTGACCCTGCCTGTATACAATTACTCCCAGATCTTGAGACCCTAAGACCCAGAATCACCCCCAAATCATTCCTGAATGCTCACCTAAAACTCGGAGCACCTGTATCTGAGATGTTCTTGTAGCCCCAGGACTTCTTAGATACCGAATCCTCTTAAGATACTCTGAGTCCTTGGATGTGCTCAAACGGATGTTCTCTGACCCAAATGACTTGGGAGACCCATCTCAGAGCCCCCCTCCCCACACACACACTGCCCAAGATCCAGAATTAAGACTCCAAGATGCTCTGTGAGCCAGGGATCAAAGAAGTCTGTAGACCACCAACACCAAGCCTGTGTTCCCAGGAGCTTTCGATTTCATATGTAGGACTCTGAGGTGCCTAGTCCCGCAGATGTAAGACTGGAGGCAACCAACACCTCAGGGTCCAAGACATTGGTCCCAACCCCTCAGATAGCCCTCTTCCAATCCTCCTTGGACTTGCATTTCAAGCCCCAGAATGTCCTGGAATCTTTGGCTTCTTCGTACCCACAGATTCCCCAATCCACTAAAGGCTGGGAGCCCAGCTCCCACAAGATGGGATGTTCATGGCAACTCAGACCTCTGATCCCTTGCCCCTGAGTGACCCCAAGGTGCTTTAGGAGCACTAGATCCAAGACCCCAAGGTGCCATTGACCCCCAAATTCGGCACTCAAGCCTACACAATATTGGGATTGTCCCTGACCCAAGACCTTGGTCCCTCCATTCCAGAGACAGATCTGAGGCTCCCTGGGACCCTAGCACCTTCAGATCCCAGATTTCTTTGGACCCAAACCTCTCTAGCCTGATATTTCCCAGGCCCAGCTTGTGCATCCCCTGAGAACTGCTGCCCGTTGAATCCTGCCATCCATACGCCCCTGAAACCCCAAGTTCCCAGACACTGGAATTCTAGTCCCAAGGGCTCCAGCCCAAGCTCTCAGTATCCCACAGAACTACCCCTTTACCCTAAGGGGAAAAAAACATTTTGAGCTAATGTTCCTGGATTCCAGGACCACCCAAGAGCACCCCTGCTCCCATCTCTAGGACCCAGCATTGCTGTAGATGATTGTGCAGGCCGTTCATGAAGCAAAGGCACACAGCCAAGGTGGTGAGTGGGGCTGGCCATGCTGTACCCTCAGAGGAAGGTGTGCATTGCACAAAGGCAACTAGATATGGCTCTATTGGCACAAAGGCCACACACACACACACACGCACACACACACAGCCTTGCGGACTCTCTTCCAAGCCAAACTTTGAGTCCTAGCTCCAGTCCAAGCCTTTTATGATCTGCCCCTCTGTTAACTCCTTCTCTTCCATTTCAGAGTTGGGGGTTGTTTCGGAAAGTTTGAAAGCGTGGTTCATGGCCCATTGAGAGTCCTCTTTGGGGGAAGGGGGAGTCCAAGGTCTCTTTCCCCTGAGTGGAGTGGGACTTCTAGTGTACCACAGATCTGATGGCCTCCTGCATGGGGGGGTGGGGATCACGGTCTTGGAGCAACACAATCTCAATGTTGTACCGGCTTGGGACCTGCATCTGGTCCCGAGCACCTTGAAATGTGCACTTACCTTTCCTCATTACCCAGACTTGGATAGCCTTGTGAGGGTTCAAGGGATAGGTCAAGGGGGCCAGAGGGGTGGATCCTCCTGTCACTTCCTTTAAATTATTAACTATTTATTACATCCGGAACCTGTGAGATTCAGCTCTCTCAAGCAGACCCTGGGATGGGTGAGAGAAAAGGGGGGTGTCCCTCCCATCCCCACTCTGCCCAGCTCTCATCACTGTCAGACCCACCAGAGCTGAGGGCGGAGGGACTGGGGGCTGGGGCAGCCTGGGTCCCCATCCCCCTCTCTGTGCCTCGGTCTCCTCCCTTCCGTGGTGGGCGGGGGGAAGCTCCATTCTTAACCTACCTCGTTTTGGGGAGGGGTGGGACGGGGGACCAGAGTGCTGTAAGGTGCTGCGGGATCTGTGGATGAAGTGGGGGGCTGGGGACGGTTCCCTGGCTCCCACCTCCCAGCACCGCCTCTCCCAGGTCTCCCAGTCCTGCTCCCTGCTGATACCCACCTCTGATCCATGATTACTCTTCATCACCCCTAGATCAGGGGTGCATGGAGGGATGACCCTGGGAGCCAGGAAGACCTCAGACCCTGGAGCCCCCAGGCCCAATATCCCAGCTGCTTGCCCCTCAGATTGGATGCTTGGCCCCCATACTTGGGAGAGGCACCCCGACATTTATCTTCCTGATCTTGATTCTAAGCCAGTCTGTGACCTCAATGTTGTTATCAGGGCAGGCTGAAGTAGTGGGGGATGATGCGGGCCGCAGACCCAGCCTTGTCATCGGGGGAGGGGGCATGAGATATCGGCTCCAAGAAATGTCTGTGACAAAGTCTCAGCCTGTGTTCTTTATTTGCATTGATGCACCCCATCCATTCACCTTCCTGAACCACCAGACCAGTCCCCTACCCAAATCCTCCTTTCCCCTTCCCATCCTTTAGTCCCAAGAGGATCCTCTAGCTGAATTTTATACCTCCAGTCACTCTACATTTATTGGACACCTTTTTTATTGGCGCTGGGGATAAAGCAGTGAACAGAACAGACAAAAATTAGGGACTTCCCTGGCGGTCCAGTGGTTAGGACTCCACATCGCTTTCACTGCCAAGGGTGCAGTTTCAATCCCTGGTTGGGAAACTAAGATCCCTCAAGCCACGAGGCCAGAACAGACAAAATCCTTTCCCACAAGGAACTTATGAGCCTTACAGTGAAGGAGACAACATGTTCGAAATGATACATACTATAAAGAAAAAATCAAGTGGAGATGGGGGATGCAGGCAGTTGTAGCTGGGGTGGTCAGGGAGTCCCCACTAAGGAGCTGGCGTTTGAATAAAGCCCTGAAGGAGGTGAGGGGGTCTTGCGGATGTCTGCAGGAAGAGCACTCCAGGTAAAGGGGACAGTTGTGCGAGGCCCTGAGGGAGGAGCATGCCTGGTAAGTCTGAGGGACATCAATGGAGCTGGAGGGGGCAAAGCAAGGAGGAGAGTGCTTAGGAGATGAAGGCTGAAAGGTGACAGGGAGAATCTGTGGGTCCTTGCAAGCTACTGCATGGACTTTTCTGCCCACCCGGAGTGAGGTGGAGCTACAGGAAGGCTCCAAGCATGGGAGGGATGAAACCTGACTCAGGTATTCATAGGTTCCCATTGGCTGCCTGTGGGGCACAGATACTGGGGAGGAGGGGCCATGGAGACACAGTGTAGGCTGCTGGGATGGTCCAGGGGGGACAGTGGTGCACAGGATGAGGGTGAGAGCAGTGGAGGCGGGGAGAAGTGGGCAAGATACTGGATCTGTTTTGAAGGTCAAGTTCACCAATCTAGATATGGAGCACACTATAAAGAGTAGAGTCATGGCTGTGACTCCAAGGCTTTGGCCTGATCAATTTTTAGTATTTTATTAAGGTCACCAAATGCCCCCTGAGTACCCAGCCTTGGGGTATGCAGGACTATGGAGGAACCAGATTAAGGGTAGGCTCTACCCTGGAGAAACAGGTTCTGGCCCTTTTCTTCCCTGGGGCTCTGCTCCCAGTTCACTCCCACTCCCAGTAGAACTACAGAAACTAGAGGAGACCAGGATAGAGGCGGGAAGAGAGTGAACCTGGAACAATAATTTTAACAACAGCTACAAAAACAAGAGCAGTAATAACAATAGTAATAGGTTAAGTGGTTAAAAGCACGGACTTTGGAATCAGATCTGAATTTGGAGTCCTGGCACCACCATGCATTCACTCTGATTCATCCTCTCTGCATCACAGTTTTCTCTTCCATAAAATAGAGATAAGATACTTAGCCCAGTAGCACACACGAAATGCTCAATATATGTTAGTCATTTTTGAGTACCCCGTAGATGTCTGCTAAGCACTAATCCTCACAAACAACTGTAAAATGTAGGCGTTATTACCCTCATTACACAGATGTGAAGAAATTTGGCAGGAACACAATGGTGGTGAATGGTGGAGTCAAATCCTAACCCTTGCCTGCAGACAAGATTGCACTCCTAGGGTGCAATCTCCTAATCACCATGGTATATTGCACCTGCTCCCTCTCTCCAAGGCTCACGGGGGCAGAGGGGTGAAGGTCCAACGGACTAGCTCGGTTTTGTGTGTGTGTGTGCGTAGCTGGGATTCCTGGGTCCCTGACAGAATTCCAACTCAAGTAGGAAAGGAGAGAAAGAGTTTCTGGACTTGGAGAGGAGTTGGGAGAACAACACTTGGTCAAAGTTGCTTTAAAAGCAGAGGGCACTTGAGGGAGGCTGAGGAAAAGGAAGCCGAAGTTGCTTCTATGTCGCAGCAGTAGCGACATCGCTGGTCTGTCGCGACAGCCGAGATCCAGAACGCCCGCTGGGGGTTTCCAGTGTCCTGACTGCTTACCCGAAGGGCGGTGCTCTACTGCTCGGCTCTGGAGGCGAGCCCGGGGGCGGGTTCTGCCTCCTTCTGCACCAATTGAAATGACGAAGGCCCTTAGCAAGAAGAGGCTGATTGGTCAGTTACGGGGGGTGGGGGGGCACGCCACTCCTGGGGCGGAGCTTCCCACCGACCGGCAGGGGGAGCGCGAGCCGGGCGAAGGGGGCTACACTTTCATGGAGGGGGCGGAGGCGGAGGAGCGGGAGTGGGCCGCGGTGGCCCGGGACCTGCTGGCGCTGGGGTAAGGGGAGCGGGGTGTGGCTGGGGGTGCAGGAAGGGGCAGGTTTGCCCTCAGAAATACCTACTAACCTCCCCCACCCCCTCCCGCTGCCTCGGCCGCGCCGCAGGTATGAGGGTTTTCCGGGGGCGGCGTCGCTGGGAACCTCGTGCCCAGACTTCAGGGTTCTGTGCGCGCGGCTGGCGGCGGAGCTGGCGACTCTGGGTGCCTTGGAGCGGCAGCGAGAGGAGGGCACGGAGGCGCTGAGCGCCGGCGACGGTACGCATGGAGCGGGAGGCTGGGAGTGTTGGAGCCATGCGTGGCACCGCCACGCCCTGACATCTCCCGCCTCTGGCAGGTTCTGTTCCCGAGGAAGAATTCCTACGACAGTTGGCCAGCCTGTTGCGGGAGTTACACTGCCCTGACCGCGAGCTCTGCGGCGGGGACTGCGCGGCCTCGCTGCGGGAGCCCGGCGCGCGCCTGCGCCTGCTGCGTGAGCCGGGGACTACCCGGGATGCGGAAGTGGGCGAGGCTACAGCCTCGAGGGGGGCGGGCTCTGCGCGTTGAGGTGGAGCCAGGGACCCCCGAGGGGGCGTGGTCAGAATTTTGAGACCAGCCAGAGGGCCGCACGGAGGTGGGTGGGGTCCGAACACTGGGCTAGGCTAAGGGCTCTGCGATGGGCGGGGTTAGTATTTTGATGGTGGGTCTTGAAGCTCACGTGGGTTGGGTTAGACGGAGCGGGACAGGAGGTTCCGAAGTGGGCAGGGTTTGAAATCTGCAGAGGGAGGTGGGTCTCGAAGTGAGTGGGGCTTATTCTGGAGGTAGAAGCAGGGTTCTAGGTGGGCGGAACTAGGAGGCGGGAGGTTTTGAAGCCGCTTGAACTTTTTGACCCCGGTAGGTGGGGTGGCGGCCCTCCTTGATTGCACTGCTCCTTTTCCCTACTTTTAGGCTTTCTCTGCTCGGAGGTCCAGGCTGCTCGCCTCCTCCGCCTGCAATGCCGTCTGGATCCCAGCCCTGAGCAGTCCGGTGTGGCGGGAGCAGAGGAGGGATCTGGCCTGGTCCAGGAAATGGTCCTCACTCTCCAAGCCCTGGGGCTGCCTAGACCCCTGCCGGGGACCCCAGCCAGCCAGCTGCTTCGAGACTTGCATGCCAAGGTAGAGGGCTGGAGTCCCCTCCGCACCCGGCTCACCTCACCCTCCTCGTAGCGGGGACAGCCCCCTCTTCAAAAGTGGCTCTGGGAGGAGTGCACAGCCACGGATGTTTCCTAGAACTGTGACTGCCATTCTTGGTTCTATGGCCGGGGTCCTCAGGGTCGTGGGGAACTGGGGTCCACGGAGGAGTCTATCCGATTTCTGCCCAGTCAACCCCAGCCTCCTTCTTCTCTCATCAGATCGCGGAGCTGCTGCCTTCCCTGCCCGCAGAGTTCCTAAAGCCTCTCCTCAGCTACCCGCTGGATGCGCCCAGATGGGTAAGGCTGTGTATGGCTGTATGTATGTGAACAGAGATGGGAGTGAGGGGGGCCCCCTGGCATGACTGAGACCTTTTCCCCAGGAAGCATTGGAGTCTCTGTACCAAAGCCTGCGAGATCAGTACTGCTGCCGCCGCTGCCTCCTCCTCAAGCGCCTGGACCTCACAACATCTGCTTTCCACTGGAGTGATCGGGCAAAGGTGTGGGCAGAAGACCAAGGCAGGAGCAGTTGTGAGGGCTGCAGCTGCGGGGAGGAGAAATGAGGGCCAGGGATATGACCCGCTTGCTGGTTCTGAGGCCCAGGACCTTTTAGAATCTTGTGAGGTTTGGGGGTCTGGAATCTCAGGGCCCCCAGGGCATTCTAGAATTCCCTGGTCTGATCTGGGAGTGTATTTAGAGCAATACTCCTTACTAAAAGATGTGGGAAGTGCATAACATTGTAAATCAACTCTACTTCGATAAAGCAAACAAACAAAAAACATAATGAAATATTAAAAAAGAAAAAGATGTGGGAAGTGCGGCCCTGAGACGGGAAGAGATGCTTTCAAGATTACAGATCCCATGTGGGGAGGTCTCGTGGGCACGTTCTCCATGTCTACCCCTACTCACTAGGCCCAAGGAGAGGCCATGAAGACAGTGCTGATCCCAATTCGAGAGGCTCTGAGCCCAGAATCGGATGTCTCCATTGCACACGTCCTGGCTGCTCGAGCTGACCTGTCACGCCTTGTCCCAGCCACCAGCAAGACTGCCCGCCGAGGGACCTGCTGTGCTATCCACAAGGTGAACACCTGGGGATGGGGAAGGGCCCCAGCATCCTTGGCCTTCAAACTGGCCTTTTAGCCTTTGCTTGTACAAACCTTGTCCTCTTCTGCCTGGGCTCCTGCTCTCGCCTTCTCCTTGGGTTCCTGGCCTCTGGACTCACGACCTCTAATCTGCCCCCTCCACATGGCAGTTAGGAGGATGTTTCTGACTCAAACATCTGACCATGTCCCTCCCTAACTCAAAACCCTTCTATGGCTCCCCAGTGCCTTCAGAACAAAGTCCACCTATTTACTGAGGCCCTGCCCACCTCTCCTGCTTTGGCTTAGAATCCTCTCCCACCACTCACCCTGTCTGTTGTATTGGGTTTTAACCATTTTTAAAGCAAAACTACCCTCTGTTCAAATGATTACGTATTTAGCCTGCATTGGGAGTAAGGAGCGTTAACCACTGGGCCACCAGGGAAGTCCCAGCGTCTGTCCTTCCTTTTTCAACCTCATGCTGTCCTCTTGGCTCTCTAGCCCCCTTGTCCAAGATATTTTTCTTCTCTGCAACTCAAGTCTAATCACCTCTCAGGTGCTTATGGGCAGCGTTCCAGACCGGGGGGGCCGCCCAAATGAGCTGGAGGCTCCCATGCCCAGCTGGCAGAGCAGAAGAGAGGACAGAGGCGGGCAGAAGGCAGGCCGCCAGTGCTGGGGCCGCAAGAAGAAGAAGTAAAGGGGGACTGGTGGTTGGAGGAGGGGTCCTTCGTGAGATGCTGACATTGATAATCTCTGAGGAGTCGCTGTGAGGGTTTCTCTTGGCACCTGGCACCCCAGCCCCATATCCCCTGTTCCTCAGGTCCCAAATGTCCTCCCCCCATCTACCATTCAACACCAAGGACCATGTCCTCTGGAAAATAAATTTAATTAATTAATTTATTTTTTAAAATTTATTTATTTGTTTATTTTTGGCTGTGTTAGGTCTTTGTTGCTGCGCGTGGCCTTCTCGCTGTGGTGGCTTCTCTTATTGCAGAGCATGGGCTCTAGGTCCACGGGCTTCAGTAGTTGTGGCACTCGGGCCCAGTAGTTGTGGCTCGTGGGCTCTAGAGTGCAGGCTCAATAGTTGTGGCGCACAGGCTTAGTTGCTCCCGCGGCATGTGGGATCTTCCCAGACCAGGGATCGAACCCGTGTCCCCTGCATTGGCAGGCGGATTCTTAACCACTGCGCCACCAGGGAAGTCCTAAAATTAATTTATGACAGCCCTAGGACCTACCTCTGTGGGGGCCAGGTCAGGGGTGCTCAGGTTTGAGGAAAGGTAGGGGTTCTCTGTCCCCTGGGTCTGAACAGGCCCCTGCTGCTCCGACCTTTAAAGCCCTTTGCTCTTCAGAAACATCTTTCCCTCCCAGTGGGCATGGGGGAGGAGACATGCAGGCATTGGGCAAACATCTGTCAGGTACCCACCATGTGCCAGCCCTGGGCTAGGAATTGGGGTTACAGATAATAATAACCCCTGGTCTCCCGGAGCTGACCTTTCTGGTGAGGAAGGGCAGACAAGAAAGTTTAGTTTGTCAGATGGGGAAAGGGCTTTGGAGAGAAATAAAGCAGGAAGGCAGGATTGGGACCATGGTGGGATTGCAAAGTCATGCATGATCAGGGGAGGCCTCACTGAGAAGGTGGTACTTGAGCTAAGTCCCAAAGAGGGAGCCATGTGGACCTCTGGGGAAGAGCCTTCCCTTCCTGGCAGAGGGAGTGTCCAGTGCAAAGGCCCTGAGGTAGGAGTATTTTGGGGCATGATCAGCGACCATCGGAGGCCAGTGTAGCTGAAGCAGGATGAGTGAGGGGGTGAGTGGTGGGAGGGGAGTTCAGAGAGGTGATGGGGGCAGACCATGTGGGGTGGGCCACAGTGAGAACTCTGGCTTTTCCCCTGAGTGAGATGAAGCCATGGGAGGGCTCTGAGCAGAGGAGGGTTGTGATTGGACTCAGGTGTTCACAGGCTACCTCCCTGTTCCACCCTTTCTCTGGCCTTCTCTCCCATCTCTGGAACTCCAGAGTTTGGAACTTTACCCACCCTGTACCGTCCCCCTCCTGACCCATGCTGACATCATTGTAGCATATTGGTCAGTAGCTTCCATTTTAGAGGCAGGCAAACCTGGCTGTGAGTCCTGTCTCCAGCACTTAGGAGTTCTGCCACCTTGGGTGAGCAGTTTAACTTCACTGAGCCTGTTTCCTCATCTGTAAAATGGAGATTTAAGGAGGTGGCGAGATGATGCCTAGGTCTAAATGTATCCAACACAGAGCTGCACAGACATTAAATGCAAGAAAAGGGAGTACGATTAATAGCCACTCTGATGCAAAAGAAGAAAGTAACTTTCTTTCGGAGTAAGAGATGACGGATGCTTCAACAAAGGCAGTGTGGATGGGAAGGAGGCGATGCCTTTGCGAGGTTCTGCTGGAGGCCTGGAGGCCGAATAATAGGACTCGAGACTGACTCTGGTGGAGGGAGTGGGGAGAGAGCAGACCAAGGCAACGTCTAGGAACTCAGCTTGGAGGACTGGGTGGGTGATGGGGCCGTCGCTGGCAGAGGGACCTGGAAGGAGGAAGACACTGGGTGATGTGGGGAGTGTACGATGTCCAGGAGACGGTTCACTGCAGGGGGAGAGCCTCACCCAGACTTGTTAAAGTGGATGGATGAATGTCCCCTCTGGATTTTCTTTTAGCTCACTCTGAGAGTCCCCACTTTTGAATCGTGGCATTTATTCCACGGTTAGTGTCTGATATATTTGGCCTTATTCTAGCCATCTTATAGTTGTCTTTCTTTTCTTCCTAAACTCCCTTTTCTTTTCTACTAGTGGCTACCCCTTCCCCTCCCCACAACATACTGTAATTTCTAATTTTCTATCAACATTAAAAATTAACCACTATCTATGCCCTCCTACCCAAGCAATTGAGGACTTTTGCATATTTTAACTTTCCTATGCTTCCCCAAATCTGTCTGGGTTCCCCCAGGCAAATAGGCTGGTCTCCCTGTATCCAGCTGTGGGTAGGGGCAGCTCCTCCTCACCGTCTCTGGTTCCCAGGAGGGATGTGAGGGCTCTGTCTGGGTCCAAGCATGGCAAACGTGCCACCTAGTCTCAGGTTCCAGGGATAGCGTGTAGGAGAGATTGTCCTCGGAGCCTGTTCGTGGGGGCGTGGATGGGAGGGATGTGGGTACGGTAGGAAAGACCTCATGACCTTGGAGTTAATCCCCATCCATCCACCAGGCCCCCTTCCCAGGACTGCTACACCCTGGGTCTTACCACAGCCGGCATGGGGAACGGGTGTGGGTGGGACAGGGGCTTCTGGGGGGCTCACGTCGTCCTTGGCCCCTGGCCTCTTCTTACACTCCCCCTTCACTTGGTCTCTGCAGTGTTTGTGGCAACACAGCCCACAGTCTGGGGGAAATTCAGAGGTTAGTGCCAGAGGCCCAGTCTGTGTCCTCTATTCTTCGAGCCCACGGGTCCTGGATTCCCTCCCCCTACCCATGCCCCACTCACCCCGACAGCGGTAGCCTTGCTTGGTGACACCCCAAAGCTGGGAAGAGAAAGCAGAATAGGTTACCTAGGCTAGGGGAAGGAGGGCTGTGATTGGGGTGGGGCTGGGGTTTGTCTGGAGGAAACAATTCAGGTTTTGGAAGTTTTCAAGGCTAGAGGCTTATGTGAGATCTGGGAGACTAAAGGAATTAGGAGGTTATCTCAGGTTTGGAAAGTCATCTATGGTATGAGAATTGGACAAAATTTGGAATTAATAAAGCATAAATTCTATGGGCAGGGGTTGTGTCTGTTCTGTTTCCTCCTGTGTTCCCACCCACCCAGAGCCTATAACTGTGCCTGGCACACAGCAGGTGCCCAGTATATATTTATGAATGAAAAAATGAATGAAAAAGTAAATTTGGAAAGTAATCCAAGGTTTGTGAATTGGTCTTGGTTTAAGATTGAGAGGTTTGTCCATTATACAGAGTTTGAGGATACCCTGAATTTGGAAATTATCCAGGGTTTGAATGATCTGGGGTCTAGAGACTTGGAGATTGATTCTGCTTGGAGATAATCTACTCATGTTTGTAGATTCTCCAGGGTTTGTCAGTTATCCAGGATGGAGATTGTCTGGGAATCGAGCAGTATCTAGACTTCAGAATTATCCAAGATGTAGGGAATATCCATTGTTCAAGGTTGCTGTGAAATATGGGGCTTATTTGAGGCTAGAGGCTTCTCTGGAATTTGGGGATTATCCGGGGCTTGGGGACCATGAGCGCTCCAGGGCAGGGCTGGCTTTTCCAGCCCAGGCTGTGGGGAGTTAGGGCGCTCCAGGGGTCCCTCAGGGTGACAGTGGGAGGAGTGCTCACGAAGCCGCTGCAGCTGCCACAGAAGGTGGGCTTGCGGAAGGTGACCTCCTGGAAGGTGTGCAGGAAGGCCAGGCCCAGCTTGGAGCAGATGGCGCTGGCCTGGAGCAGGTACCCTGTCAGCTCCTCTCGGCTGAAGGAGCCACTCCTGGGGGAGAGATTGCGCTTCAGCAGGACTGGTCCATTTCTCCCAGACCCAGGAGTCCTGGATACCCCAGGTCCTCGTCTTAAGGGAACCCAGGAGTCGGGAGCACCTACCCCTGGCGGCGGGGTGGGTGAAGCCCGTGGCAGGCGAAGGGGAAGTTGCCTGAGAGTCGCTCAAAGTCCTCCTGAGAGATGGTGCCTCGGCCTTCAGGGTCATAGTTCTTGAACACAGACTTCGGAGGAGCATGGGAAGGGGAGAGTCAGGCCGAGTCAGAGGCCCCGGGGCCTTAGATCCCTCCTCCCGCCCAGGGCTCCTCCTCACCTCCACCAGCTCCTCCACATGCCGACCCAGCGTGACCCTGTCGGGCTTGGGCGTCACGCCAGGGGCCCACTCCACCACCAGGGGCACCTGGAAGGGGGAGGGTGGCTGGGGCAGGGACAGAGGGTCACAGTTAGTCATTGCAGAGGCTTGGGCTGGAGGTCAGAGGTCAGGGCTGGGGTCTCACCAGACTCTTGGGACAGCGGGGCTCCCGGGCGTAAGAAAGCTTATAGATCTCGTCCTCCGTGTAGAAGAGATCCAGGGAAAGCTGGAGGATGGGTAGGGCGTTACGGACCCTCCTTGTCTCTATCCTCCTACCTACAGCCCATGCCTGCCTGGACCCCCAGTCTCCTCCTCTTTCCAAAGCCCCTCTTCCCTGGGACCCTCATGGTCCTCTCTCCCACTGAGCCCCCCTTCGCTCTGCACACCGCTGGTCCCCTAGACCAGAAACACCATCTTGTCACCGAGGCTCTTTTGATCCTATTTAAAATTGCAAACCCCTGTCACTTTCCATGCCTGTTTCTGCTTTAATTTTCTCTATAGCACTTATTACCTAAAAGACCATATGATTTACTTATTTACTTCTTTCACTGGGTATCTCCCCCACTAGGAAGTCAGCCCCACAAGACAGCAATTTTTTTCAGATGTTGCACACTGCTGTGAGCCTAAGCGCCTAAAGTAGTGCCCGGCTCACAGCAGGTGCTCAATAAATATTTGGGCTGATGGCCTCTTAGAGTCAGCATAGCACAGCAGCTTAGGCACCAATTATCCTGGGGCAGGACCAGCTTCACAGGCAGGCCCCACACTTAGAGGGGCCTCCACTTCATTTAATGCCCTGCTATCACCATCTTGAAATTCTTAATAATTTCAAACAAGGAGCCCCACATTTTCAATTTGCAGGTGGTCCTGTCTTAGGATCTGAAAGTCAGCTTTTCAGTCTTAGACTACCTGGTCCTCAGAATCTCAGTCTCTCTCAATTTATAGCTCTTTAGAATGAAATATATATATATCTCTACCTCTCTTTATTATCTATCTATCATCTATCTACCTATCTATCTGTCTATGTAAAATAAAATATAGCCAGGATCTCACACTTGCAGTCTTAGGACCTAGTGTGATAGTTAATACATGTTCTGAAGCTGGCCTGCTGTGGGACAGGGGGCAAGTGGCCTCACCTCTGTGGGTCTCAGTTTCTCAGTCTGTAGAATGGACACAATAAGGGTCCCCTCCTCGTAGGGTTGTGAGGATGGAATGAAGTGCTCTCTGGGGACTGTTAAACATGGTGCCTGGCACATAATAAGTGGTTGATAACTGTTACTAGCTTTTTGCTTAGATTCCTGGATATGTTAAAGCTTGGAATCTTGGACTAGTGGCATGAGAAGCTCAGAACCTTGGAGTACAGGAGTGCAAAAGCCCGAAGCAATTCTGGAGCTCAGATCAATGGATACTTGAGTTGCTGGGGGAACTGGGGGGAAAACGCATTACTTATATAGAGCTCACTGTGTTCCAGATACTATTTTAAGTACTTTATGTGAATTATATGAATGATATTTATATGAATTATATTACTTATTCTTTTCAACCACTCTCTGAAGTAGGTCCTATTTGTATTCCCATTTTGTCGTTAAGGAAACTGAGGCCGAGGGGTTAAGTGACTTGCCCAAGACCACACAGAAAAAAAACAAAAACAAAAACAAAAAAAAACCCTAGGGCCTCCCTGGTGGCGCAGTGGTTGAGAGTCCGCCTGCCGATGCAGGGGATACGGGTTCGTGCCCCGGTCTGGGAGGATCCCATATGCCGCGGAGCGGCTGGGCCCGTGAGCCATGGCCGCTGGGCCTGCGCGTCCGGAGCCTGTGCTCTGCAACGGGAGAGGCCACAACAGTGAGAGGCCCGCATACCGCAAAAAAAAAAAAAAAAAAAAAAAACAAACCCTAGAAGCTCTGGCTTCAAAGCCCATGCATTCAAGTGCTATTCTACTATTCTATCCTGACCCTCACCCACCCAGGACCCTAAATCTCAGTACCCCGCAGATGCAGCCTCTGGGAGCTCAACCTGGGCAGCTCAGGGCAGCTCACCGTGAGCAGATGCAGTAGGTCCTCATTGGCACTGCAGGGGGGGTGTTGCCTCTGGAGGACTGCCAGCTCCTGCAGCCGCAGGTAGAGGCTGTTGAGCTTGGGTAGGTGCAGGCGGCCGTCAGGCAACCTGTCAGGCTGGGCCTCGTGCAGGGACACCAGATCCTTGAGATGCACACCCAGTACAGGCAGCCGGAAGCCGGTGCAGCCAGCCCAGGTGCGGCGGTAACAGGCGTAGTTGTTGTGGGCGGCAAGGAGCTCAGTCAGCTCCAGCAGGGCCTGTGTGGGAGGGGCATGTATTTTTTGGCGGGGGGAGCAGCATGTAATCGGGGAGGCCAGTTCTGTTCCCCTAGCTCCTTGAAGGGGAGTACCTAGCAGCGTCCTGTGTGGCTCTGGACCCCCCAGGGGCCCAATGGCATTTTGGACCTCTCCCCAAGCCCCTCCATGTTCCACATTGGCTTCAGCATCTCCCCAGACTGCTCTTCCACTTGGGCCCCCATCTCAGAAAGGCCCCACTATCTCCCATTCCCCAGGCTAGAGTGATTTTTCAAAAACCCAAATCTGATCATGGGTGCTCTCAGCATTCCCAAACGCTTCCTAGCTCCCCACTGCCCTCTAGATAAAGCCCAGACACCTTAGTTGGGCTTGCAAAAGGCTCAACAGGATCTCCCCCCGCCCCCTGCCCCGGCATCTCCAGCCCAATATCCTGCCACATCCTGACCTCAGGCACACACCAGACTCATGAATGACTCACTCTCCTTAGACACTTTCAGGACACCCCCAACCCATGCTCCTCCCATGGGTGGCCCAAATGTTGGCATCCCTGGGGGCATCATTTCACTCCCCACCTGGACTGCAAGTTCTCTGCTAGCATCTCTTATCTGCCTCCCTCCAGTCCTTCTCAGGACCAGACACACAGTAGAGAGAGGTCAGCACCACGGATGAGGAGGGAGGAAGAATGACAGAGGAGGACAAAGCCTGGGGGTCTGTCGGATTTGGAGGAGCAAAAGGCCTCTGGGTGGCTCCAGGGCCCCTGGGAAGGGACGGAGGGGGCTGGGGAAGAGTGTGTGGGTTCAGGATAATTGACCACTGGAACTTTGGGAAGGGCAGTGGGACTTCACCTTGGTGCTGTCAGGGCTCAGGTGGGTGTGGGAGTCCTTGAGTCTGGAGATGGCGCTATGACACAGGCCCCCAGTGACTGCCATCAGCGTGTTGAAATTCTGCAGCTGGAGGAGCCTCTAGGAAGGGAGGGTGATGCAGAAGTGATGGGCACCACATGGAGGACAGGCAAATTGGGGGTTCAAATGACAGCATCCCCATTGAGTTGGGGTCTCAGGCACGTGTGGGGATGGGCCAGTACGGGCATCAGACAGGTGAGATGTGTCAGGCAGGAGTGGGCCACAAGCAGGTATGTGGGCATTACACGGAGGTCAGGCAGATGATGGACTAATGTGAGGTCAGATAAAAGTGGGAGGAGTCAGGGACTTCCTTGGCGGTCCAGTGGTTAGGACTCAGCGTGTACTTCCACTGCCAGGGCATGAGCTGGAGCTCTGGTGGGAGAACTATTATCCCGCATGCCATGTGGTATGGCCAAAAAAAAAAAAGGGGGGAGTCAGGCAAGTATGGGGTGTTTGATGGGTTTGGGGATTCAACAGGTCTGTGTCAGGCAGGTGTGGAGGATGCAGACAGATGTTAGGGTGTCAGACAACTAGGCGGCCTCTGCACTGGGAGTCAGCCAGGTGAGGGGAGACCAGAAGGCCTGGGTTCTGGGCAGGAGTTGGGAGCTGGGCAGAGGTGAAATCGTCCAGAGTGATACGGAGGGGTCAGGTAGATATAAGAGACAGGTGTGGGGTCAGCCCTCCCCTTTCTCAGGTTTGAAGAGCGGAGGTTGCTGGAGGAGAAGGTTGTTGTGGGCCAGGGAGGAATGGAAGATGCTCAGACAGGGGAGACCCCATGTAGATGCCAGAACACCCTGGTCTGTCGGGCAGGACGGGAAGCAAGGAGATGGAAGACGCCAGAGGCAGGGCGTGGTCTGCGAGGAAGTACGCAAAAGGGCGTGGCCACGCTGGAGGAAGGAGGGCTTCCCTTTTCTCCAGAAGGGAGGGAACATAGCTGGAAAGGAGGGGGAAGGGGGAGGGGGGGGAGGGGGAAGGGGAAGGGGAGGGGGAGGGGGGAAGGGGGAGGCGGGAAGGGGAGGGGGAGGGGGGAGGCGGGAAGGGGGAGGGGGAGGGGGAAGGGAAAGGGGGGAAGGTGAAGAGAAAGGGTGGGCCAAGGGAGACCTGAAGTGATGGTGTCGGATGCTGTCACTGTCCTAAAGGGACAGCTGGGGCCTAGGGACGGGGTAGGGTTTGACGCGAAGGTGCGGGCAAGAAAGAGTCTCCTCTTTCATTGCCCTGCGGATAGAATATTCGGGCATTGGGCTTGTGAGACGGGGTCAGGAGGAACGTCGTCAACTGCCACGTCTGGGACCAAGGAGTGGGGCCAGGGCGGGTTGGACGTGGTGAAATCAAGGCCAGGGAAGGAGTGCCGTCACAGTCCCGGGTTAGAACGACAGGACTGAGGCCGCGGGGAAGCGGCCAGGGTGGGGCGTGATGCGTTCGGGAGGGGCCACGATATGGTGACGTCACCGCCCAGGAGCCCCGCGGAGCAGGTGCTCAGAAAGTGGGCAGAGCGGCGGGGCGGACCTCACCTGTGCCACGTGGATGAACTTGTCCAGCACCTGCCCGCGCTGTGCAGGCCCGGGGCGGCTCAGCACCATGACCTGCACCCAGCGGGACACGCTGTTGCTGAGACCTACGGATCCCTCCAGGGCCGGGCAGCCCCGCACGGAGCCCTGCAAAACGTAGTCCCGCAGGTCCTGGGGCTGGGGGTGAGGTGGGTGTCAGGGTGGGCCCTCGCGCTCAGGCCCTGCCCCTCACACGCCATCCCCCAAGCAGTCACGACCTCTGACCTCCTAGCCCGGCCATCACGTGTCCCTGAGGTCACCATGGCCCTCTCCCATCTGAGGAGAAATGTTTAAAGAAAGTTGGGTACTATTCTGAGCCCTTCCTCATAGCCTCACAAGTCTATGAAGTGAATACTATATTATTCCCATTTTAGAGATGAGGTCATTGAGGCACAGAGAGGCTACGTAGTTTGCCCAGGGTCACACAGGCCCGAGTCAGGGTGGGAACCCAGTCTATTGCTCTTAACTGTATACCTGACTGGTATATAGTCAGCAAAGGGAAGGGTGGTGAAGAGGACACAAAACTAACTTCTATTTGTTCTGCTCAAGGAGCCAACATTACATACCCACATCCACTGCACTGTGTGTGTGTGTGTGTGTGTGTGTGTGTGTGTACAATCAGGAAATTTTCCCATTAAGGAACCAGATCCCCAACTATCCTCAAAACGATGATGGCAAGATGGCAATAGCTAAACACATATATAGGTTGAAGCATTTGAAATTACAATTTGGGTAGGTTAAATATGTCAAAACATGGCAATTTCAAATGGTTCAACTATAGAGCATTTACTCTGGACCAGGCGCTGATCCTATGAGGCAGGAACTAAGTCCCCCTTTTACAGATAACGGGCTGAGGCACAGTGAATTTAAATGCTTCTCAAATGAATGAACAGTTAATAAAAATATTTTGAGCACTTACTATGTGCCAGGCACTGTGACGAGCACTTTTAAATGGACATATTACTTTCCCCAACCAGCCAATGAAATATTATGACCTCCTTTTTACACATGAGAGAACTGAGTCCCAGAGAGGTTGAGAAACTAGTTCAAAGTTACACAGGTAGGAAGGGGCCGATGGGATTTGAACCTGGGGCTCTGTGCTCAGCCAGCTTAACTCATTTTCCTGGACCCTCTAGCACCCAAATTTGACAGTTTGGGTCCTCTCAGTCCTGCCCGGCTCCAGCCAGGCCTCGGCCCACCCCAAGCCCTCCCCCGCTGGGAGGAGGGGCGTCCTTACCGTGATAGCCTGGAAGGACCGGAACTCCAGGTAAGTGAGGTGCTCTGCCAGCTCCTCAGTCTCCAGGTGGTCGAAAAGCAAGGACACTTTGCGCTTTTTGCCCAGGCCTGGGCTGCTTATGGTGGGAGGGGGGCCGGGGCCACCAGGGCTCAGCCTGGGGGCAAAGAGAGGCAGGGGGAGGAGCTGGGGTGGAGGGTGTGGGAGTGTGGAGGCAGAAGGCAGAGTGGGGGTGGGAGGGACGGGGAAGGGACTGACTCACAGGTTGGCGGAGTCTCCCAGGCTCCGCTGGGTTGCGTTACCCTCCTGTTCCACAGTGGCCCAGAAGCGACCTATAACCTCTTCTAACTGGGGCTCCTGATGCACTGTCTCAGGGTGTTGAGTCAGCCAGTACCTGAGGGTGGTTTAGAGATGGTGGAATGAGGCTGGGGGTGAGGCAGGTCTCTGAAAGGGGTCTCTTGGGCTGGGGGATCTCTAGGTGCTGGGCTTGGGGGCATCTCTAAATGTGTGCAGGGGGTCTCTGGAAGGCCAGGGTTCAGAGAGGCACCAGGCTGGGAGGACCTCTGGGAGTAGCACTGGGGGCCTCTTAACACAGGCTGAGGGATCTATGGCAGATAGACTGGGCAATCTCTTGGAAGTGGGATGGCTAGGAAGCAGGGTAGTGGGGATGGGCCTCAGGAACTAGGTTGGGGGCCTCTAGGGGTGAGATTTTGGGGGAACAGGGTGAGGGGGTCTTAGAAACTAGGCTGGGGTATATGGGAGGCTGGGGTTTTAGGAATCTGAGCTGGACGTTTTGGGGCACCAGCTGGGAGAGGGTCCATAGGATCTGGTCAGGGGTCTCTAAGAGGTGAGGGTTCTAAGGAAGAGAACTGGGAGGTTTTAGGGACCAAGCCAGGGGATTCTCAGAGTGGGATTTGCAGGAGCAGGGCTGGGTAGTCTCTGGGAAGTGGTTTTTTTTGGGGGGGGGGCAGTAGGGTGAGGATCTTGGGTCATGGGAGTGTAGGTCTTGGCGCAGGCCTACCTGACCAGGTGACAGATCTGCAGCCTCCTCAGCTCCTGTGTGCTCCCTGTGGCCTCCTGGTACTTGAGTTCCGGTCAAGGCTCTGTTATCCAGCATCGCAGACCTGCCTGCTCACCCCGTCCCCACCAGGCTCTCTCATCTCTGCCCTCCGCCCTCCACCCACTGCTCATGGCCCCGGGAGGATATAAGGTCAGCAGACGGGCAGCAAGGTGGGCAGAAGGCAGCACCCAGTTGTGCATGGCAAGTACCATGTTGAGAATGTGGTCCCCACGGCGCAGGCTGCCAGCCGAGTCTGAAGGCAGGAGAAGGGGACACTGTGTCAGAATGGCCCCTGGGCAATGGACTGCACAGCTTCCAGAGCCGGTTGGACAGCCTGGTTCAAACCCCAGCTCTACCAGTGACTCCGTGTATGAACTTGGGCAAACAACCTGGCCTCCTTGAGCTCCAGTTTCCTTGTCTGTACCATGCATGGACCAGCATCATGCCTGGCAAGTCATACTGAAGATGGAAATAGCATCAGACCTCCTCCCCCCGCAGCTCAGGAAAAAGAAACGCAGGTAGGTGTCTCTCTTATTCCTACTGTACTGATTGAGAGTCATTCCACATACGCCTGCTTCTATTTTATACCCCTCAAGTTGAGCCCAGAGAGAGGTGGGTGCTTGGCCCAACCTCAGGACTGGGGAGGCTGGCCAGGGAGGGGACACTCACCAAAAGACTGAATGCATTTCTCCAGCAGGTCATCTTCGCTGCAGCCGCCCTCATTCAGCATGCCCAGAGCCATGGAAGCCATGACCTTGCTGATTTCCCGGGCGCTGGGGCACGTCTTGTGGCGGCGGGCCTGTCGGGGCCGGCCCCGGCCCCCTGTCTTCCCCAGGCATTCCTGGTGGGACTTCCTGTGGACACATTCCCTGGGGAATCATGGGAGTCCCTTCCTTGAGGCAGACCCCCAGAATTCTTCTTGACCCCAAAGCCCCAAGGCATCCTAAAGGCAAGGTCCTAGCATTAGTCCTGACCTACCGTGGTTCCATAGGAGAAAACCCCAGGAGTAGTCCAGATCATGGGAGCCTTCTCCTGCAGGAAAACTCCAAAGGTCACGCCTGTCCTCTTCAGGGAATCAGGGGGGAAAACCCTAGGATTACCCTGAACCACCGCCCCCAGCGAATCATGGGAGAAGACCCCCAGGACTACTAAAGACCCTCCAGGAATCATAAGAACTCTCTCCTCCAGGAATTGTCCCCCAATTCCCCTTGACTGTATGGTCCCAAGGCATCATGGGAAAGACTTCCTGTTGGCAGACGGGTTACTCCTGACCTCCCAGGGAATCATAGGAGAAGACCCCCAGAATTATTCTTGTCCTCCCCAGGGGGAATGATGGGAGGTTCTGCCTTCAGGGACACTCCTCAGAATTCCTCTTTGCTTTCCAACACCTACCCCTCCTCCCCCCAGCCCTCCCCCAAGCCAGCCTTTTGGTGGGACTGGAGTCTTAGCTGCAAGCCTGGGTCCCTAGATTTGGAGCCTGGAGAGAAGATATAGGTGCAAAGTAGCCTCACCAGAGCCCTTCAGAGCTGGGCACGGTCCCTGGGGCTGAGGCAGCTTCAAGGAAAGTTTAAAAATAACCCTCACTCTGCCCTGTGCCTCCCCAAGGCTCCTGTTCCAGCTGGGGAAAGAGGGTAATGGAGAGACAGGGATGGTGGAGGAAGGAGGGAGCAGAATCCAGACAGAAGGCCTTGGCTTCCACAAGAGTCAGACAGAACTGGGCTGGAAAAATTTATGCTGGCTGTGAGACTTTGTGTTAATCACATAATTTCTTTGGACCTCAGTTTTCTCATGTGAAAAATGAGAGTCGTCTTTGGACCTTCTCCGAGAATTTATTATGAACATTCAGTGCCTTGCTCTTCAAAAGTGCTAAATAAGGGATTTAGTTTGCTTAGGCTCTTAAGTGGCCAGAGGTGAGAAAGTTAAATTTGAGATGCAGAGAGAGAATGTGATGGAGCAAACTAGAAGCAAGGCCTGGGGAATGGGGGTGAAACCAGAAATCGGGAGACCCCCATAAAAAGGGCACTGCCATGTCCCTGGTGCATCCTAAAGGCTCGGTAATCAGTTTGAATGTTGTCGACTAACAGCTGGCATTACTGAGCACTGAATGTGTACCGGGCAGAGGGTTGAGCGTCTGTCTAGCTTAGGGGTTCCCAAAACATGGTCCCCAACCAATCCCAACAGCATTACCTGGGAACTTGAGAGAAATACAAATTCTTAGGCCCCACCCCAGACCTACAGAATCAGACACCTTGGAGGTGGGCCCGCAGCCTGTGTTTTAGAAGCCCTCCAGGTTGTCCTGATGTGTGCCCAAGCTTGAGAACCACAGGTCTAGACTGTACCACCGAGGACTCATGCGTCCCTCTGAGGAGGTACTATGATTATTCTATTGACAGAAGAAGAAACTGAGGCACAGAGCGGGTTAGTGACTTACCTAAGGTCACACAGCCAGAAAATGAGGCAGCCAGGTCTCCACCATTAAACTCCTGGAGATTATAGGGAGGGGACCCTTTGCCTATCAAAGACATGCTGGGGGAGGCAGAAGGAGCTGCCTAGGCTATGGACCCAGCCACCATGGCCCCTGTGAGGACAGGAGGGCAGGTGATAGGAAGCCGATTCCAGAACCTGCTGGCATAGCCAGCTGCTAAGCCCTTACCCTCGGACTCTCTGCCCCCTGCAGCGTCTGGAGCAGCCAGGAGTTGCTTAAGAGGCCGGGGAGCCACCTTGCCCTGCGTCACACTCCCCTCCCCTGGGACAGGGCCCTGCAGGAGTCTGGAGTTTCCAGTTCTGGGGGCAGCCAAGAAGACCCCAGGGAGGACAGAGGCACCCAGCCTGTGGAATTAGGATGGGGGCGTGAAGGGCGCGGGGAGAATGGGATCAGAGCAGCTCAAATTCCAGAAGAGCAAGGATAAGACACAGACGCCTAAGCAAACGGCCCCAGCCGGAGCTGGCTCTGGACTCCCTGAAGCATCTTTCCACCTGGCGCCCCTGCTCCTGCTGCTGCCCCGAGAGTAGCCCGACACCCTATGCCCCTCGTTAGAACCTCCCCAAACTTCCCATGCAGCCCAAGCGAGACCCAGGGGCGTAGGGCGCTCCTGGTCTCTTGGAGAAGGGTCCCCTCACCTCTTGCTGTCTTTCCTGTCCATGCTTCCTTGAGGGCAAGGGGTCTTTTAAGAGTGTAGCTCAGCTCCTCCCCCCCTCACCAATGCTCCAGCTTCTTAGCCCCTTGGGAGCTGGGGCCTCCTCGGTGCTTGGGAAGGAAAGAGGAACTGCCCCTCCCCACCCAGCCCCAGGCCAGGGGGAAGGAAGAGGCTGGGGAGAGACCAAAGATCCCTCCTCCCCCCACATGGGGATCCCTTCAGGCTGAGGTTTCCGGTGCTGCCGGCCCCCACACCCAATCGCCCAGCAGATTCTCTCTCTATCTCCTCCATCTTTCAGTCTCCAGACCCGTGATTCTCTGTTCTGTCACTGTCAAGCTTCAATAAGAGCAGTTTAAAAAAAAAAGTATGCCTAATATGACACATTTATGTAAACACACTCAAAAGAAAAGTCTATATTTCTATGAGGACATATTCATGTATAATAATGCGCAGCAGTTTGATTGGAAAGTCACAAGACATAATATTTTGTATATTTCTTCTTATGTTTCTTTTATTTCTAGCTTAGTTTTAATAATACCATTTATACCCCAGAAAAGATTTTCACTGTATTCCTTTTATTGTAAGAAAACCTTATGTAGCACCTACTGTATACCACACACTGTTCTAAGGGCTCTTACCATATTAACTCATTTAATTCTCACACAAACTTTTTTTTTTTTGGCTGTGTTGGGGTCTTCATTGCTGCACATGGGCTGTCTCTAGTTGCAGTGAGAGGGGGCTACTCTTCGTTGCGGTGTGCGGGCTTCTCATTGTGCTGGCTTCTGTTGTTGCGGAGCACGGGCTCTAGGAGCGTGGGCTTCAGTAGCTGTGGCACGCGGGCTCAGTAGTTGTGGCTTGTGGGCTCTAGAGTGCAGGCTCAGTAGTTGTGGTGCACGGGCTTATTTGCTCCGTGGCATGTGGGATGTTCCCGGACCAGGGCTCGAACCTGTCCCCTGCATTGGCAGGCGGATTCTTAACCACTGTGTCACCAGGGAAGTCCTCACATAATCTTAAAGACTGTTATCTTAGTATAAAAACATTGCAGATGGAAGTTAACCCTTGGGGAGCCCCCTCCCCATCCCACTGTCCCTGTTAGGCAGGGGTGACCAATATCATACATGGTTGGGTTTCATCTGATCTGTTGGCTCTGCTTTTAAGTACATAGACACATGCTCATAGAAACACAGACTTTTCTTTTGAGTATGCATGCTTGTTTTCGCTTACCTAAATGTGTCATGCTTGACATATTTTTTTGACACATTTTTAAATTGAAGTACAAAAAAGAGTCAAATCATAAGTGTTTAGGTTGTTGAATGGTGACAAACCGAATATGCCCCTGTGACATTCACACAAATCAAGAAATAGAACATTTCCATTCCCCATAAGCCCCCTTGTGTTCCTTCCCAGTGCTATCTCCCCAAAGTTACCAGTAACCTGATTTCTAACAGCGTAGTTTTGCCTGGTTTTGAGCTGTATATAAATGGAAACAACTATCTGTCTGGCTTCTTTTTTTTTTTTTTTAATTATTTATTTATTTAGGCTGCTCCAGGTCTTAGTTGCGGTGTGCAGGATCTTTAGCGGTGGCATGCAGGATCGTTTATTGCAGTATGCGAACTCTTAGTTGTGACATACATGTGGGATCTAGTTCCCTGACCAGGGATCGAACCCAGGCCCCCTGCACTGGAAGTGCGGAGTCTTAGCCACTGGACCACCGGGGAAGTCCCTGGCTTCTTTCATTCAACATCGTGTCTTTGTGATTCTTCCATGTTATATTTAGCTGTAGCTCATTCCTTTGGTTTTTGTACAGTCTTCCATCATGTGATTAGTCCATGATTTATTGATTGATTTTCCTGTGATGGACATTTGAGTTGTTTCTAGTTTGGGGCTGCTGTGAATAATGCTGCTGCTGTTATTCTAGCCCATGACCTTCGGTGAACACTGTGGTGTGCAGTTCTGTAGGGTAGATACCCGAGAGTGGATTAATGGTCACAGTATTTAGTATGATTCTGCCAAATCTAGTAAGTGAGTCCATTCAACCAAAGCTCTTTTTGAAGTCTATTTTTGCACGGAAAGAAGTCACCATGGATTTTTTTTTCAGGCCAGAACATTTAGACGAGCACAGAGCCCATTCTCTTTAGCTTTTCCATTCCCTGCCATGCCGTATGGCTGCAGGCCCTCTCCATGTTTTCCTCCACCTGCCTTTTCTCTTCTCTCTCCTTTGATCTCAAGAGTGCTCTCGGGCTTCCCTGGTGGTGCAGTGGTTGAGAGCCCGCCTGCCGATGCAGGGGACACGGGTTCGTGCCCCGGTCCGGGAAGATCCCACATGCTGCGGAGCGGCTGGGCCCGTGAGCCATGGCCGCTGAGCCTGCGCGTCCGGAGCCTGTGCTCCGCAACGGGAGAGGCCACAGCAGTGAGAGGCCCGCGTACCGCAAAAAAAAAAAAAAAAAAAGAGTGCTCTCTGTGATGTGCTGTCTGTCTGACTCTCAGCCTATCTCCTCGGCACCTGCTTTACAAGAGGTGATGTAACAGCCCTGGCTGAGCCCAGCTTATAGTGGGAGAGTGTCTCCAGGCCCCCAGGACTCAGAGAAGCCTCAGAGAGGGAGACGGGCAAAGGTCCCTGGCACTGGTAGAAACGTGTGCCACCCTCCTGGGCCTCGGGGATGGTTAGTACCAACAATCACACCAACAACTGCAAAAGAAAAGACTGCTGAAGCAAACCACAAAACCTCATGAGGCAGAAACAGGATGCATTTGATAACATCCAAATAAAGATTTCTTTCAATGAGGACACCATGGAACAAATGTCAGATGACAGAGAGGAAAAACAGTATTTAAAGTGTGTAAAATCGGGACTTCCCTGGCGGTCCAGTGGTTAAGACTCCGAGCTTCCACTGCAGGGGGCACGGGTTTGAGCCCTGGTCGGGGGAACTAAGATCCTGCATGACTCGTGATGTGGCCAAAAAAAAAAAAAAAAAAAAAAAGAGAAAGTTTAAAATCAAGGAGAGATTAATATCTAGAATGGAAAAGGGACAGCTGCAAGTCAGCAAGAGAAAAAGACAGCCGCTCTGATAGACAAATGGGCAAAGAGGATGAGGGTGAGGAGGAGACCCCAAAACTCTCTTGACAGGCACCTGAGAAGGTGCTAGAAATTATTGGTAGGGGATCAGGGAAGTGTAAATTGAAATGACAGTGAGTCATCCTATTTGTCTGGCAAAAATTAGAAGTTGGAAAAATGCCAAGTGGAGGTTGGGGCCTTGGGGACGGAGGAGCCCTTATGTACTGATAGGGGACAGCCCTTCCTGAGGACCGCTTGGCACTGCAGTCAAATTAAATATGTGCGTGGAGCTGTGACACCACGGTTAGCTCCTGGGTGTGCATACCGAGACCTTCTCCCTCAGTTCCACGTGGGGACATATACAAGGACATTCACTGCAACATTATTTTGGGGGAGGTGGGGGCAGCCTGGGTGTCACCTCTGCAGGCGGGAGGGGGAATAAACAGAAGGGGACAGTCACCAGGGAGGCCTGCAAACCCCCCACGGCCACAGACCAGGTGTCCACAGAGCAACATGGGTAGGTCCTAAAACACATAATGATGACTGACAGAAAAAGGAAACGCTATTAATATCTTATGATGTAATGCACAATGACACAGAATAATTTTCTGTTATATATACAACTCTGAGGGAAAACTTCATATTTAATATACAAGTGTGCATTATATAGCGTATGACAGATAAACATATAGTTGTGTTACATAATTATATTAGCCTAAATATCTAATTATATAATTACACATTATATAATCTAATAATATGGTACAAACATATGTGCCATTACAGTTGTATCAATAAATCAATATTTAACTGCGTAACACATAGCAATCTATTATACCTTAACATTTTATGTATAATTTTACTGAACTGCAAGATATTGTTTTGTTTAACTTATTAGATACCATTACATGTTAATAATTGTTTTTTTGGCCACACCGTGTGGCATGTGGGAATTTAGCTCCCCAACCAGGGATCGAACCCATGCCCCCTGCAGTGGAAGCGTGGAATTCTAACCACTGGAGCACCAGGGAAGTCCCAATAATAATTTTAATAGATCCCTGTATCAATCAGTTACCATGTGGTAGGGGCTAATCGGTTTCCTCATGGAATCTTCTCCACAACCCCAAGAGGTGGGGACTATCCTAAATTAGTCTAGTTGACAGATGAGGAAACTGAGGCCTAGAGGCATGAAGCTACCTGCCTGGCAGGAGGTCCAGGTGTGTGTGGCATCCTGTGTTGGGCTTCTAGTCCCCAGAGCTGCCAGTTTTAGGGAACTGCAGAGGCCCTTTGCCCCAGCTCCCCAGATCCCAAGCCTCTTCCAGCCCCCCCTCCCCCCAGGTGGCCAGGAACAGGAAGGAGCTGGTTGCCCCTCTCAGTGCTCCCTTACTTACAAAGCCCAGGGTGCTCATCTGCATAAGGGTGGCCCAGCTAGTGGCCCTCATTGGCTCAGGCAGCCCCTGGGGACAGAGAGGATTAGAATTCTGGGGGGATGTAGCCTGGCCCTGGTGACGTGGCTTTTTGTTGTAACTGGGAGATTTTATGCAAATATAGAGACAGTATAGTGGAATGGTTAAGAACACTGGCTCTGGGTTCAAATCCCTGGCTCAGCCTCTGTGTGACCTTGGGCGAGTTACTTCACCTCTCTGTGCTCAGCTTTCCTCATCTGGAAAACGGGCACCATACAAGTACTGACTTCACAAGATTACTGTGAGAACTACAGTCATCCCTCAGCATCCATAGGGGTTTGGTTCCAGGACCCCCTTGGATACCAAAATCTGTGGATGCTCAAGTCCCTTATATAAAATGGTGTAGTATTTGCATTAACCTACGCACATCCTCTGGTAAAATTTACATCATCTTTAGATTACTTACAATACCTATTACAATGTAAATGCTATGGAAATAGTTGTACACACAATGTAAATGTTATGGAAATAGTTGTACACACAATGCAAATGCTATGGAAATAGTTGCGGGCCTGTGGCAAATTCAAGTTTTGCTTTTTGGAAATTTCTGGAATTAAAAAAATTTTTGTTTTTGATCTGCAGTTGGTTGAATCTGCAAATGGGAAACCCACAGATATTGGTGGGGGGGCGGCTGTACCTCGTTTATTCAGGTTGTGTCCTTAAAACCATGCGTGGCAAGGACCACACATTTTTATTTCCAACAATGTAAGTAATAGCAGGATTGTTGTGAGAACTAATGAGATACAGTGAAAAGGTCATAGCCCAGAGCCTGAAATGTGACAGGCACACAAAAGACTGTAGATAGTAGATACTATGCCTATTACTCCTGCCTCATAAGTTTTTATAATAATGATGATGATGACGAAGACCATGATGACGCTAGCAACACTTACTTAACATTTTCTATGTATAGGTAGTTTTAAAAATTATTATTAATTTATTTATTTATTTTGGGCTGCGTTGGGCCTTTGTTGCTCCACGCAGGCTTCCTCTAGTTGCGGTGAGCGGGGTCTACTCTTCTTTGCGGTGCACGGGCTTCTCATTGCGGTGGCTTCTCTTGTTGCGGAGCACGGGCTCTAGAGCGCAGGCTCAGTTGTTATGGCTCATGGGCTTAGTTGCCCCGTGGCATGTGGAATCTTCCTGGACCAGGGCTCAAACCCATGTCCCCTGCATTGGCAGGTGGATTCTTAACCACTGCGCCACCAGGGAAGCCCTGTATAGGTAGTTTTTAAATACAATTTTTAAAGGTTACTTTTCATTTACAGCTATTACAAAATATTGGCTATATTCCCCGTGTTGTACAGCATGTCCTTGAGCCTATCTTACTCCCAGTAGTTTGTACCTCCCACTCCCCTTCCCCTTTATGGCTCCTTCCCCGCCCCCACTGGTAACCACTAATTTGTTCTCTATCTCTGTGAATCTGCTTCTTTTCTGTTATATTCACTAGTTTGTTGTATTTTTTAGATTCCACATGTAAGTGATATCATACAGTATTTGTCTTTCTCTGTCTGACTTATTTCACTCAGCATAATGCCCTTCAAGTCCATCCATGTTGCTGCAAAGGGCAAAATTTCGTTCTTTTTTAATGAGTAGTATTCCATTGTATATATATACCACATCTTCTTTAGACATTCATCTGTTGATGGATATTTAGGATGCTTCCACCTCTTGGCAATTGTAAATAACGCTGCTATGAATATTTGGTGCATGTATCTATTTGAATTAGTGTTTTGGTTTTTTTTTTTTTTTTTCGGATACATACCCAGGAGTGGAATTGCTGGGTCGTACGGTAGTTCTATTTTTATTTTTATTTTTTTGAGACACTTCCATACTGTTTTCCATAGTGGCTGCATCTGTATTGGTACAGTTTTCAGTGCTGCAAATAATCTAATTTAATCCTTGCAGCAGCCCTATGAGGTAGGTACTATTAATATCCTCCTTACCAGTTGAGGAAACTGAGGCACAGAGAGGCGAAGTGACTTGTTCAAGGTCACACAAAGGAGTGGCAAGACAGGGATTTGGATCCAGTCTGTCTCAGAGTCCATATTTTTAATCACTGTGAATGGTGCTTTGTAAAGCCAGGAGACCTAGTGCACATCCCCTCTCTGCTGTATGACATCAAGCAGGGGCTTCCCCATTCAGAGCCTCAGTTTGCTCTCTGTGAAATAGGAGAATGATGGCACCTTCCTTATCGCGAAGGGGGAGAGAGGGTAGCTGCCTTAAAGACACTCCCCTAAGCCCCCCACCCCAAGCGCACCTTTGGCCAAGGTTTGGGGTTTGTAGGCGGGGCTCCGTCAAAGGGGCGTGGCCTTGGCCGTCCTGCTCCAATGGGGACCCGGGGGCGGGGACCTCCTCCCAGCTCTGTCCAGCACACGAGTCCTCCACGCAGTTCCATCTACGCCGCGGGTGCCTCTGGCGTCCCCAGAGGTCTCCGACCCCAACTCGCCCCCAGCCCACCCGTCCAGCCTTCGGCCCCCTCCTCTTAGTCACCAACCTCAGCCCCAGCACCTCTGGCCTCGGCATCATGGGTGACGGAGGAGAGGGCGAGGATGAAGTCCAGTTTCTGCGGACGGTGCGTATCTCTGTGTTGGAGCCTCTGGGACTATCTCTCTGGTCTGAGTGTCTCTCCGTCTCCGATGTCTTTGTCCTGATTGCTGGTGGTCTCTGAGACTCTGGGGTCTCTCCTCTGTCCCTTTGGGTGACTGTCACTCCGTCTTTCTCCGTTTCTGTCTCTCTTAGTCTCCCCCATCTTTCTCGTCAGAGAATTAGCAGAATCTGGGACTACAGAATGGGGAGGAGGATCCTCCCTCCTCCACCCTCTCTTCTGACACTAGCGATTTGTCCCAGAGAAGGGGGCCGCTGAGAGAGCACCCCCTCCCACCACTCTGGAAGCAGGCACTTGGGGAAGGTGGTTCTAATTCCTGAGCTTAATTTAGCTGTCCCCCTCCCCCACCCCCCACTTAGCCCTAATTCTCTTTTTGCTCCAGACTCTGACCTATTTAAATTCTTGGGAAGAGGGCTGTGGTGGGCTGAAGGACACAACTCCTTTGAACTCCCAGCCCTTGAGGGTCTCCTGAGGGTCCCCCTGTTTCTGGGTCTTCTTTCTTTCCCCACTTGATTTTGTAGAGGAGGGTCAGATATGGCTGCTAATGGTCTCTGGGTGGTGTCTCTCCCTATCTGTCTCTTTGGGTTGTCTGTGTCTCTGTCTCTTTCCATCTCTGTCTCCCTGTCTCTGTCTCTGGCTTTGTTCTTCGGCTTCAGGCCCTCTGTGTTTCTCACTGTGTCTTCAACTCTGTCTCTCTCTGCATCTCTGACCCTCGGCTGGCGGGGGGCAGGGATGGGAATTGGAACAACAGGTGTCCCTCCCAGAATAGTCTGCTTTTCTGGGGCCTGGGCAGGGGACGGGGAGAGGATGGGGGGGAGGGGCTGCCCATCTTGAAGTCCCTCCCACTTTTCCCTCCCAGTGGTTCTACCGGGTGTGGGGTTGTGAATATGGGAGGGGATATTCTCTCTTCTGGGCCAGGTCCGCTGATCCTGCACTAGCCCCTCCCCACCCCCTCCAGGCCCTGGGAAATGCTGACACAGCATTCCGGCCCCAGAATAGGACCCTGGTGAGCCGGCTCTGGTTTCCTGGGAGGGAGGAACGGGCAGCTGGGGCTGGTAGTGAAGGATAGGGACAGCTGGACATTCAGCCATGGGAGGAGGCCTAGCTTCACCCTAGACTCTTGCACTGGCTCCAGTCCCTTAGCAGACACCATGGGTTGGGCTCTCCCCTCCTCTCCAGCCCTAATAAGACCGTGGCCATGGCCTTGAGCCCCTGAGCAGCCACTCTACGTCAGCCCCATGCCCAGGGCCTCAGCCTCCTGAGGCATCTAATTATATCCTTGCTGCCCTATCTTCTGAGGTAGGGCCCTATCTTTATCTCCCTGGGAGTTTTGAGGGAAACCGAGGCCTGAGTGGGAGTCACTGACCAAGGTTAAGGCCAGGAAGTGTCATCTCTGGATGCCCCTGGGGGCCAGCCCTCCTGCTTTCATAAGAGGAAAACTGGGTTCAGACTTGCCTGGCTAGCCAGTGTTGGATTCTAGAGGCCTGGCCTTGGCATCTCTTGGCCCCAGACTGGGTCCATTTTCCTGAACTTTACTGAGGTTATGTGGTGGTTTTCTCAAACTTTTTGGACCTCATCCCACTGGTAAGAAATATATTTTACATTGCAACCCAGTACATGCATATATTCACATACGTTATAAAAAGTCAACTTTATTGAGCTATAATTGACATGCAATAAATTGTACCCCTTTTAGGTGTTACAGTTGACAAGCTGTACACACCCATGTAACCACTATCGTAATCAATAGAACATTTTCTTTACCCCAGAAAGTTCCCTTTGGCTCTTTGCAGTAATCACCCTGCCCTTCTGCTTTATGTTACCATAGATTCCATAAGTCACTAACTAGTGTTTCATATAAAATATATGCTCATTTGTCCTGCTTCTTTTGTACACTGTAACATTTTTGACATTAATCCATGTAGTGTGTATCAAGAATTAATTTCTTCTTGTTGCTAAGTAGTATTCCATTGTGTGAATACGCTACAATTTGTTTATCAGTTCACCTGCTGATGGACATTTGGGTTGCCTCCAATTCATGCTATTATGCTCAAATTAGGTGCATTCACACACAACTATTTTTAACTGAAACAAGTTTCATGAAATGTAGGTAGCCCTTAGAACACAAGGGGCATGCTGCTATTTTCTGTTCTTGCTCTACTTTTATTTCGCTTTTTAAGCATGATGGGCATGGCCCCCAACTTCATTTCATTTCCTTTTGATGGATGGCGACATCCAGCCCTGCCCAGGCTGGGGTTCCTCAAAGCATGGCCCATGTCAAAACCTCCTGGGGGCTTGTTAATGGTCCAGATTCCCTGCTGACCCCAAATCTACTGAATCAGGCTCTTGGTGTTGAGGGGGAGACTGGGGCAGCAAGGAAGTTGCATTTTTAACCAGGCTACCCCCCTTCATTCTGATGCAGGAGAAAGTAAGAGAACCATTGGTGTAGGGATTAGGCTCCCTGTCCCTAGTTTATATATATCTTGGTTTTGCCATTTGCCTGCTTCCTAACTTTGGGCAAGTGATTTTTACTTTTCTCTCTGAGCCTCAATTTCCCAATCTGGAAAATGGGGACAAAAATATGTACCATAAGGATTCAATGGGCCCATGCAAATATCTCTCTGGGCTTGTCTCCTCCCACTTTCTCCCTTGCTCCTGATGGCAGCCGTGCCAGGCTGTCTCCCTTGCTTTTTCTGAATACCCACGGCCCCAGGCCTTTGCACAGGCAGACTCCTCTTCCGGGAACTTTCTTCCTCCAGAGATGATCGGGCCTGATTCCTTCTTGTTATTCAGACAAGGCTCAGCTCAAATGTCACCTCCTTGGAGAGGCTGTCACTTCACCCCCCTCACTGATGTCATCTCTACCCCAAACTCTTACATCACCCTGGGTTATTTTTTCCATAACACTTATCCCTGAAATTAACATTATAAATTGATTCACCTGTTCATTGCATTTCCCCCCACGAGGATGTCAGCTCCACAAGGACAGGGAATTTGTCTGCTGTATTCGCTGCTCTATATCCAGTGCCTAGATCAGTGCCTGGCACATAGCAGATGCTTAATCAGTGTCTATTAGGTGAATGTAAAGCCCTGAGCATGAGGTCTAGCAGAGAGTATGTGCTTAATAAATGCAAGCTGTATGATCCCTGTGAATACACGGCATATGCCAAGATGTCGGGGTTGGGGGTAATAGGACAGAGCAGTCCTGGGGCCTCCGGCCAACAGGATGAATCTCTCTCCCTCCTCCCAGGCTGACAGAAAGAATGAGGGCTGCCTGTGTGGGGTGAAGCCCAGGATTTGCTGGAAGGGCTGGAGTCTGTGTGACTTCAGGCAGAACGCCTAGCCTCCTTGAACCTGTTTCCTTTGCAGTAAAATGGAATAATCACTGTCTTAACTGTGGTTAAACACTGCGGTCTCCATCTGTTTTTTTTTTTTCCATCAATTTTGATTGAAATCTCTATCAGTAAAAATGTTCAGCAAGCCCCCACATACATTTATATTAGTTATGAATGTAATATGGGCTATTCTACTAACATATCAAGAGGTGGTCTAATGTTCTAAAAGTGGCATATTGGGACTTCCCTGGTGGTCCAGTGTTTAAGACCCCACAGTTCCACTGCAGGGGGTGCGGGTTCGATCCCTGGTCGGGAAACTAAGACCCCACAAGGGAAACTAAGATCCCACAAGCTGCGCCGGCTGTGTGACCTCAGGCAAATCACTTCACCTCTCTAGGCATCTGTTTCCACAGGTTCACATACTAGGACTTACCACAGAAGGTTGTTTATTTTACTTACAATTTTAATTTATACCCTCGAGATTATTTCAAACTTAGAGAAAAGTTGCAAGGTTAGCTCAGAGAACTCCCATGTGGCCTTCAGTCATTTCTCCCAAATGTTAGGATGTAGCATGTCTGCTTTATCATTCCCTCCATCTCTCCCTCCCTCTCTCTCCCTATTTTTTTCCTAAGCTGTTTGAGAGTAAGCTGTGGACATGATACCCTTAACCCCTAAATCCTTCAGTGTCTGTTTCCTAAAAAAGCAAGGGATGTCTCTCACAAAACCACAGCACAGTTATCAAAATCAGGAGATTTCGTATGGCTATGATACCATCATCTAATTCACAGTCTGTTTCACCTTTCACCACTTGTCTCTATACCATCTTTTATGGCATTTCCCCTCCATCCAGGATCCAGTCCAGACTCTGGCAGTGCATTCAGGAGTCATTAGACAGCACTCCTTAAACGATAGCTACTATGAAAATAACACACAAAACAATAATTAGATAAGGCTGAACTTAAAAGCCATTTAACTTGAGGCGCTCATATCTTCCACCCTCCAGTGACTCACCTTGTGGACCCCCACCTGGGAGTCCTCTGCAGTCAGTTGGACTGGGGTTCAGATCCCAGCTGCTTCTCTTATCAGCCATGTGGCCTTGGACAAGCCATGTCCCCTCATTGAGCCTTAGTTTCCCCATTTTAACGTGGGGATGCCACTGGCTTGGATCTCATGGGGATGTTAGAAGCATGTACAGTGCTCAACATGGGCCCCTACTTGATAATTGGCGAGGGTGGCTATTATTAGTCACATCTTTTTCACGAGGAGAAAAGGCCAGGTGGGTGGCCCATGGTACAGTGTCTGTGGGATGCGGGTGGGATGGGGGCGCCCACCCTGACCCTCTGCCTGTCCCCAGGACGACGAGATGGTCCTGCAGTGCAGCGCCATGGTGCTCAAGGAGCAGCTCAAGCTCTGCCTGGCCGCCGAGGGCTTCGGCAACCGCCTCTGCTTCCTGGAGCCCACCAGCAATGCCCAGGTCTGTGCAGGACGGAAGGAAGAGGGGGTCTGAGGGGCAGAGAGCCTGGGGCCCAAAGAAGAGGGGTCTGGGAGTCTGGAGAGGGGATGCTGACGGGAGGGGGAATAGGGAGGGGGGCTAAGAGGGAAAGGGGGCTGGAGGTCTGAGGAGGGGAGCTGGGGTCCTGGGGGTAGAGGGAGGGGGTCTAAGGAGATAGAAAGTCTTGAGTTCAAAGAAGAGGGGATCTGAAGGGGGTGCTGATAGGAGAGAAAATGGGAGGGCGCTTACGGGGGAAAGGGGCAGGGGTCTGAGGTGGGTGGAGGTGGAGGTCTGAGGAGGGAGGGGCAGGGGGTCTTAGGAGGCAGGTGTCTGAGGGGGCAGAGAGTCTTCAATCCAAAGCAGAACAGCCTGGAGGGTCAGGGGGTGCCTGCAGGGGGCTGACTGGGGAGGGGGTTGGAGGCTGAGAGGGGGAGGGAGCCTGGGGTCTGAGGCTGAGGTGAACTCAGGCTCCGAGGGAGGAGGTGACCTGGGGGGATGGGGTGGAGGCTGGGAGAGGGAGGAGACCTGGAGTTTGATGGGGGAGGAGGCCCAGGGCCTGAGGTGGGCAGAGAGTCTTGGGTCCAAGGGGGAGGGTGTCTAAGTGCTTGAGGTGCCTGGGTGGCAGCCTGAGGCAGGAGGTGGGAGGTGGGGCCTTGCCCCTGGGACTTTGAAGCAGTGTTCACAGGTGTCTGAGGGACAGGGCAGGAACTGGGACTGTCTGCTCGTGACAGCGGGAGCTGGGGCTTCCTTTGGGGTTGGAGAGATTTGCGTTTTCTGCCAGGAGGGCAAGGAGGGGGCTCCCGGAGTCGGATGGGTGGAATGCGTCTGACAGGGGCTGAGGCTTCCTGTGGGATTAGGTGTGCTGTGGAAACTTCTGTGAGGTTCGGGTGGGGTACAGGGGTGTGAGGGAGGAGGCAGAGAGAGGTGTCTTCTGGGATGTTGGTGCAAATTCAGGGTGTTTGAAGCGGGAGGCAGAGGGCAGGGCTTCTTGGAGGGTTGGGGTCGGGTCTGGGTCTCTAAGGGGTGTAGGTATTTAGACTAGGGGCAGGGCATGCACCAGCACTCTGGAGCCTTCAGGTCCCCCATTCACATCTCCCCACCCCCCAGAATGTGCCCCCCGATCTGGCCATCTGTTGCTTCGTCCTGGAGCAGTCCCTGTCCGTCCGAGCCCTGCAGGAGATGCTGGCCAACACCTTGGAGGCCGGCGTGGAGGTGAGGCTCCCACCCAGGTGGGATGGGTGGCAGGGACGGGTGGGAGGACCTGGGGGTCATTTACCATCTGTTCTTCTTCCTCTCTCTGCCCCGCCCCCCACAGGCCCTCAATTTGGATAAGTGGGTAGGTCTGGCCTTGGGTGTCATCTGTCCTTGCCACCTCTCCTGACCCCAAGTGGGCCTCTTGGGTCCACACCCTGCACACAGGGGCTGGGGGGTCTTCCCCACCCCGGTTGTCAGGGTCTGTGGAACCCAGAACAGGCCAGGCAGGAAGGAAGGGGGTGGGGGCTTTTGAGCCCCTGTTCTCCCACCTGCTCCTTTCTCCTCTTTTCCATCCTTTCCTCCGACCCTCCTAGCTCTTCTCCGCATGGGACCTCTCCCCTCATCACCTCCCTCCATCCCAAGTGTGAGCCCCCTCTGGTCCAGGAGTGGGTCCACCATGTGATCACGTGGCCCCATCACATGGCCCCCTCAGAGCATGGGCATGTGAGAGCTGGGATGGGGAGCATGACGCCATCGAGTGCTGGGTGTACCCACCCGCTCCCAAGAGGCGCAGAGTCTCCTTGGGCCCGGGGGTGTGTGGCAGCACAGGGCAGGCCCCTGTGGGTGATGCCCCAATGTTTCACAACGGTAGGACAGTACCAGTGCACAGCTGTGTTATGACAGGTGAGAGCAGAGGGGGCTAAAGTCCGTGGAACACAAGACACGGGGGCTTCCCTGAGTGACCCCAGGTATCTGAACCTCTGGAAGAGGGGTTCAGCCCCCTGAGTGACTTTGGGGCCTGGTTAACAGGTTGAAGGGCAGAGTGGGCTCTGGGGAACAGAAAACACCCCATCCACAGGCTTCTCAGAGACACAGACCTTGCTTCCCCTGGAAGCAGGGAAACTGAGGCAGAGACTCTGTTGTGGGTCTGAGCCGAGGCTTCTTCGCATCCAGGCCTGAGCATGGTGTCTTCTGGGAAGTGTATTCCCACCTGAGATAGGCCAGGTGTTTCAGGGGGGTCTATTCTCACTCTGTGTCCTCCCCTGCCCCCTGCAGTCGTCCCAGGGTGGGGGACACAGGACACTCCTGTATGGCCATGCCATCCTGCTCCGGCACTCGCACAGCGGCATGGTAAGTGCATCCGGGAGGGGCCGGGGCGGGGGGCAGGGGCCAGGGAGTGCAACACCCGCCAGGTGGCTGACTCCCCCCTACAACCCTAGTACCTGAGCTGCCTCACCACCTCCCGCTCCATGACTGACAAGCTGGCCTTCGACGTGGGACTGCAGGAGGATGCAATAGGTGCAGGGGCTGGAGGGAGGGGCTATGATGGGGACGCCGCAGGCAGGGAGTTGGGATGCAGAAGGTCTGCAGAACCCCGGGAGCGGGCATGGGGATGTTCCAAGGGCAAAGATGGGGGGCTTTGGGGCTGAGAGTCTGTGGGTGTGGATGAACACATTCTGGACAGAGAGACGCGGGCAAGCAGGCAGAGAGTCTGAGGACAGGAACGGGGGACTGTGAGGCAGAGAGTTGGGGGCAGTTAAGAGGAGAGCTTGGGACGGAGGGCTTGGGAGGCTCCATGGCTGGGAATGCCCTGGGGAAGAGCGTTCTGGGCAGCCCTCACCCCGCCCCCACCCATAGGAGAGGCCTGTTGGTGGACCACACACCCGGCCTCCAAGCAGAGGTCGGAAGGAGAGAAGGTCCGAGTTGGGGATGACCTCATCCTCGTCAGCGTCTCCTCTGAGCGCTACCTGGTGAGTAGCACCTTCCTCACCACAGCTCCTACTGCCCCCGGGGCTGCGGGCACACAGGATCCACCCCATCTCCTCCTCATTGGTTTGCCTGGTCTCTGGCCCCAACGTCCTGACTCCCAATTTCCAGTTTCCATCCAGTTTCTGGTTTCTGGCGCCCCATTTCCTGACTTGATCTCGGTTTCTTTTTTTTGCGGTACGCGGGCCTCTCACTGCTGTGGCCTCTCCCGTTGCGGAGCACAGGCTCTGGACGCGCAGGCTCAGCAGCCATGGCTCACGGGCCCAGCCGCTCCGTGGCATGTGGGATCTTCCCCGACCGGGGCACGAACCCGTCCCCTGCATCGGCAGGCGGACTCTCAACCACTGCGCCACCAGGGAAGCCCGATCTCGGTTTCTTGATCTGTGACCTCTAATTTTTGGTCTCCTGTCTGCCGGTTTCCTGGCTTCCACCCTTGGTTTCTGACTCACTCTGGAACTATTGCTCACCCCCCATTATCTCTGACCACCACATCCTGGTTGCCCACAGCACCTGTCGACGGCCAGTGGGGAGCTCCAGGTTGATGCCTCCTTCATGCAGACACTGTGGAACATGAACCCCATCTGCTCCGGCTGCGAAGAGGGTGAGGACCCCAGACCTCTGACCCCTAACCTAAGATCCCCCAAAACAGACCTTCAGCATTGCCCCTCAGACCCCAAACCAAGATCTCCAAATTATGACCCTCACACTTAGATCTCCAACTGACCACCAGTCTGGAACCCTAGAGCTCAGACCTTGAAACCTAAAACTCAGTATCAGACTCCTAATTCAGACCCCAAGGCTCACATGCCAAACTCAGGTCCTGGAGGTCAGACCCCTAAACTCAGACCCAAAGCTTAGAACATCGAATTTGTAGCTTATCCCTCAGACCCCAAGCCTCAGATGACAAGCACATGCGTCCTCAGCCCCCCAAATTCAAACTCAGATCCCCAAACTAAGAACCCTAATTCAGACCCCAAACCTCAGCCAATCAACTTCACACCTCCAACTTTAACCTCAAATCTCCAAAATCATCTCCCAGTTTGCAGACCCCCATGCTGAGACCCTAAAGCATGAACCCAAAACTTTGAACCCAATTCTCACACCCCAAACCTCAGAGCCCTAAGCCAGACCCAAGCTGAGACGCAAGCCACAGATCTCGAAACTCAGGCCTTAATCTCAGACCCCAAAACTCAGACCCACCAACTTCTAACTGCTACAAAGCTCCCATCTCCCCAGACTCAGACCCCAGAGCTAAGCCTTCCAAACCTCAGACCTCAAACCTCAGATACCAGCCTCAGACCTCCAAAATAACACTCAAAATTCAGACCCTGACCTCAGACCCAACCATCGTACCTCTAAACCCAGACCCCCATATCAAGCGCTGGAACTCAAACCTCAGAATCAGGGCACATTAGACCCAAATCTCTAATGACATTCTCTGAAGCCAACCTCGAAAATCCAAACTGAGGCCTTTAAACCCCAGACCCACAAACCTCCCAACCTCAGCCCTGCACACCCAGACCCTCAACATTAGATCCCCAACCTCAGACCCCATATCTCATGCCCCTACTTCAGGCCTCAATCTGAGCCCAAATCTCAGACTACCACTTTGTACCCTGAAACTCAGATCTCCATCTGCAGACCCCCAAACCCAGCCCCCAGCTTCCCACAGGGCAGAAGCAGGGCCTGCAAACTCCACTATGGCTCCCAGGCCTTTCTGGGGCTCCAGCTTCCCAATGACCACTTTCCTTTGCTCCTGTCCAGGCTATGTGACCGGGGGCCACGTCCTCCGCCTCTTTCATGGACACATGGATGAATGTCTGACCATTTCCCCTGCTGACAGTGACGACCAGCGCAGGTCTGGGCTTGGGGACAAGAGGGTCTGGTGTCTTCGGGCCAGAAGGGGGATGGCAAAGGTTGGCTGGGGGGCCTGGAACCCTAGGATTAGGGATCAGATTCTGGGGGGCTGGAGCCTGACCTCTTGACCTCACTCTCTTCCATGTACCCAGACTTGTCTACTATGAAGGGGGATCTGTGTGCACCCACGCCCGCTCCCTCTGGAGACTGGAGCCCCTGAGAATCAGGTAGGGGTCAGGGGCAGAGGAGGCAGGCTGGGGGAGGAGCTAGGGGTTCCTGGGGGCCCTGGGAGGAGAAGAGTGTCTTGAAGGAAGAACTGAGGAAGAGACTGGAGGGTTTTGAGGGAAAATCTGGGGAGCCTAAGAGAGCAATAAAGGTCCCCAGGGTCCTAGAATCCTGGAGGAAAAAGAGGTCTTGGGGGTAGTGGAGGTTCCTGAGGGAGAGATCAGGGTCTCGAGTGAAATTGTGGGGAAAGGAGGGGAGAAAATGACAGATCTGGGAAAACTGGAGACACCGAAATCATCTGGGCAGCCCTGAGGAAGTGGTGAGGGCCTGAGAGAAGATTGGGGTTCTTAAAGGAAGGCTGGGGGTCCTAAGAAGGATTTGAGGGCTCCAAGGAAGATTTGGGCACCCTGGGACAGGGCTGAGGGCTTGAGGAGGTTTCAACCAAGACTATGGTGTCCGTGGGAGAACTGGGGGGGCCTCTGACCTCTCCCTCGTCCTCACCCTCTGCAGCTGGAGTGGGAGCCACCTACGCTGGGGCCAGCCACTCCGCATCCGGCATGTCACCACCGGGCGGTACTTGGCACTCCTTGAGGACCAGGGCCTAGTGGTGGTTGACGCCAGCAAGGCCCACACCAAGGCCACTTCCTTCTGCTTCCGAGTCTCCAAGGTCGGTGGGGTCAGGATACCCTCCCTCAGCTGGAGCCCCAAATCCCGCCCCAGCCCCCCACCACTCTGCAGTCTCTTGGGGGGCTCCCCCATTAAATGCACAAGCAGAGGAGGCTGACCTCTGTCCCCTGCCCCTGTAGGAGAAGCTGGATACGGCCCCCAAGCGGGATGTGGAGGGCATGGGCCCCCCTGAAATCAAATATGGGGAGTCACTGTGCTTTGTGCAGCACGTGGCCTCAGGTCTGTGGCTCACCTATGCTGCCCCGGACCCCAAGGCCCTGCGGCTCGGCGTGCTCAAGAAGAAGGTGGGCACCTGGCAGAGGGGAGGGGTGGGGTACAGGCTGGGGCAGGAAGGGGACTGGGGGTGACGATGCTTGAGCCTTTAGGAGTCTGAGGTTGGGATTGAGAGAAAGACAAAGACTGAGAGAGACACTGAGATTGAGAGAGACAGGAAAAAAGAAAGAATACATATATGAAGAGAGAGAGAAGTATAGACAGACATGGGGACAGACAAACAGAAAAAGATAGAGACAGAGAGACAGAAATAAGAAAGACAGAGGTGGAGAGAAAAAGATGAATAATAACAGACTGAGAATAACATTCAACCAATTACTGAGTACCCCAGTTGTTGTGGATGTTATGTGTGGACAAATAGCTGAGCTATACAGACCTGTTCCCTGCCTTCCCTGTGCTCAGACACTGTGACTAAACCCTCTCTAATGAAGTTCACAGTTTTACAACCAAACAGTGGGAAAGCTACTTTTGAAAGAGGGAACAGCACGTGCAAAGGCCCTGAAGTTGGGATGAGGTTGGTCTGTTGCAATCACTGAAAGGAGATCTAGTTTGGCTGGAGGAGAGTGAGCGAGGGGTGAGTCGTGGGAGATGAGGACAGAGAGGGGACGGGAAGGGATCAGGTAGAGCCTTGTGGGCCACTGGGGAGGGTCCTGGCTTTTACTCTGGATGAGATGGAGCCACAAGATAGTCTCGAGCAGGCCAGGGCACGGTGGGAGGGGTGACCTGATTCAGGTTCACAGGGCTCCTGAGCTGCTTATGGGAACAGACTACGGGGGTGGGCAGAGCTGGAGAAGGAAGACCAGGGCAGGGCTGCACTGGCACAGGTGGAGGATGACAGTGGACAGCACCAGGGTGGGGACTGTGGAGTGGGGAAAGGGGGCAGAGTCTGGTTGGATTCTGAGGGCAGAGCCAACAGGATTTTCTGACAGATTGGATATCAGGGTGAGGGAGAGGGACTGAGCATGAGACCATGATTTTTGTCCTTTTTTGCCCTGAGCAGCTGGAAGGAGGGAAGTGCCATTAACTGAGTCAGGGACAGCCAAGTATCAGCTCAAGAGGACGGGCCCCAATGCCTAGAACAGAGCTACTCAATAGACTTGCTGAGTGAATCAGTGAGAAGACTAGGGCGGCATCTGTTTGTGAAAGATGAGGCTGAAGTTGGATACAAGAGCAGAGGATGTAGAGACGGGCCTGGGCCAGAGAGGGCAATGTGGGAGTCGTCAGCAGGTGGATGGTATTTACAGCTGCTGGACTGGATGGGGTCCTGGGGAGGTCAGCTCTGGGGAAAGCCGGCAGCCATGATGGTCTCACCTCCCAGAAAGGTGTTCAGGCGTTCTGTCTGGGACATGTTAAGTTTGGGGTGCCATTAGAGCTTTCTGGTGGGGGAATGTTAAGTCAGTAGTAGATACAAATGGACAGGGTCTGGCCTGGAGAAAGACAAGATAGAGAGAGACAGAGAGGGAGAGACAGGGAGAATCAAAGAGGGACAGAGAAAGAGAGAAAGAAAGACAGAGAATAGATAGCTAGTGGGAAGCAGCCGCATAGCACAGGGAGGTCAGCTCAGTGGTTTGTGACCACCTAGAGGGGTGAGATAGGGAGGGTGGGAGGGAGGGAGACGCAAGAGGGAAGAGATATGGGAGCATATGTATATGTATAACTGATTCACTTTGTTATAAAGCAGAAACTAACACACCATTGTAAAGCAATTATACTCCAATAAAGATGTTAAAAAAAAAAAAAAGGAAAGACAGAGGTAGAGAGAGAGATGGACATAGAGACAGAGAAGGAGAGAAAGAGCATGGGATAGGCATGAGAGAGACAGAGAGAGAGAGACAAAGACAGACAGACAGAAACACAGAGGATAGAGACAGAGAGTGAGAGGAGAGACCTAGAGGGGGGAAAAAGAGGGGTTGAGAATGAAAGACACAGGGACAGATGAAGAGGAACTGGGGGCGGAGCTGGCAGAGAGATTCCGTAGAGGATGGGGGCAATTTGGGGGCTAGAGTCTGGGTGGAGGTCTGGGGAGTATGGCCCTGGCTGGCTGAGCCCCCTCCTGACGTCTCTCTCCCACCACTGTCAGGCCATTCTGCACCAGGAAGGCCACATGGACGACGCGCTGTCACTGACCCGCTGTCAGCAGGAGGAGTCCCAGGCCGCCCGCATGATCTATAGCACTGGCGGCCTCTACAACCACTTCATCAAGTGAGCCACCCGGCCCGCTCTGCCCCGGGGGCCAGGCCACACCTTGACCCCACGCTCCTGGTGTTCATGCGCCTGACCATTTAATCTCTACCTCTGACATTCACACCTCTTACATACACAAACTCCTGACCTCTACATACTTGACCCCTAATCTGACCTCGACAGCTATGACTTTGACTTCACACCCCTGACACTCTCGACCCTGGATCTCCCTAGCCCTGACCTCTGCTTTCATGACCTGTCCCTACACAGGCGTGGGTCCCAGGCCCAGCTCTGCCCTTGGCCACTGGGTCACCTCGGGCCAATCAATGCCCTTCTCTCTCTGCGTCTCACTCTCTCTCTCTGTTAAATAGGTGTGTCTGTGGGAGTCTGGCAGGGACCGGGGGTGGGTGGGGGCGGGACCCTCACAGTGTTCCCGGACCCTCACTGATAAGTGCACGGTCTCCGCAGGGGCCTGGACAGCTTCAGCGGAAAGCCGAGGGGCTCGGGGTCTCCGGCTGGCACAGCACTGCCTCTCGAGGGCATCATCCTGAGCCTGCAGGACCTCATCGGCTACTTCGAGCCACCCTCCGAGGAGCTGCAGCATGAGGAGAAGCAGGGCAAGCTGCGCAGCCTGCGCAACCGCCAGAGCCTCTTCCAGGAGGAGGTGAGGCCGCGGCCCGGGAGGGCGGGGTCTGTGGGCGCGGGGGCGGGGCCTTCAGAGGGGCGGAGCCTGCCGGACCCGGGGAAGCAGTGGTCTGAGAGGGGGCGGGGCAGGTGGAGAGGCAGGAAGAAGTTCTTGGCCTGGGTGAGCAGGGCGGGGAGGCGGGTCGTAGGGGGCACGCGAGGGGGCGGAGCCGTGAAGCGGGTCCGGAGTGGGTTGGTGGGCGAGGCTTTGGTGAGGGGCGGGGCCTGTGAGAGCAAGGTGGAACCGGAGCCTGAAGGCGGGAGCAGGACTTGTTCCCTCTCCTGGGAGGACGGGGCGGGGTGAGGGTAAGCTCTGGGCCAAGGCAAGCCCGTGGAGGCAAGGCCTGGGAAGAAGTCCGAGGCTGAGCTACTAGACTGAGGGGGCGGTGTCTGTAGCGGTAGGGCCTAAGGCGTGGGAGGATAGAACCAGAGTGGGGCATGGTGGGGGGCAGGGCCAGAGAGGTGGGCTTTTGGGTGGGAGGATAGTGTAGGGCGCGGCCTCAGCTTGGGTCAGAGGCTGGGGGTCTGTGTGTTATGAGAGGAGACGTGGTGGGCTCCGCTCAGCACGGAGTCTGAGTGTGAGGGGCCGAGAGGGGTGGAAAACTGGGGCTGCACAAAGGTCCCGGGTCTGATGTCTCCTCAGGGTGATTGGAGAGCATGTTCACTTAAAGCCTTCCAAGTTGGCCCCGCTCCTCTCCAGGGGCTCCCATCGTGATGGGGGTGGCAGACCTAGAAATGATGATAGTAACAGCAACAAAACTTACTAATGGAGTGGGATTAGTATATGCAAAGTGTTTAGAACAGTAACGGCACATAGTAGATGCTATATAAGTGTCAGTGGTTATTGTTACTTTGAATTTAGCCCTTACTGTGTGTTATATACCTGACATCCTCCCCATAACCCCATGGGGGATTGTAATTCCCATATTACAGATGGGTCACTGAAGCGCAGAGAGATTAAATAACAGCCATTGCTGAACAAATATACCAGGGGGGATATAGCTGTCAAGAAAACAGACAAAAATCCCTGTCCTTATGGAATTGACGTGGGGTGGGAGGATAAATGAGCAATAAAATAGGAGGATTATGTGGTATATTAGATGATGATAAGGAGAAAAACAAACGAGGGCAGGGACTTCTCTGGTAGTCCAGTGGTTAAGAATCCGCCTTCCAAAGCAGGGGACGCGGGTTCGATCCCTGGTGGGGGAACTGAGATCCCACATGCCGCGGGGCAACTGAGCCTGTGCGCTCTAGAGCCCACGTGGCGTAACTACTGAGCCTGTGCGCTCTGGAGCCCACGCGCCACAACTAAAGAGAAGCCCACATGCCACAACGAAAGATCCTGCGTGCTACAACAAAGATCCTGCAACTAGGTCCCGCAACTAAGACCCTATGCAGCCAAATAAATAAATAAATATTAAAAAAAAAAAAAGCAGGGGCTTCCCTGGTGGCGCAGTGGTTGAGAATCTGCCTGCCAATGCAGGGGACACAGGTTCGAGCCCTGGTGTGGGAAGATCCCACATGCCGCGGAGCAACTGGGCCCGTGAGCCACAACTACTGAGCCTGCGTGTCTGGAGCCTGTGCTCCGCAAGGGGAGAGGCCGCGACAGTGAGAGGCCCGCGCACCGCGATGAAGAGTGGCCCCCGCTTGCCACAACTAGAGAAAGCCCTCGCACAGAAACGAAGACCCAACACAGCCAAAAATAAATAAATTTATAAAAAAAAAAAAAAAAAAAAAAAAAAAAGCAGGGCAGCGGTAGGGAGTGCTGGGGTTGTCGCAGTTTAAAATACAGTAGTCAGGGAGGGTCACCTGAATGAAGAGAGGCAGCCATATGTACACCTGAGGGAGGGACAGAGGGGAGATAGAGCAAGTACACGGACCATGAAGTGGGAGTGTGCCTGGCAGCTTCCAGAATAGCAAGGAGGCCGGGATGACTGGAACTGGGTGAGCTAGGGGAAGAGTGGGAGGCGATGAGCACAGAGAGGTGACAAAGGCCAGGCCAGGGTGAGGACTTGCCGTTTGGGAGCCACAGAAGGGTTAGGTCTTTGAAAGTCACAACGAGTTAGGGGCAGAGCCACTGTGTGTGACTCCAACTGGTTCTTTACCACGATGCACTGCATCTCTTACTACGGGCCCGGGATATAGATACAACAATTACCATAGCAGCCCAGTTGTCCACCACCACTGGAATAAATCCACAAATGTGGCATGTCTGTGTGATGGCTATGGATACTACTCAACAATGAAAATCAACAAATGACAACCCCATGAAACAATGCTCTTAATCTTAAAGCGTAATATTGAGAGAATTCCCTGGTGGTCAAGTGGTTGGGACTCGGCACTTTCACTGCCAAGGTCTTGGTTCGATCCCTAGTCGGGGAACTGAGATCCTGCAAGCCGCTCAGTTCGGCCAAATAAATAAATAGAAAAGAAAAATTTTTTTAAAGTAATGTTGAACAAAAGAATCCATGTGCAAAAGAATACTTACTGTACATCTCAAGTTCAAAAACAGGCAAAATTTTACTAGACTGTTTACGAATGCATGCATAGGTAGTAAAAATAGAAAAACAAAGAAAGAATTTCCATAAAAGTCAGGCTAATGGTTATCCCTAGCAGAGAGGGTTGTGTAACAGGAGGGGCATCGAGGTGACTTCTGGGAGGCTAGCAATGCTCTCTTTCTTGACCTGGGTCATGGTTACACAAGTGTTTCTTTCATATTTATTTGTTAAACCATATACATTTGATCTTTATTATTTTCAGATTCTGTATTTGCAAATATGCCTACTTGCTAAAATTTATTTGTAACCTCCAAATCGATGCTTGCAGAATATTTGTAGTCATTTGTGGACATGTGCAGAGAGGGAAAAAATTTAAGTCATTTGATGCTGTGTTTCCAGTTGAGGTTGAACAAGGAGACGATCTGCCTTGTTATTTCAACTCTCACCTGTAAGCAAGTGTCCTTTTCGTGGTGTATTTAGTACCACGCTTTTCACATTTTTGTGCTTTTTGTTAATTTCACTGATTAAAATGGCCCCTAAGCACAGTGGCAAAGTGCTGTCTAGTGTTCCTAAGTGAAAGAAGGCTGTGAAGTGCCTTACTGAGAAAATATGTGCTAAAGAAAAGCTTCACTGAAGCATGAGTTACAGTGCTGTTGGTTGTGAGTTTAATGTTAATGAATCAACAACATCTATTAAATTAGTGTCTTTAAACAGAAACGCACATAAAAGGAGAGTGTGTATTGATTGATTGATGAAAATGTTGTGCTCAGAGACTCAGAGAAACCCCCTGTGTTTCCCCTGGGAGCCTTGGTTCTCAGGATTCACTCAGTGCTCACGGTGACTTTACAGAACCTAACTACTATGAAAAACAAGAATATACTATATATATATATATTATTTTTTTTTGCGGTACGCGGGCCTCTCACTGCTGTGGCCTCTCCTCTTGCGGAGCACGGACTCCGGACGCGCAGGCTCAGTAGCCATGGCTCACGGGCCCAGCTGCTCTGCAGCATGTGGGATCCTCCCGGACAGGGGCACAAACCCGTGTCCCCTGCATCGGCAGGTGGACTCCCAACCACTGCGCCACCAGGGAAGCCCTAGACTGTATATGTTTTATGTGCTTTTCTGTATGTCTGTTATACTTCAAAATAAGAGAAGACAAAAGGTTAAAATGTTTTTTAAAAAAAAAGAGACAGAAGGCAAAAATCTCTCTGATGGTTGGTGTGGAGAGTGACCTGGGCCAATGGGACCAGGCGTAGGGTCCTTGGAGGTGGAAAAGAAGGAAAGAAAATACTGGAAGGAGAAACACAGATTCAGTCCTGATGTTAATAGGGGTGTATTATGTTGGGGACAGAGGCAGAGTGGGACAAGGCCAGGTCTGGAGAGCCGAGGAGGAGAGGAGGGAGTTGGGAGTGAAGGTGCACACAGATGGCTCTGGTTTCGATCTGGGGACACCCCGTCACTAGTTGTTGAAGGAATATGAATTAACAAGTCCAAGAAAGGCAAGGAAGGGAGGGCCTGGGATTCCTGTGATGAAACCCCCTGTTTTCTCTACCCCAGGGGATGCTCTCCCTGGTCCTGAACTGCATCGACCGCCTAAATGTTTACACCACCGCTGCCCACTTTGCCGAATTTGCCGGGGAGGAGGCAGCCGAGTCCTGGAAAGAGATTGTGAACCTGCTCTATGAAATCCTGGGTGAGGAGCCCCAGACTTGACTCCCCCTAGAGCACCCGGGGTTCCCAGTCCTACTGGGTCTGACCCCTCTCTCCACCCTCAGCCTCTCTGATCCGTGGCAATCGTGCCAACTGTGCCCTCTTCTCCAACAACCTGGATTGGCTGGTCAGCAAGCTGGATCGGCTGGAGGCCTCCTCAGGTAGGAGAACCCAGGCGAAGGGGATGGGGACTTGCGGGGACGGGAGGGCTGCAGCCCACTTCACCTCTCACTCTGATCCCTGTGCAGGGATCCTGGAGGTGCTGTACTGTGTCCTGATTGAGAGTCCCGAGGTCCTGAACATCATCCAGGAGAACCACATCAAGTCCATCATCTCCCTCCTGGACAAGCATGGGAGGAACCACAAGGTTGGCCTCTCATCCCTGACCTCTTATCCCCTGAATTCTGAACCCTGACCTTTCCCCATGGCCCTCAAATTGCCCCCATTTCCCCATCTTATCTCTTACCTGGACTCCTCTACCACAAGCTTCCATCTCAACACAAAGGTCTCAAACTCATGGTTCTTCAATGGGTTCTGGGCCACGAATGGGCTTCCTTAGCTCTGTGAAGTATTTTTTCCATTTCTAATTTTGTGGCCTTTAGGGGGGCTGCATAGACACTCTCCAGTTTGCCCCAAGTGCTACTGGTTCCCACTGAATTATTTCTAACCCCTTCACGGATTTACATTATCTTCCTGCCCCTGAAGACGCAAGTTGGCAACCTCCACTGATCTAAACCTCATCTTTATCCCTGTGCTCTCTCCCTGACCGACCCTTTCACTCTTCCCACTGACTTCTGACCTCTTACCCCGGTCTTTTTTTTGGCCAAGCCATGTGGCTTGCGGGATCTTAGTTCCCCAACCAACAATCGAACCCAGGGAAGCTCAGAGTCCTAACCACTGGACCGCCAGGGAATTCCTCAGTCTCTCTTTTCTTGCATTGCTGATGTCTTATCCCAACTCATACGGCCCCCACCTCTTGCCTGATGTTTCTCTTTGACTCCGATCTCTCTCTGTGACCCCTGACCTCCCACTTTCACCACCTCTTCTCAGTCAAAAGCTCTATCTCCCATCCTGGCATATCATCCTTCTGGTTTCCCACTCTGGGTCTTCCATGGACAACACCCGCCCCCACCCCGCCCAGGTGCCCTCACACCCTGACCTCTGACCTTGACCTCCAGGTGCTGGATGTGCTGTGTTCCCTGTGTGTGTGCAACGGCGTGGCTGTGCGCTCCAACCAAGATCTCATTACTGAGAACTTGCTCCCTGGCCGCGAGCTTCTGCTGCAGACAAACCTCATCAACTTTGTCACCAGGTCTGGCCCCTAACCCCTGACCCCAGAACTCAGAACCTCTCAATCCCCTCCCTGACTCAGACTCCACACCCAGGTGGGTGGGCCTTCCTCCATCTCCCACCCCGGTCCCCACAGCTGTCCCCAGCTCATCCCTGGCTTCTCATTCCTCTTGTCCTCTCTCCCTGCTCCATTTCTGCCTCCGTGTCTTCCTCCCTCTTTCTTTCTTTCTGTGTTTGCTCTTTTTGTCTTCATCTGTCTGTCTCTATCTCTCCTCCATCTCTTTTTCCCGGTCTCTCTCCCATCTCTCTCTTCTCTGTCCTTTGATGCCTCTCTGTCCATCTCTGTCTCTGCTTTCTCTCTCTGTTTCTGTGTCTCTGCTTTTCTGTTTTTCTTGTGTATGTATATCTTTGTCTTTCTCCCTTCCTCTCCCACCCCCCACTAGCCTGGGTCTCCTCTCCATCTCTCCTTCATCTTCCTCTCCTGTCCTGTCTCTCCTACAGCATCCGCCCCAACATTTTTGTGGGCCGAGCAGAGGGCTCCACGCAGTACCTCAAATGGTACTTTGAGGTGATGGTGGACGAGGTGGCTCCATTCCTGACAGCTCAGGCCACCCACCTGCGGGTGGGCTGGGCCCTCACTGAAGGCTACAGCCCGTATCCTGGGGGCGGCGAGGGCTGGGGCGGCAACGGGGTCGGCGATGACCTCTATTCCTACGGCTTTGATGGGCTACATCTCTGGACAGGTACCTGGACCCTTCTAGGGGACCCTCAACCCTGACCACTGACCCAGGGTTTCTAGGCTCTCACCACATGCCTTGGGGTTCTTGGGATCCTGACTCCCAAACAGGCTAACTTTGACCCCTTACTCCTCATTTCCCAAGACCCTAACCCTAGAGCTTTCAGAACCTGTTTCTTCATAGCCTCCAGAACTCTGACCCCAGAGGATGTCAGATCTCTGACCCTAGAGATCCCAGAAAACTGCCCCGATTATTATGATCTCTGATCTTTGACTCATGCCCCCAAAGGTTACAGAATCCTAACTCCAAGACGACTTTAATCTTTGACCCCCACACCTCTCAGGAACCTCTCAGGGGAAACTTGACTTCTGCCTCTAATCTCTAAGGAACACTTGACCTTAGAGTTGCTAGGGTCCAGACCCTATAGGATCCTCTAATACCTGCCCCTTGTCTCTTGAGACCATTGGTTCCACTGGACCTCTGACTTCTGACTTCTCCCTGGTGTTCCTGGTGCAGGACACGTGCCACGCCTGGTGACTTCCCCAGGGCAGCACCTCCTGGGCCCCGAGGACGTGGTCAGCTGCTGCCTGGACCTCAGCGTGCCGTCCATCTCCTTCCGCATCAATGGCTGTCCTGTGCAGGGTGTCTTCGAGGCCTTCAACCTTGATGGGCTCTTCTTCCCCGTTGTCAGCTTCTCAGCTGGTGTCAAGTAAGGACTTGCCCCAGCCCCCTGGCCAGTCCCCAGACCTGGGACTGTCCTGAGACAGCTTCTGCAAGCACGCCATGGCCTTCTATGGGGCCAGGACCCAGCAACCTTCTCTCAGGACTGATGGGCCAGACCCCTACATGAAGGTCCCAGTGACCTCTACATGATCCCAGACACTCTCAGTGTCCTCCCAATGACCCAGCCCCTCCCAATGACCTCAGCTTCACCCCAATCTCCAAGTGTCCCCCAAATTTCACAATGACCTTCTAATGATTAATAAGTGTCTTCCAGTGACCTCCCAGATGACCTCTGACTCTCCCAATGATTCTATGCCATTCCAGTGACCTCCAGATGATTCCAGAATCTGACAGTGATCTTCCAATGACCACAAAGCCTCCCAGTGATCTGGGACTCTCCCAATGACTCCATGCTCTTAACAGCTTCCCAATGACCCCAGCATCTCCCAATGATATTCTAATAGTTCCATCATTTCCCAGTGACCTCTCAACGACCACAGTTATTTCAAAGGCCTCTCAGTAGCCCAGTCTTTTCCCAGTGACCCCAATCTCTGTGAATGACTTACTCACCATTTCAGTGGCAATTATGATTTTCTCAAGGTTACACCAGACTCTCAGTGACTTCCAAATGACCTTCTTCTTGGTATCCCCCAAACCTTCTGGTATCTCTAGATGCTCTGTTGATCCAGGACCTCCTCCAAGGACCTTCCCATGACCTTGGATTAACTCCCCAGTGACCTGACCCCCACTTTCCTTTCTTGGTTTTCCAAAGATTCCTGTTGGCCTCCAACATTTTCTTTGCCCTTAGACTTTCCTGACTCCTAAATGACCTCCATGACGCTATGACTGTCCAGTGACCTCAGCTCTCCCCAGAACCTTCCACTGATCCCAAGATGGCTCCCTTCCCCCCACTGAGTACAGATTCTCCTCTGTACACTGCCCTCACTCATGACCCCCACTCTCCCACCTAGGGTGCGATTCCTCCTTGGTGGCCGCCATGGCGAATTCAAGTTCCTCCCTCCGCCTGGCTACGCCCCTTGTCATGAGGCTGTGCTCCCGCGAGAGCGACTTCATCTGGAGCCCATCAAGGAGTATCGGCGGGAAGGGCCCCGGGGGCCCCACCTGGTGGGCCCCAGCCGCTGCCTCTCACACACCGACTTTGTGCCCTGCCCTGTGGACACCGTCCAGGTACTGCCTGCTCTGCAAGGGTTTCGTGGAGAGGCAGACTCCCTTAGGAGCCAGGGAGATGGGGACCTGAGCTGGAAGCTGGGGACCCTGTTGTTTAACAGGTGGGGAAGCTGAGGTAGAGAGGAGGCAAAGGAATCTCTCAAGGCAGAATCTCGGTTTCAGGGAGTCCTCAGTATAGTCCCCTAAAAAAAAGGACTATTATTTATTTATTTAATTTTTAAAAAGTATTTATTTATTTATTTGCTGCTCCGAGTGGCTTGTGGGATCTTAGCTCCCTGACCAGGGATTGAACCTGGGCCCTCAGCAGTGAAAGCACAGAGTCCCAGTCACTGGACCCCCCAGGGAATTCCCTAAAAAGGACTATTATTGCCCCCAATATACGGCTGAGGAAAGTGAGGCCCAGAGAGGTTAAGCAGCCTGTTCAAGTCACACAGCATTTGAGCCCAGGCAGTCTGATCCCAAATCCTGCGATCTTATCCACCACAGTTTGTTGGGCGTCTTTTCTATTCCATGCCTCTCTCACTCCTCCTATCCCAATCTGAGCTCCCCACCTTCCCTCCAGACATGTCCCTATAGGAGGGAATATAAGTCCTGTTTAAGAGCCTGATCACAAGGGTTTGACTTTCAGCATGTCGCCGTGGGCAGGCGGCTTCACTTTTCTGTGTCTCAGTTCCCTCACCTGTGAGGAAAAGGGGGGAACGAGAGAACCTCCCTCTAGCATTGTTGTGAAGGTTAGATGAATTAACATATGTGAAGTGCTTAGCATGGTCCTGAGGAAATAGTAAGTACTCAACAGAGTTACTGTCATTATTGGTAGTAGTAATGTTATTGCAGGGGTGAACTTGTCATCCCCCTGTAGCCAGCCAGAGCCCCGGGCCTCCTCCTGGATGTCTCCGTTCCCCTCCCCCACCCACCTGGCAGCCTCAGGGGTTGTCCACTCCGCCTCTCCCAATCCCTTCTCCTCCCACATCCCACCCTGGTCCAACCATCATTATCTCTGCCTGCAGAACAACAATATAAATATGACTAGGCACCTACCATGTGCCACGCATTTATAGAAACTATGCGGGAGGGTTAGGAGCACCGACCCCGGCACAGTCGCAAGTCCCAGCACTGCTCTCCCTGTCTTAAAAACAAAGGAGTTGGTAAATGACACACCCTAGGTCAGGAAGCTAAAATAGTTTGGATAGAATCAGGACTCAAGCCCTAGTTCTTTTGATTCCACATCTTGTGATCTCTAATCAAACACAAGCTTTCCACCACATTTAGTTAATTTAAAGATCTGTAAAATGAAAATACAGTTACTATTTATGTTTATTGAAAAAAAATCCACGCAGTTCAAGCTCACATTGTTTGAGGGTCCACTGTATATAACATTTAGTAGTTTATGTAAATGATTTCACTGAACCCTTATAAAGTAAGTATCATGAGTTAATATTGTTCTGATTCTCATTGTACAGAGAAGGAAAGAGACTCATCCATTCATTCAGCAAACATTTCACAAGCATCCCCTTCTGGGCTGGACAGGGCTGGGAAAATGCTGGAGACAGAGACAGCCCCAGCCCTGCCTTCACGCAACCCCCATTCCACAGGGGGAGACAGACCCATTCCCAGACAGTTCCTTAATTCTGAGGATGCTAAGTCCTTACTCAGCTGGACATCAACCCTGGAGGCAGGGTGAGGTGATGGGGAGCAAGGCTCGGCAGTAGGAAAGGTCAAAAGAGCTCTCTGGGGAGCTGTTCAGGGCTCGCACGTGTTCTCGGGAAGAGGGGTCACGACGCAGACTGGAGGGGATGCAGGGACCTCACAAATGTCACCTGCCCGCAGATTGTCCTGCCTCCCCATCTGGAGGGTATTCGGGAGAAGCTGGCGGAGAACATCCATGAACTCTGGGCGCTGACTCGCATTGAGCAGGGCTGGACCTACGGCCCGGTGAGGGGGCTGCCTGCAGCGTGGTGGGGAGAGAGGCTAGGCTGGCTGGGGTGGAGTGAACACTGCTCACTAACTGGGAGGGGCTGGTGGCTGGGGGAAGCGACTTTGGGACACCAGGGGCTCCTTGGGTGGCAGAACGGGTCGGGGAGGCCAGGGGTCACAGTCTGGGAGTGCTGGGGAGGGAAGGGGAACCGAGGAGTTGACTCTGGAGTTTCTCCAGGTTCGGGATGATAATAAGAGGCTGCACCCATGTCTCGTGGACTTCCACAGCCTACCGGAGCCCGAGAGGAATTACAACCTGCAGATGTCGGGGGAGACGCTCAAGTGAGGGGCTGACCAGGGAGCAGGGGCCCGGGCCTGCCTGCTGGGCGGGGGCAAGGAGAGACAGGGGGAGCGAGACCGAGACTGAGAGAGACAGAGAGACAAAAGGGAGGCAGAGGGAGAGAGGGAGACTGGGATTGTGAGGCTGAAACTGACAGGGGGCAAGTAAGAGACAGAGGCATAAAGAGATGCTCAGCAAGTGAAAGAGAGAGAAAGAGACAAGGAAAGAAGCAGACAGGAAAAGACAAGCACAGCCAAAGAGATACAGCGACAGAGAAACAGGGAGAGTCAGGAGCCAGAGAGACACAGACACCAAGACCGAGAGAGACGGGACAGATGCCCAGAAAACCAGAACCAGAGAGGTGGAGAGAGCTAGTGACCCAGAGACAGAGCTGACAGGGGCTGGGGGATGAGGGGAGCTGGGCTGTGGAGAGAGGACGCCAGCGGCAGGGAGGCCACGTGGGGTGACCCTGTCCCCCTGCCCCCACCCCCCGCCCCAGGACCCTGCTGGCGCTGGGCTGCCACGTGGGCATGGCGGACGAGAAGGCGGAAGACAACCTGAAGAAGACAAAACTCCCCAAGACGTGAGTGTGGGTGGCCCGGGCCCCATCTGGGGAAGAGAGTAGGGGGCCGGGGATGCCGTGGTGAGGGCTGGAGCAATTGAGGGCCGGTGGGGGGAGGCTGAGGTCAGAAACCAAGGGGCTATAGGGTGGAGGTCATAGGACCAGGGGTCAGGGCTCTGGAGTCAGTGGTGAGTGTCCTGGGGAGGTGTCAGGAATGCAGAGTTAGGCATTCCAGAGAGAGGGTGGGAGTGTGTCGGACCCAGGGTCAGGGTCTGCCATGGAGTCCGGGAAAATGAGAGAGAACAGAGGTGATATCTCTGAGTTAGAGGTAAGGGGTCAATGGAAAGAGGTGAGAAATTGTTAGAGTTGTAAGTAAGGGATCCCAAAATTATAGATGAGAGATCAGAGGTCCTGGGGATAGATGCCAAGTTTCAAAGGTCAAGGACTCCAAAGCCAGGAGTTTGGAATGATAGGGTCCTGGGATCAGAGGTAAGAAGCCTCAAAGTTAGAAGTGCGGGGTCAGAGAGTTCCAGGGTGAGAGATGAGGCTCCCAAAATCAAGATGAAGGGATCACAGAGGCCAGAGGTCAGTGAAGTCAAAGCCCTTGCTAGGGTCACAGGATCCTGGGGTCAGAAGTCAAGTATATCAAAGCTTATTTAAGGGAGTCAGAGAACCCTGATATCAGAGACCAAAGGTCAGAAATTTCAAAGCTCAAGGCTAAAGATCATGGAATCCGAAGGACAAGGGTCAGAAGTCAGGGAGGCCATAGCACAGAGCCTAGAAGTGGAGGTGAGGGTCTTGTCCCACCAAACCCCACCACACCCGCAGGTACATGATGAGCAATGGGTACAAGCCGGCGCCTCTGGACCTGAGCCACGTGAGACTGACGCCCGCGCAGACGATGCTGGTGGACCGGCTGGCGGAGAACGGACACAATGTGTGGGCACGAGACCGAGTGGCCCAGGGCTGGACCTACAGCTCTGTACAGGACATCCCTGCGCGCCGGAACCCTCGCCTTGTGCCCTACCGCCTGCTGGACGAGGCCACCAAGCGCAGCAACCGGGACAGCCTCTGCCAGGCCGTGCGCACCCTGCTGGGCTACGGCTACAACATTGAGCCACCGGACCAGGAGCCCAGTGAGTGCTGACCACAGGCCCCTGACCTTGACTCCTACCCTGACCCTAACCCCGGCCCTTGACTCCCGATCTCTGACCCAACTCGCCTCTCAATGGGCTACATCTACAGCATTCTGACCCTCTCCCCCCAACCCTGACAGAGAGGTCAGGTCTGTCCCTGACCCTGAACCTGATCTTGACCACTAACCTTGACCTGACTCAAGCCCTGCCTGGGCTACGGCTACAACACTGAACAGCCAGACCAGGAACCCAGTGAGCGCTAACCCTGACCCTGACTCCAATTCCTGACCCCCAGCTACGACCCCTAACTCCTAACCTCTGGACTATAGCTATAACATGGAGCCACCCAACCAAGGACTTAGAGAGCCTCTAATCCCTCCTAACTTGACTCCTGACCTATCACTGAGCCCCCAATCCTAGCCTCAACCCCCAACCCTGACTGTGGTCCTCAACTTTCAATTTCTTAACCCCTGACCCCAGCCGCAATTTCTATCCCCTCCCTGACCCTGACCCTCTCTTCCTGATCCTGCTCTCAACCCTTGATTCTTACCATTGACCTTAATCTTGACCCTTCACCCTAGACCATGACCGTGACTGACCCGACTTTCTTCCTCCATGCCTCTGTCACTAGTTCCTCTGTGAAGCTCTGACTGCAAAGACATGGAGAAGTCTCAGTAGGTCCCTCCTGCCTCTCTGGGACTGCTCTGAGATTCCCTAACACCAAGAATTGTCCCTTTCCTCCCAGCCCCCCAAAGGCCCTTACCTTTCCTGGTCACTCCCACCAACCCAGCCTCTCTGACTCTGCCTGGCCCCATTTGTAGGTCAGGTGGAGAGCCAGTCTCGCTGGGACCGGGTGCGCATCTTCAGGGCAGAGAAATCCTATGTGGTGCAGAGCGGCCGCTGGTACTTCGAGTTTGAGGCAGTCACCACCGGCGAGATGCGAGTGGGCTGGGCGAGGCCTGAGCTGCGGCCTGACGTGGAGCTGGGAGCCGATGAGCTGGCCTATGTCTTCAATGGGCACCGCGTGGGTAGCTCCCTGGGCTCCACTCTGCCAGGCTCTGTGGTCCTTCCCACAGCTCATACACTCCAGCCCCGCCTCTACCTGTGCCTCACTGTGTCCGCCCATCTCTGACTCTACCTTCCCACTCACCTACCCATTCTTCCATGTATCCTTCCCTCTCTCTGTCCACGCACATGTCCATCCATCATCCATCTCTCTATCCAACCATCCGTCTGTCCATTCATCCATCCTTCTCATCTGTCCACAGAATCATTTAGTCATCCACGTTGCCATCGATTCATGTAGTTGTTAGTTCTGCAATTCACCTGTTTAGTCAATTTGTGATTTCATTTATCCATTCATCTATCCAATAATTTAATGCATAAATACATCATCTATTTATCCATCCACCCATCCATCTACCTATGTGTCTGTCTACACTTTGTTCCCTCCTTGCATCATCTCCACTTTCATTTCGTTCTTCCATCCAGCCATATACCCTGCTTCCTATCCACCCATCTCATTATCCATTTATCTATTCTGGGGGCATATGGGTATATTTGTGTCCGTATGAGGGACGTTGACTGGTTAGTTTTTCCTTTCCATACCTCTACTTGCTGCTGTCCCCAACCCTCCACTAGCACTTTGGTGGTCTGTATAACCCCAGCCCCAGTCATGGAAACAATAGAGAACCCAGGCAGAAGGGATGAGATACGGAGATTAGTGGGAGGGGAAGGCATGAAAGCTTATCCTTTAAGGATCATGGATGCAAACGTGGGGTAAGATGGGGGCCACCGTGGGGGTGAACCCTCTTCTGTCCCACATGCCCTGGACCTGACACTTGTATCTTTACGTCTCCCCTTGCTTCTGTATCTCCCCGTTCCTCTGTGTGTCTCTCCTGCACCACGTCCCCCCTTGCCCCCTCACAGGGTCAGCGCTGGCACTTGGGCAGTGAACTGTTTGGGCGTCCCTGGCAGTCAGGTGATGTCGTGGGCTGCATGATCGACCTCACAGAGAACACCATTATCTTCACCCTCAACGGCGAGGTCCTCATGTCCGATTCAGGCTCTGAAACAGCCTTCCGGGATATTGAGGTCGGGGACGGTGAGGGCTGGCCTTGTGGCCCCTTTCTGGTTTTCTTCCGTCTCACATGACCCTACGCTGTCCCCTCCAGCCCCCCGCTCTTCCATCCCTTCTTTCCACAGTACCTCCTTCCCCATGGCTGCCACTGCCCTGCCCATCTATCCTCACCCTTGCCCATCTATCCCCTCCCACTAGGCTTCCTGCCCGTCTGCAGCTTGGGACCTGGCCAGGTGGGTCACCTGAACCTGGGCCAGGATGTGAGCTCCCTGCGGTTCTTTGCCATCTGTGGCCTCCAGGAAGGTTTTGAGCCATTTGCCGTCAACATGCAGCGCCCGGTCACTACCTGGTTCAGCAAAAGCCTTCCCCAGTTTGAGGCCATGCCCCCTGAGCATCCCCACTATGAGGTGAGGACCGACCCCACTCAGCACGCTCTGACCTGCTTCCAAACCTCATTCTCCCCGCAGTTCTCTTCCCCAAGTTTCTCTTTGGCTTCTTTGTTAGCCCACAAACTGTGTAGAAGTGGGTGTAAGGATCATGGGCTCCCAGGGCTGCCTTGCAGGGTATAACCTTGGCAAACTACACCTTTCTGAGCTCCAGGTACCGTGCCTACAAAATGGGGAAGGGAGAAAAGAGAAGCTGGATTAAGTGACCCCAGTGGACGTTTCCAGCCCTTATAACTATCTAATCCTACAACAAGGTTTAAAGAAATATAAATCACTGGGTACATTTTGGCACCTTCCTTACTAACTGTTATCTATGGTGGTATTTTGGGGGTTTGTTGTTTGTTTGTTTGTTTATTGCCACACCACAAAGCACGGCAGTAAGCTTGTGGGATCTTAGTTCCCCAACCAGGCATTGAACCCGGGTCCTTGGCAGTAAGACCAAGGAGTGCTAACCACTGGACCGCCAGGGAATTCCCATGGGTTTATTTATTTTTAGTAACTCTTCATTAATCTGGTATCCTAATTTTTAGACCCTAGGGCCTTTCTTTCCCAAGGTTAAACTCAGGGTCAGATTCTGACAATAAAAACCCACATAAATCAAAGTGATAGTCTTTTTCTCAACCTGGGAAGAACTTGAATTCCACGTGGCCAAGCTTCAGCTGGTACTTTAGAATCAGACCTGGAGTTGGCCTTTTACCTGCTGTATGACCTGGGCCTGTGACTGTCTCCTCCTGAGCCTCAGTTTTCCCATCCTAGGCATCGTTCAGATCTCCCTCTCACATTCTCTCTCTCTTTTCTGAATTATTTAGGTAAGTTGGAGACATCATGCCTCTTTATCCCTAAATATTTCAATGTGCCTTTCTTCAGAACAGGCTGTGCTCTCACAGAGCTGCAGTTATGAAAATCAGGGAATTTTACATTGATACATACTGTTACCTAATTTACAATCCATATTCAAATTTTGTTAATCGTGGCAATGATGCCTCTTTTTATTTTTCTGGTCCAAAATCCAATCCGCAGTTACACGTTGCAGTTAGTTGTTATGTCTCTTTAGTCTTCAGTGTAGAATGTTTCTGAGTGTTTCTTCGTCTGTCATGATACATTTTTGAAGAGTACAGACCAGTTATTTTGCAGAATATTCCTCATGTATTTGGCACGAATACCATAGCAAAGAGGTTGTGTTCTTCTTTATTTTTTTTTATTATTTATTTTATTTATTTATTTTTGGCAGTGTTGGGTCTTCGTTGCTGTGCGCGGGCTTTCTCTAGTTGCAGCTAGCGGGGGCTACTCTTCGTTGTGGTGCACAGACTTCTCATTGTGGTGGCTTCCCTTGTTGCGGAGCACGGGCTCTAGGCGCATGGGCTTCGGTAGTTGTGGCACGCGGTTTCAGTAGTTGTGGCTCGTGGGCTCTAGAGCGCAGGCTCAGTAGTTGTGGCGCACAGGCTTAGTTGCTCTGCGGCATGTGGGATCTTCCCAGACCAGGGCACAAACCTGTGTCCCCTGCACTGGAAGGCAGATTCTTAACCACTGTGCCACCAGGGAAGCCCAGTTGTGTCCTTCTCGATGCAGAATATCAGGGCGGCACATCAAGTCATTATGTCTTATTACTGATTACATTAACTTTGACTATTTGGTTATGGTGGAGTCTGCCAAGTTTCTCCACCGTCAAGTTACTATTTTTCTCTTTATAATTAATAAATAATTTGTGGGAAGGCATTTTAAGGCTAGGTAAAAATGGAAGGGTTTTAAACAGGGGAATGTCCAGTCTAGATCTGAGTTTTGGAAAGGTCTCTATTGACAGTGGATTGTAAGAGGTGAGAGTGGGAGCACAAAGACCAGAGAGGTGCCTGGGGCGGGAGAGAATGGTGGGGAAGACGTGAACCTCCCAATCCCTGCCACTGCCAGATGGTGTTCTCAACCCAAAGAACAGCATGCTAGACAGCAGTGAGAATAAATAAACTAACCTACCCACAACCACATGGACGAATCTCTCAGACATTATGTTGAATGAAAGAAGCCAGACACAAAAGAGCACATACTGTAGGATCCCATTCACAGAAAGTTCAAGAATGGGCAAAGCTAACCTGTGATGTGCTAAGTCAGAAGGGCATTAACTGTGAATGAATAATCAGACCTTAGGTTACTTTGCATACAAATCACAGGAAGGAGATGGTCAGTAGGCTTGCCAAGGAGCAGAGGCAAAACAGGATTTATTAGAGAGATGGGAGAGAGGGGAGAAACTTACTATGTGTGCATTCTTCTGAGTGTTATATTTCCACAACCAACAAGTCTAACAAAAATTCATCTGGGGAGCCTTTAAAAAAATCTGACCCTTCTGGGCTGCTCTCCCCAAGACGTCTCCCCAAGAGAGCAGGAGGGCAGAGCCCTTGTTCTGGCACACAGTAGGTGCTCAGTAAATATTTGTGTGCCTGGAACAGTGCCTGGCACACAGTAGGTGCTCAGTAAATATTTGTGTAGTGTTAGATGGATGGATGGGTGAATGGATGGATGGATGGATTGGTGGGTGGAAGGATGGAAGAATGAATGGGTGGATGGGTGGATGACCTGGTCTGGAGTGAGCCCTGTGAGCAGGAAGGTTTTGAAAGCTCCCCAGGTGATTCTAGTGTCTGACCAGGGCTGCCCACTGTACAAAGGTGTCCAGACAAAGGTAGACAGAAGGCTGAATGCACCCCACGGCCAAGCTGTGTGTCCCATGGGAGTTCATACGCTCAGAGGAGTGAGTCTTTGGCTAATTCTCACACAGTGCTCTAAGGCCTAATGGTGACTCTGTGTGTAATAAGGTTTAGGACCAATGGCCTAGCTCACCCTCCTGGCTCAGTGCTTCCTGCCTCACCCCCACAGGTGACTCGTGTGGACGGCACCGTGGACACCCCCCCCTGCCTGCGCCTGACCCACCGCACGTGGGGCTCCCAGAACAGTCTGGTGGAGATGCTCTTTCTCCGGCTGAGCCTTCCGGTCCAGTTCCACCAGCACTTCCGCTGCACCGCAGGGGCCACCCCTCTGGCACCCCCTGGCCTGCAGCCGCCTGCTGAGGATGAGGTCCGGGCAGCGGAGCCTGATCCCGACTATGAAAACCTGCGCCGCTCAGCTGGGCACTGGGGCGAGGCTGAGGTGGGCAAAGAAGGAACTGCCAAGGAAGGGTCATCCGGGGGCACTGCCCAGGCTGGGGGAGAGGCCCAGCATCCCAGGGCAGAGAATGAGAAGGATGCTACCACAGAGAAGAACAAGAAGAGAGGGTGAGTCAAGGGTGGGGCAGGGTGGGGTTTGGGGGTCTGTCCTGGGACCCCCAATTAGGCAACCTCAGTAACTTGAGAAACCCCACTGTATCCCAAAGTGGGCCCATATATGCCCAGTGGGGTCAGATTACTGAGGGATCCTGTTATGTCTCGAGTGAACGCTATTATTTCCCTGAGATACTCTAATTTCTCTGAGAATGTAAAATCGGGATGCCGGGCTTCCCTGGTGGCGCGGTGCTTGGGAGTCCACCTGCCGATGCAGGGGACGCGGGTTCGTGCCCCGGTCCGGGAGGATCCCGCATGCCGCGGAGCGGCTGGGCCCGTGGGCCATGGGCGCTGAGCCTGCGCGTCCGGAGCCTGTGCTCCGCGGCGGGGGAGGCCACAGCAGTGAGAGGCCCGCGTACCACAGAAAAAAAAAAAAAAAAAAAAAAAATCGGGATGCCCCACTATATCTATGGAGAACTCCACGGTCCTCGGGGTACCAGAGCTTTTCATCCAATGGACTTCATTATCTGTGAACACTAAAGGGGACCTCAGAATCTTGGGAAAGTGCACTGTACCCCAAGGTATCCCAGTGAATATCATTGGTCTTCTAAATTGGGGTCACTCCTGTGTCTCAAATGTACCCCCCAAAACTAAGTTCAAGGGAGACCCTCAAAGGGCATTCAATTTGACATGAAACTAAATCTGCTTTTCCCCTACTGGAGCAGTAGTTTTCAATGGGACTTAGTTGTGTCTCTTGAGGGGATGTATGGAAATGATGGGGGATTTTTAGTTATCACAGTTTTGGAGGGAGGCGCTGCTTGCTGGGGGCTCCAGGGATTCTACATGTCTTCAATGCACAAGACAGTGCCCAGTGAAGAATTGTCCTTTCCCAAATGCCTTTAGTACCCATATGAGAAATGGTGACTTAGGGGACCATTGTGTGCTCCCCAGGGGAACCTCCGTGTTCCCAGAGGCACCTTTAAATCTGGGTAACCCCGGCATCCGAAAGCACAGAGCTCCTCCAGGGTGGACTATGCTGGTGCAGTTGGGAATTTCATTCCTCTAGAGGCGAGGCCTTGGGTATTAGAAACGGGGTTTATTTAGGATGGATGTGGAGGCTCGAACGTTGTGATGGAGAGGGCGGGGGAGCTGGGCTTGAGAGTGAGTCTCGTGACAGCCTCTCCTCTTCACCACCAGGTTCTTGTTCAAGGCCAAGAAGGCTGCCATGATGACCCAGCCACCAGCCACCCCCACTCTGCCCCGACTCCCTCGCGAGGTGGTGCCTGCTGATGACCGTGATGACCCTGAGATCATCCTCAATACCACCACGGTGGGAACCGGGGACCCTCAACTTCAGGGCCTCCCCCAGATTTCCAAATTTCATGCTGTAATCCCCAGTAATTGCTCTTATCTGGGGACACCCCAATATATACTGGAGACCACAAAATACAGTACACATCAATTTAACCCTTTGAACCCCTAAATCCATATAGCTAGGGGCCTAAAAATTGCAGGGAACACAATGAAGCCATGGGGCACACTGATATAACTCCCAGGGCCTCCCAAATCCCAGGGATAAACCAACATAGACTCGGCACCCCAATATTTGGGTTCACCCATATAAACTCAACACCCCAAACTTAGTAGCTACTCTAGTATATTCCTGGGAACCAAAATTCACAATTATTCCAGTACAGTTTGGGGATTCACCAAATCTGGAATATTTTCTGAGACAAGCAGCCTAGTGGTTAGGATCACGGGCTACCTGGGTGTCACTTCACGGCTCTACGTCTTCTCTTCTGTGGAAGCGCTATGGTTTCCCCATCAGTAAAATGGAGCTAAAAAGTGTATCCACTTGGTGGTGATTGTAAGGATTGAAGTGAGTTCATTTGTGAGCTATTATTTATTTATAACTTTGCTGTATAACCTGGGGAGGGACCCAAATTTGGGTGTATCACAAAACAGTCCCAAAGGATTCCCGAATCTGGGAATACATCAGTAAACACAGAAACAGAGGGGTTTCTCCAGGGGGTCTCAAATCCAGCAACTTCTTGTTAAACTCCCAGAGGACACTGAGAATCCAGAGAAATCAACTCCGAGTCTCAGGGAAGCCCACTGACCACCGGTCCCCCCTTTGCCTCTTCAGTACTATTACTCCGTGAGGGTCTTCGCCGGCCAGGAGCCCAGCTGCGTGTGGGTGGGCTGGGTCACCCCGGACTACCATCAGCACGACATGAACTTCGACCTCAGCAAGGTCCGGGTGGTGACGGTGACCATGGGGGATGAGCAAGGCAACATCCACAGCAGGTGCGGGCAGCGGTGGGGGCCGTGGGAGACCGGAGGTCAGCGCTGGGCACCTCCTCCTCCTTTCCTCCTCTCTCTTTTTTTTTTTTTTTTTTGCGGTACGTGGGCCTCTCACTGTTGTGGCCTCTCCCGTTGCGGAGCACAGGCTCCGGACGCACAGGCTCAGCGGCCATGGCTCACGGGCCCAGCCGCTCTGCGGCATGTGGGATCTTCCCGGACCGGGGCACGAACCCGTGTCCCCTGCATTGGCAGGCGGACTCTCAACCACTGCACCACCAGGGAAGCCCCCTCCTCTCTTCCTGCTTGTCTTCCTCCCATGGCTCCTGCTCTGTGTTTTCCCTCCTCCTCTTCTTCGTCCATTTCTTTTCCATTCTCTCCTCTTCTTCCATCTCGCCGTCCTCTTTCTAGTTTACCTCCTTCTTCTATCCTCTCGTCCTGCTCCCCTTCTCCTTCTCCTCATTCTGGAACCACCCCTTCCCCCCACCAGCTTCTAAGAATTCTAGCTCCGAGGGGCTCAGGGTCTGGGGTGAGGGGTTTCAGCACTCAGGTCTGCAGGTGGCGGGTGTTTGGGGGTGGGGCTCTGAGTCATGGTATTCCGGGAGCTCAGGGAAGGGGGTGTCCAGGGTCCAGAGCGCCTCGGCTGACGATCCGGGCACTGATCACTCCTGTGTCCTCTAGCCTCAAGTGCAGCAACTGCTACATGGTGTGGGGTGGAGACTTCGTGAGCCCCGGGCAGCAGGGCCGGATCAGCCACACGGACCTTGTCATTGGCTGCCTGGTGGACTTGGCCACTGGCCTAATGACCTTTACCGCCAACGGCAAAGAGAGCAACACCTTTTTCCAGGTAAGCCCAGCCCTCATTCAGCAACTTAGCAATAGCCGTCCTGGTGTCTCAGCACCCCGGGACATCCCTCCCAGACACCCTCTGAGGGCAGACCCCAGAGAGACAGGATAAACAGCCTCAGGACAGGCCAGAGCTGGGAGGTTCCTGGGAGACCACCTAGGTGAACCATTCCTCGAACTGACATCCAGAAAGGGGGGAGACAGAGCCGAGCCTTGACCTTGGAGAGAGGTCCATGTCCCTCTTGGGCTGGGTGATACCAGTCGCCACCTTTTCACCCATCAGGGCACATCCTGGGATGGGCCAAAATTCTAAGGTGGGATTTTCCTTTTCATCACTTTATTATGAAAGATTTCAAGCATCCAGCAAAATGGAAGGGATTGTATCATGAATGCCCATATACCTACTATCCATCCATTAATCCATCTAACTTTATTTTATAAAACTTTATTTTAAATGGAGAATTTAAAAAATACGCAAAAATAGAACAACATAATGAACCTCCATGTCCCCATACACAGCTCCAACTAGTACCTACTCACAGCCAACCTTGATTCATCTTTATCCACACCCACTGGAGGATTTTGAAGGAAATCCCAGATATCGTATGGTTTGTCTCAGATTTATCATATGGTTTGTTTCTTTTCAGTAAAGATAAAGATTCTTTTAAAAAACATAGCCACAATACCACTGTTATCTTAACCCCCCCCCCCCCCGAGAATTCTTAGATATCACCAAATATCCAGCCCATGGTCAAACTTCTCTGGTTGTCTCAAAAATGTCTTTTTACTGTTTGTTTGAATCAGAATCTAAATAAGGCGATATGTTTTGGTTGGTTACTAAGTCCCTTCAGTCTCTTTTCATATGTAGATTTCCCTTCCATTTTTTTTCTTTTTTTCCCCTTTGAAATGTATTTACTGAAGAAACCAGCTGTCTGTCTGGTAGAACTTTGCTCCTCAAAGTGTGTTCCCTGGACCAGCAGGCTCTGCATCGCCTGGGAACCTGTTAGAAATGCAGAATCTCAGGCTCTTACCCAGACCTGCCCAATCAGAATCTGATTTTTTTTTTTAAGAGGGCTTGAGTTTTAGCTTAGTTTTTTTTAAAAAATTAATTAATTAATTTGTGGCTGTGTTGGGTCTTTGTTTCTGTACGAGGGCTTTCTCTAGTTGTGGCGAGCGGGGGCCACTCCTCATCGTGGTGCGCGGACCTCTCACTGTCGCAGCCTCTCTTGCTGCGGAGCACAGGCTCCAGATGCGCAGGCTCAGCAGTTGTGACTCACGGGCCTAGTTGCTCCATGGCATGTGGGATCCTCCCAGACCAGGGCTCAAACCCGTGTCCCCTGCATTAGCATGCAGATTCTCAACCACTGCGCCACCAGAGAAGCCCCAGAATCTGATTTTTTAGATAAACCTCAGGGCATTCGTGTGCATACTACCATCTGAAGAGTGCTGGCCTAGTTTCCCTCTGGCTGATGCACACCTGAGATGTCATTTAAACATTTTCCTCCGTCCCCTGTATTTTCTTGTAAACTGGGAGATGGGTCCAGATTAGATTGGATTAGATTCAGGTTTGGCAAGACTGCTTCACAGATAGGGGTGTTTGTTGTGTTAGAGCCTGGGTGAGTTTCTCTTCAAAGATCAGAGGGGCTGCAGGGAAAGGCAGTCAGAGGATGCTTTTTGAACTTTGAAGAATAAATAAGTGCTTGGGAGAGAAACAGGAATGGCATTCATGGGTGGGGGTGGGCATGATGTACGCAAAGACCCAGATGACAGGTTGCCCTGGGGGAGGTGAAGGAGGTTGGCCTCATTGGATCAGAGGAGGTGCAGCCCGTGAGCCACTTCAGGGATCTTGCGGAAACTCCAGTGCCTGAGTTTGGATCTGTAGACACCAGCAGCATCAGGCTGGGGCAACTGGCTCCCGAGTTGGGGATCCAGAGTCAGTACCACCTCCAGTTCATCTCCTTCCTCACCCTGCCCTCTTCTCCCTTCCCAGGTGGAACCCAATACGAAGCTGTTTCCTGCTGTCTTTGTCCTGCCGACACACCAGAATGTCATCCAGTTTGAGCTGGGGAAGCAGAAGGTCAGGGTGCAGTGATGGGGCGCTGATGGGGGCAGGCTGAGGACAGAGGTGTGGGAGGTCAGGCTGGCAGAGCGGCTGAAGTGGGGGGAGAAATCCGGGAGGTCTTCCTGGAAACAGAGTGGTGGGAGGGAAAGGGTGGGGAATCCTGACATGTGCATACCCCTGTGTCCCCAGAACATCATGCCGCTGTCGGCCGCCATGTTTGTGAGCGAGCGCAAGAACCCCACCCCACAGTGCCCGCCGCGGCTCGAGGTGCAGATGCTGATGCCCGTGTCGTGGAGCCGCATGCCCAACCACTTCCTGCAGGTGGACACGCGGCGTGCGGGCGAGCGGCTGGGCTGGGCTGTGCAATGCCAGGAGCCGCTGACCATGATGGCCCTGCACATCCCCGAGGAGAACCGGTCAGGGACAGCCCCGGCGCCCAGGGGTGGGGCAGATACTGCAAGTGCTCTGGGGTCTGGATCCCACCTGGTGCCCCTGCCCACTACCCCAGGACTCCAGACAACACCTCAGGAAGCCCCGGACCTACCTTACCATCCCCAGATAACACTCCAGGGGGCTCTAAATCCCTTTCAGCAGGCTCAGACCCACCTCAGGGGACCCAGACTCAGCCCAGGCATCCCCAGCTAACACCCCCGTGGACTCCAGACTCACCTACGGGGCTCCAAGCCCATCGCAGGGAGTCCAGATCCACATCAAGGAGACCACACAACACCCCAGAGGCCTCAAGTGCACCTCAGAGAGTCTTGCACGTTATTCAGAGAGGCCTGGAGGCACCCCAGGTTCTCTTGGACATACCCAGGAGACTTTAGAAGTATCCCTTGGAGATACCTAACCCACTCCAGGGGACCCAGGCACACCGGGCTAAAGAGTATTCACATGGATGACAGGAAAGCTTTTAAGGACTCTAAATGTGGCCAGGATCCCAGACTCACCCGAGGAAGATACTTCATCTTTCCGTTATTCACGGATTTGACAAATAGCTCTGAGCTGCTCCTGAGTGACAGCAGAATTCTAGCCTGGAGACACCAAACGCTTGTGAACAGACATTCTCGTAACGCTCAGACCTGCCCAGGAGGACTCAGACCCATCCCCAGGGGCCTCAGACACACCCATTTATTCATGTGTTCCTACAACAAATATTTATTGAGCACATACTATTTGCTAAGTCCTTTATTGATTTATTTTTGGCTGTGTTGGGTCTTCGTTGCTGCACGTGGCCTTTCTCTAGTTGCGGAGAGCGGGGGCTACTCTTCGTTGCGGTGCGCAGGCTTCTCATTGCGGTGGCTTCTCTTGTTGCGGAGCACAGGCTCTAGGCGCGCGGGCTTCAGTAGTTGCGGCACGTGGCTCAGTAGTTGTGGCTCGCAGGCTCTAGAGCACAGTCTCAGTAGTTGTGGCGCACTCGCTTAGTTGCTCCGCGGCATGTGGGATCTTCCCGGACCAGGGCTCCAACCCATGTCCCCTGCACTGGCAGGTGGATTCTTAAGCACTGTGCCACCAGGGAAGCCCGCTAAGTCCTTTTTAGGTGGTGGGAATATAGCAAACAAATACACAAAAGAGGCAGAAATGTCCTGTACTGGTGGAGTTTACATTCTGGTGGTGCTCAAATATAACTAGGGTACTCAGACCTGCCAGAGGGGGATTCAGACCCAACCTGAGATCCTAGATACATCTCAGGGTCACCAGATTATTTCCCATGGACTCTTAGATCCCCAGAGTACCAGACCATCCCACAGATCCCAGATGTATGTCAGGGAGCCCCCAGACCACTGAGGGCCTTCCAGAACCATTAAAAGACTCCTAGACTCAGCTCCACAGACCTCACAGAACCCTGACCCAGCAGAACACTGGGATTTGCTGCTGGGGCCACCAACACTCACCTGAGCACCTCTTTGCCTCTCTGTGGTCTGTGTCTCTGTCTCCCACCTCCTCTGCCTGCTGAGTCCCTGAATGTGGCCCATCTCCACTGCAGATGCATGGACATCCTGGAACTGTCGGAGCGCTTGGACCTGCAGCGGTTCCACTCGCACACCCTCCGCCTCTACTGCGCTGTGTGCGCCCTGGGCAACAACCGCGTGGCCCATGCTCTGTGCAGCCACGTGGACCAGGCACAGCTGCTGCACGCCCTGGAAGACGCGCACCTGCCCGGCCCCCTGCGTGCAGGCTACTACGACCTCCTCATCAGCATCCATCTCGAAAGTGCCTGCCGCAGCCGCCGCTCCATGCTCTCTGAGTACATTGTGCCCCTCACTCCTGAGACCCGTGCCATCACCCTCTTCCCGCCTGGAAAAAGAGCAGATAATGGTCCCCGCCGCTACGGCCTTCCTGGTGTCGGCGTCACCACCTCGCTGCGGCCTCCACACCATTTCTTAGCTCCCTGTTTTGTGGCTGCCCTGCCACCTGCTGGGGCGGCAGGAGCTCCATCCCGTCTCAGCCCCAGCATCCCTCTGGAGGCTCTTCGGGACAAAGCACTAAGGATGCTGGGGGAGGCAGTGCGAGACGGTGGGCAGCACGCACGCGACCCTGTCGGGGGCTCCGTGGAGTTCCAGTTTGTGCCCGTGCTCAAGCTTGTGTCCACCCTGCTGGTAATGACTTCCTCCTGCTTCCCTCTGTCCTGTTCTTTCACATTCCAAATCATCCATCCGTCCGTACATACATACCTACATACGTTCCCCTCCCATTTATACATCCAACTACCCATTCACCTCTCTGTCCATATACCCTTCACCTTCCAACTTATCCTTCTGTCATCTACTCATTCACTTTCCTTCCATCCATTCGTCTGCCATCTATTCATCTGTTTAGTAATCACTTCCTTCTTTCCATTCATCCATCCAACCAACCATCATTCATCCATCCTCCACCGACCTTTCCATCCATCCACCTGTTCATTCAAACATACCCCCATTTTCCATCCAAAAGTTCCTCATCTATTTATCCTTCCAGTATCCACCCAATTATCCATCCATCCATCCTTGTATCCATCTATCTAACTTTCAATCTAGTTGTCCATTCATTCACACATCATTACATCCACTATTTCATCTATTCATCCATCCACCTACCCATGTATTTATTAATCTATCTTTCCCTTCATGCATTCAACCATCATCTTCCTTCCACCTGTGCATCCATTCATCCACCCATCCACAGATTCATCCATTTCTCCATCTTCCACCTATCTGTCCATCAATCCATGCATCTCTCTATCCATATATATTAAGACCCATCCACGTACCCACAGATCCATCCAACCATCTACACCCTTTAATTCACCCATTCTCCATCCTTCTACCCCTTCTTCATTTCATGTACCCTTTCATTAACATACCCATCTAATGACTCATCCATATATCCATCCATCCATCCAATTTTTCATACACAAACCTATCCACCCATCCACATATCCATCCTACCCCGGTGCCTGGTTATTTACCCATTTGTCTATTTGCCCATCCACTCGTTTACTTGCTTATGCATCTGTCAAACCATCTATCTGCCCACCTATCTATACATCATTTATCCTGTCATCCATCTACCCACCATCTCTTCTTCCACCTTTACCTTCACCTCTCAGTTCATTATCCACCCATCCATCTATCTCCCCATCAAACCTCTACTATTCCATCTATTAATTCATCCACCCAGTCACCCAGTCCTCCTCCCATTCATTCATCTCCCTCTCTTTCCCCACTATTTTTCCCTTTTATCTACCTACTCTCCTTCCATCTGGTAGCATCTTCATTATGTTGACTGAGAGCTAGCATATGCTGGGAGATATGAGGGCCTCAGGTGTAGGATGTGTCCTGTTACAGAGTAACAAAAGCTCAAGCTTGGGAAAAAGGACACTTCCTTGTGAAGGGAGAGGTGCTCATGTTTGGCTATGTAGTCTGGGCCATGTACGTGGGACACAGGGTGTGGATCTGGGGGGATCTTAAGGAGGATGGATGGCAGGGCAGGGGGGATGCCATTCCTGCTTGTAAGAGGAATCATATACAGCCAATGCAGGAATGAATCTGGCCTGTGCAGGAGAAACAGATCTCGGGAGTGAGGCTGGGTCTTGATTATGGAAGCCTTGCAGGCCACAGTGACAGACCCAGGCTTTGTCCCATAGGTGATGGGCATCTTTGGCGATGAGGATGTGAAACAGATCTTGAAGATGATTGAGCCTGAAGTATTCACTGAGGAAGAAGAGGAAGAGGAGGAAGAGGAGGACGAGGAGGAGAAGGAGGAGGATGAGGAGGAAGAGGCACGGGAGAAAGAAGATGCAGAAAAAGAGGAAGAGGAGACAGCAGAAGGGGAAAAAGAAGAAGACTTGGAGGAGGGGCTGCTCCAGATGAAGCTGCCGGAGTCTGTTAAGTTACAGGTGGGCTGATTCTTCCTGTTTTCCAGCCTCCATCCCTCTGGGCTAGGACATACAGGGTCTGGTGGGGCTTGAGTCTGGACTTTGTCCCAAGGCACTGGGGAGCTGTGGAAGGGCATAAAGCAGTGGAGTGCTGCTGGCTTTGAATGAGCTATCTGGTTTCCATGTGGGAGGTGAATTAGAGGGATGAGACCGTGGAGATGGCCAGCTTGAGGATCCAGGCAGGAGACAGTGGTGGCTCGACCAGAGCAGGGCTATGGAGTGGGGAGAGAAAACAAGAAAAGTTTCAAGGAAGTCCTGACGGTCTCACCACCATCCCTCCTACTGCATGGCTGTCATCCCACAGATGTGTCACCTGCTGGAGTATTTCTGTGACCAAGAGCTGCAGCACCGTGTAGAGTCTCTTGCAGCCTTTGCAGAGCGCTACGTGGACAAGCTCCAGGCCAACCAGAGGGACCGCTACAGCATCCTTGTGAAAGCCTTCACCATGACTGCAGCTGAGACTGCCCGACGTACTCGCGAGTTCCGCTCCCCACCCCAGGAGCAGGTCCTCTGACCCCTGACCCCAGCTGGCCTTACTGTCTAAACCCAGCCTCAACCTCTCCCCTTACTCTGATCACTGATGATACTCACTTAACCTCTAAATCTGAGCTTGACCTCTGACCCTATCCATATACTTATCTGTTACTCTTCTACCTCTCTCTGAACCAGACTTCTGAGTCACCGCAGACTGACCCTGACTCCTTTCGAACCTTTAGTCGCCCAGATATTCTTCACTAATGACCTTAGACAGGAACTCACGATTGGATCTTTGATCCTTGACTTCAGAGTTCCTGCGCTGGGGTCTCTGAACCTCATTCTAATCTTTGACCTTCCCCTAGATCAACATGCTATTGAACTTCAAAGATGCTGAGGATGAGGAAGATTGTCCTGTCCCCGAAGAGATCCGACAGGATTTGCTCGAATTTCATCAAGACCTGCTGACACACTGTGGTAAGAGAGGAGATCAGAGAATCCTCCTCCCAAACGTGCTCTTGAGACCTGTCTTGAAGTTTTCCTACGATTTCCTGATCTTAAATATCTACAGTATTTGTGCAGTAACTGTTGGTAAAATGAATGAGTGACTGAATGAATGAACATGTTAGTGAACAGGTAGATGATGAGTGGAAGGATATGTTTATATGGGTATTTGGGTGGATGTGTATGTGGACACATGGCTGTAGGCTATAGCTGGATGGAAGAGTGTGTGAATTGATGGAGAGAAGGTGAATAAAGAAGTGGGTGAAGAGACGGCTGACTGGTTGGATGAATGAAAAGGATGGCTGGAGGGATGGATGGATGACCTCTATTTTTTCTCATAAGTCAGCTGATAATCTTACTGAGATTTTCTTATATGTGATGAGTCACTTTTCCCTGGCTGGCTTTCAAGATTTCTCTTTACCTTTGCCTTTAAGCAGTTTGAGTATGATGTATCTAGGTGTGGAGCTCAATGAATTTATCCTACTTGAGCTGTTTTTGTTTTTTGCCGCACCATGAGGTTTGTGGGATCTCAGTTCCCCAACAAGGGATCGAACCCAGGCCACGGCAGTGAAAGCCAGGAATCCTAACCGCTAGGCCACCAAGTTTCTTGGATGCGTAGATTAATATTTTTCATCAAATTTGGGACTTTGAGGCCGTTATTTTTCCAAATATTTTTCTGCTCCTTTCTCATCTCTCCTTCTAGGACTCCCATTATGCATCTGTTGGTACACTAGATGGTGTCCCACAGGTCTCTGAGGCTCTGTTAGTTTTTCCTCAGACTGGATAACCTCTGTTGTTCTACCTTCAAGTTCATTGATTCTTTCTCCTACCAGCTCAAGTATGCTGTTGTACCCCTCTAGTGTTTTTTAAATTTCAGTTTTTGTACTTTTCAACTCTATATGGTTATTTTTTATATTATCTACCCCTATTAATATTCTCTGTTTGATGAGTCATTGTCATCATAGTTCTCTTTAATACTTTAGACTTGGTTCCCTTTAGTTCTTTGAAGATACCTGCAATAGTTGATTTAAAAGACAAATGATACAAGGAATGAATAAATGAACAAACATGAACATATAAAGAAACAAATGAAAAACCCCATGAATGCACACATGAATGAGAAATGAGTGAGTGAACACATGAATGAATAAAGAAGTAAATGATAGAGCAGATTAATAAGCAAACAGATAAATGATACACTCTCCCTTCTTGACCACCTCCAGGAATTCAGCTGGCGGGGGAGGAGGAAGAACCAGAGGAAGAAGCCACCCTGGGCAGCCGCCTGATGAGCCTGTTGGAGAAGGTACGGCTGCTGAAGAAGAAGGAGGAGAAACCGGAGGAGGAGCCACCTGCTGAGGAGCACAAACCCCGTGAGGACTGGGGCCACCAGGGATGGCACAGGGGTGGGCCAAGCAGCCCTGCGCTTGGGGAGTTTCCGGGTCCAAGATAGGCCACCAGGAGTAGCCCAAGGGACGAGTGGATGGTATTAATGAGCGAGGAGGCATGCTGGAGGCGTGGCCCCAAAGTTGGGGCTGCACAGTGTGTGTGTTGGAACAGTGTGATGCATGGCTGCCAGAGCAGAGGCATACATCCAACCCTGGGATGGGGCAACTCCTGCACCACCATGGCTTCCATGTACTTGTGGCTTTTCTTTGTTTTTCCCTTATTTCTTGGTGAAATGATTACTATGCTGAGGGGTTAGGAAAGCAGTCATGATAAACGTTGGGCCCATGGGTCATTAGGCAAACTATATATTAACACCATATAAGAAGGACAGAGTCCCTAACATTGGTGGAGGGTTTATTCTATAACATTCAAGAAATTTTATTGGGCCGACTCTGGCCCAGGCACTGTTGGTAGGGCCAGGGAATATAATAGGGGGAAGAGTCAAAGTCCCTGCCCTCAAGGAGTTTAGAATATTACAAAAGACACCAATATACATATACCATAACGTCAGATGGCCATACGTATTAAGAAGAAAACTAAAGCTGAGTGAGAGGAGAGAGAGGGACAAAGATGGAGAGGTTGGAGTGGGGGAGTGAGGTATGCAAAGATCTGGGGAAAGATGATTGGTACAGATGGAACAGCCAGTGCAAAGGCCCTGAGGCAGGAACATGCGTGGTGCGTTTAGAGACCAGTGTGGCTGGAGCAGAGTGAGCAGGAGAGGTACAGAATTTGTAGTCAGAAGTGATGGGTCCAGATCATGTAGAGCAGATGGAGGGAAGGTAGCACATGTCACAGGTCATGAATTGACACCATCATTCAGTGCCAGTGCAGGAAGGTTTCTCCTGACCCTGAGACACAGGAGACATCTGTCTTCTCTCCCAGAAATCCTGGGAAGAAAAAGGGTTGGGAGAGAAAGAGAGACAGGGAGAGAAATGGATGCTGGATATAGGAGAGGAGAGTCCCGGGGACATCGCCAGGGAAAATAAAAGAGTTCATTTTTGACATAATTTTCAGATGACACCAAAGTCTTCACAGATTTTCTTTGTGTCTGTTGTCTCCCATGATGAAAAATCAGCAGTGTTTTTACAGAACAAATGGAATTACCACTTGCACCTTCAAAGGTGCTCAGAATAATGCTCTGGTACTTTGCAGTGATACAAATGCTTTTTCCTCTTAAAGCTTTTAGGGGGGCACTTACGGTCTGGGTATAGGGTGAAGGGGATAGGGAGACTCCTAGAGCCACAGAACAAAATCTGCCAGAATCTGCCCACTCCTGGCAGGGGGAGGGCGGGGGGTGGGTGGTTAGTGACTGAGAAGCCCTCTGGAAAGAGGGGCACCCTCTGTACCGTTTTCGCCCAAGGCCCTGGCCAGGAAGAGTGTTCCTACCCTTGTGTCCCCTTCCCAGAGTCGCTGCAGGAGCTGGTGTCCCACACTGTGGTGCGTTGGGCCCAAGAGGACTTCGTGCAGAGCCCTGAGCTGGTACGGGCCATGTTCAGCCTCCTGCACCGGCAGTACGATGGGCTCGGGGAGCTGCTGCGTGCCCTGCCCCGGGCCTATACTATCTCCCCCTCCTCCGTGGAGGACATCATGAGCCTGCTTGAGTGCCTTGGCCAGATCCGGTCCCTGCTCATCGTGCAGATGGGCCTCCAGGAGGAAAACCTCATGATCCAGAGCATTGGGTGAGGCCCCGCCCCTCCCCTGACACTGCACGTCCCCGGGGAAGGGAGGGGAGACCTTCCGGCTCAAGCTTGTCCACCGGCTCACGTCCTCTGGATGCAACAATGTGTCCTTCCCCACTTCTGCCCCATCCTCAGGGTGGTGTGCTCCTCCCAGCAGCCAGCCCATCTCCCTAGGTAATGTCCCCCCACACCCCCGTACCTCTCCACCCACCCCTGGGTAACAGCTCCTACTCACCTGTGACTCTTGGCTCAAGATTTACCCTCTTTGAGCTTCGGTTTCTTCATCTCTAAACTGGGGAAGAGCCACGCTTATTTTGAAGAGTTGTGGTGCGGCTTCAGTGAGCTCGTGTAGCGGTAATAACAGTAATAATAATAAAGATAACAGTGGTTGAGCAGTCAGTGCCAAGTGAGCCTCATTCACTCACTCAGCAAACATCTATTGAGCACCTACTGTGTGCCAGGCCCTTTCTAGGCACTTGGGGTTACAACATGCAACATGATAGAGATCTCCGCCCCAGGGGAGCCCACCTTGGATCCTCTGGTCTCCTTGTCTGTGAAAGAGGAATAATTCTAGTTCCCGCCTCCCAGAGTGGACATAAGGATTGAATGAATTCAGATGTGTAAAGGGAGCGGTGCTGGGCACAGACTAGGAGTTCAGTAAATGTTGACTGTTACCACAGTGGTGGTGATGGCCCCCGCAAGGGTCTGGAGGCTCCCCCTGGACTTGCCCCCATGCACTCTACCTGTCCACAGGAACATCATGAACAACAAAGTCTTCTACCAACACCCGAACCTGATGCGGGCACTGGGCATGCATGAGACAGTCATGGAGGTCATGGTGAATGTCCTTGGGGGCGGCGAATCCAAGGTAAGGGGGCTGCGTGGGCCGGGGAGCTCAGGGGAGGGGGCCCTGGAGGGCAGGCACTGACCACCAGCCCACCCTGCTTGCCCAGGAGATCCGCTTCCCCAAGATGGTGACCAGCTGCTGCCGCTTCCTCTGCTACTTCTGCCGCATCAGCCGGCAGAACCAGCGCTCCATGTTTGACCACCTGAGCTACCTGCTGGAGAACAGCGGCATTGGCCTGGGTGAGGAACCCTGAGCCCACTCCTGGCGGTCCATCCAGGCTGGCCCCACTCTCCGCTGGCTCACTTAGTCATTTAACAAATACTCACTTTCAACTCACCCTGGATCTGGACCTGTAATGAACAGTGCTGGTTATACCCAGACAGCCCTGGCCCTGGCCCTAATGGGGTTCATAGTGGAGTGGGGTAGACAAACCCATCCCAGACAGTGTCAGCCTGGACTGGTCAGGCCTGGGATGGAGAAGCACAGTAAGAGGAGGCACCTGACCCAGTCTGGAAAAGGGGTGGTCAAGGAGGGCTTCTCGGAGGAGGTGAGGCAAGCAAAAGTGAGACAGTCAGCTAGGCACCTCCGAAGACCATTCTCACTGCCTCTCACTCCCACAGGCATGCAGGGCTCCACGCCCCTGGATGTGGCAGCTGCCTCCGTCATCGACAACAACGAGCTGGCCTTGGCGTTGCAGGAGCAGGATCTGGAGAAGGTGTGGTGGGAGAAGGCCTGGCCCATACCTGGCCCCCTGGGGCACCTGCTGATTTGGGTCCCCACTCTATAGGTGCCACTGTGCATGGTCCAGAACTGAATCAGAAGGGGAATAATTTGCAGCAAAGGGACAGGACCCAGTCACTCGCTCACGGGGCTGAGTGAAAATCTACACCCCACCTTCCCCAGCCACGTGGGCTTGGCACGTTTCTTGGCCCTCTGTGCTCCCTGCTTCTGTGTGTAGCAGTGAAAGGCATGGGCTCTGGAGCTCAGCAACTTAGATTCAACTCCCTGCCCCCACTCCCGGCCCCACTCTCTTGCTCTGTGGCCTTGGACAAGTGGCTTAAATTCTCCAGGCCTCCATCTCCTCATTTGTAGAATGAATATATAGAAACAATTTCATACAGTTGTTCTGAGGATTAAATAAGTTAACTTACGAAAGCATTTACAAAGCAGTAATAGCAGTTATCTACTATTATAGTATTATTTATTTAACAAATGTTTTTGAGTATTTACTATGTGTCAGGACCCGTCCAAGGCAGTAGGGGTATGACAGTGATTGAGAGTCAAAAATCCTTGTCCTTGTGAAGCTGACATTCTAGTTGGGAGGATGGATAATAAGATGAAGAAGTAAAATCTGTGGTGTATTAGCTAGTGACGAGTGTTAAGGAAGAAAAAACAAGGGAGAGAAATATCAAGTGTCGGGAGGGTGACTGAGTTTAGACACGAGTGGTCAGAGAAAGCCTCACTGAGAAAGTGACCTTCAAGTAAAGCTCTGAAGGAGATGGGGGCCATATGGACATGAGGGGGAAGAGCATTCCAAGCTGGGAAGCAGCCAGTGCGAAGGCCCTGAGGCAGGAGTGAACCTGATGAGTCTGAGGAACAGCAGAGAGAGCAGTGTGCTTGGAGCAGAGGGAGACAGGGTGAGTGCTAGGATGCGAGGGCAGGGAGTTGACGAGGGCAGATTGTGTGGAGGGTCTGTGGGCCACAGCGAGGGCTCTGGCTTTAGCCCTAAGTGAGACAGGAGGGGTCTCTCTGACTGTGTGGGGGACAGACTAGGGGTTGAAGGGAACAGTGAGCCCAGGGAGGAGGTGGCTGCGATGGTCCAGGTGGGAAATGATGGTGGAGGATGAGGGTTATTGTTTGCTGAGGGATCCAAACTGGATTGCGGAGCTCCAGGGATGGGCAAGGACTTGAGCCTTGGGGAGGAAGGTGGTGTGGGTATAGTCTCTGGCTGAGCCTCCTGTGCCCCCAGGTGGTGTCCTACCTGGCAGGCTGTGGCCTCCAAAGCTGCCCCATACTCCTGGCCAAAGGGTACCCAGACATCGGCTGGAACCCCTGCGGCGGCGAGCGCTACCTGGACTTCCTGCGCTTCGCTGTCTTTGTCAACGGTGAGGCAAGGGGTGGCGGTAATAGGGCGGGAGGCTGGGGGTCACTGGCCAAAGCCTCCCTCAGGTGTGGCCCACATCCTGGGCCACAGGCCTGGCCTGGGCAGGGATGCCTCCAAGTGGGTGTGGGGCAGGGTCTGGAGGTCAACAGGGGCCTGACGTTCACCCCTGAGGTGCCAGGTCAGGGGGCTGTCCAGGGAGGGACCCTGGGCAGTGGCTCATGAGGCCTCCTGACCCTGCGAGCCGCCAGGTGAGAGCGTGGAGGAGAATGCCAATGTGGTGGTGCGTCTGCTGATCCGTAAGCCTGAGTGCTTCGGGCCTGCCCTGCGGGGCGAGGGCAGCTCGGGGCTGCTGGCCACCATCGAAGAGGCCATCCGCATCTCCGAGGACCCCGCGAGGGATGGCCCAGGAGTCCGCAGGGACCGGCGGCGTGAGCTGTGAGTCTCCTGCCCCTTCCTCGACAGAACCACCACCCTCCCCGAGCCCCTCGCTGCCTCCTCACACCACCCGCCTTCCCCTGCAGCTTCGGGGAGGAGCCCCCCGAGGAGAACCGGGTGCACCTTGGACATGCCATCATGTCCTTCTACGCTGCCTTGATCGACCTGCTGGGACGCTGTGCACCAGAGATGCATGTGAGACCTGAAGGCTGGGCTGGGGGGCGGGCACAGCCAACCTTGAACCTCTTCATTCAGACATTCAACAACATTGATTTAGCTCTTGCTATGCGTGTGGTCCTGGGCTAGGCAATGCTGGGGACACACCAGTGGCTGAGGGAGCCCCTGGCCCCGCTCTCACAGAGCTCTCAGCCCAGTGCACAAGATCAAGCAATGAAAGCCAGTGGTAGTCAGGGCTGCAGGGAGAAGCACAGGCAGAGGGGTCAGGGCTGGGAATTCTAGAGTTAGCCCCACGAGACGGAGTCTTTACCTGCCAGTGGGTTGGGAAGGGATGGAATGGGGGAATGACCATATGGGGCAGGGGGTGCCTGATGACATGCCCACCTCCCCTCTCCAGCTAATCCAAGCCGGCAAAGGCGAGGCCCTGCGGATCCGCGCCATCCTGCGCTCCCTCGTGCCCCTGGACGACCTCGTGGGCATCATCAGCCTCCCACTGCAGATCCCCACCCTGGGCAAAGGTGCGGAGGGGCGGGACTCAGCAAGGGAGGGATGCTGGGGAGGAAGCAGGGGGACCCCAAGGGCGGCCCTGACCCTGCCCCCTTGCCCACAGACGGGGCCCTGGTGCAGCCGAAGATGTCGGCATCCTTTGTGCCGGACCACAAGGCGTCGATGGTGCTCTTCCTGGACCGCGTGTACGGCATCGAGAACCAGGAGTTCTTGCTGCACGTGCTAGATGTGGGTTTCCTGCCCGACATGCGGGCGGCCGCCTCGCTGGACACAGTGAGTAGTCTGGCCACTGTCCCGGCCTCCAGAGTGGGATGTGTCATGGGAATAGTGGCAGCACTTTTGTTTGTTCTGAACTTGTGTACATATCATAATCCTCCATCCCCCACCATCAAGATAGAAAACAAAAACCAGGAAAAACTCTGAGTTCTGGGAAAGGGTGGGTGGAAATCTCCAACACCTCAGGTTATAAAAAAGAATTCTCAGTGATGGCTCAGCACCATGGAGATACAAAGACCCATGCACAACAACAAGAACAATAATAATAGAAGGTGACAATGCCAAGTTAAGATGAAGACTGATAACTCACCATTGGTTTGGCCAAATGGAGAAAGCAGTTTCAGTGAGGTGGTGGGGCTAAAGCCTTATGGGAAAGGGTTTAGGAGAGCCTGGGAGGACTTCCCTGGCGGTCCAGTGGTTAAGACTCCACGCTTCCACTGCAAGGGGCGCAGTGGAAGTTTGCCCCCTGGTCAGGGAACTAAGAGCCCATATGCCATGCGGTGCAGCCAAAAAAAAAAAAAGAGAGAGAGAGAGAGAGAGAGCCCCTCTCAGAGAGAGAGGCTGAGAGGTGAGGTATTGGAGACAGCGAGTGTTGACAGTCTACACAAGTTGGTGACAGAAGAGGCAGGGAAATGGCGATGTGCTGGCTGGGTGAACTTGGTCAAGAGAAGGCTCTTCTTTTTTTTTTTTTTTTTTTTTTTTTCTTTTTGCGGTATGCGGGCCTCTCACTGTTGTGGACTCTCCCGTTGCGGAGCACAGGCTCCGGATGCGCAGGCCCAGCGGCCATGGCTCACGGGCCCAGCCGCTCCGCGGCATATGGGATCCTCCCAGACCGGGGCACGAACCCGTATCCCCTGCATCGGCAGGCGGACTCTCAACCACTGCGCCACCAGGGAGGCCCGAGAAGGCTCTTCTTAAGATGGGAGAAATGACTGTTCCCTACTGGGAAAGGGAACCCCGGAACTTGAATCTATAACTACCAGTTTATCAGAAATACAGGGGGCAGAGGAATAAGTTAACGGACACCCCTGGGAAGCGACCAACCAAGGCCAAAATGTAGGAAATTCCATTGGACCCATGACTCAGTTTCTTCAGCAAATAAATAGCCTTAAAAGGGGGGTGGAGGAAAAGGAACAGTTGCTGATGGAGAGACCTGTCAGCCAAGTACAGTATGGGGGTCTTCCTGAGGCCCTGATCCAAACAATCACAGCTAAATGCAAAGCCATTTTTGAGACAATTAGAGAAAGCTGATCATGATTATTAAGAGATTTCGTTAATTCTGTGAGGTGTGATAATGGCAGCATGGAATGTTAAATAGAAGTATTGATACTTGTCTGAATGGAGATACATATTGAAGTATCCTTGGATAAAAAGATATATGGCTGGGGGTTGCATGAACTATTACAGGAAAAAAGGCGAGGGTAGAGAGGAAAAGCATGCAGAAGGTGGGTATCTGCAGAACAGCCTATTCTGGGTAATGAGGGTTCATTAGTTGGCTCCTGGACTTTTGCGTGTATTTGAAATTTTGCATAGTCCAAAGTACTAAGGGTAGTGGGGTCTGGGAGAAGCAGGTTTCAGGGGAAGATCAGAAGCCGGGGTCGTTTGCCCAGAGTTATCCTGGTTGGTGTCAGGGCTTGATGTCCCCACCCTGCGCCCCAGGCCACTTTCAGCACCACGGAGATGGCGCTGGCGCTGAACCGTTACCTGTGCCTGGCGGTGCTGCCGCTCATCACCAAGTGTGCGCCACTCTTTGCGGGAACCGAGCATCGCGCCATCATGGTGGACTCCATGCTTCACACGGTATACCGCCTGTCCCGCGGCCGCTCGCTCACCAAGGTGCAGCGCGACGTCATCGAGGAATGCCTGATGGCGCTCTGCAGGTGGGGCGGGACCCTGGTGGGCGGGGTTACGGGTGGGGCGGGCCTCAGGTTGAGATAACCCCGCCCCGTGCATGTCCCCGCAGGTACATCCGCCCGTCCATGCTGCAGCACCTGCTGCGGCGCCTGGTGTTCGACGTGCCCATCCTTAACGAGTTCGCCAAGATGCCGCTCAAGGTGAGGGCAAGCCCTCTTTGCGTATTTCCATGCTCCACCCACCGGCTTGCTCCACCCACCGGCTTGCTCCGCCCTCGGACTATGGGGCTCATTTGTATCACACCGCCCAGGCCAGTTAACCTGCAAACGCGCGGGCAGCGGGCCCCATAGAAACCTCTTTAACATTCACTTTGCGTCATTGGTGCCTCTAACACTCCCTAATTAGCGTTTAATTCGCATAACAGTGAGCCAACCCCCACCTTAATTAGCATATATTTGCGTGGGGCACACTTTTTCTAATTAGCATGCTTATTTGCATGCTTAGACCACCGGCCTTCCACTATTCAAATGACTGCATTTATTTGAGTAAATAGTACCACAGCTATCCTGAATATTTGCACACTGTCTCTCCTATTATTTTTTCATTTGCATGCTAGTTTGCATAAGGAGATACCCCCAACTCAGATATTTTAACTATTTTGCGTAATACATCTAAATCAGCCCCCATTTCAAATTTGCACATTGGCTGGTGGAGGCTCTCTTCCCAGCTACCACGTGTTTGCATGGAGTGCTGCCTATGTTTCCATTTGCCATGTTAATTCACATAAGCACAGATCACTTCATCCGTATGCCCATTTGCACATAACCCCACCCATGGATTAATATCTGCATGCTTATTTGTATAAAGAACACCAGACAAATCCAGCTCTGGGGCTTCCCTGGTGGTGCAGTGGTTGAGGGTCTGCCTGCCGATGAAGGGGACATGGGTTCGTGCCCCGGTCTGGGAAGATCCCACATGCCGCGGAGCGGCTGGGCCCGTAAGCCATGGCCGCTGAGCCTGCGCGTCCGGAGCCTGTGCTCCACAACGGGAGGGGCCACAACAGTGAGAGGCCCACGTACCGCAAAAAAAAAAAAAAAAAAAAAAATCCAGCTCTGACTTAATGCCCATCCTGACTCTGAGTTAGAGTGCCAAATTTACATAATACACTGTCCAATAAACTTCCCAATACGCATGCCATTTCCCCTTTATTAGCATATCATTTGCATAATCCACACCTCCTTCATAATTTAAAAGCACTGCCACCCCCCACCCCAACCCTGGGGCCTCCCTGGGCCTTCATTCGCCTGCCACCTGTTTATGTCCCCCTCATTTGTGTGTCCCCCTCTTGTTCCCACCCAGCTCCTCACCAACCACTATGAGCGTTGTTGGAAGTACTACTGCCTTCCCACAGGCTGGGCCAACTACGGGGTCACCTCGGAGGAAGAGCTGCACCTCACCCGTAAACTCTTCTGGGGCATCTTTGACTCTCTGGCCCATAAGGTCTGGGCACCCAAGGGCCCTGGAAGAAGCCTGTTTGGAGGGTCTAGGGCCCAAAGTCAGGGATGCAGAATGAAATCCTCAAAGTTGGGGGTTGAGGGAGGGAGGCAGTTCTGCAGGTTTGGATCTAGGAGAATCTATGAGTTGGGTCTGTGGTTTGAACATTATGGAAGAGGGAATGGACCTCTAGTTTGGGGGCTTGGAGGGGGTAACATGGGGTGGTTTGAGAGTCCAGGTGGGTCTGAGGCTTGGGTTTCAGGGAGAGAGACCATACTTCATGTTTGAGGGCTCAGGAAAGAGGGTTGATGATTGGAGGGGTGAGTTTGAAGTCCTGGTGCTCCAGGATTTGAAGGCTCCGTCAGGCCTGCAGTGACCCCCCGCCCTGACCTCCCCAGAAATATGACCCAGAGCTGTACCGAATGGCTATGCCCTGCCTGTGTGCCATCGCAGGGGCCCTGCCCCCCGACTACGTGGACGCCTCATACTCATCCAAGGCTGAGAAAAAGGCCACGGTGGACGCTGAAGGCAACTTTGATCCTCGGCCTGTGGAGACCCTCAAGTGAGGCCTGGGGGCAGGAGGGGGGCCTGGGGGCTGGGAGAAGGAGCAGGTTTCCGAGGTGGAAGGAGGGGCCACAGCCCTGACATCTGCTGACCCCGCCCCTCTAATAGTGTGATCATCCCAGAGAAGCTGGACTCCTTCATTAACAAGTTTGCAGAGTACACACATGAGAAGTGGGCCTTCGACAAGGTTGGCATCATGGTCCTCCCCTCCCCAGGACCCTCCACCCCTGCCAGCCTTCCTCAAGGGCCCCAGCTTTCCACCAGACCCAGATCCTCCCGGAGGGCCCCAGATTTCCCTGAGACCCGTAACTCTTCCTGGGATTCACAGCCTCCTCTGGAACCCTCAGCCCCTCCAGGGTTCCCTCTCAGTGTGTGTCCACACCTCATCCTGCTCCCACGCCCAGCTCCATAGTGACACTGCCCCCACCTGTCCCCTCTCCACCTCCAGATCCAGAACAACTGGTCCTATGGGGAGAACATAGACGAGGAACTGAAGACCCATCCCATGCTGAGGCCCTACAAGACGTTTTCGGAGAAGGTGACCAAGCCTTGGCGCCCAAGTTGGGGGTGCAAAATTTGGGGGATCAGGGAGGAGTGAGGCAGCTTCATGGGCTTGGATCTAGCTGGATCTGCGGGTTAAGGCTCCCCATCCATGGACTTTGCCTTCCCTCAAACTTGGCTGCCTCCCCTAGACCCCAGACTCCTAGTGTCCCTTCTCTTAGAAAGGGTTGGAGAGACTGGGTTTGATTCCTTGACCATACAACTTAACTTCTCTGAGTCTCATGTATAAAAGGGGATAATGAGAGTTTGGGAAGCTCTGTTACAGAACAGGTAAGACACCTGGGATTGAATTCGGACTGGACCACTTCCTAGCCACATAGTCAGGGCTTTCCCCTTTTTGGGACACTGGAGGCCAGAGAGGCTGAGCCAGGGGCTCCTACCTCCACCTCCCTCTCACCCCATTCCACCAACTCCACTCCCTCCTGTCCACCTCAGGACAAAGAGATTTACCGCTGGCCCATCAAGGAGTCCTTGAAGGCCATGATTGCCTGGGAATGGACGATAGAGAAAGCCAGGGAGGGTGAGGAGGAGAAGACGGAGAAGAAAAAAACCCGGAAGATATCCCAAAGTGCCCAGGTGGAGGCGGGGCTGGGACGGGGGCGGGGTCATGAGGGGGTGGTGAGCGGCTGGAATAAGGGGCGGGGCCAGGAGAGGGTGGGGCCAGGCAGGAGGTGGGGTCGAGAGGGGGATAAGGGCCGCGGGGGGGAAAAAGGTGGGGTCAGCGGAAGGGGGAAGGCCAGGAGGGGGTGCAAGAGAAGGCTGAGAGATCAGGGAAGGGAGAGGGCATGGGTCTGAAAAACTTCAAAGGGCAGAAGAGAGGAGGGGGGCTTAGAGACAGGGACTTAAGGAGAGGGCACAGAGGAGGGGTGTAGGGCCAGGTAGGGGGGATAAATTGGCTTGGGGGCTGGGCTTCCTGCTAGTCCCTCCATCTTTCCCCTGTCTCCCCAGACCTATGATGCACGGGAAGGCTACAACCCCCAGCCCCCCGACCTCAGCGGAGTTACCCTGTCCCGGGAGCTGCAGGTGAGTCTTCTGATCCTTTATTTGGGGACTGGAGGTGTCTGTTGGGAGAGGAAGACATCTTCTGAATGTGGGCTTTGACCCTTTGCATCCTCTCCCAGGCCATGGCAGAACAACTGGCGGAAAATTACCACAACACATGGGGACGGAAGAAGAAACAGGAGCTGGAAGCCAAGGGTGAGGCACCCACCCCACGCCGCACAGACTCCCCTTCGCCGTAGTCCCCTAGTCACAGGCTCCGGAGTCATAAGGGCCTGGGTTAGAGTTGTGTGACTTTGAACAGTTGCTTTCACCCCACTGAACCTTCGTTTCTGTGTCTCTACAATGGGGATAATCACAGCATTTACTCCTGTAGGGCTGTGGTGAGGATGTGAGGAGCCTCAGAAAGCAGTGTTTGGTTATTCTTATCTCTGTCTTTATTACTATAATTATGCACACCCTCAACTTCAGGAACCACTTCAATGAGCGGCCTGGGTCCCCCCCACGCCCCTGATTTCTGGTCTTTGCTGCCCCAGGTGGTGGGACCCACCCGCTGCTGGTTCCCTACGACACGCTCACAGCCAAGGAGAAGGCACGAGATAGAGAGAAGGCCCAGGAGCTGCTGAAGTTCCTGCAGATGAACGGCTACGCGGTCACCAGGCAAGCGGGCTGGAAGGCCGGCCCGGGAGGGGTAGGGAAAGTGGGCGGAACCCCGGCAAAAGCTGTGATAGGCTAGTCCTAGGTAGCGGAGGCGGAGCCAGAGAGAGGAAATTGATGGGGGTGGGGCCTGGGAGCAGAGGCAGGGCCATAGAGGGGTGGGGCCTGGAGGGCAGAGGCGGGGCCAGAGAGGGGCGGAGTCTAAGAAGGGTGGGGCCTGGAAAGCGGAGGCAGGGCCTGGGGGAGTCCAGGCTGAACTGGAAAGAGGCGGGAAACACGGGGGGGTCTGCGTCTGGGCTGACCTCTCGCTCTGCCTGCACGCAGGGGCCTTAAGGACATGGAACTGGACACGTCTTCCATTGAGAAACGGTTCGCCTTCGGCTTCCTGCAGCAGTTGCTCCGCTGGATGGACATTTCTCAGGAGTTTATCGCCCATCTGGGTACGGAGAATTCCCTCCCCGTCCCCGCCCTAGCTGCAGTTTCACAAAGGCACCCAGTTCATTCATTTCTCCTTCCTCCCCTCATCTAATCATTGTGCCAGACGTTGTTCTAGGGGTTGAGAATAAGACAGTGAACAAGAAAACAAAGATCCCTGTCCTCCTGCAACTTACATTCCTGTGGTGGATTCAGCCATTTAAAGTCGGAAATAAGGAGATCACTGAGTGTGTCAGAAAGTGATTAGTGTTATGGGAAGAGGAATACACTAGAGCTAGCTAAAGAGGGTTGGGAGTGTGGGCCGGTTGTAATTTTAAACGGAGTGTTCCAGGACTTCCTTGGCGGTCCAGTGGTTCAGATGCTGCACTTCCACTGCAGGGGTCATGGGTTTGATCCCTGGTCGGGGAACTAAGATCCCACATGCCCTGCTGTGCGGTCAAATAAATAGAGTATTCCAGGAAGCTGGGGAGAGAGCTATGTGGTCATCTGGGGAGAGTATTTTAGGGAGAGGAACAACCAGTGCAGAGGTCGCTGATGTGCGTATTAGGAGGCCCATGTGGCTGAATCAGAGTGACAGAGGGGAAGAGTGAGAGGAAATGGGGTCAGTGACAGGCAGGTCATGATGGGCTTTGCAGGCCATGGTGAGGACTGTGGCTTTTTGTTCTGAGTGAGATGGGAGCATTCTAAGCAGGAGAGGGCCCTGATCTGCCTTGGGTGTTCACAGGCTCCCTCTGGCTGCCTGTGGGAGCAGACTGAGGGGGGCAGGAGCAGAAGAGAGTGAGAACTGGGCAGATTCTGGATCTATTTTGAAGGCTGAGGCTCTTGGGATGCCCCACAGATGCCTCTTATATATCACTAAGAATCACATCTGGGGCCCCTATGATCCCTTCCTGCTTCCCCCAGAGAGCCCCAGCATTCCCCTTAAGAGCCACCCAGGAACCCCCAAATGAGTGAGTGGCCCAGCAGGATTCACTCATACATCTCACCCCAAATCCCACGGGAGCCAGACCTCCGTGCTGCACAGCCTCCTGGCAATTCCCTCTCCCCCCTGAACCTCAGTTTGCTCATCTGTGAAAGGGGGATTCTGTTCACCATAACCAGCTACAGTTCTGTCACTTATTTGCTGAGTGACCTGGAGTGAGCTATTTCACCTCAATTTCCTCATCTGTAAAATAGGAATGAAAGACCAAGTATACAGGCCTCCAGGTTGGGAGGAGATTGTGCAAGAACATTTCTCACAGTGCCAGGGGACATAGCGAGTGTATAGTAATTGGAGCCTTATTTATTATTATTATTTTAATAGTACTATTAGTTTAATAATATGATTTATTACCGTCACTACGATGATGACTGAAACAGATTTCCACTTTAAAGTTGAATCTAATCTGTCTATATTGACTTCTTGTTTCATTCATTCATTCCACATTTACTCAGTGCCAGATATTGAAGTTCAGAAAGAAAAGGACTTGTGATTGGTGAGGAGGGGGATGTTCCATGGCCTTACCCCGTCCCAGTTTGTCCTCCTCCCCATTTTCAGCCTCAGGAAGGGTTTGATCAAGGAGTTAGGGGGATCAGATGAAAGGGAAGAGAGGTTTACCTCAAAGCCAATACAAGTGACTTCATACCAGGAGGCAATCTCCTATCATATCCCAACTCTGCCCCCTCAGAAAGCCCTGAGTTCCCAGCCTTGAAGCCACCATGACCCCTATTTGCCTTCCCCCACCAGAGGCTGTGGTCAGCAGTGGACGAGTGGAAAAGTCCCCGCACGAACAGGAGATTAAATTCTTTGCCAAGGCAAGAGGAGGGCTCAGAAGCTGGAGGAGGCTGGGGACTGGTGGGCTCTCCTCTCTCTTCACCCAATCCCCTTCGTCTCTTCCCCACGCCCCCAGATCCTGCTCCCTTTGATCAACCAGTACTTCACCAACCACTGCCTCTATTTCCTGTCCACACCAGCCAAACTGCTGGGCAGTGGTGGCCACGCCTCCAACAAGGAGAAGGAAATGATCACCAGGTGCGCCCCCCTGGGACCTGTGACTCACACCCCTGACCTCACAGCATTGTAATCCTAGATCTTTTCCTCCCACCCTTGGACCTTAGAGGCTCTGTCCTAGGTGCTGGGCACTGATCAGTCTACCTGCAGAGGTGATGGAAGGGCTATAGGGTGACCAACCGTCCTGGTGTGCCCCAGGACACGGGACTTTCAGGCAACCTGGGACGAATTGGTCACCCTGTCAGAAAGGCAGACCGGACTCCCCACCCCCAGCATACCAGTTACTGCTTGTGACTTTCAAGCTGGTTCATCTCTCTGCCCCTTCGCACCCCCTCCGTCTCCTTCGTTTTCTCCCCCATCATCCTTTCTCCTCCTGGCTCTGTCTTCTGTCCCTCTCCCCTTGTCTTCCCTGTCCCTCCTCCTCTCACTGTGTCCCCTTGGTGTCCTCGCTCCCTGTTTCTCCTGTCCTGTTTCTCTCTCTTTCTTCAGCCTCTTCTGCAAGCTTGCCGCTCTTGTCCGTCACCGAGTCTCTCTCTTTGGTAAGTAGCTCTACACCCAAGCCCTTCTCCCCAGTCTTCCCTCTCTTCCCCTCTTCACAACCTCGCCCTGAAGAAATATGGCCCAGGTTCATGCCTTAATCTGAACAACTTTCACTGTGTTCTTCCTCTGGACTTGCACATGGAGTGGGTGGTCCTGGGGACAGAGCAGAGACTGGGATAGTCCTGGGCCCCGCCATCATGGAACTCTCAGACTCATCACCAGATGGTGACGGCCCAGAGGTCAGGGCCAGGATGGGGGAGGGACAGGCAGAGGGATCACAGCCAGGATGAGGGAAGGACAGGAGCCTATGGGAGTCTAGGCGGGGTGGGGATGGATGAAGAGAGATCAGCCGAGTTGGCTGTAGAGGGAGGTGCTGTCCCCATAACCCTTTCTTCACCCAAGCCCAACTTCCTCCCCCAGGGACGGATGCCCCAGCTGTGGTCAACTGTCTTCATATCCTGGCACGCTCCCTGGATGCCAGGTGGGGCTAAGGGTCATGGTGCCCACTCCCATTCTAACCGTGCTCCCACCCCCAACCCCTGTTCTCCTAGACTCTCCTCAATCTTGAATCTCAGATTCTGGAACTGGTTTGCCCCCACTTCCCTGTTAGGACCGTGATGAAGTCTGGCCCCGAGATCGTGAAGGCTGGCCTCCGTTCCTTCTTTGAGAGTGCCTCAGAGGACATCGAGAAGATGGTGGAGAACCTGCGGCTAGGCAAGGTGTCGCAGACACACACGCAGGTGAAGGGAGTGGGCCAGAACCTCACCTACACCACCGTGGCCCTGCTGCCTGTGCTCACCACCCTCTTCCAGCACATCGCCCAGCACCAGTTTGGAGACGATGTTATCCGTAAGGGCTCCTGATCCCAAGGGCAGTTGTTGGGGGGGGGTGTCAGTTCAACCAACACCACCCATCCCAGTGTGCCTGATAGAATCTGCAGGTGTTTCAGCATTATATTTATTGAGAGGATTCATTGCCATAAGCAAAGTGTGCATTCAGTTCAGAAAATTGGTAGGTAAGAGAATGAGTTAATCAGAGCATTAATTCCACAGCTCTAACAGAAGAACCTAAATCACAGTAGCTTAAACAAGTGACAGATATATTTCTTTTTCATGTAACAGTCTACTGGTAGGTTGATCATGATGTCAGAAGCCCAGATTCCTTCCATCTTGTTGCTCTGCCATCCCTGAAATATTGCCTTTATCCATATGGTCCAAGAGGGTGCACCATCACCTTCTCATTCTAGCCAGTAGGAGACAAGAGAAAACAGAGGAGGGCACCTCAGTTCTTTTAAAGGAACAATGTAGAAGTGGCCCACATCACTTCTCACATTTATCCTATTGGCCAGAACTTAGCATATGGCCACATGTCACCGTAAGGAAGGCTAGGATGGTAGACTTTATTCATGTGTTGAGCTAAGTATGGAGGTCTCTTACTAGGAAGAAGAGAAGAGCAGAAAGAAAGTAAGAGCAGATATTGGGAGTCAATTGGCAGTGTCTGCTGTATTTATCCTATCCTATCCTATTTATCCTGCCTATCCAAATGGCACCTATAGTGTGTGACCCAGCCTGGGATCTTGTAACATAATGCATACAGTGTGTAACATAATGTTGTTAATGAGACACGGGCAAGATAAAACACCCAATGGGGGTGATGACATTTTATGTTCAGGTACTCAAAAAGCCCTACAAGATGTAGAGCATGGCAGAGGCAGGAAAAGACAGGAAGGGCTGGTGGGAGAGATGTCTTGGAGGCTGAGGAGATAGGCTGTGGAGGGGAGGCATCCAGAGTGAGGCCCTGGCCTGGGGACCTGGGGACAGTGGGGCCTCCATGAGACAAGTTGGAAGAAATAACAAGTTTGAGGGAGATGCCAAGATCAATTTGGGGTTCTGTGGTTGTGAGGGGCCCAGGGGATCGGAGGCGTCCAGGACGGGCTGTGGGGACTGAGGGGTAGGGGAAGCCTGTCTCAGCTCACTGCTGATTTGACATTGACAAAAATAAAAAAAGTAGCACTTGGATGGGGTTCTTCCCCAGATCCAATTTTTTTTTTCCGGCCGTGCCATGGGGCACGCGGGATCTTAGTTCCCCAAGGGCCCGAGCCCTTGGTAGTGAGAGCAAGGAGTCCTAACCACTGGACTGCCAGGGAATCCCTCCAACATTTTATTCTGAAATTTTAAAAACATACAGAAAAGTAGAAAGAAGAGAATTGTTAACAATCTGCCCCATTTGTTTTACCTTTCACTTTATGAGTGAAAGTATTTCCAAACTTTCTGTTGAACTTTTTGTTTTTAAATTTATTTTGATTTATTTTTGGCTGCATTGGGTCTTCATTGCTGCGCGCGCTTTCTCTAGTTGCGGCGAGCGGGGGCTACTCTTCGTTGCTGTGCGCGGGCTTCTCATTGCAGTGGCTTTTCTTGTTGTGGAGCACGGGTTCTAGGCACGCGGGCTTCAGTAGTTGTGGCACACGGGCTCAGTAATTGTGGCTTGTGGGCTCTAGAGTGCAGGCTCAGTAGTTGTGGTGCATGGGCTTAGTTGCTCCGCGGCATGTGGGATCTTCCCAGACCAGGGTTCGAACCTGTGTCCCCTGCATTGGCAGGCGGATTCTTAACCACTGCGCCACCAGGGAAGCCCTTGTTGAACTTTTGAATGTGAGTTGCACACACACAGTGACACCTCATCCCTAAATACTCAGCCTGCAACACCTGAATGTTGCAGAACCTTCTCTCATGTACCCACAATATCAGTATCACACCTAACCTGACTATAGTTAAATTTCCCTATTACCCTCAAAATGTCTTTGATTTTTTATTTTTTTTGGTACGCGGGCCTCTCACTGTTGTGGCCTCTCCCGTTGCGGAGCACAGGCTCCAGACGCACAGGCCCAGTGGCCATGGCTCACGGGCCCAGCCGCTCCGCGGCATGTGGGATCTTCCCGGACCGGGGCACAAACCCGTGTCCCCTGCATCGGCAGGCGGACTCTCAACCACTGCGCCACCAGGGAAGCCCTGTCTTTGATTTTTTTAAAAATTCAGAATTCAGTGAAGTTTCTCTCATTGCATTTGGTTGTTATGTCTCTGTCGTCTCTTTTTCAATCTAGAACAGTTCCCCTGCCCTCTTTTTGCCTCATGACATTTAGGAAGTTGATGAGGTTCTTAACCTGGCCTTCTGGGGTGGGGGGGTGGTGTGGATAACCAATACTGAAGTCACAATTGGGTGTCTGTTTGCATTTGCTGGAGAGAGAGTCCATCACTATCATCAAGAGACCCGTGACTCCTCTCCAAGAGCAGCTCGCCTTCACTGAGTGCCTCCTGTGTGCCATGTTCCAGTTGCTTTCTGAGTATTAACTCATTTAATCGTCACAGCAACCCCATGAGGAAGATACTATAATTATCCACATTTTACAGAGAGGGAAACTAAGGCCGCGAGAGAGTTGGTACTTGCTCAAGTAACAAAACTTGTAAATGGCAGCCTGGCTTTACAGCCCCTGCTCTTACCCGTCATTTGGAGACAAGGGAGGGGGTTAGAGAAGAACTGGTACGGACCCTCACCCTCCTTCTTTCCCTCAGTGGATGATGTCCAGGTCTCTTGCTACCGAACGCTGTGCAGTATCTATTCTCTGGGAACCACCAAGAACCCTTACGTGGAAAAGTAAGGAGAGACAGCCATAGTTTGGGGCTGGGGTGGATACTGTGGGGGCCCAGGGAGGGGAGGGCACAGGAGAAGATGGGGTGAATGAAAAGCCAGGAAATGGTCAAAGTCTTCAAAAGACGTCCGCACCGTGGCCACTGCAGTTCCTCAAGATGGACACGAGAGGGCGCTCGGAGGAAGGCCAGTGAAGAAAGTGGAGGCCACTGGTTGGGGGCCAGGTGGGCACAGGCGCTTGGCGGCCAGGATGCCAGGTTGTTCTGGGCTGGCAGGGGGCACGCAGAAACTCTGGCGGCCCACAGGAGCCAGGCATGCTGGGGGCACTGGGGAGGGCCGCTGGCAGTGCCAGAATCACCGGTAGAGCAAAAGGGCACTCAGGAAACCCAGGGAAACGGCCGCATTGGTGACCACCAGTGAATGGCATCTCTGCCCCAAAGTGTCCTGGGGAGAGGCACTTCTGTGGAGGAAGGGACTGGGATCCAGGACAGGGCAGAGGGGGCGTGGGAGCTGAGCACAGCCTCGTCTTCCAGGCTTCGGCCAGCCCTGGGCGAGTGCCTCGCCTGCCTGGCAGCGGCCATGCCGGTGGCGTTCCTGGAACCTCAGCTGAACGAGTATAATGCCTGCTCAGTGTACACCACCAAATCTCCCCGGGAGCGGGCCAGTAAGTCGGGCGGGGCTGGGGCAGCTGTCAAGGGTTATATTCCACCTGCACAGGTTCCAGGGAGACCCACTGTGGGTAGTGTGGCCCAGTCTGGGCTCTGAGGGGCTGAGGATTCCTCAGGTTGGGGGCGCTCCAGATTGGGGAACCCCAGAGTTTGTGGGTGCTCTGGATTATGGTGTGGACACTGAGGTCTGGGCATGATGGGTTGGCATGCCCTGACCTCCTCCCCGCACCCCAGTCTTGGGGCTCCCCAGTAGCGTGGAGGAGATGTGTCCTGACATCCCGGTGCTGGAGCGGCTCATGGCAGACATCGGGGGGCTGGCTGAGTCGGGGGCCCGCTACACAGAGATGCCGCACGTCATCGAGATCACGCTGCCCATGCTGTGCAGCTACCTGCCCCGCTGGTGGGAGCGCGGACCCGAGGCACCACCGCCTGCCCTGCCTGCAGGGGCCCCTCCACCCTGCACAGCCATCACTTCCGACCATCTCAACTCCCTGCTGGGGAATATCCTGCGGATCATCGTCAACAACCTGGGCATTGACGAGGCCTCGTGGATGAAGCGGCTGGCTGGTGGGTCTGGCGGGCATGGGGCTCCTGAGTACTGGGGCTCAGGTCCCTGGACCTGATGGTCTCAGAGGGAGATCCCGGGGTCCATGGTTTTCTGGGAGTGGGGAGGAGTCATAGCTCAGTTTTCTCGGGGTCACAAGGCCAAAGGTCATCCTAAGGGGTCAGAATCTCAGGCTCATAGGGTCTGAGGTGGAAGCATGGGTCCTGGGAGTCCTCCAGGCTGGAGTCTGAATTACTGGAGCCTTGAAGAGGGTTAGGTCATGGGTTAGAAACTGGGTCAGAAGGCTGAGTTCCTTATACAAAGGGTCAGAGGACCAGGTCAAATATCAGGGTCCTCGATATGGACAGTTAGGGTTCTGGGTCATAGGTCAAGAAATGAATCTTTGAAAGATTGGGGCTCCTGGTTCAGAAGTTCCATGTCAGGGGAATTCTCTGGCGGTCCAGTGGTTAGGACTCTGGGCTTTCACTGCAGGGGCCTGGGTTCAATCCCTGGTTGGGGAACTAGGATCCCACAAGCCACGCGGCGTGGCCAAAAAAAAAAAAAAATCATGACCTGTAAGTTCCTTGTCAGGAGTTGTTTTGGATCAGGGCCAAGGTAGAGATCAGGGCTGAGGTCAGAGGCCAGGGTCAGAGGTCAGAGGCTGTGGTAAGAAACCAGGGTCATAGTCAGAAATCATGTGGTGAGGTATGTCGGGGTCAGAGGTTAAAGACTGGGGTGAGATGTCATAGGCTAGGGTAAGATATCAGGTTAGGATTCAGTTGTTGGAGTCAGAAGTCAAGGACTTTTGTCGGGCTGAGGGGTCACAGTTTCAGGTCAAGGGTTAGGGTTGGGATCCAGGATCGGGCTATGTCAGAGGTCACAGCCCGAGGTCAGGAGTGGGATCAGAGGTAGAGGCTGGGGTCAGAAGCCAGGGTCAGGCTGGGGTCGATGACAGCTGCTGGGTCAGAGGTACAGGTCGGAAGTCACGGGATGGGAACAGAGGTCAGGGGTGGGATCAGAGGTCTTAGGTCAGGTGCTGGAGTCAGTGGCCGGCCAGCAGCACCTGTGCCCCCTCTGGTTCTGCAGTGTTTGCCCAGCCCATCGTGAGCCGGGCCCAGCCTGAGCTCCTGCACTCACACTTCATCCCCACCATCGGGCGGCTGCGCAAGCGGGCAGGGAAGGTGGTGTCCGAGGAGGAGCAGCTGCGCCTAGAGGCCAAGGCGGAAGCCGAGGAGGGCGAGCTCCTGGTGCGGGATGAGTTCTCTGTACTCTGCCGGGACCTGTACGCCCTCTATCCACTGCTCATCCGCTACGTGGACAACAACAGGTCAGCATGTCCCCAGCCGTCCCCCCACACACCCCAGCCTGACCCCTGGCTTCCTTGGACCCCATCTGACCTCTTGCCTCTGACTTGCTATAAACTTCTTGCAATTCTCACTCAGTCCTACCCAACCTTCTGACCTCCTGTTGCTTATGGAACAATAAAAGCCAGCATGTGTTTTCTCCCCTTCTGCTCCTTTAAACCTCCTGAATCTGAGGCCCTGTGAGGGCTGCACTATCAGCCATAAGGAGGCGTACTTCTCTCCTCCAGCGCTGTGTCTTCAGGCTTGGGTAGACAGGATGCCTGATTTGTGAAGTGAAGTCCAATGGTCAGGCCCTCCTCCATCACTGAGAGAAGAAAGGAAGATAGTCCAGATCCGGCCAGACTAATTTCCCCCAGAAACATAGGTCTTTATAAAAGGGCAAGTGCAGGTATCAACCAATTGCTAACATCTCCCTAAAATCAGAAGCAATGTTTAAAGAATTATTGAGTCTAAGGTGCAGCCAGATCCAGGGACAGTGAACAAGATTCAACTCCAAGTTCCCTCTGGGTTGAAAAAGATTTTAAGGTTGCATCAAGGCTTTGTGAGAAAGGGTGCTTGGATTGATTAGCTACGTCTGTCATGGGAGCTGAAGCAGAAAGCAGTGGTATGCATGCTGTATACATCCTTGTACACCCACCTTTGTGCTCATGAGTGGGTATCGCTATAGGGTAGATTCCTAGGAGTAGGAGTGTTGGGTCAAAAAGTTTGGGCAAGTAAAGTGAGGTATACTCACACAGTGGAATACTACACGGCAATGTTGCAACACCCAGCAACATGGATGAATCTCTCAAACATCAGGTTGAATGAAAGAAACCAGAAAATTTTAAATAGGGTACATATTGTATCATCTATTTATGTAACATTCAAGAACAGACCAAAATAATTCATGGGCTAGGGGACTTCCCTGGTGCTCCAGTGCTTAAGACTTCACCTTCTGATGCAGGGGGTGCAGGTTCGATCCCCAGTCGGGGAGATAATCCCATATGACTCGCGGCCAAAAAAACCAAAACATAAAACAGAAGCGATATTGTAACAAATTCAATAAAGGCTTTAAAAATGGTCCACATCAAAAAAAATCTTTAGGGGCTTCCCTGGTGTCCAGTGGCTAAGAATCCACCTGCCAATGCAGCGGACATGGGTTCGAGCCCTGGTCTGGGAATATCCCACATGCCGCGGAGCAACTAAGCGCATGTGCCACAACTATGGAGCCTGCGCTCTAAAGCCTGCGAGCCACAACTACTGAAGCTTGTGCGCCTGGAGCCTGTGCTCCGCAACAAGAGAGGCCACTGCAATGAGAAGCCCGCGCACCGCAACGAAGACTAGCCCCTGCTCACCGCAACTAGAGAAAGCACGCATGCAGCAACGAAGACCCAATGCAGCCAAAAATAAATAAATAAAATAATTTTTTTTTAATCTTAAAAAAAAAATTCATGGTCTAGAAGTCTGGATAAGGGCATCTTTCAGACCGGGGACTGGAAGTGTTCTATTTCTTGATTTGCGTGGCAGTTACACAAGTGTGTTCACTTGATGATAATTCATCAAGTTGAAACTTTGTATGTAATACTTCAATAAGAAGGTTAGAGAAAGAAAAAGCAATTTTTAAGGAATAGTCATTGATCATTTTAAAATCATCTGAATGGCCAGATTACCCTAGAAAGGTCTATCCCTCCCACTGGAGACTCCGATCCCCTCCCCTGAGGTCTCTCCACGTGGCCCCCTTCTGTGGGGCTCCCTGCCCTCATCCCTCACCAGCCCCTTCCCCTGCCTGCCCAGGGCACACTGGCTGACCGAGCCCAATCCCAATGCGGAGGAGCTGTTCAGGATGGTGGGCGAGATCTTCATCTACTGGTCCAAGTCCCACGTGAGTCCCCACCCACCCTGCCCCTCCTCTCTATAAGCCGAGAAGCTGCCGCCCAAAGATGCCCTCCCCCACCCTGTCTGATCCCCAACACTGCCTCCCCCACCCCCAGAACTTTAAGCGCGAAGAACAGAACTTTGTGGTCCAGAACGAGATCAACAACATGTCATTTCTGACTGCGGACAGCAAGAGCAAAATGGCCAAGGTGGGTGCTTTGCTCTGGGAGGAGGACTTAGCAGGGAGGGAGGGAACAGCCTCCTGGGCTTCCTACCTGAGCCCTCCTCACGCCAGCCTGCCCTGTCCTAGTCACATTCCCTGCAGCCCTCATAGCAGCCCCATCTCCCTCCTCCTTCCTCCCCACCTCCCCCTTCTCTCATCCCCATCTCCTCCCTCCCATCTTTTTCCTTCCCCCCATTTCCCTCCTCTTTCCCATCTCCTCCCTCCGCCCTACATGCTTTCTCCTCCCCATCACCCTCCTCCCCATCTTCTTCCTCCCCATGTCCCTCCCCCATCCCAATTTCCTCCTCTCCTTTCACCCACTTCTTTCCTTCTATCCCATTATCCCACACCTCCTCCTTTCCTCTCCCCTTATCCTTCCCAGAACTGCCCTCTAAAGGACAGGGTCTAAAGAACAAACCCACCTGAGTGAGGTCTGGAAATGCCCAGCTGGGGGATTTGCATCAGGGTGGGGCAGAGGGGCTGCGCTTAGGGCTGACTTGGAGGGGGCCTGGGGTTCTCGGAGGGACTGGGGTAACACTTCTTGTCTCTGTCTGCAACCTGATGAAGCAGGAGGGAGATATACAGGTCAGCCCCACGTCTGGGACCTTCCGCGTGGCTCTTGGCTAATACCCTCTACCCCGCTCCCAACCCCAGCCTCTGCCTCCAGAAAACCCCTGCCCCTGTTCCCCAGCCCTCATCCTTGGGTCCTAGCCCCCATCCTCTTTCTCTTCCTCCACCCCACCTCCCACCAACCATTCCCTTCCTGGCCCTCAACTTTTGGCTGTTGAATTTTTTTTAACTTTTGTTTAAAAAAAACCAACTCCCCTCTCAGTTTTCCCCAAAGCTTCAAAGCATTTTGGACTGAGGTCCCAGGGAATGGGAATGGGGGTGGGAAAGGCACGTGCATGGTTGGGTTTAAGGCCTGGGCTCTGGAATCAGATGGACTTGGGTTAGAATCCTGACTCTTGGCAGTTAGCTCTGTGACCCTGGACAAGTGTATTAACCTTTTGAGCTTTGGAAGGCATCCAGTCAGTGGCCCCCCAGCCCCAGGGCTCTGTGAGGACCCAGTGAGATGCTGCACGTGCTGGCACATGGGTCATGCTCCATATCACAAGCTGGTGTGGATGTGGCTCCGGCCGAAGCTTGTCACCGGGGCTTCTCATTGGCATGACTGGGGTGGCCCAGGCCATGGGTCTGCACCCAAGGCTCCAGAACATGGCTGTGGGACTCTGTGCTTCTGCTTCCAGATCTTTCTGGATCTTTCTTGCATCTTCTGTCTCCTTGTCTGTCTCAGTCTCTCAGTGTCTCTCTCTCTCTCGCTTTTTCTTCCAACTTCTCTTGTCTCTTGGTACTCTTTACAGTTCTACATCTTCATTTCATTCTTGGGAACTCTGTCTTGGGCTCTGAAGGGGGGGTTGTAAGTGTCGTGTAGGGACAGGAGGGGTGTCCTACTGAAAGTTCTGGGGGGATTCTGAGAGAAGACTGCTAGACGTTGAGAAAGCCTGGAATGGAGGGAAATCTGGAAGGATTTGGGATAGAAGTTGGAATTTGGGATAGAGGCTTGGGTCTGGGAGGGTCTAGAGTCAGGGCTGGGGGTCTGAAGTGAAAGATCAGCAAGGTCTGGGGTGGAAACTGGGATGGGATGGGGCTGCCTAGTATTCAGGCGGGGGCTGGACAATGGTAGCTGGTTGGGGCTGGAGCAGGGGCCAGGCTGAGACTCAGGCTGGCGCTGAGCCCCCGTGTCCCCACAGTCAGGTGGCTCAGACCAGGAACGCACCAAGAAGAAGCGCCGGGGGGACCGGTACTCCGTGCAGACATCGCTGATTGTGGCCACGCTCAAGAAGATGCTGCCCATTGGCCTGAACATGTGTGCACCCACTGACCAGGAACTCATTACACTGGCCAAGACCCGCTATGCCCTGGTGCCTGCTCAGTCCCTTTCTGAGAACCTACCAGGATCCCACTCAGCACTCCCACTAAGCCCCTGGGACCCTACTGAACCCCCAGGATCCCACTAAGTGCCCTCCCTTAGGACCCTACTGAGTCCTTCTCCAGGAACCTGAGGATTCACTGGGCCTCCTACGATGCCCTGAGCCTTCCCACGGGATGCTGAGAACCCTACGTGGGATGCTGTCAGAACTCTGGGACCAAAGGACCCTAACTGGGACCCCACTGGAAACTGGAAAGGCCACTAAGACCCTTGGGACCCAAGGACCACACTGAGCCTTCAGGGACCCTACTGAGCACCACCCCCCTGCCATGCCAAACCTGCTAGGAACCTGAGGACCCCAGCTGAGACACCCTGAGCCCCCCTGAAACTCCTCCAGGCCCTCTACCAGGACCTCCCCAAGTCCTTCGGGACCCACTGAGCCCCTCATGACCCCATTGCCCCCCCCCCGAACCTCTGGGTTCCCATTGACCTCTCCAGCTCACCACATCTTTCCCTCAGGACCCTGCTGACCCCTCCCCCGGGACTCTGTTGACACCCAACTGAGCCCCCAAAGACTCTCAGGGGCCCAGTGAGCACGCTGTGACCCTAAGTAGCCCCCAGGATCCTAATGGCTTCTTCCCCAGGACCACACCGAAACCTCTGAGGTCTCAAGGGTGATTGGGATCAATTGCCCCTGCCCCTGAATCCTTCTAAGCCCTCTGGGGCCCCAAAGAGGCCTCCCGGGACCCCTTTTATCCATTGTATGGGATAACAACCCCCCTCCCTGATCCTTTTTGGCCTCAGGGACCCAAGAAGCCCTCCCAGGACTCTGCCCCAAGACTCCTAGAACCCCAGGACCCTGCTAAGCACCCTGACAATCTACTAACCCCCAGGGCCCTGAAGACCACTGACTCTCCCCTGATATCACAAGCACCCCCTTTCTCCTCCTAGGACCTGTTGAGTACTGCTGAGTCCCTAAGAGCCCTCCTGGGCCCCTCAGCCCACTTAACTTCGTCATGAGGGCCCCCTCTCCTGGGACCCTAAGGAAACCCCACCCTACTGATTCCTCCTTTAGCCTCCATGTAAACCCCACCAGTGACTTGGGTGATCTGCCTGACCCCCTATGACCTCTGCTGACCTTATCGTCTCCTTCTAATCCCCCTCGCCCACCTCTAATCTTCAGAAACTCCCTGCCCATCTCCCACTTACTCCCAGCCCCACTCTGACCCTCTTCTGACCTTTTTTGACCTTTGGGGATAGCCTCATGTCACCCCCTACCTCCTCTCACACCCTCAACGAGGCCCCTCTAATCCTGTCTCTTCAAGGTGCCTCTGTGGCCTCTGATGCCCTCTAGGACTCCTTTCTGACCACTCCTGACCTGTGGATCCTTTCAGTTTCTCTCGGATCTTCCCCACACAAGCCTCTCACCAGTTGCTGGGGTGATGGGGCTGGAAGGGAAAGGGTTGTAGGTCAAGGAGGACGCTTGGCCCTCCAGAGTGACCCAGCGTGTCATGTCTCCCCAGAAAGACACAGATGAGGAGGTCCGGGAATTTCTGCAAAACAACCTTCACCTTCAGGGAAAGGTACGCCGCCTCCTCCTCCTCGTGCAACCGAAACGGGCATGTCAGGTTAACAGCAAGAGTAACAGCCGACGTTTGAGCACTTACTATGTATCAGGCATCGAAAGAGGGACCTTGTATTCAGCACCCCAGTGAATCATCACAGCATTGAATGGGGGGGGCGGAGTGGCCGGAGAAGCCCACTCTGCGCAGAGGGGCGCTCCGAGAAGCCCGGCTGAGAGAGGAGGGAGCGGGCAGGGGAGGGGCTCATGCGGACCGTCCTTCCTCCTCTCAGGTCGAAGGCTCCCCTTCTCTACGCTGGCAGATGGCCTTGTACCGGGGCGTCCCGGGACGGGAGGAGGACGCTGACGACCCGGAGAAAATCGTGCGCAGAGTCCAGGAAGTGTCTGCCGTGCTCTATCATCTGGAGCAGGTGTCTTACTGAGTTGCCGAAACTTGCGTCTCTGGGCGGGGCCTGGGGCGGTCCTTGAGCCTGTGGGCGGGGCCTGCGGGTGAACCTTGGGACTCTGAGCGCGGCAAGGGGCGGGCCTTTAATCTGTTGGGTGTGGGGACAGTTGAATTTAAAGCGAGACTTAGAATGGAAACTTTGATCTGGGGATAGGACCTGGCGCTTAATCTTGGGCCTGGGAACGGCGACAGGGACAGAACTTTGGGTCTGCGAGTCAGGCCCAGTGAAGACGCCTCGACTCTGCGGGCAGTGCCTTGGGCGGGTCTTGAGATTGGGGCGGGGTCTGGGTAGTGGCCCGGGGTCTGCGGGCGGGGCGTAGGAGGGAGATTTCAGTCTGATAGCAGAGTAGTACAGGTCAGAACCTTGACTCTGTGGGTGGAGCCAGGGTGTTTCTTCGGCCCTGTGAGTCGGACCTGAATTTGGACGTGGGCACTGATGGGCAGTTTCACTCGGGGCTGGAAGTGAGAATCAGACCAGGGGCAGAGTCTAGAGACGTGACAGATAATCCCGCCTCCAGATCGAGCACCCTTATAAGTCCAAGAAGGCCGTGTGGCACAAGCTCTTGTCCAAGCAGCGCCGGAGGGCGGTCGTCGCCTGTTTCCGCATGACCCCCCTGTACAACCTGCCAACGTAAGACATCCCCCCCCACCCGTGGAGGAGGGAACCTCTAGGGGCCTTGGAGAAAGAGTGGCTGAAGAGGCAAGAGGATGGAGTGTCAACCCCAGTGGGGTCTTGGGGAGTGGTTAGGGGAGGAGATGTGTGGGAGGACAGAGAAGCGTGGATGGGGAGGTCCCGGCGACACCACACATCTTTCCCCCAAAGGCAACGGGCCTGTAACATGTTTGTGGAGAGCTACAAGGCGGCGTGGATCCTGACTGAAGACCACAGTTTCGAGGACCGCATGATAGATGACCTTTCAGTGAGCTGGGGCCTGCCTGGGAGTGTCGGGCACAGTGGGATAGGACTGGGACCCAGCCGTCCACTGTACACCTCCAGGGGTGGGTCGCCCTTCGCACTGTGGGGTATGGGAACCAGGGCCGGGTGCAGGATGTGGGGGAAGAGAAAAAAAAAACAGCCCAGGGCTTCCCTGGTGGCGCAGTGGTTGAGAGTCCTTGCCGATGCAGGGGACACGGGTTCGTGCCCCGGTCCGGGAAGATCCCACATGCCGCGGAGCAGCTGGGCCCGTGAGCCATGGCCGCTGAGCCTGCGCGTCCGGAGCCTGTGCTCCGCAAGGGAGAGGCCACAACAGTGAGAGGCCCGCATACCGCAAAAACCAAACAAACAAAAAAAACAGCCCAGCAGGGCTAGGCGGGGAGACAGGTGGGGACCCTAGGAGCCCCTCCCCCGAGCCCCACACCTCCCTCCAGAAAGCTGGTGAGCGGGAAGAGGAGGAGGAAGAGGTGGAGGAGAAGAAGCCAGACCCCCTGCACCAGCTCGTCCTGCACTTCAGCCGTACCGCCCTGACTGAGAAGAGGTGAGGGCCCTTCCTAGGTCCCAGAGGGAAAGCCGCCACCTCTGCCCACTCCTGCAACCTCCCTGTCACTCAAGAGAGACCCTCAGTGTGGGAGCCCCATAGCGGATCTTCTAATATCATTTTACTCGGACAGGCAGAGCTCCCACGTACCGCTGTGCAGACCGAGCACTTCACGGGCATCTCCTCTGAAGTGTTCACATCACAGGCAATATTGATTTAGGCTTTTTCTAGAAGAAAATGTCTTGCTCAAACAAAATCAGTATACTACAATATATTATAGGGAGAAAATCAGAATATTATGACAAATTTCCAACAGATGGCAGTGAGGAAGGGGAGCCTTTTTCTAATTCACACAAAAGCTTCGTATGGGCTAGTGGCAGTCATGGGAATAAATAGCAGCGTTTATTAAGTGTCTTTTTACGTGTCAAGCATCATGCTAAACACCTGACATATAGATCCTCTCCCTTGATTGTCACATTATGAGATAGATATTATTATCACCTTTTTTGTGTGGATGAGGAAATGGAGGCACAGAGATTTGTTTTTCTTATGTAATATCAAGTCAGGAGGTAGAGAGCCTAGGGCTGGGCAGTGGCACAATGACACTGACAGGGACCCAGACTCGTTCAGGATTTCTGCCCTGCCATTCTGAGCTGTTGCCTGGTGGTTACAAGATGGATGCTGAACATCCAGGCATCATGACCACATGTCAAGCAGAAAGAAGGTGAAAGGCTTTCCCTTAAGCAGGACCAAAATCTTTTTGTCCAAGGAAAGCTCTCCCTGGTGGGTTTCTGCACATGTTTCATTGGCCAGAATTCTGACATCAGGTCACCACCAGTTGCAAGGGAGACTGGGAAACTGAGTATTCTCTTTTCTATCCTCTGGGATGGCAATGACCCTGGAGTTAGACTATCCAGGTTTGAATCCCAGCACAAGGTTTGAATCCCAGTATAAGCTCTATGGTTTGAATCCCAGTACAAGCTCTATGACCAGTACAAGCTCTATGACCCTGGCGAAGAAGGATCTTTGTGCCTCAGTTTCCCTCGTCTGTAAAATGGGGTTAGTAATCCAACTGACCCTTGAACAATGCAGGGGTTAGGGGTACTGACCCTCCATGTGGTCAAAAGTCCAGGTATAACTCTATAGTTGGCCCTCCATAGCTGCGGTTCTGCATCCATGGATTCAACCAACCATGGATTGTATAGTACTGTAGCAGTATTTATTCTTAAAAATGCACATATAAGTGGACCTGTGCAGTTCAAAACTATACTGTTCAAGGGTTAACTATATATCTACCTAATTGAATTACTGTGAGAATTAATTTGTTATTATATACAAAGCGCGTAGAACAGAAACCAACCTAGAGTAAACTCAATGGGTGTTGGCCATTACTTCTGCTGGTATTAGTATTTATTATTATAGAGGAGACCTCAGGAGGTGGTTGGTCGTAGTTGTCAGGTGAGCCAACCAGTTGTCAGGTGGCAAGATGGCCCGGGAAGCTCCAGGCTTCCATCACACCATCACAGCAACCCCAGTGGAAAGGGAGCAGCTCTATCAATAGCTTCAGCAAAACTCCCAGAATGAATTCCACTGGACCAGAGTGGATCACATGACCATCTCTTACCTATTATTGTAGCCAAGCAGATAGAAAGTACTGATTGGGTCAGCCTTGATCACATGCCCAGTCTGGCAATGGAGAATCCTACCCCATCTGAACCACACAGCCTGAGCATGGGGAGGGGTGGCTCTCCAAAGGAAAACTGGGAGCTGTTATAAGATGGGGTTCCTCTCTACTGGGTCCTGACTGTCTCCCCACTTACTTCCTCAGCAAACTGAATGAAGATTACTTGTATATAGCGTATGCCGATATCATGGCAAAGGTGAGGCCCTGCCCCCGTTTAGGGCAGGTTCCTTTCCCCCTCAGCTGCAATGCCTGTCCACTGAAAGGGCTGGAACTGGCCTGGGGTATCTCTTCTGTTCACCATCATCTCTAACTGATGCCCTATCCTCAGAGCTGCCACCTGGAGGAGGGAGGGGAGAATGGCGAAGTTGAAGAAGAGGAGGTGGAGCTTTCCTTTGAGGTAGGTGGGATCAAGTAGTCCCTGAAGAAAGGGATGGGGAATCCTGACTTCATTATCCCCCATTCAGTCAGCATGTGTTCACAGAGGAACGCTCTGGGCCCGGCCCTAGGCTGGGGGATGTTGAGCACATAGCAGCGGCCAAGCCAGTCTGCTGGGGAGTCAGCTGCATCAAGCAGACAGCAACAGCACAGAGTATCCACGTGGTGATGAGGGGAGCTCCAGCAGAATGGTCAGGGCGGGAATGGGGAGGCACGGGCAGAGGGGTCAGGGCCGGGGGAAGCCAGGGAAGCTCAGGGGGTCATGCGGGCCCAGGCAAGACGCCTGATCCAGCCCGCGGGGGAAGGGTTTCAGGGAGGGTTTCTCAGAGGAAGGGATGTCTGAGCAGAAGGATAAAAGGAATGTGCCAGTTGAAGAAAAAGGGAAAGGTGTTCCAGGTAGGGGCACAGCATACGCAAAGGCCAGGCAGTGAGAAAGAGCTAGTAAATGCAGTTAACCCATCCTTTCACTCATGAAGGTGATCAGCAAGCATTTCCCCAAGTTTCTCAACCTTTTTTGTGTCAGGGTCCCCTTTGGCATCTGATGAACCCTTTCTCAGAATCATGTACTTAAATGTATAAAACGAACCCATAGCAGAGGAAACAAGCATATTGAAACAGTTGTCAAAATATTGCTTTAAAAATTTGTGATACAGGGCCTCCCTGGTGGCGCAGTGGTTGAGAGTCCGCCTGCCGATGCAGGGGATACGGGTTCGTGCCCCGGTCTGGGAGGATCCCATATGCCGCGGGGCGGCTGGGCCCGTGAGCCATGGCCGCTGGGCCTGCGCATCCGGAGCCTGTGCTCCGCAACGGGAGAGGCCACAACAGTGAGAGGCCCGCATACCGCAAAAAGAAAAAAAAAAAAAAAAAAAAAAATTTGTGATACAGTAATAGTTGTACTTCTCTATTAATCTACCAAATAACAAGAACTAACAGTGGATCCAGGAGCTACTGTAATTGATAAGTAGTGATGAACATAAGTGATATTTCGAGGGAATTCCCTGGTGGTCCAGTGGTTAGGACTCGGTGCTTTCAATGCCGGGGGCCCGGGTTCAATCCCACAAGCTGCGCAGTGCGGCCAAAAAAAAAAAAAAAAAAAAGGTGATGTTTCGAGATGTCTTCAAAAATGATGTGATATGGAAACATCTGTGATTTGTATGGATGACACAACCACGGATTCTGCTAATGTTGCTGTGATTTACGGCCTCATCCATAATGGAAGGAAATGCTACATTTCAGATGGAGGGTGGGAAATATAAAAATATAACTTTTTTCCCCAGCCATGTTCACAGACCCCTGGGATTTTATCCATTGACCCCTTGGAGGTGCATGGGGCCAGGTTACGATTGCTCCATGCCCAGCCCTATGTAGGTGCAGGAGGCAAATCGCAGACTTAAGTCCCAGGGGATAGAAGGCGCTTACAGTTGAAGGGATGAGCCAGGGGATGTGGCTGGAGCAGGAAGGCAGCGGTGAGGGCAAGGCTGTGAGAGGGAAAGGCTGGGCTGGTGAGCCTGGACTCACCCAGCTCCGTGGGCCGGGCTCTGCTGCAGGAGAAAGAGATGGAGAAGCAGAGGCTCCTGTACCAGCAGGCGCGGCTGCACAACCGGGGCACCGCGGAGATGGTGCTTCAGATGATCAGTGCCTGCAAAGGTGCCCTGCGCATGCATTCAGCTCCTCCTGAGTGAACCCCCCGTCCCCAGCCCACCCATCCCCTGTGGGCCCAGCGGGCACACTCTCCCACCCCTTATGCATGTGGATTGCACTCATACACTTGCCTTGCAATTTCTCACCAATTCCTTCAATCCTGATCACCCCTGCATACACGCCCTTGCACTCTCCTCTGCCCCTTTCTCTGACATCCCCCGGGATGGCTGTTTTCTGGTGAGTGAAGAACACTGCTCCCAAACTGAGTGGACCATCCATTGCCTGCCCCGCCCCCCAACCCATCCCCTCCAGGAGAAACGGGCGCCATGGTGTCCTCCACCCTGAAGCTGGGCATCTCCATCCTGAATGGAGGCAATGCCGATGTGCAGCAGGTAATGGGTGAAGGGACTTGGGAGGGGAGCTGGGAGGGGTGGGAGGTTCCTATGAGACCCCCAGTTCCCCCTCCACTCCCACCCCCTCTGCAGAAAATGCTGGATTACCTGAAGGACAAGAAAGAAGTTGGCTTCTTCCAGAGTATCCAGGCGCTGATGCAAACCTGCAGGTGGGCTCTAGTGCACATCTTTAGTGAAGCTGCTTGGTGTGGCTGAGCCCCCAGTCCTCGTACCACCTCCGGTTCCAGGTCTGTTCTCTTGGTTCCAGGAACAGAGACACACTCAGACCAGCTCAAATAATAGAGAGTTTATTATAAGGATTCACATGGAACGATAAGGGAGGCAAAATGCCAGACTTTAAGAACGAGTTGTATTAAGGATCCAGACAGCTGGAACCGGATGGTTGTTGAGTCTTCAAGGGACACTCAGGCAGCAGGGACTTGAGGCTCTTTCCGATGAGCCCTATTCGTGTGGCTCCACTACTGTCTGCCTTTGTTCTCCTCTTGTGGTTGACTGACTTTCGCTGCCTCTCTGAAGCTTTCACTAATTGATGGTTTCTGTTTCCTTCTGATTTCAACTTTTATACATTTCATCCTTGCCCCACCTGACCTCACAGCTGCCACTGCATAGCTTCTATCAGCTCTTGGTTTCTGCTTCCTCTTTTTTTTTTTTTTTTTTAAGATGTTGGGGGTAGGAGTTTATTAATTAATTTATTTATCTTTGCTGTGTTGGGTCTTCGTTTCTGTGCGAAGGCTTTCTCTAGTTGTGGCAAGGGGGGGCCATTCTTCACCGCGGTGCGCGGGCCTCTCACTGTCGCGGCCTCTCTTGTTGCGGAGCACAGGCTCCAGACGCGCAGGCTCAGTAGTTGTGGCTCACGGGCCTAGTTGCTCTGCGTCATGTGGGATCCTCCAAGACCAGGGCTCGAACCCGTGTCCCCTGCATTAGCAGGCAGATTCTCAACCACTGCGCCACCAGGGAAGCTCTCTGCTTCCTCTTGATTTCAGCTCACTCATGGTTTACGATGGCTCACCACCCTCCACTGTGGGGAAGCTACCAGGCTCTGGAAGAGAGGAGGGCAGAGGCCTCAGCACATCTTCACCGTCTTTCCTTTCTTTCCCTCAGTGTCCTGGATCTCAATGCCTTCGAGAGACAGAACAAGGCAGAGGGGCTGGGCATGGTGAACGAGGATGGAACCGGTGAGGCCTTCTTGGGCTTCCGTCTCCCTGGGGCATCCTCTTCTTTCAGGATCCCCCCCCTCCCCCCCCAATTGCCCAGAGCTCCCTTCCACCAAGACACCTTCCCTTCCCAAGGGCATGCCCAGGTTTCCCCCCTGCAGTGGTCCCCAGTCCTGCCCACCCCCATTCCTCCAGAGTCTCCCTCCCCATGGTCCCACCCCTGGGTGTCCTTCTGTGTTCTCTCACCCATCACCACATGGACCCCACCCTCCACATGCCCCACGTCTCCAGCCCTGGTTGCTGTTCTCTCATTAATGTCCCTAATCCGAGTTAATCGAGTCTCCTCTTTGCCGTGTTGTGACGTGCCTAACCTTTCTGCCCTGATCCTCGCCTCCTGCCTCCCCACCTGTACCTACCCATCTCTCTCTTTCTCTTCCCTCTTCTTTCTTCCTCTCTGCTTTTACTCTCTTCTTGTTCTCTTCTTTGCTTCCTTGCTCCTTGTCGCTCTTTCTCTCTGTGGGTTGTTTCTCTCTCTGTGTCTGTGCCTTCATCCCTGACCGTGTCACTGTGTGTGTTTTTCTGTCTGTCTCTCTGTCCCCTTCTGCCTTTCGTTTTCCCTCTCTTCTTCTGCTTCTTCCTCTCATCCTGTTGGCTGCCGCAGTCATCAACCGCCAGAACGGTAATTCCCCTAGTCCAGTCCCCGTGCTATGCTACTGCAGCCCCTTCCTTCTAACCCCGAACCATCCCCTCCACCTGGGGGCTGAGGATTTGGGTCATCCGGGGGGGGAGGGTCCATGCCCGAGGAAAGTCTTGAGATCAGGGGTCCAGAGACCGAGATCCGGGTCCCAGATTAGCCACTAACAACACATGGGACTCTTACCTTCCGTAAGCCTCAGTTTCCCCATGTGTAAAACAGAAGCTAGAGAAGATGGCAAAGATCCCTTTCCAGCTGGATGTTCTCAGACTTCCAGACCCAGATTCGCAGTCCCGAGGTGGCGTGAACCCCTCTCCCACCGACCCTGCTCTCTGCGCCCGCAACCCCATGTTGATCGAGTCTGCGGCTCCCATCCACCAACCAGATTGGTTGCCCCCAAGCAGCCACTCTGATTGGTGTGCATGCCTCCTCTACGCTTGCTCTGGTTGGCCGAACCTTCACTATCTAGCCTTCCCTGCCGTACAGCCCACAGTGATTGGCTTCTTTCAGGTGCCCGTTCTGATTGGCCCATGTTTACATGCCTCCCCCTCTGCTTCTCCTGGATTGGCTGCTTTCAAGGCATCTGAGCCAATTGGCTGGCTTTGGATTCCCATCCCCCTGCTCAATCCCCTCCTGCTCAGAGCCTTTGCGTGAAAGTGACCCTGACCCCCATAATCCATTAACCGCCCCACGCTGTCCTGGAGGGGGGCTGAGGGAGGTAACAGCAGCCCGAACCTCTGCTAGGTCGACAGACACTCCCAGCTGTCACACAGGTGGTGACATCAAAGGGACAGTGATATTGTAGACAGATACTTGAGGCCCCAGCCTCATGACTCAGGGCACCTCAGTTTCCATCTGCTGATGTCCTAGACTCTGGTGTCATGGATGCCCGTGGCCCTCATGCTGTCTTTAAAGTGGTGGCTGCTCCCCCCCTGCACGCCCCATGCTTTCTGCATGCGTGTGCAGTGTGCACGGCCCATGTGCATGCCTGCTGTGTCCTGGCGCATCTTATCCCTTCTGGCCCCTTCCCCCCTCTTCCACCCAGGAGAGAAGGTCATGGCAGATGATGAATTCACCCAAGACCTGTTCCGATTCCTGCAACTGCTCTGCGAGGGGCACAATAATGGTGAGGACAAGGGGTGGGTGACATAGAAGGCCAAGGCTTGGGGTCACTCTGGAAGGGTTGCCTGAGTTAATCTCCGGTCTCCTCTTCCCCTTATCAGTGATGGCCTCAATCCCCCCATCCAGGCTTTGTCTTCAATCCCATTGTCGTTCATTCTTTACTTTCAGCCAGTGTCAAGTGCTGCTTGCCCACCTTCCTAATCTCTCTTGAATGTCTGGAGCCTAGCCACTTTGCTTCACTTTCACCTCCTCTAGCCAGTCCAATTCCCCAAAAGCAATCTGCCAAAACCCAATTCGGCCCAAAATCAATTTTCACAAATGAGCAATTCGCCACATGCCGTTTTTCCACAGGCATTTTGCAGCAGCTGCCAAAGTTCAGTAAATGTGGTAGATTGCCATACTCTGGGTCTGTAGAGGGAAAAATTGCCTGGCATTTTTAAATGAATCTATTAGAACCACCTATTAATTTTGCTTATAAAATACTTGGCCACAAGGAAGGCCTACAGACTCTTTCTTAACTTAAACAAGTTTGAGTTTTCACAACTTTTGTTCTGGTTCTGGCAATATAACCAGATCAAGGATGACACAGCAAGTTAATTAAATACATCAATGGTGAGAAAATATAACCTCATGTGGCACACAGCTTACAACGTTAAAGGAACAGTTGAAATTCTGAACAGTAAACATTGTACCCAACGCAGTTTCCTATGACAAACATGTACAGTCTCAAGGTTGTGGTTATAACACTTAGTGGGTGATAAGAAACCACAGACTGCCCAGCAGTTAACCTTCATGACAAGAATGGGAGTAATTATAAATCTAACCTCCATAGAACCCGTGCCCCACTTGGCTAGTGTTCTTTAAGGTAAACATCTTTAATCTTCACTTTTTTCTTTTCAAAACGATAAAGCATGATCCATTGTTTTGTATTATCATAAGCTCTTATGTCCACAGCTAGTTTTTCTTCAAGGTTTATTAAATACCTTTGTGCCATGTGACTGGGGTTTTCTTTCTTTAACAAAGGTGGAATGAGTCTTTGGGGCTTAGAATGAATTTTATTCCCTGGGTCTATGACTTTTTGGAAATGAGAATGTTCTTATGGTGGGATTTCTCTCTCCCACCAAATCTGCAATCTGGTCCTCTGCCCAAATTTGTGGATTCATTAACCAGCCCAGTCGAATAAATATTTGAAATATCTTTCAAATCTCAGATGCCTTGCATGTCTTGAGTATTCAGTGCCATTCAGAGCAGACAAAAGCCGGGGAGCCGTATTAACCATTTAGGCATACAGTCTGATTTAAATGAACACAGAAAAAGGAATTAGAAAACAGGGTTGATGGGAAAGCCTGTCCCTTTGCTTATAAAATCTTGAATATCTGAGTGTACTTTTCATCTGTAATGTGAAACCAGGCAAAATGGACATTCAGCCTGATATAGTGATTGTGAAGTGGCTATAGGGAAATCAGATGGAAGTAAAACTTTGGGAGAAAAAAACTTTCAAGGGCTGTTGAAGCCATCCTGGGCAACATGACATTGCTATAACATCAGAAGAATTTAACTGAAGCTTGTTTTCATTGCCTTGATAATCTGATGATTTGGCAAATGGGTCTACAGAGGTTGTTCTCAAACTCAAGCATACCTAAGAATCACCAGAAGGCCTTGTTAAACTAGACTTCTGGACCCTATCCCAGATTTTCTGATTCAGTAATTCTGGGGCGGAGCCCAGGAATTTGCATTTCTAACAGGTTTCCTTCCGGAAGATGCTGACGCTGCTGGTCTAGGCCCATGTTTTGAGAGTCACTGCTCCAAAGTGCAGCTGTTAACCTCAGCACTCTCTTTAAGGCCCTTTAAGAACAGCTATTGTTTATTGAGCACTTATGTACCAGGTTCTGTCCTCAATTCATTATATATGCTAAAGCATTAAAACCTCACCAAAGCTCTTTAAAGTAGGGCCTATTGTGACCACCGTGTTACATATGGGGGAACCGAGGCACAGCCTGCCACACAGAGAGGTTCAATAACTTGCCTGAGGTCACACAGCGAGGAATTTGTGCAGCCAACTCCTACTCATCTTTCAGGTCATAGCTCAGAGGTCCCCTCCTCCAAGAAGCCCTCCCTGACCACCTTGTCTGGGTCAGGCATCTCCTCTGGGTTCCTCCAACCCCTGAGCTTCCCCCGTCACAGCCTTTATCATCATCCTCATTATTATTCCAGAACTTCTCAACCACACCCTGACGTAGAGAGATGGTATAATAAGCCCCCAAGAAGCCATCACTCAGCTCTAACAGTTATCAGCTCTCTGCCATAGAACAATGTTTTTCAAATGGTGGGAACCAACTCACCAGAGGGTCGTGAATCAAGTTTATCGCAGAGGTTCTCATTCCTAATTGCGCATTGGTATGCCTGGGGAGCTTTACAAGACACTAAAGCTCAGGTTTCACTCAGATATTCTAATTTAATTGGTCTGGGATGGGGTCTGAGCACTGGGATATTTAAAATCCTCCAGGTAGTTCTAATGTGCAGCCAGCGTTGGGAGGTTGAGAACTACACATTTAGTGGGTTGAGTTCAGAATTCATTTGTAGTTAACCAGACTAGTACAGGACAGAAAATAGCAGAATGTATGGCACATAGTAAGGGTATGTGAAACTTCTGTTTCAGGTATATGTGGATGTAATTTCAGATTAGACACGCGTACTGGGTCTCAGTGTAAATATGTACCGGATTTCCTACTGTAGGTTGCAGTTAGAAAAGACTGAAAAATTACTACATGATAATATAAAGTTCACAAGGGCAGGGACTTTGTTTTCTTCTACTGCTGTATCTCCAGGGCACATAATAAATGCTCAGGAAATTTGTAGTATCAAGGTATGTGACCAGTCTTCATCTCCCGTTAGCATATAGTATATGCTCAATAAATATATATTGAATAAATGAACAAATAAATAACAAATGCTTATCTCCTCTGGTTCTTGGTAGGTGCTCAATAAATATTTTTTGGATAAATGAATGAATAAATAACCAATCTCCGATCTCCCCAGCACATAGTAGGCATTCAGTAAAAAACTTTTGTGGACAAACGAAGGCTGAATCTCCACCTCCCCCTGCTACATTGTAGGTGCTCAATAAATACTTCGGGGAAAAAATGAGTAAATGACCTGCCCTCCACCACATCTGGCACATAGTAGGCCCTCAATAAATATTTATTAGACAAATGGATAAATGATCCTCCATCTTCCCCTAACACATAGTAGGTACTGATAAAGAGTTATTAAGTAAATTAATGATTATATGCCTTCCAGCATACAATAGGCCCTCAATAAACATTTATTGCATAAATGAATAAAGGACTCACTGTCCACCTCCCCTAGCACATGGTAGATGCTCAATAAATGAGTGACTTTTCATCTCCCTAGATTTCCAGAACTACCTACGGACACAGACAGGGAATACAACCACTATTAACATCATCATCTGTACTGTGGACTACCTCCTGCGGCTCCAGGTGAGGATGTGAGGCCGTCCAGGTGTGACCCGGGGCGGGGTCTGTTGGGCCATGGTTTGCACCAGCAGCCCCTTACGCTGCGTCTGCCCCCCAGGAATCCATCAGCGACTTCTACTGGTACTACTCGGGCAAGGATGTCATTGAGGAGCAGGGCAAGAGGAACTTTTCCAAGGCCATGTCTGTGGCTAAACAGGTGTTCAACAGCCTCACCGAATACATTCAGGTACGGCTCGCCCGCTGGGGCGGGGCGGGGCAGTTCCGCATCCCGCGCCCTGCCTCGTGCTCACGTAGAACCTCTCTCTGCCCCACAGGGGCCCTGCACCGGGAACCAGCAGAGTCTAGCGCACAGCCGCCTCTGGGACGCCGTGGTGGGATTCCTGCACGTGTTTGCCCACATGATGATGAAGCTCGCTCAGGTTCGGGCCTCTCTGTTCTTCATCCAACTGCTTCCAGGCATCCCCCAACTGGCACGTTTCCAAGTTTTGCCCCATCGGTCCGTGTCGTACCCCAGTGCTCCCGGCAGGTTGCACACTGGTCCCTCTCCGTGGCCAAATCCATCTTTCTTCTGGATTGGCTCTCTCCATGACCCCGCCTCCTCCTCTGCCACCGCCAATCGGATGGCTATCCATCTACAGTTGCCTTGGTCCGACGTTTGGGGCCCGCCCGCTCTGGTCCAGAGTTCCTCTGTGATTGGTTGGTGTTCTTTCCCCTCTGATGAGGTCACCCAGATTCGGACAGGACTAGGGATAGGATGAGGGTAGGCTTCTAGGTCTGGGCCTGGGGCTGAAGGGGTGTTTTGCTTCTTTATTCTGCTTGCGGCAGATGACATCTATCCAGGGCATCCATGATGTAAGGTCCCTGTCGAGCCCCGTCTCCCATCTCTAGCATCTTCGTGCTCCCCTTTTCCCCACCACCCCCGCCCCTTTGCAGCCTTGTCAATGCCTCACAAACACCGTATCCATTTGCTCTGCTTCTGTCTGGTAAACATATTCAAGGCTGCCATACGCGCTGCAGCAGGGCCCAGCATCTGAAACGGCACCATCCACATCCTAGACATCATACATATATCGGTGTGTTTATTACAATAGTTTTCCAGCAGATGGCAATATTCTGTATATTATAATTTCCCAACAGGAAAGAGTCTTGAAGAAGGGAAGCCTTTTTCTAATTTACTCAAAGGCACCACAGGGGCTGGCAGAAATCCTGTCTGGTGTCATCTGACCTTTTGAAAGGAGTTGAACTTAAGAATGCAATTTCTTAGTGTCAGTGAGTTCAAGTGGGGCTGTTGATGTAATCTTAAAATTCTAGAGGATAGGGCTTCCCTGGTGGCGCAGTGGTTGAGAGCCCGCCTGCCGATGCAGGGGACACGGGTTCGTGCCCCGGTCCGGGAAGATCCCACATGCCGCGGAACGGCTGGGCCCGTGAGCCATGGCCGCTGAGCCTGCGCGTCCGGAGCCTGTGCTCCGCAACGGGAGAGGCCACAGCAGTGAGAGGCCCACGTACCGCAAAAAAAAAAAAAAAAAAAAATTCTAGAGGATATTGGTATCTTAGTGTTGAGTTCCAAATCCTGCAGAATTAATTCCTCAGCCATAGTCTAGGTTAAATTGCAAGGGCTAGGAATCCAATGCAAAGTGGTAGCTTACAAAAAAAGAATAAAAAGAAAAGAATTTATCAGTTCACATCACAGATCAGATCCAGGGCCTATAGTGCTGTTAGTAGAAATGTCCCTCTCCTCTCTAGCTTCATTCTCAAGCAGGTGCTCCCCATGGGCTGGGAAAATGATGCCCTGGGCTTTCATGAGCTCCACTAACAGCTCCAGAGGGAAGAGAACACCTCTTTAGATCCAGGAAAAGATCTGCCATATTCTTTTATTGCACCCCTACAACCCGGAAGATGGGGTTAGTCCCATATGCTCTGAGAGTGGGACTGTTGAGAGAATCAAGGGGCTACATCATGGACAGGCACACGCCACAGGACTCACCCATCTTAGGATCTTGAGATCCTGGAATGTTGGAATCTTAGAGTCCGAATGCAGAGCTTTGGAACTGTGGAAATGTGTTAGGATTAGAATCAGCAACTCTAGAACTAGCATGGGGTAGAAGGAGCCTTACATCCCATTTATCTGGTCCCCTTCCCCTTCCTCCATTTCATTAGGTAGAACCATATGAAATTACCACTTTGTTGGTGAGAAATGACTGAAGACTAGCAATTTTATGTAGCTCAACCTAATACAAATAGGGGCCATGGGGCAGAACTTTGACCATGTTGGAGACTTCTGTGGGCCCTACATGAGTCACTGTGACAGGACAGCCATTCTTCCCAAATGGCTTACCAGAAAGCACATAGCTGTGTCCCACAGCCTTCTTCCTGAACCCAGAGTCCCACTTTTTTGATCACACATTCATTCAACAAACATGTGTCAAGCACCCACCATAGGCCAGGCGCAGTGCTGAACTCTCATCCCTTCCCAGATCTGTGTCACTGTCCCCAGTATTTGCCCCTGTCCATCTCTGTCTCCCTTGGTTCCAAGCATCTGCTCTCAGATCCCCATACACCTCCCAGTCCTCCTTGTCTGCCAGCCCTTGTCCTTACACGTCACCTGTTGGGCCCACTTCCCCCAAAGTGCCAATCCCACCCCACAGTCTTGTCTCTCTGCCTTTTCCCCTGCTTCCGAGGAACATGCCTGGACTCGGGTCCCCTCGGAGGTAAGAGGGGGAAAGAAAAGGGGTCTTAGGCCCTGCTGGGTGGGTGGAAGCAGCTGGAGGTGAGGGAGGCGTCTCTGCTGAGAAGAGCCCTCACAAAGCTGGGATGTGGGGTCTCTAGGACTCGAGCCAGATCGAGCTGTTGAAGGAGCTGCTGGATCTACAGAAGGACATGGTGGTCATGTTGCTGTCACTACTAGAAGGTAAGCTCCTAGTGGGTGGGGGTAAGGGGAGGGTACAAATGTTCAGATGATCCTGAAAATGGCCCTCTGAGACCCAGGAGAGCCTAACCTTCAACCCCATCTGATATCATGTGAGGGTCAATGCATTTAAGTTGCTATAAGAAGCTCAGCAAACACTTATTGGCCACTTATTATGTGCCAGGTCCTGACTGTAGATATAGTAATTTATTGGATCGCCAGAGAAATCTTAATTAGGTCGGTGGCCTGGACACTTTTTAAAATTTATGCACTGAATATTTATTTATTTATTTATTTATTTATTTGCTGAATATATCATTTAGCTCTTGCTGCCTAACAAATATCCCCAAAATATAGTGACTTAAAACAATCATAATTTATTACTAATTAATAAAATTATTTAACTTGTAGACAAAGACTTTTTTCTATAGAGGTTCATAACAGCATCCTCATTCTTTTATATGGCTGCGTAGTACTAATTGCATGGGGATACAGTGATTCATTTAACCACACCCCTATCAATGGACATTCAAGGTTCTTAATTAAAAAATATTTTGCTATTACAAACCATGTTGCAATGAATAATACTCCTACGATGTTTTAAATTTTTGGTAACTAGTCATCAGCTTTTAAAAATCAGATTTAAAGGGACTTCCCTGGTGGCACAGTGGTTAAGAATCCACCTGCCAATGCAGGGGACACGGGTTCGAACCCTGCTCTGGGAAGATCCCACATGCCGCGGAGCAACTGAGCTTGTGCGCCACAACTACTGAGCCTGTGCTCTAGAGCCCGCGAGCCACAACTCCTGAGCCCGTGCACCTAGAGCCCGTGCTCCGCAACAGAAGAAGCCACAGCAAGGAAGAGTAGCCCCCCGTCACCGCAACTAGAGAAAGCCCACGCACAGCAACAAAGACCCAAAGCAGCCACAAATAATCAATTAATTTAAAAAAATCAGATTTAACAATCAAAAATCCCTTTAAACATTTTTCTTGAAAAATTGAAAGATTCGGTGACCATGCATCCACATTCTCACATGGGAAAAATCAGCTGAACTGGATTAAATAACTATCATATCAATGTTCAATCTGATTTTGATGACTGCACTATGATTATATAAGAGAATGTCCTTGTCTTTAAGAATATATATGTGGAAATGTTTAGGGGTAAAAAGGCCTCATGTCTACAGCTTAGTCCTTAATGGTTCAGTGAAAAAAAATAGAGAGGGAGAGGTATTATAAAGCAAACATGACAAAATGTAAACAGTTGATGAATCTGGAATACATGAGGGTTCCCTTGCACTATTCTTGTGAACTACATGTAAATTTGAAATTATATGAAAATTGAAAGGTACAAAAAGAAACTGGAGCCAGTTTGGGGAGTTCCCTGGCGGTCCAGTGGTTAGGATTTGGGGTTTTCACTGCTGTGGCCCGGGTTCAGTCCCTGGTGGCAGAACTAAGATCCCGCAAGCTGTGTGGCACAGCCAAAAAATAAGTGAATGAATATAAATATAAATAAAATCTGTTAAAAATAAAAGGTGGAGCCAGTTTGCTTTAGAGGGGGTGTGGGGTCCCAGTTTACCACAGTCTCCACCTCTCCCTGTTGTCTTGTCTTTGGCCTACCTCACTCATCTATGGACCTGCCTGGCCTCTGTGGGCTAGTGGAAGGCTTAGGTGGTGTGAGCTCTGAGGTCATGCAGCTCTGGGTTCAAGTCCTCCCCACCCCCTTACTGGCTGTGTAACCCTGAGTTTGAGACTTTCTCTGAGTCTGTTTCCTCATCTGTAAAAATGAAGAGTGACACACGTTCCTTACAAAGATGAGGTTGTGTCAGTGCAGCACTTGGCATGGCATCTGGACCCGCCATTAGTTTATGCCACTGTTATCTTTGTTGATGACTCCCCCAGCTATTGGGGGAGGAGGACATAGACAGAATCAGCCAGGTTCACACCTGATGCTGAGGCAGATCAGAAAGTGACCCTTGCCCTCTGAGGGGAGGTACAGGAGCTGGCCAGGGAAGCTTCCACCAGCACAGTGGATCCTGGTGGCTCCTGAGCTGGAGAGGGAGGCAAGCCCAATGGGGATCCAGAAAGGAGGCTCTGTTGAGCCACACTGACCTGGGGCTGCCTGCAGGGAACGTGGTGAACGGCATGATTGCCCGGCAGATGGTGGACATGCTTGTGGAATCCTCATCCAACGTGGAGATGATCCTCAAGTTCTTCGACATGTTCCTGAAACTCAAGGACATTGTGGGCTCTGAGGCCTTCCAGGACTACGTCACTGATCCCCGTGGCCTCATCTCCAAGAAGGACTTCCAGAAGGTGAGTACTGGAAGGCGGATGGGTGGGGTGCCAAGCGTCAGTCATGCCCTTCCTGGCTGCCTGCTGTAGGCAAGAGACTTCTCTGGATGCCTCAGTTTCCTTATCTGTAAAACGGGGATAAAATGATCATCCTTGGACTTGTTTTGAAGACGAAATGCATCAACACAAATGAGAACCTTATTTCTATTATCATTATTAACAGTCACAAAATTATCATTATTATAAATAGAGATCAGATATTCAGTTGATAAACATCTACTGGGTTTCTCCTCTGTGTTGGGCTCTGTGCTGGTACCGTGGACACAGCAACGGCTGAGACAGACACAGCCCTGCCTTCATAGGGCTTATAGACTAACGGGAGAGGCGGTCACTAACGACCACTGCAGGTCTAAATAATGAGGCTGTCAGGAGGGAAATGCAGGAACCCGCTCGGTCCAGGAGCCCACTCACCTGCCTCTGCCAACCCTTCCAGCCCAGGTAAGCCACTCATCCGCTCTAAGCCTCAGGCTCCTCTGTGAAATGGGGCTAACATAATAACATTAACTGTTTCACAGGACTGCTTTGAGGTTAGGCAGTGGGTGAACAGAGGCTGGACAGTGCCTGGAACACAGGAGAGTACAAGAGATGTTACCTATTATTATTACTATTATTACTGCCAGATCTTTTCCGTCACCATTTTGTTAAATTTTTCTTTTGAAATAACTTCAGTCTTATGGAGGAGTTGCAGGAACAGTACATAAAATTTCTGAATACCTTTTCACCCGGATTGCCCAAATGTTAATTAATTAATTAATTTATTTATTTATTTATTTGGCTTGCTGGGTCTTAGTTGCAGCACAAGGGTCTTCGTTGCGGTGTGCGGGATCTTTTAGTTGCAGCATATGGGATCTTTAATTGCGGCATGCATGCTCTGAGTTGCGGCGTGTGGGATCTAGTTCCCTGACCAGGGCCCCCTGCGTTGGGAGCTCGGAGTCTCAGCCACTGGACCACCAGGAAAGTCCCCCAAATGTTAACTTTTTACCTTATTTGCTCTATCATAATTCCTCTTTACTTCTAAATACTTCAGTGTGTATCTCCTGAGAACAAGTTCATTCCCTTACATAACCACAAAACAATTATGCAAATCAGGAAATCAACATTGAGACAATCCTGCTATCTACAGACTTTATTCAGTTTTTGCTCTTGAAGAAATTTTTTTCCTTGTCAACGATCCAGTCTAGGATCAGGGATTGCATTTAGGCATCCTGTCTCTTTAGCTCCCTTCAATCTGGAACCCTTCCTTGATCTGTCTTTGCCTCTTATGATCTTGATATTTTTGAAAAATAGAGGCCAGTTGTTTTATAGGATGGCCCTCAGTGTGGGTTTGTCTGAGTTTTCCTTGTGATTCAATTCAGGTGATACGCCTTTGGCAGGAATATCAGAGGAGGGCTATGTCTTTCTCAGTGCATTGTATCAGGAGGCATGTGACATTGGTTCTTCCCATTACAGCTGGTGTTAGCTTGGTCACATGGTGAAGGTGGTGTTTACCAGAGTCTCCACTGTAATGATACTATCGTTCCCCTTGGTATCTTGTGAAGATGTGCTTTGAGACTATGTAAATATCCTGCGCACCCTCTCAGGGTTAGCATCTATCAGTGATACTTGTCTCAATGATTATTACGATGGCAGTTGATAAATGGTGGTTTTCTAATTTCCCTGTACCCTTTACCTTTACTAGGTACCTTTTTTCATTTTATTGCAGTATGGTTGACTTACCATATTGCAATAAAATGTTGTGTTGATTTCTACAGTATAGCAAAGTGATTTGGTTATACATATATATATATATATTTTTCATATTCTTTTCCATTATGGTTGATCACCACAGGATATTGAGTATAGTTCCCTGTGCTATAGAGTAGGACGTTGTTGTCTATCCATCCTACATGTAATAGTTTGGATCTGCTAAGCCCAAACTCCCAGTCCTTCCCTCCCCCACCTCCCCCTCTCCCTTGGCAACCACAAGTCTGTTCACTATATCTGTGAGTCTGTTTCTGTTTCATAGATATGTTCATCTGTGTCACATTTTAGATTCACACATAAGTGCTATCATGTGGTATTTGTCTTTCTCTTTCTGACTTAGTTTGCTTAGTATGATAACCTCTAGGTCCATCCATGTTGCTGCAAATGTCATTATTTTATTCTTTTTGTGACTGAGTAATATTCCACTGTATATTTGGACCACATCTTCTTTATCCATTCATCTGTCAATGGACATTTAGGTTGTTTCCACGTCCTGGCTATTGTAAATAGTGCTGCTATGAGCATAGGGGTGCATGTATCTTTTTGAAATATAGTTTTCTCTGGTTGTATGCCCAGCAGTAGGATTGCTGGATCATATGGCAACTCTATTTTTAGTTTTCTGAGGATCCTCCATACTGTTTTCCATAGTGGCTGCACCAATTTACGTTCCCACCAACAGTGTAAGAGGGTTCCCTTTTCTCCACACATTAGGTAGGATTTTACTGTAAGGAAGAGTTTTTCCCTTCTCCTTCATCTATTTATTTGTTTGTTTGTTCGTTCATTCATTCATTCATTCATTCATTTGTATGGGTATAGACTCATGACTTCTTATTTTATTCTAGGGATTGCAATCACTGTTGTCCATCAGCATTTAAATAAATCCAGGGTCTCCTGAGTTGAATACAAAGTGCCCCATGCCTCCCAGTTGTCTTCTGAGAGCCTCCCTGCCTCTCTCTCTCCCTGCTTCTCAGCCACGCCTCCCAAGAGCTATCTACCCTCACTCACTCCTTTCTCACCTCCCACTCCTTCCCTGATTCGGGGCTTCTGTCCCTGTCACTCTCCTGAAACTACACCAGCTAAGATCATCAGTGATCTCTTCACCCTAAATCTCTCCTCTGACTTGTCATCTTGGCGGCGTTTGCCACAGTTGGTTATTTCCTCCCCCTCGGCAATGCCTTGCTTCCCTGGGCGTCTGTGCCACGCATTCCTGGGACCCCCACCTTCCCTGCCAATCTCCCGCAGCCTCTTTTTTTTTTTTTAACATCTTTATTGGAGTATAATTGCTTTACAATGGTGTGTTAGTTTCTGCTTTATAACAAAGTGAATCAGTTATACATATACATCTGTTCCCATATCTCTTCCCTCTTGCGTCTCCCTCCCTCCCACCCTCCCTATCCCACCCCTCTAGGTGGTCACAAAGCACCGAGCTGATCTCCCTGTGCTATGTGGCTGCTTCCCACCAGCTATCTATTCTACGTTTGGTAGTGTATATATGTCCATGCCACTCTCTCACTTTGTCCCAGTTTACCCTTCCTCCTCCCCGTGTCCTCAAGTCCATTCTCTAGTAGGTCTGCGTCTTTATTCCTGTCGCCCTCGCAGCCTCTTAAACATCGCTGTCCCTGAGCCCTGCACCTTCAGGAAGAAGAGCTAATATGTATCATGTTCTCACTCTGTGCCAGGTCCTGTGTGTAAATGAATGTTAATTTACAGTAACCCTTAGGTAGTAAGGACTTTTTTTTTTTTGGCTGCGTTGAGTCTTCGTTGCTGCACGCAGGCTTTCTCTAGTTGCGGTGAGCGGGGGCTACTCTCTGTTGCGGGGCGCGGGCTTCTCACTGTGGTGGCTTCTCTTGCTGTGGACCACAGGCTCTAGGCGTGTGGGCTTCAGTAGTTGCGGCTCATGGGCTCTAGAGCACAGGCTCAGTAGTTGTGGCACACGGGCTTAGTTGCTCTGCGGCATGTAGGATCTTCCTGGACCAGGGCTCGAACCCGTGTCCCCTGCATTGGTGGATTCTTAACCACTGGACCACCAGGGAAGTCCCAGTAAGGACTATTTTTTATTCCTATTTTGCAGAAGTGGAAACTGAGGCACAGGAAGGTTAAAGTGCTGTGCTTAAGGTCACACAACTGATAAGTAACAAAGCTGGGATTAGAACTCAGGCAGTCTGGCTCCAGAGTACACTGCCTCCAGATTCATCTACTAATCTAGCCTAATAAACAGTCAGTGAACACCTCCTGGGTGCCAGGCCCTCTCTGGGGAGTCCCAGCTCGACTCTCAAGACAGGCAGGTTAGGGTGAGAGTCTAAGTAGGGACTGCAAGAGAACCAAAAAAGACGATGCAGGAGCTAAAGTCACATCATTTATAATTTTAAAATGACTCTACTCAGCAAAGGAAACCATCGACAAAAAAAAAAGACAACTGGGCTTCCCTGGTGGCGCAGTGGTTGAGAGTCCGCCTGCCGATGCAGGGGACACGGGTTCGTGCCCCGATCCCGGAAGATCCCACATGCCGCGGAGCGGCTGGGCCCGCGAGCCATGGCCGCGGAGCCTGTGTGTCCGGAGCCTGTGCTCCGCAACGGGAGAGGCCACAGCAGTGAGAGGCCCGCGTACAGCAAAAAAAAAAAAAAAAAAAAAAAAAAAAAAAAAAAAAAATGGGCAAAGGACCTGAATAGACATTTTTCCAAAGAAGACATACAAATGGCCAACAGGTACAAGAAAAAGTGCTCAATATCACTAATCATCAGGAAAGTGCAAATCAAAACCACAGTGAGATATCACCTCACACCTGTTAGGACGGGTGTTATCAAAAAAACAAGAGATAACAAGTGTGGCAAAGATGTAGAGAAAAGGGTATCTTTGTCCGTTGTTGGTGGGAATGTAAACTGGTGCAACCACTATGGAAAACAGAATGGAAGTTCCTCAGGAAATTATAAACAGAACTATAGTAGGACCCAGGAATCCCATTTCTGGGTATCTATCCAAAGGAAAGGAAATTATAATTGCAAAGCCATGTTTGCCCTCTCACATTCATTGCAGCATTGTTCACAATAGCCAAAGTGTGAAAACAACCTAAGTATCTGTCTATGGATGAATGGATAAAGAAGATGTGGTATGTGTGTATGTGTGTGTGTGAAATATCATTCAGCCTTGGATAAGGCTGGAAATCTTGTCATTTGCAGCAACATGGATGAACCTGGAGGGCATTACGCTAAGTGAAATAAGCCAGCCAGAGAAAGACAAATACTGCATTGTATCACTTATGTGAAATCTAAAAATAAAAGTCAAACTCAGAAACAGAGTAGAAAAGTGAGTGGTTTCCATAAGCTGGGAGGTGGTGGAAAAAGGGAGAGGTTGGTGAAAGGGTACAAACTTTCAGTTATAAGGTGAATTTTTAAAACATGGGTAAAGATCCCTCCTGACTATTCAGGGTTTCACAAATCACAAGATTCGATGTCATGTACACAATATTTTGTAGCTCAGTATCTGTTTCACAAAGTTACAAACAATCTGTAACTTTAAAAGTGCATTGGCTTTATTTTTTGAATAAATAATATATTCACATATTTTTTAAAGTAAAATATAGCAAAGTATGAAGTGTGAGAAGTCTCATTCCCACCGCTTTCTCAACCTACGCTTCCTTCACCCCCACTGCTGTGAGTAAGCATTAGTTTCTTTTGTGTCCTTCTATCGTTTTCTCCAGATATTATTTTCCTCTTTTCTTACATAATAGGTAATAAGCTATATACATTGGCCTGTATCACTTAACAATATATTCTAGAGATATAGGGAGTGTCCTGATTATTTTTTATAGGTATCCAGTACTCCACTTTGTGTATATATTATGGTTTATTTGATTATTCCCTGTTGATGGACACTCACTTTTTCCCAGTCTTTTGCCATTACAACACATGCTGTCATTAGGCCAGCCATGGATAGTTGTGCAAGTTGCACACTGTACAAAGGTGCCGTTTATAGGACAGATATTGTAAATTTGTACTGCTGATTTCCAGCAGATGGAAGTAAGAGTGTTGAGGAAGGCTCCATATGGGCCAGCAATGCTGGCTAGAACAATTACCTTTGTATGTACATCATTTTGTACGTGCAGTTATATCTAAAGGTAAACTTCCAAAAGTGGGATTGCTGGGTTAAAGGGTAGATTCATTTGTCATTTGGACAGATCTTGCCCTGCATTTTTCCTTCTCATTAGCAAAATGTGAGACTGCCTGTTTTCCCACAGCCTCACCACCAGACAATATTGTCAAATTTGGATTTTTGCCAATCTGATAGGTGAAAAAGGGTATTGAGTGAAGTTTTAATTCACATTTCTCCTGTTACGAGTGCAATTAGGCATCTTTTCATGTTACTTCTTTTGTATTACTTGTTCAGTGAACTGACCATGTCTTTGGCTTACTTTTCTATTGGGATGTTGGTGTTTTTCTTCTTGATTTCTATATTTGGCTGATTATAACTTTGTTAGTGATACGAGGTGTACTTCTTTTTTCTAGTTCATCATTTGTCTTTTGACTTTGCTTATGGTGGTTTGTTTTGTTGGTTGGTTGGTTGGTTGGTTGGTTGGTTGGCTTTGAGGGGAGAGAGTTGGCCATGCATAAGACTTGGTTTTTATGTAGAAAATCATTTAAAATATTTTATTAATTTTTAACAGAATAGATAATACAGGGATACAGTCCTTTTGTAGAGAAATTCAGAACTTATAGCTATGGTTGAGGTTACCTTTGGTCCCTACACCCAACCGTACTCTCATCCCACCTCTTCAAAGGCTGCCACAGTTATCCTCTAGATGTTCATATCTCTGGACATTTATTTCTGCATTTCCATTCATATGTAAATCTGCACTGAAAAATATATAGAGGGCTTCCCTGGTGGCGCAGTGGTTAAGGATCTGTCTGCCAGTGCATGGAACACTGGTTTGGTCTCTGGTCCAGGAACATCCCACATGCCGCGGAGCAACTAAGTCCATGTGCCACAACTACTGAGCCTACGCTCTAGAGCCCACGAGCCACAACTACTGAAGCCCGTGTGCCAGAACTACTGACGCCTGCATGCCTAGAGACTGTGCTCCGCAACAGGAGAAGCCACCGCAATGAGAAGCCCGCGCACCGCAACAAAGAGTAACCCCCGCTCTCAGCAACTAGAGAAAACCCGCGTGCAGCAGCGAAGACCCAATGCAGCCAAAAATTAAATAAATGAATAAATAAATAAATTTATTAAAAAAGAAAAATATATAGAATTATTTTAGGGCTTCCCAAGTTCTTCGTGTTTGACAGTGTTCTTGACGGTTTGCAAAACATGTCTCCAATGAGAAGTACTTTGCAGATTCCAAAACATCTACTACAGTTTGGAAAGCCCTTCCTGGTGCGTGAAAACACATTTCAGGCTACTAATTTATTCTTAGTTAGTACTATTTTGTGGTTTTCTTTATTGTTCTTTATTAGCAAATGTTTTTGTACCTATCTCTAAATTAAAAGACTTCCTTTTAAAAAACATCTTTATTGAGATATAATTCATATGCTATAAAATTCACCCATTTAAAAGATACAATTTACTGTTTTTTTGATATATTCACAGAATTGTGCAACCATTGCTACAATCTAATTAGAACATTTTAATCACCCCAGAAAGAAACCCCATACCCTTTAGCAGTCACTTCCATTTCCCCCACTCAGGCCCCTGACAGCTAATCTGCTTTCTGTCTCTATAGATTTGCCTATTCTGGACACTTCATATAAATGGAACTATACAATATATGGTCTTAAAAAGCTTTCCTTCTATTTAACGAACCACAATGTCATTATCACGCCTAACTAAAAGCAAAGCAATAAAGCCAAAATGAAAAAGATCCATATTTCATTAAATCATCAAATGTCTGGCCAATGTTCACATTTCCAGATCTTCTAAAGACCACATATAATTTTTTGTAATTTCTTTGAAGCAGGATCCAAACAAGGCCACCCAGTGCTATTGGTTGCTATTTCTTAAATTCTCCTTTTTAAAAAAAAAAATCTACTTATTTATTTTTGGCTGTGTTGGGTTTTCGTTGCTACGCGTGGGCTTTCTCCAGTTGCAGAGAGCGGGGCTATTCTTTGTTGCAGTGTGCAGGCTCCAGTAGTTGTGGCACATGGGCTTAGTTGCTCCACAACATGTGGGATCTTCCCAGACCAGGGTTCGAACCTGTGTCCCCTGAATAGGCAGGCAGATTCTTAACAACTGCACTACCAGGGATGTCCCTGGTTGTTGTTTCTTTAAACCTCCTTTTATCTACTGCTGCCCCTCCATCACTTTTCCCTTACCTGGCAGTTTATCTGATGGATACCTGGGTTGCTGGTCCTGTAGAGCACCACTGCCTGATAGAAATACAATGAGAGCAACACATATAATTAAGAAATTCTGGGACTTCCCTGGTGGTCCAGTGGTTAAGAATCCACCTTCCAATGCAGGGGACGTGGGTTTGATCCCTGGTCGGAGGAACTAAGATCCTGTATGCCACGGGGCAACTAAGCCCGCGCACTGCAACTACTGAGTCCACGCGCTCTGGAGCTCTTGCACCACTAGAGAGAAGCCCACGTGCCGCAACAAAGAGTCCGCACACTGCAAGGAAAGATCCCGCATACCGCAACTAAGACCCAACACAGCCAAAAATAAGAAAATAAATATTTTTTTTTAAAAAGAAATTTCTAATACCTACACTTAAAAAAAGAAGTAAAAAGAAACACGTGAAATTATTTTTAACAATGTTTTATTTAACCTACTCTACCAAAATAATATTTCAACATATAGTCAATGTAAAAATTATCAGATATTTTAAATTCTTTTTTTTATACTAAGTCTTTTTTTTTTTTTAAAGGAACATACATTTATTTATTTATTTATTGGCTGTGTTGCGTCTTCGTTGCTGCATGCAGGCTTTCTCTAGTTGCGGCGGGCGGTGGCTTCTCTTGTTGTGGAGCACGGGCTCTAGGCGCGCGGGCTTCAGTAGTTGTGGCTCGCAGGCTCTAGAGGGCAGGCTCAGTAGCTGTGATGTACGGGCTTAGTTGCTCTGCAGCATGTGGGATCTTCCCGGACGAGGGATTGTACTTGCGTCCCCTGAATTGGCAGGTGGATTCTTAAGCACTGTGCCACCAGAGAAGTCCTATACTAAGTCTTTAAAATCCATATGTGGGCTTCCCTGGTGGAGCAGTGGTTAAGAATCTGCCTGCCAATGCAGGGGACATGGGTTCATGCCCTGGTCCGGGAAGATCCCACATGCCACGCAGCGGCCAGGCCCATGAGCCATGGCCGCTGAGCCTGCGCATCCGGAGCCTGTGCTCCACAACGGGAGGGGCCGCAACAGTGAGAGGCCCGCGTACCGCAAAAAAAAAAAAAAAAAAAAATCCATATGTATTTTACACTGTCAGCACATCTCACTTTGCACCAGCCATGATTCAAGGGCTCAGTAGCCACATGTGGCTCGTAGCTGTCATTAGATAGTGCTCTCCTAGTTGTAGAGTTCCCCACAGTTTTGATCTGGCTGATGAAACTTTGTGGTGTCATTTAATGTGTTCCTCTGTCCCCTGCATTTCCTGTAAACTGGGACTTGGGTCAAGAAGCTCAATCAGGTTCAGGTTTGGAGTTTTTGTTTTTATTTTTATTTTTCGCCAACACCTTCCTTTGTGGTGCTTCATACGTCCATCAAGAGGCACATCCTGTCCCGCCATCTCTCCTTTTGTGATGTCAGCAACCACTGATATTCAATGCCCAGACGCATTAGTTCATTAGAGATTGCAAAGTGGCAATATTCTCATTTCTAAATGTTTGACCTTTACCAAACATCATATGGTTCCCCAAACCCAAAGCATCCTATGACTCCCAGACTCTTTACAAATCTTTGTATTTTACAATATGCTTTTCAATTTTTTTATGGTTTCAAAGACAAAGTTAGGTTTTTTTAAGGACTTCTTAATTTTCAAAAATTATAACAAAGTTTAAAAGTCTTTTCAGTTTTCAAGATGCTTAATTCATTTGACACATATGCGTTGAGCACGTACTGTGTGTAGCAGTGAACAAAACAGAGACTGACAGCCCAGTGGGGACAGATGAAAATAAGTAAAGAAACAAAATAATTTCAGGTTATAATCTGTGGTCTGAAGGAAATGAGCAGGGTGGTGTGCTAGAGAGCATGCGTGGAGTAAGCCCTGTAAACTGGGTGGTCAGGGAAGGTCTTTCTAGAAGAGGACATTGAAGCCAAGAGCTGAAAGCTACCCTGTGAAGGTAGGGGAGCTTGTGGCATCCCCAGGAAAAGGGACAACAAGTGTAAAGGCTGAAAAGTGGGAATAAGAGGGATGCAAAGGAGGCCAGTATGGCTGGAGAGGGCTGTTGGGGGCAGGGAGAGGAAAACTTTAAGTCTGAGAGGTGAGGGGGGCAGATGTGCTGGCACTGGTTGGCTGCAGGGAGGACTCTGACTCTTAACCTGAATGAGATGGAGCTAAGGGAGGATTCTGAGCAGGGGAGGAATGTGACCTGACTCAGGTGTTCACAGGGTCCCTCCATCTGTGGGTGGGTGGGGGGAGAGACTGTGGGGATAGAAGAGGATCAGGGAGACCAGGGAGAAGGTTGCTGTGAGGGTCCAGTGGGGGACAAAACCAGGGTAGGGGCCATGGAGGGGGCAGAAGTGTGTGTGTCCTACATCTTTCGAAAGTAGAGCTGACAGATTTGCTGATGGATTAGGTGTGGGTAGTGAGATAAAAGAGAGGAATCCAGGATGACTCAAAGGTTTTAACTTAAGCACCTGGGTGGGTGGTGATGCTATTCCTGAGATGGGTAAGACTGTGGGAGGAGAGGTTTTGAAATCAAGAGGTCAGTTTTGGCCATTTCCACAAAGAGATGTCAGATAAGGCTTCCACTCTTAAGTGTATGGATTCTGGGGAGCAGTCAGGGCTGGGATGTAGACTTTACCATCATCGGCATGGGATGGCTTTCAGAGGTTCGGGCCTCCATGACATCTCCATGACGAGTGTATATCTCAAGAAAAGCGTGCAAATTCCAGGCCTGGAGCCCCTCCAACCTTTAGAGGTCTGGAAGAGAAGGAGACTCCAGCCAAGGAAACTGACAACAGTCAGAGAAAAAGGTATTTCAAAAGAAGGGGATAGGCAAATGGACAATGTAGAGCATGGTTGGGGGGGGTCAGATTTTAAGAGGGACAGTGTCACACTGTATCATAAGGGAAGGAGTCAGGTTGATGGCGTGATGGTAGAAGGTGAAGAGTTCCTGTGTGATTATGTCTCCACACTCTGTGGTTTCTAGAGCCCTTCATGATTTGCAAAGCGTGTTACTCATTTAGAAAGCATTTTGCAAAGTTCTTGGCTACAAAGCATTTTTTAGAGCCAGAAATTTTCGCTTCTGTTCATACCCCAGAACAGTGTTTCTCAAACCATGTTGCAACCCATCTGTTGGTCCTGAAATTTAGTTAAGTCATGACCAGCATCTTTAAAAATAAAATAGAATAGAACATTGCAGAGTGTGTTACATAGCGAAAGTCAGAATTGTGTCGTGAAAACTTTTTTTTTGGTCACATTATAAAATGCATTCTTACTATAGGTGTGGTCAAAACATTTGAAAGACTGCCCCAGAGAACCTCTTGCAAAGAGTGCATTGAAGATCAGTACAAGAATGTTCAATGAAAGTGTCTGTAAAGTTAAAAACTGGAAATAAACTAAATGTCTGTCATCAGGAGAATAGAGTGTTGTGTTTATAAAACAGGAATACTACACAGCAGTGAAAATGCATTCATTTGATCTATATATCAACATGGACAGATCTTGAAAATGTACAGCTGAGTGGAAAGAGCACGTTTCAAATTACATGATTATAATATTCTTTAAATCAAAATAATGCACAGGATACCAAATTTTTTGTGTGAGAAAATGACAGAATATAAGTAGTAGAAGTACTGACACATCTTTTTTTTTTTTTTTTTTTTTTTTTTTGCGGTACGCAGGCCTCTCACTGTGGTGGCCTCTCCGGTTGCGGAGCACAGGCTCCGGACGCGCAGGCTCAGCAGCCATGGCTCACGGGCCCAGCCGCTCCGCGGCATGTGGGATCTTCCCCGACCGGGGCACGAACCTGTGTCCCCTGCATCGACAGGCGGACTCTTAACCACTGTGCCACCAGGGAAGCCCGACACATCTTTTTTTATTGAAGTATAGTTGATTTACAATATTATCTTAGTTTCAGGTGTACAACATAGTGAGTCAATATTTTTATAGATTATACTCCATTTAAAGTTATCATAAAATATTGGCGATATTCTCTGTGCTGTACAATATGTCCTTGTAGCTTATTTATTTTATTCATAGTAGTTTGTATCTCTTAATCTCCTATCCCTATCTTGCCCCTCCCCCCATGCCCTCTCCTCACTGGTTTGTTCTAATTTGTTCTCTATATCTGTGAGTCTGTTTCTGTTTTGTTATATTCATTCGTTTTATTTTTTAGATTCCACATATAAGTGATAACATACAGTATTTGTCTTTGTCTGACTTATTTCACTAAGCATAATACCCACTAGGTCCAGCCATGTCACACATAGTTTTCTGGAAGGATACACCAACTCCTTGGTGGTTACCTTGGGGGAGGGTGGGGGTAATGGAGCAAGAGAAGGGTGCACGGAGGGCTCCAATCATACCTGTCATGTTATAGTTCTTACATATATAGTAGCTGAAAATATGTTCTGGGGTGATGGGCATACGACTTTATTCCCAGTTGAAATTTGGAGGTCTCCATTGTGTCAGGTGCCAGTTATTTAGTTGCTGGAAATGGTAGGATAAGGGACCAAAGGGCCTTGGGGAAGGGGCAAAGGTGGTGGCGTGTATCAGTCAGGGCCCTAGCTGTCAGGGGGCTGACCTGGAAGAAAGAGCAATTATCGAACTCAGAGATAGAAGGAGCTGTGTGGACAGGACGGCAGAACTGACCTTTGGCGGAGAGATACAGCAGCACAGGGAGGGAGCCGAGAACAGAAATGCCACAGGTCCATTCTCCTGCTGCTTCCCGACCTCAGCTGGACAGGCCCCCGCTGCAGCCACAGGGTCAGGAAAGCCTCTGATACAGACCACAGGTGCCATCATGTGGGGGGAGGATGGGTGGAGAGCAGGCCTGCGGGGACTCACCAGGATGGCAGGCAGGGAGCTTGGGGCAGCATCTCTTTACCAGCTGCTACACAAGTGCTGAGTTTAATCAATTCACATCTTACCATCTCTGAAAATGGACTTTATCTGACAGTGGATGGTTGCTCAGCTTTGTGGAAATGCAGCATTCAGTATTTTTTTTTAATAAATAAATTTACTTACTTTTGGCTGCATTGGGTCTTCACTGCTGTGCGCGGCCTTTCTCTAGTTGCGGCGAGCGGGGGCTACTCTTCATTGCCGTGTGTGGGCTTCTCGTTGTGGTGGCTTCTCTTGTTGCGCAGCACAGGCTCTAGGTGCACGGGCTTCAGTAGTTGTGGCACGTGGGCTCAGTAGTTGTGGCTCGCGAGGTCTAGAGCACAGGCTCAGTAGTTGTGGCGCACAGGCTTAGTTGCTCCGCGGCATGTGGAATCTTCCCGGACCAGGGCTCGAACCCGTGTCCCCTGCATTGGCAGGTGGATTCTTAACCACTGTGCCACCAGGGAAGTCCCGTAACATTCGGTGTTTTAATAGCTGGTACAGCCTCACCCATACCAACCTGCTGGGCGTCAGCCTTGGGTGCTGGTTATATGATTCTGGATTTTTCTCTCCTTATGAAAAGTCCATAGTTGTTTCGGGAAAGGCATTGGGGCTCCCTAGGCCACCCCTCTGACCTCCTCCGCTCACCCCTGCCCACCCCCCAGGCCATGGACAGCCAGAAGCAGTTCACCGGTCCAGAAATCCAATTCCTGCTTTCGTGCTCCGAAGCGGATGAGAACGAGATGATCGACTGCGAGGAGTTTGCCAACCGCTTCCAGGAGCCAGCCCGCGACATTGGCTTCAACGTGGCCGTGCTGCTCACCAACCTGTCGGAGCACGTGCCTCACGACCCGCGCCTGCGCAACTTCCTCGAGCTGGCCGAGAGCATCCTCGAGTACTTCCGGCCCTACCTGGGCCGCATCGAGATCATGGGCGCCTCCCGCCGCATCGAGCGTATCTACTTCGAGATCTCGGAGACCAACCGCGCCCAGTGGGAGATGCCCCAGGTCGGTGGCCCCGCACACGCGCATGCTTGCCTCCCGGGGCTTCGTGGAATGCTCCTGGCACGGTTGGACCACACATGGAGCTGTGCACGCTTCGCACATCCGCTCCGCAGACCCTGGTGTGCCCCTGCTCCGCTCGTGCAAGCCCATGCCCACCTCGTGCAGACTTGGCATGGACATATATACCCTTACACATGCAGCAGCGTCTGTGGGCCCTCACTGTGGCTGCTCGCACACCACGCCTGCCACTTGCACACTCACCCTGGGAGCTCTTATAATCCTGATGCCACCACACCCACACTCTTGTACTTGAACCCACGTGGTTACACACACCTTGCTCACCTTACCAGCAGCCCCTGGTGTGCCCTCTCTTGGCCCTGGCCTGCCCATGCCCACTCTTCTGCACACTCACCGTGGGGGCTCTAGGGTGCCCTGATGACTGGTGACTGGCATTTTGTGCCCCCAAATGCCCTCTGAGTTCCTAGCACACGATGCCCCTCCCACTTATGCTGGGCCCACATGTGCGTGCACCTCTCTTGCACACTCACTCTGAGGATGCCCGTGTGCACTCCTGCAGCCCTGGCATGCCATATGGTTGCCCGCCCTCACTCATTCACCCACACATGCCCTGGCACACCCATGCTCCTTCATGAGCACTTGGACAACCCTCACCAACTCACCCACAAGAGCCCCTGCGTGTCCTTGGTGGCCAGGCCTACTCCTTGACCTGATGTGCCCCAAATATGCCCAGCCTACAAGTGTTTGAATGCCCCTTACACACTCACTTGCTCCAAAGTACGCTCACGTAGCCCCGGCACGCCCCCAGCCCACCTCACACACTTAGCCTGCATGTGGTTCCCACCCCCCATTCTCTCACCCTCCCATGTGCCCCTCACGCACGCTCGGCCCCTGGCCCTGCCGCTGCTGTCCAGGTGGCCCTCCTGCCCACACTCACAGTGCACGCCCAGCCTGCATGCTCCTTACCTGCCCCTTGCACTCCCACTTCCCTTTTCTTCCTCAGATGCCCCCAGGCACCTGCACACTCCTCCCACTTGCTCTTGCACACCCTTCCCACCTTAACACTCACAGTTCATGAGACTTGCACTCCCATCATCTCCTCAACTCCTGGGCCCCTTGAGTTTCCCCCTCAGTGACACCTGGCTCATGCACGCCTGGGCTTGTGCCCTAGCCTGAGCCCTGCCCTCACGTTCTGGGCCCTCTTACACTGACTCCCGGGTCCTCTTGCACACTCATCCTGCCGCACATGCACTGACCATATGAATTGCAGACCCCTCCCACATTTACACTCCCCACCCGCGGTTTCACCCAGGCCCTTGCATGCGTGTCCGCCGAGCGCACTGAGCCGGGCACGGTCACATTCTTCCATGTCCTCCCAGGCCGCCACGCCCTCCCCACACCCGATTCCTCCCTCAGTCCCGGTGCCCTCTCACAAGGCTCTTGCACATCAGCCCTTTCACATACTCCACCGGAACTCCCAAGGTTTTGCACACTCACCTGTGTCCCTTGGGGCACCACTGTATACTCATCCTCCTCTCCAATCTGGCTTAAAAGCCGTTGCATCGTCCTTGCACCCGGGACGTCTGCACATGCCTGCGTCTGCAGGAAGCCCTGGTTCACCACTGGCCCTTCACACTCTAGTACACCCTGAGGGAGCTCCGCCCCTCACGTGCACCCCACTTGCACACTCCTTCTGTTAGTGTTATTCCTCCAAACACCCACTTCCTCCTGCTCACTCCCTCCCATTCCCACGTTCTCCTGCCGGTCCGGAGTCCGTGCTGCCTGCGTGGCCCTCTAGCGCTCATGCAGCGGCACCACAACAGCACGCACTATATGGCGTCTGGTAGGTGCCAGGCACTGTTCTAATCACTCAGCGTCTATTAACTCATTTAATCCTCACGCCAGCCCTTTTATGCATGGGTCCTACTATTATTCCCCGATTTACATAAGGGGAAACCGAAGCCCAGAGAGTTAAGTCTAACTCAGTGGCAGAATCAGCATTCGAACCCAAGCAGGCTGGCTGCAGAACCTTTGCCCTCAACCACTATGCTCCGTCTGTCGGAGCCAAGAACATCCATCCTGGAACCAGCTTGTTGGGAATTCGAATCCTACACCTGCCACCTCTCAGCTGCATCACCCCGGACACGTGACTTTCTGGGCTTCCATTTCCTCATCTGTAAAATGGGGATATCGGCCCCTACTTCTAGGATGGTTTGTGCGGATTTAATGAGATACCATACATAAAATGCTGGATACAGGGCCTAGCCTTGCTGAGGTTCTTACAAGTGCACCTACAGCGAGCGCTCTGTAGGTTCGCTTTCAAAAATAAAGACGACGATGCTTAGAACAGAGGCGAACGCGCGTGGCTGCCACCGCTGTTGTCCTAAGTCCCCGCCGACGGCGCCCCCATCACGTCCCCTCCGCCCCGCGCTGCAGGTGAAGGAGTCGAAGCGTCAGTTCATCTTCGACGTGGTGAACGAGGGCGGCGAGTCGGAGAAGATGGAGCTCTTCGTGAGCTTCTGCGAGGACACCATCTTCGAGATGCAGATCGCCGCGCAGATCTCGGAGACCGAGGGCGGGCCGGGGGAGAACGACGACGAGGGCGCGGGCGCGGCGGAGGCGGGCGCCGAGGGCGCAGAAGAGGGCGTGGTGGGGTCCGAGGGCGCGGCGGGGACGGCGGCGGCGGGCGCGACGGCGCGGCTGGCGGCGGCGGCGGGTCGGGCCCTGCGGGGCCTCAGCTACCGCAGCCTGCGGCGGCGCGTGCGGAGGCTGCGGCGGCTGACGGCGCGCGAAGCCGCGACGGCCGTGGCCGCGCTGCTCTGGGGGGCGCTGGCGCGCGCGGGGGCGGCGGCCGCGGGGGCGGCGGCGGGCGCGCTGCGCCTGCTCTGGGGCTCGCTCTTCGGCGGCGGCCTGGTGGAGGGCGCCAAGAAGGTGAAGATGACCGAGCTCCTGGCGGGCATGCCCGACCCCACGGGCGACGAGGTGCGCGGCGAGCAACCGGCCGGGCCCGGAGGCGACACGGACGGCGAGGGTGCGGGCGAAGGCGCGGGCGACTCCGCGGAGGGCGCGGGCGACGAGGAGGCGGTGGCGCAGGAGGCCGGCCCGGGAGGCACCGACGGGACTGTGGTCGTGGCCGAGGATGGCCCCTTCCGGCCCGAAGGGGCCGGAGGCCTCGGGGACATAGGTGACACGACGCCGGCAGAGCCGCCCACGCCCGAGGGCTCCCCCATCATCAAGAGGAAGCTGGGGGTGAGAGCGCGGGCTGGGGCTTCAGGGTTTTGGAGAGATTGGGGTAGGAGGCAGGGTGAGAGAGGGAAAGAGAGACAAATAGAGGTTGGAGAGCGGTGCACAGAGAGAGGAAAAGGGCGGAGAGAGGGCCTGAGAGATACGCAGAGACAAAGACAGACACACTAAGAGATGGACGCAGAGATGGAGACCTGGAGGAAGTCTCCCGGTGAAAAGGGTAGTGATTCTGGGAGAGACAGAGAAAAAAATACCTGGAGCCAGAAAGAGCAAGAGATCCAGAGACCAAATTAGCGGAGAAGCAGGACCAAGAACTAAAAAGACCCAAGATAGGGTCAGAGACACTGGGAAAGACCCTCAGAGATACAGGCGGTTGTGGGGAATTAAGTGGCCCACGTGACAGAGGCCCCTACAGCATCCTCAGGCCCTCAGTGCAGTAAGTGCCATGGGGGTGCGGTTGTCAAGGTGATGGAAGGCCATGAGGGGAGGAGAGCTCCACTTGGAGCCAGCGTGACTCTGCACAGTGCTTTAGCCAAGGCACTCCACCTTTCTGAGCCTCAGTTTCCCCTCTGTACAATGAGAATCATAATCCGTCTTCTGGGGGGGTGGGGGTGGGAGTAAAACTTAGATTGCCCAGGAGAAACGGCCAGAAAGGGACACAGAGAGGAATAGGCAGGTCTGAGAGGCGCTTGGGGTGCAGGCTCAGCCCTGATACTTGCCCTGCCGCCAGGTGGATGGAGAGGAACAGGAGCTGCCTCCAGAGCCGGAGCCTGAGAAAGCCGAGTGAGTGGCCTTGGGTCCAAGGGGCCCAGCCCCTATCACTGCCTCCCTCCTGGACTAGAAGCCTCCTGAGGTCAGGGCCTGAGGATGTCCTGGTCACTCTGGGACCTCAGCATCACACATCCCAGGCCCAGGTCCGGAGGAGGGCCTCTGTGAAAGGCAGTAGAGAAATGAACGCTCCTCTCTTACCTGCAAGCCTTTCTACCAGCCGTTCCCTCCGCCTGTGACACCTTCCCCTGTGCTTCGTCTCAGCCTTCCTCCTCCTTCCCATCTTGGCTCACATGGCTCCTCTGGGAAGCCGACCTTGACATGCCCCCTAAGTTGAAGAGGTGTCTCCTCTGGGCTCCCATAAGCCCCTGAGCTACCCTCGTCCCAGCCCTGACCACTCCGGGCTGCCACTGTCTGGTGACGGGTCTGTACCCCATTGGACTAGAGCCCCATGGGGACAGGGCTGGATGTTGTCTCACCACTGTGTCCCCAGCACCATCTAGACCTGGACCAGGCATGGGGTGGGCCCCAGCGCATGGCTTTGAATGAATGAATGAATGCATTTCCCAGGCACCTGCTCACTCTCTCTGTGTCCTGCCCTGCAGTGCTGAGAATGGGGAGAAGAAAGAAGTCCCCGAACCCCCACCAGAACCCCCCAAGAATACAGCTCCTCCTCCCCCTCCTCCAAAGAAGGAGGAGGCTGGAGGCGGGGGCCTGGAATTCTGGGAAGAACTGGAAGTACAGAGGGTGAAGTTCTTGGTGAGGACCCAGCAAGTGCACCCTGAAGCCTCCTCTCCCAGAAAACATTCACACCACCTCTCCCCCAACCCTGTCCTTGAGCCCTCCTGGGCCAGGCTCATCTCTGTGGGGAAGTCGATATGGGCAGAGAGCAGAGACGTCCCCAGGCAGAGCAGGACCTGGGCACAGGGCAGCATTTTCAGGTGGTCCCTACTTGGCTCTTCAGCCTCTCCCTGCTTACAATCCTTATTCCAACCTCCCCTCTTTTGCGCACCTGGGGCCACCAGCCTCAGCTTCCCACCCCCATCCTCTATCCAGAGCTAAATCCAACTGAGGCCATGGCTCTGTTCCTCCCACCGTGGCCTATTTCTTGGCTCTCAGCCTTCAGGATGGAGCTGCCACACCAGCCCCAGCTCCTCCTGTGGGGGAAGAATTCATCTCCTCATCCAGGCCCAGAAGAAGGGAGGTCGGGGCCCAGGGTTCCATCTGTCCTATCTCTTCTCCAGGCCAGCCTGACATGAGGGGCTGAGGGAAACATGTTGGACAGAGGGTGGTTCAGTGAGGATTTGGGGGAAGAATGGGGGATGGAAAGAATGATGGAGAGAAAAAGAGGAAGGGAGAGGTGGAGGTAGATGTCTTCTGCCTGGGATAAAGCAGACAGGGTACCCTCACCCAGGAAGCAGCATGGCAGAGTGGTTGGGAGTGTGGACTCTGTAGCTGGACCTCCTGGCTTCAAAGCCCAGGTCTGCCACTTCTTGGCTACATAACCTTGGACAAGACAGCTCACCACCCTGAGCCTCCATTTCCTCATCCAGGAAGTGGGCATATCAGCAGTACCTACTTCATAGGGTTGTGGTGAGAATTAAACAGGTTCACGTATATAAAGCTCTTAGCCCAGGCCTTGGTATACAATAAGCACTCAATAAATGGGAGATTGTGGGACCAGATATTAAGGACCCCGGTGCTTGGGTTGTGGATGAATGTTGGGATAAATTCTCCCGGGAAGCGAGTGGACCGTGAGCTCTGTCTTTTTCTTTCTCTCCTCATCTTAGAACTACCTCTCCCGGAACTTTTACACTCTGCGATTCCTTGCCCTCTTCTTGGCATTTGCCATCAACTTCATCCTGCTGTTTTATAAGGTGCTGATCAAGAGGGGCCTGGAGGATCAGGCGCTTACCTGGGCTGTGGGGCGGCAGGCTCAGCCCCTAACGGGTTCCCAGGGCCCTTGCAGTTCACCAGGGACAAGGTGTTGGGCTCAGGGTCCCCAGGAAGGTTCAGGCTGAACACCTGTAGCTTAAGACCCCTGTGGTGGTGAGTCTGTGTGTCTGGGTCCATCTGGAACAGACGCCTGAGTGCCCTGTGGGAGTTAGTGCAGGGAATCGGTCCTGGGTTCCACGCTCAGCTCTACCACTGGCCAGCCCTGTGCCTCTGGGTGCAGGCCTTCCGCTCTCTGCAACACCCGCTGATTCGGTTACATCTCTTTGTTCTCACATAAGCTAAAGAGAAATTTGTGGGGAGGAGGAAATGGGCAGCTCATGGAAGAGAAGGAGAGGGCTATGAAGCAGGCCTCCCAAAGGACAAAGGGACCCTCGGGGTCTTGCACGAGATCTAGATAACAGGACAGAGGGGCGGTCTAGCAGAATGGTCAGAGCATGGCTTCTATAGGATCAGAGTCTGGCTCCACCACTCACTGGCTGCATGATGTTAGGCAAAGTTCTTAACCTTTCTGTGCCTTAATTTCCTCATCTGTAATATGGGATAATAACAGAGCCTACATCTTAGAGCTGTGGGAATTAAAAGAGGATTAACATGAGGAATTCCCTGGCGGTCCAGTGGTTAGGACTCCACGCTTTCACTGCTGAAGGAACGGGTTCAGTCCCTGATCAGGGAACTAAGATTCTGCAAGATGTGCGAGGCCCAGCCAAAAAAAAAAAAAGAGGACTGATGTATGTAAAGCACTCAGAATAGTACCTGACAAAAAAAAAGGTGCTGTATAAATAAATGATAGCTACTACTAATTTTAGTATTAGTGTTAATATTAGTGTTAAAAGTAGTCTCTTTAGGGCTCCACTGTCAAGATGAATCAACTCTGTTTTCAGTCCTCCTGTCCCTCAGTTCAATAGTCAGATTCCCAGGACAGAATCTGATTTGCTAGCTAGGGTCCTGGGCCCACCCCTTGATCTTGATGGACAGTCCTGCAGAGACTATATCTGATGAGGGCCCAGTTCTGGGTGTGGCAGACCAGGTACCAGGACACCGGGTCCCCACCCTGGCTGACCTCTGTCCCCCTTTAGGTCTCAGACTCTCCACCAGGGGAGGATGATATGGAGAGCTCAGCAGCTGGGGACCTGCCAGGAGCAGGGTCAGGTGGAGGCTCTGGCTGGGGCTCGGGGGCCGGAGAGGAAGCAGAGGGCGACGAGGATGAGAACATGGTGTACTACTTCCTGGAGGAGAGCACGGGCTACATGGAACCTGCCTTGCGTTGCTTGAGCCTTCTGCATACGCTGGTGGCCTTTCTCTGCATCATTGGCTACAACTGTCTCAAGGTGGGTCATGACCACAGCCTTGGGGCTGGGGCGTGTGTGTGTGTGTTTGGAGGGGATGTGTGCCGCGGCACTGGCTGAGAGGACCTGGGGCAGGGGCTGGGGCATCTCACACAGTGATTGGGACGGGGGGCGTCTAGGGTTGGGGTAAGGCTGGGGGACTGAGTACAGGATTGGGGTCTTTAGCAAGGGTGATATTCAGACTCGGAACTGATACAGGTTGCAGCTGAGGAGATGGGTCCTGTGATAATGTTAATTTCTGGATCAAGAAGCAAAATTTGTCATTCGGGAATATTTATTTTCTACACGTTGGTCAGTTGGTGAATTAATATCTGTGAGGGTCTGTGGGCCTCAGACATAACATGGGTGCCAACAGGGGGATGTGGATTCTGACATCAACTATGCCTGAAGCTTGTGATGCCCCGTAAGGTGTATTACGAAAACTTCAGTATGGGTTCCATGAGACCTGACTGTTCAGCAAACCTTGATACTTTACAATTGGACGAACAGAGCTCTTTTGGCTTAGAACTTTTGCAAGTGCTGTTCCCTCTGCCTGGAAGGTTCTGCCCCTCTTCCACCTCCTTTCACCTGCCTGCTTTATTCCTCCTCCTTCCCTTGGGAGGCCCCAGGCTGCAGCAGGTGCCCGTTCTGGGCTCTCCCAGCCCTGACCCCCTGACTGCGTTTCCCCACTACTACCCTGATCACTCTGGGAAAGCTCCTCTGCTGTGGGGTCTCACGAAGGCTCCAGGAGGATGTCTTAGCTCCTGCCGAGGCTGTGGTCTCCTGACACCCACCCCTTTGCCTCCCTGCATGATCTAGGTGCCCCTGGTGATCTTTAAGCGGGAGAAGGAACTGGCCCGGAAGCTGGAGTTTGACGGTCTCTACATCACGGAGCAGCCTGAAGACGATGACGTCAAGGGGCAGTGGGACCGGCTGGTGCTCAACACTCCGTAAGGGCCCAGCCCCAGCCTCGTGGTGGGTTGGGGAAGCAGAGCTGGGTTTCCACTCCAGTCCCAGCCCAGGCCTCAAAAGGCCGGAGTTCCAGTCACTGCCGGTCCTGACTCATTCTCCTCAAGCCTTTGTCTTCCTCTTAGTAATACAGACAAATTTCCCCTGCATTAAAGTACCTCTGGGGGTGCTGCTGACACATGGAGTTTCCTGGGCCCCAGCCCTGGGGATTCTGGTTCAGTGAGTCTGAGGTGGCACCCAGGAACCTGCATTTTAAACTCTGTCCCCACGTGGGATTCTCACCAGGTACCATGAGTGGGCACTATATGAAATCACTTGGTTTTTAAACTGAGCCCACAGAGGAAATGAGGGTTGTGAGGGCAACGTGGTGGGACTCTGGACCCCCAAGTACACTCCCAGCCCATTCCATGTTACCCCAGGTCAAGTCCCATCTTATTTGTTCATACAGCGGGGCTGCATCCTTAGAGGGAGGCATGTCTAGAGTAAGAACACCAGGTCACGCTGGAACCCTGGGTTGGCCACACTCTAGCTGGGAATTCTTGGTCCAGTCACTTGGCCTCTCTGTGCCTCAGTTTCCTTACCTGTAAAGTGGGGATATATAATAGCACCGACCTCACAAGGACCTTGTGACAATGAAATGAGTTAGTGTGGTTTCTGGGGCACTGTAAGCTCTAGGTAAGGATTGGAAGTCATTTTCTTTTTTCTTTTAATGAAGACACTTTTTTTTTTTTCTTTTTGCGGTATGCGGGCCTCTCACTGTTGTGGCCTCTCCCGTTGCGGAGCACAGGCTCCGGACGCGCAGGCCCAGCGGCCATGGCTCACGGGCCCAGCCGCTCCGCGGCATATGGGATCCTCCCAGACCGGGGCACGAACCCGCATCCCCTGCATCGGCAGGCGGACTCTCAACCACTGCGCCACCAGGGAGGCCCTGAAGACACTTTTTTTTGTGTGTGCATCAGGTCTTAGTTGCGGCATGCAGAATCTTTGTTGAGGCACACGTGCAGGATCTTTTGTTTCGGAGAGCAGGCTTTTCCTTGTGGCATGCGGGCTCCAGGGCGCGAGGGCTCAGTAGTTTGTGGCATTCAGGCTTTCTCGTTGAGGCGCGTGAGTTCAGTAGCTGTGGCGTGCGGGCTTAGATGTGGCATGCGGGCTCAGCTGTGGCGTGCGGGCTCAGTTGCCCCGTGGCATGTGGGATCTTCCCAGACCAGGGATAGAACCGACGTCCCCTGCATTGGAAGGCGGATTCCTTACTACTGAGCCACCAGGGAAGTCCCGGAAGTTATTTTCTTATGGGGTCCTGCCTAGTGAAGTGGTGCAAGGAGAGAGAGAAGCCATACCAAGGACATCCTATGCTCTCATTGTCACCATCAAAGACACATTTAACTTACACACATTCAAGTACACATGCTTAAGAGAGAGAGAGAGAGAGACCTATTTAAAATGGTGTCTGCCCAAGACCTTGACTTCTAAATACCATTTCCCGTGACAAGGAACCAAACTCCTTGGAGAAGTAGCAGATTTTTCAGGGCTGGGTCGGGGAAGTGTAAGATGAGCCTGGATTATCTTGTTATGTCAGAAAGCAAGGGTGTGCTCACTGAAAAATGGTGACATGCTGAAAGGACCCTGCTGCCAGCTTAGAAGGGGCTCCCCGTGGACAAATCAAGGACAGTTTGAGCATTGATAAGGATAGGAAGTGCCACAAATTGAAACACACATCAAATAGGCCTACATCCATGGATTCATAATAAATCTCCACTTCACCCCCGCCCCCCCCCCCCAGCAAAACTCATCAGCCCACCTTTGCAGGATGCTGGGACATCAACTCATCAATTAGAAAACTGGTAAATAAAGGGCCAGAATCATCAAATAAAATGAAACAGTGTGAGAAAGCACCCCGGAGCCGGAGCAGGGCCCGGCTACTGGTCCCGACTCCTCCCCACCTGAGTGCAGTTCTGGGGTCTTTGCACATCCCAGCTCCGCATGCGAGCTGCCTGCCTCACCTGGGCTCCACCAACAACAGCAGCGGGGGGAGGGCGGGGTAAGAGTTGACCTTGGGCAAAAGTCACCTGGCCTGGGATCTTTAGAGCCTGACCCTGAGTGAGATGTGAGCCCCCTGTCTCCTGTGAGAAAAGCATTGGAATTCCAGCCCCCCGCCCCGGCCTGGCTGGTGGCTTCTATTCCCTCCTACCCTGATGTCTTGTGGCTTCTTTCTCTTGGCAGGTCTTTCCCCAGCAACTACTGGGACAAATTTGTCAAGCGGAAGGTGAGGGGATGTGGATGGGGAGGTGGAAGGGCCTCCCGGGCTGGGTTCCTTGCTGCCACCAGGCCATCCAAACCCCGTCAAGCACTTGCTTCATGTGTGACCTTGGGCAAGAGGCTTTGACTGTCTGAGGAGCACCTCAGGTTGCCAGTCTGGAAGTGAGCATGACAGTCACCCCTCCCGCCCCGTAATGAGACGATACGTGTAACAGGCACAGCACAGTGCCTGGCGCAGAGTAAATACTCAGTGAATTATTCGTTTTGAGGGAGGAAGTGAGGCATCCTATTTTCAGCACACAGACTCTGGTGCTAGATTGTCTGCTTTTCTATTCCTAGTGGGGTCAACCTTTCTGTGCCTCAGGTTCCCTCATATTCAAAGTGAAGTAATGAGGGCCGACCCCACCAGGTTGTTGTGAAGGTTGTATGACCCACTACCTGAGCAGTATCTGGCACATAGGAAACATTAAGTTACAATCATTCTGTCACTCGACAAACGTTTATTGAGCACCTACTGTGTGCCAGGACCTGTTATAGGGACCTGGAATCCAATCAGTAAACACATGTGGACCCTCAAGTTGGAAAGACAGAGGAGGAACACATTTATAGCATTCAGGTGGTGATAAGTGCTGTAGAAGGAAAAAGCCCCGCAGAGGGGTGGGGAGTGCGTGGGTGTTGGCCCAGACAGGTTTCTCTTTTGTGCAGGGTGATCAGGAGGTGAGGAAGTGAGGCAGGTGGGAATCTGGGGGAAGGGTGTCCTGGGCAGGGGGAACGGCCAGTGCAAAGGTCCTGGGGGAGGAATGTGCCTGGTATACTTGAGGAGCTGTGAGGAGGCCAGTGTGGCTGGAGCAGAGTGAGTGAGGGGGTGAGTGGGAGGAGATGAATTCATAGATGACGGGGTGGGGACGCCAGTTATATAGGATTCCTTGCCTACCTGCCTAATAATAAATTATCCCAGTTAATTTGGCTACTGAGTGAACTGGACCTTTATCACTTTGGGACCTTCCCCCTGAGGATCTGAAGGAAGCTCTGGCCCTTCTCCCCAGAAAAATGCACCCACAATCTCTCACACAAAGTTCAGAGTGTCCCCAGACACCCCCAACCATGCAGGCTATGACCTTCCCCACTCTAGTTGTGTCTGCACCGCCCTATGCTCCCCTGCGTAGGTCTTGGACAAGCACGGGGACATCTTCGGGAGAGAGCGGATCGCCGAGCTCCTGGGCATGGATCTGGCCACGCTGGAGATCACAGCCCACAATGATCGCAAGCCTGAACCACCACCGGGGCTGCTCACCTGGTGAGCCAGGGGTGACCCTACGCAGGCCTGGGACAGGCAGGGCATGTGGCCAGGGTCTGACCCTCCAGCATCTGGCCATCCCTCTTCCCTCCACCCTACAGGCTCATGTCCATCGATATCAAGTACCAGATCTGGAAGTTTGGGGTCATCTTCACAGACAATGTGAGGGGGGCCCTGTAGGGGGGGAGGGGCCTGCAGGAGAAGGGCCCAAGGGCGTTGGGTGCTCCACCCCCAGGAGTCCCTGGCCAGGGGCTGACTCCTGACCCCTGTGCACCTCTGACCCACCCAAGGCTCCTTACCACGCAGAACACCCTTGAATTCCCAGACTGTGTCCTTCTGCGGAGGGTTCCCCAACTCCCTGCAGAATGGCTTCCCACCCAGAGTGCTCCATTGTTTTAGAGCCTTCCTGGTCCTTCACAGAATCCCCAGCCAGAGGTGGCCCCCTGACCCCCAGAGCACGCCCAGCACTCTCAGCTGCTCCCTGGCGCCCAGAGTACTCCTTGACCCTCATGAACGCACACTGACCCCGGCTCTGTGTGCCCACAGTCTTTCCTGTATCTGGGCTGGTACATGGTGATGTCCCTCCTGGGTCACTACAACAACTTCTTCTTTGCCGCCCACCTCCTGGACATTGCCATGGGGGTCAAGACGTTGCGCACCATCCTCTCCTCTGTCACCCACAATGGGAAACAGGTGTGCAGGGGACCTGTCTGAGGGGGGTGAGCCTGGAGGGACGAGCTTGGAGGAGGGGCAGGGCTGGGTGGGCTGAACCAGGGTGGGTGTGGGTGGTGAGACCCCAGGGGGAAGGCCACCTGGGCCTAACTGGGGACTTCCCTGCTGGTCCAGCGGTTAAGACTCTGCGCTCCCAGTGGGGGGGGGGCCTGAGTTTGATCCCTGGTCAGGGAACTAGATCCCACGTGCTGCAACTAAAGATCACACATGCCTCAACTATAGAGCCCGCGTGCTGCAACTAAGACCCAGCACAGCCAAATAAATAAATAAATATTAAATAATATTAAATAAATATTTTTTAAAAAAGGACAGAGAAGGCTGGGCATGAGGGAGGGGCAAGCCCAGAGTGGAGCTGACAGGCCCATTGCCCGTCCTCAGTTGTTGATGACCGTGGGCCTCCTGGCGGTGGTGGTCTACCTGTACACCGTGGTGGCCTTCAACTTCTTCCGCAAGTTCTACAACAAGAGTGAGGATGAGGATGAGCCTGATATGAAGTGTGACGACATGATGACGGTAAGCCCCTCCCCCCAACGCTCTTGGAACAAGTTACTGACCATCCCTGACCCTTAGTTTTCCCATCTGTAAAGGGGGTTAGTAATAGAACCTACCTGTAGACTTATTGTGAGGGTTCAGTGAGTTGACACTTGTGAGGTACTTTGAACAATGCTCAATAAATGGTAGCCACGGTTGTAATAGTGTTTGAGTTTTTCAAGCTATCCTATTGGAAAGGTGCTCAGGCACGGTGCCTGACTTACAAGCCATGTGATTTGGGGTTGGCTGCTCAACCTCCCCATGCTCTGGTGTCCTCACCTGTGAAATGGGTGTATAATAACAGTGCCTACATCCTCGGGTTGCTTTTAGGACTCAGTGATGCTCCCTGACCATCTAAGATTTAAAAGTCTTAGAATAGTGCCTGGCAGGTATTAAGGATTCCATAGATGTGAGCTACTATCATCATTATAAGGAAAAGTGTCACCCAAAGCATGCTATCCGTGTTTTTATTTTCTCTTCTATTCTAGTAGTGGTGGTCATAACCCAAACTGAGTTTGTTTTTTTTTCTAAACTCCATCTTTTTTTTTTTTTTTTTTTTTTTGGCCTTACCGCACGGCTTGTAGGATCTTAGTTCCCTGACCAGGGATTGAACCTGGGCCCTTGGCAGTGAGAGTGCAGAGTCCTAACCACTGGACCGCCAGGGAATTCCACTAGACTCCATCTTTATTTTTTTTTTTTTTTTTTTTCTTTTTGCGGTATGCGGGCCTCTCACTGTTGTGGCCTCTCCCGTTGCGGAGCACAGGCTCCGGATGCGCAGGCCCAGCGGCCATGCCTCACGGGCCCAGCCGCTCCGCGGCATATGGGATCCTCCCAGACCGGGGCACGAACCCGTATCCCCTGCATCGGCAGGCGGACTCTCAACCACTGCGCCACCAGGGAGGCCCCATCTTTATTTTTATTATACTCCAACTGAACCTTAGCATTTCCTCCACTTGTGAATTTTTATTTAGTTAGTTAAAAAAATGTGTTTGGCCGCACTGTGCGGCTTGTGAGATCTTAGTTCTTCGACCAGGGATCGAACCTAGACCCTCGGCAGTGAAAGCGCAGAGTCCTAACCACTGGACCGCTAGGGAATTCCCCCCCCAAATTAAGTTTAACCTACTATAGGCATGGGCCACAGTGGAAGGAATCATCCCAGGGCTTTATCTCAGAGATGGCCTGTAATCTGGCACTGTGCTCGCAGGATCCACTCAGCCTGACATCTGAGGCCCCACCAGACCTGGTCTTGCCACTCAGCCTTGTTCCCGTCAGTCACTGGTCTTAGCTCTTACTGAAGAGCACTGGGTTCTCTCACTTCCCGGGGACACAGAAAGAACAGTGTAAAGTCTTTCCCAAGTGCCAGGCAGACCACGTCCCTCCCTCTGCTCAGAACCTTCTTGTGGTTTCCCGATGCCTTCACCATGGCTTACAAAGCCAGGGAAAAACCAGCCTGGCCTGAGACTAACCAGAGTCCTTCTTGCTTTTTGCTCTCTGGCTGCCTGGTCCTCCTTCAGTTCCCCTAAGATCATGTGTTTCCTCCCAACCCAAGCCCTTTGCATCTGACATTCTCTCTTCCTCCCTTCCCTGGCCCTTTGTACACACACCCCTTCACTTGATGCTTCACCTTCAACTTAAATGCTGCCTCCTACAGGAAGCCCTCCATGACCATTGGCTGGACCTTATTTATCTCCCTGCTCTTGCCCACAGGAACTCTATTTTCCAGCTTCACTGAACCTCTTTCAGTTCCTCACAAGAGCAAGATGCATTCTTTCCTCCCCAAATGGTGATGAAGCACATGTGGTTTTCTCTGCCTGGAACTCTCTCTCCCACCTAATATTTTCTTCACGTTCCAGCGCACACACGTCCCCTCTTCTAGGAAGCCTTGCCCAATCACCGCAGGCTGGGTCAGGCTTTCAAAGCTTCAACGCTTCCTGTGCTTCCCCCATCTCACCCCTGATTACACTGTGCTTTCCCTGTCCTGGCCCTGAGCCCTCCCTATCACAACCCTGATCATTTCTGGGCTGTCACTCTCTGATGCCTAGTTTGTGAGCCCTGTGAGAGGAAGGTTCAGGGCTGTCTCAGTCACTGCCACGTGTGCCCTGCTGCAGCTAGCCCAGGGCCCTGTAGGTACTCGGTGAATGTCGAATGATTGAATGCATGACTAATGTGCTTCTCACCCTGCCCCCGCAGTGTTACCTGTTTCACATGTATGTGGGTGTCCGAGCTGGTGGGGGCATTGGGGACGAGATTGAGGACCCAGCAGGCGATGAATACGAGCTGTACCGGGTGGTCTTCGACATCACCTTCTTCTTCTTTGTCATCGTCATCCTGTTGGCCATCATCCAGGGTCAGTGCTCGTCAGGGTTGTGAGAGTGGGGGCTCTGTGCCCAGAGGCAGACTAGGTCGTTTAAGAGTGCAGGCCCAGGATCACATCAGCCTGGATTCATATCCTGGCTCTGCCTCTCCCTACTGTGAGATTTGGGCAAGTCACCACTCTGAGCCTCAGTTTCTCCATCTGTAAAATGGAGTTTTTAAATTATATTAGCCTCATCGGGTTGTTGTGAGAATTCAATCAATTCATAGGTGGTAAATGTCTGGCTCATAAGTGCTCAATAAATGCTAGGTATTATTATTTTTAGGAAGCAGGGTGTGATTAGGGGGATGAGGATGGGAGGCAGGATTCAGAGGTAGGTAGCCAGAAGAGGAGGGAGTCTGACCTGGGTCAGAGGTTGGGCACTGACTTGCACCCTGCCACCCCAGGTCTGATCATTGACGCTTTTGGTGAGCTCCGAGACCAACAGGAGCAAGTGAAGGAAGATATGGAGGTAGGTCATATCTGGGGGGCGACCCAGAGGGATCATGGGACCCTGGGGGGTTGAATGGGCCTTGACTCTGTTGTCTCCTGCCATGCACAGACCAAGTGCTTCATCTGTGGTATCGGCAGCGATTACTTTGATTCAACACCGCATGGGTTCGAGACTCACACACTAGAGGAGCACAACCTGGCCAATTACATGTGAGTGTGGGCCCACTGGCCAATCAGGAGGGTGGGGGCGTGGCTGCCGACAGCCAGGCCGAGATCCTGGCCAGTTAGGGGAGGGGGTATGGTGTCCATGTGGGTGGATTCCCAGCCAGCCAATCAGGAGCAAGTAAGGGTGATTGCGACCTGTCTACCGCTGCCTCCCATCCCCAGGTTTTTCCTGATGTATCTGATAAACAAGGACGAGACCGAACACACGGGTCAGGTAAGGGTGTGTTAATGGGACAATGGGCAGAGACATGGTGAATTTTAATATAAGGTCAATCAGCAGGTGACAGTAAAAAGCTCATATCAATATGAAGCATTTGAAGATGTGACCAACCAACCCTTCCCCATCCCCCACCCCTAGGAGTCTTACGTCTGGAAAATGTACCAAGAGAGATGTTGGGATTTCTTCCCAGCTGGCGATTGTTTCCGCAAGCAGTATGAGGACCAGCTTAGCTGAGACACCCCCAGCTGGCCCTTCACCCCCACCTCGAAGGTCCTTATTCTCACAGCAAGCCCCTTCGCCCCCAAATCCCTCCCTGCAAGGCGGCTGGGGGAGGGTGACCACGTACTGGCAAAATAAAGTCTGTGCTACACCCCTGACATCATTGTGCTGGATTGTTGACATTTGGGGGGTAGGTGGGCATACAGGAATTCTGCCCTTCTCTCCCCCGCCAACCCAAGAAAACCAAGACGGCAGCAGAGACTGAAATCATGTTTATTCGGAGACAGGGGCATGTCGAGATCAGTAATGAGTGTCCGCTGGGGAGGGAGGTCTGGGGACTGGTTCCTAACACCCCGTCAGGGACTCATTCCTGGATGTAGAGGTTACTGGGGGCAGTAGGATCATCTGCTGGGCGTGTCTCCACCACCACAGGCCTGGGGAAGGAAGAGAGAAGTTAGTTCATTCATTCATTTGTTCATTCCTTCATCTGCAGAGGAGTTTATAGAGTCTTTGCCAGCACAATGCTGGGCTATAGCAGTGAATGAGCACACATGGCCCCTGCCCTCGGGGAGCTCAATCTAGAGCAGGAGACCAACATGAATCAGTGAATCAGATGAGTGCAAAGAAGCATGAGGCACATAACAGGGAAACCTAGCCCAAGGAGTCAGCCAAGATGCCCCCAAAGAATGGACGGTGGAGCCTGAAAGAGGCTCAGGAGGGAACTTGGTGAAAAGGCAGGGAAGAGTGTTCTGGGCAGAGAGAAAAGCCTATGCAAAGGCCTTGAGGTGGAACAGAGCCTGGGGTTTGACTGCAGAAGTCATGGTTTGTGGGCTGTGACCAGGATTGGGTATTTATCTTGAGGTCACGGGAAGGACTTAAAACAGGTGGAGAGTGACACAATCGGTTTTTTTGTTTTTTGTTTTTTTTGTGGTACGCGGGCCTCTCACTGTTGTGGCCTCTCCCGTTGCGGAGCACAGGCTCCGGACACGCAGGCTCAGCGGCCACGGCTCACGGGCCTAGCCACTCCGCGGCATGTGGGATCCTCCCGGACCGGGGCACGAACCCACATCCCCCGCATCGGCAGGCGAACTCTCAACCACTGCGCCACCACGGAAGCCCTCAGATCTGGTTTTTAAAAGACCTCTCTGGGCTTCCCTCGTGGCACAGTGGTTAAGAATACTCCTGCCAATGCAGAGGACACAGGTTCAAGCCCTGGTTCGGGAAGATCCCACATGCCATGGAGCAACTAAGCCCATGCACCACAACTAAGCCTGCGCTCTAGAGGCCGTGAGCCACACTACTGAGTCCATGCACCACAACTACTGAAGCCTGCGCGCCTAGAGCCCGTGCTCCGCAACAAGAGAAGCCACTGCAATGAGAAGCCCACGCACTGCAACAAAGAGTAGCCCCCGCTCGCCGCAACTAGAGAAAGCCCGCGCGCAGCAACGAAGACCCAACACAGCCAAAAATAAATAAAGAAAAAAAAGATAACATCACCAGTAATGGGACAAAACATGTGCTTCCTGCTTTGATGCAGTGAAAGGACACACCATCATTTCTGTGGTATTTCTGCCCCAAACGCTTAACCTGGAAACCTCAAACCCAATTGAGGGACATTCTGTAAAACAAATTTCCTGTACTCTTCAAAAGTGTCAAGGTCATGAAAAGCCAGGAAAGTCTGAAGAATTGTCCTAGGCTCAAGACTAAAGAAACATTACTCCAAAATGCAGCCCATCATTCTGGATTATATCCTGGACGAGAAAAAAAGTATTATTTTTTGGTTATAAAGAGCAAGAGCATCATTGGAACAACTGGTGAGACTTGAACGAGCATGTGAATTAGAAGGTAGTGATGTTTCAGTGTTATTTTCTTGATTTTGACAGCTGTATTGTGGTTTGTAAGAGTATGTCCTGGCCTTCATTTAGGAAACATACACTGAAGTATTTAGGGGTAAATTGGCATCATGTCTGCAATTCACATGCAAATAGAAAAAAATTATACATATATGAAAGGGAAGAATAAAGCAAATGTGGTTAAAAAATAATATATGGGGAATCTGGGTGAAGGGGATACACAATTTTTAAATTTATTTTTGCAACTTCTCTGAGAGTCTAAAATTATGTCAAAATAAAAAGTTAGGATAAAAATTAAAAAATGAAAATTCCACGTTGGCTGCTGTGTGGGGAATGGACTATAGGGGGCAGAGATGGAAGCAGGGAGACCAGGTGAGAGGATGTCCAGGTCACAGATACAGGTGGCTGGGGATACCTCCGGATGCCCTCTCCACATCAGAAGCCCCCCCTTCCCGAGTTCATACCTGGGGGAGCCAAGCAGACGGAAGGTGAGGGTGGGGTCTCTCAGCTCCTGCAGCAGCTGGGGGAAAAGGTGCTGTGTCAGTGCCTCTCCTTTAAAGAGAGCAGGGGACGAGGTCTCTGAACTCCTCAGGTCCAGAAATAATCATTCTTGCTAACACTGCTCATCAGCTGTGTGACCTCAGGTGAGTTACTTAACCTCTCTACACCTCAGAGTACTAACCTTTGTAATCATAGTACCTACCTGATAGGCAATCACGAAGATTAAGTAAAATACAAAACTGTAAGGGCAGAGCCTGACACATGGTGTTCTGTGAGCTAAGCACCATTTTTCACTCCATTTCCACTCCATTTTCCGGATGAGAAAAGTGAGGCACAGGAAGATTAAGTCATTTGCCTAAGGTCATTCAGCTGGATTCCAACCCAGGCAGTCTGGGCCATGCTCTTAACCCACATATCTCTACAGTGACCCCATTTTATAGTTGGGAGCCTGAGGCTCAGAGAGAAGCAAAGTCCCTTACACAAGGTCACACAGTGACCCTGGATGAGGTCTGGACCTAAGAGACACTGGGGTAGAGAAAGGGACCTGTCTGAACTGAGCCTAGAGGAAGCTTCTCCTCCAGGACTTCACACCCTGACTCGGTTCTCCCAGTCCATCTGATGAATGAGATGACTGACATGGGAGGGGCTGGGTTGTGGGTGCTGGGATGGAGGAGCTTACCTGGTCCGAGCCTAGAGCCCACACCTGCACTCCATGCTTCCAGAAGGCCTGGAGCCGTCCCCCGACCATAGCTGGGAGGAAAGCAGTGCCTGTTACCCTTGGCTTTCACTTAAGCCTCCAACCTGGACCCCAGACCCTATCATCCCAGCACATACCCACGGCCTCCACTGCTTCAGTCATGGGGATCTCTGGAGTTCGAAGCCCCCTGACTGGGGCCCCCTCTGGGGTCACCAGCTTCAGAGACCCTAGAAGGAGGTAGAGCGGGGTCTTTAAGGGCAGTAAGCGGGACTTAGAAGGTTACGGAGGGACCAGACAATAAATTCAGCGTGAGAAGCAAAGCAGGACGGACAAGGACTGGAGGGGCTCAGCGTTTCTGAGAGAGGCACAGGTTCTGGGGTTCGGAGATCTAGGAATAGTGGGGGAAAGGGAGAGAGGAAGGTTCTTACCGTCCATCAACACCATCACTTTGTCTTCCTCGACCTGAGTCACCTGTACTGGTCCCTTGTGCTCTGCTTGAGAGGCGGGGGTTCAAGGACCAATTCCACCTCACTCCGCCTTTCCCAAGCAAGCGAGCTAGGCACCCTCTCCATTCCCAAGCAAACGGGCTAAACCTCGCCCATCATAGAGTTCCCCAGTCCCCTATCATCAATCTCACCAATTATATATACCCAACGTTCTACCGGCCCCTCTCGTTTCAACCCCTTTCTCAATTACGCCGCAGGCTAAGCACCGCCCAGCCACCCAGACCCAACCCTCCCAAACTGATAAGCCCCACCCCTCCCAGAGCCTGCACCTGTGCTCATCTCGCCCAGCCAGCAGGAGAGCGCGCCGAAGCGCACGGTGTGGAAGAGCACCGACTTCGCCGGCCGCCCGGGGCTCACGCCGATGCACACGGCGGGCAGCTCAGAGCCTGGCCCGGTCAGCAGTGCAAACACCGGCAGAGGCGTAGGTAGCGGGAACAGCACCTGCTGCGGAACGCGCAGGGAGGGGCGGGCTCAGATGAGGTTTGGGGCGGGGCCTGATAGGGGGCGGGGTCTTGGAGGACAGTGGGCGTGGGGCTTTCGAAGTATTTCCTAAGTATTCGCTTGCCAAGAAACTTCAGGGCGTGAGGCCTCAGAGGGCTTAGAAATTGACGGATGTGCCCTCAGAGTGGGCACGGCTTCCGTTTGGGGGCGTGCCGCCTTGGCGACAGAGAGGCAGGGCCCCCGGGGGCTGCGGCCCCAAAGGCAGCAAAGTTTCCTTAGAGACCCAAAGAACCTGAATGGGGTCTCCTTAGAGGTGGGGGGAGGGGCATAGGGCCTGAAGAATAATTAGGCCAGGGGTGAGGAGCGGAGCTGAAAGATCAGTGAGGAGCCTCCAGGTGGGAGGGGCCTTGGGGAGATTGGGGCGGGGCCTCGGGTGGAAGGCCGGGTTCGTGGAGCTCTCAACAGAAGCGTAGAGTGGATGGCCCTGGCCACCCAATCTGACAAAGTCCCCAGCGTCTGCAGGCTCCCTACCCGGACCAGCAGGAACTTGTTCATGGGCTGGTACCACTGAAGCAGGACCACGGATGTCTCCAATGCCCCACACAGGAACGGGCCCCCGGAACTCGCGCCCTCTGCTGTGGAGGTAAGGATAGGTTAGGGTAAAGCCTCTCTCCCCTGCTCCGCCCCCCAAAGGCCACACATCTTTCCCCGGGCTCTGTTCACCCTGCCTTAACTCTGCAACCCTCTCGGGTCGAGAGGGAGTCCAAGTCCCGCCCCTGGCCCCGCCCCCTCTCTGCACACCCATGGGGTTTTCTCTCACCCACACAGCACGCCCGGCAGCCTTTGGTGTCCTGGATCTTAGTGGAGACCATGTTCTTCCTGCAGAAGAAGGGAGGCGTGAATGGGGGGAGGGACGGCAGAAATGAGGCATTAGAGGGGTCAGAGGTGCCACTGCGGGCTGGTACCTTGCCAGTAGCCGGTGGGGGCTAATGTGAGCGATGGGACTTCCTGCTCTGGCCTCTTTCCGTTCCAGTAGGCCCAAGATGCTATGAGAATACAGGTGGGGGGTCTTTCCTGCAGTGTGTGTGTATGTAGGGGAAGCAGGCAGTTATAGGACACTGCACACTCCCACCTTTTCCCTATCCCATCACTTGGCCCCATCCCTTTAAAATGCCCAAGCCCTCAAGTCTCAAGCACCTTTATTTACTCATTTTTCACACAACATATTTTAAATGCCCACTGTAGGCCAGGCACTGTGCTTGGCTCTGGTGAACCATTAATGGTGAGTAAAATAATTACGTTCCCTACCCTCAGGGTGCTTGTAGCCACATGACAAATGATGGCCACTTAACCAGTCAGATGAAGTTACACACATTACAAAATTTAAGAAGAAACATATCTACAAATTCTGCAAGTCTGTCATCACAAACTTTTGGCTTGGGGTCTCCTCATAAATTAGAAATTCTTTTATACAAGGTGTTTATAAAACAATGACACATAATTTTAATCTACAACTTGCTCGCTCTATTTTAGTAAAGCATGGAACAAGTACTAACTGTCATCTGCACATCAAAGAAATGTAAAGACTGACTTCTTGTGGAAATTACCTCAAAACTGACTTGAGAGGTGGGCACTACTGTGAGCCCCATTTTACAGATGGGGAAACTGAGGCTCAGGGAGAAGTCTCTTGCCCCAAGTCCCACAGTGGAAAAGTGGCTGGAATTTGAACTGTAGGCTCTGTGAATGGGGAGCCTAATTTTTTTTTCAGCCGTGCCCAGCTATCTCCCAACCCCTTGACTCCTTAAGTTCTGACTCCCCACCCTCCCACCCAGCCATAGCCAGACCTGAGAGAGACATGAGGACATTGTTGATAGAGTACACCCAGGTAGTCCGGCTAGAAAAAAGCTGCAGAGGAAGAGGAGATGGCTCCTGTAAGACACCAGCAACCCCAACTCCAGCCCCCACCCTTGGCCCATCCTAGGTGCTGCCCCTCACCATCTCCAGTGTGGCCTCCTGATCATTTCGGTTCAGGATGAAAATGCCTTCCTCGGCCCCCAGGAGCAGGTGCTGGTCTGGGGAGCACAGACATGAGGATGCTGGGACCTGCTTCATCGTGGGGGACTTCCCAGACCCCCCTATGGCCCCAAACACTGGTACTCTGTTCACCAGCCCTGACCCTCAATTCTCTGCTCTCCCTCCAAACTGACACTTCCGACCTCTGTTTCCCCAAATCTGAACTCAAACCCTGACCAGTTCCCCTGAACTGATCTCACTCTCGCCAGCCTCTGACCACCACCGGTTCTGGTGGTTCTTCCGTCCCTGACTCGCAAATCCGGACCTCTGTCCCCTCAATTCTGCCCCCAACATTAGATGTGACTCCCCGAATAGCCCTCTAAATTCTTTCCCTCTTTCACCCAGTTCTGGTCCCTGAACGCTAATCCTATCTCAACACTGATCCTCAAATTCAGACAGCCCTCCATATGGCTTTTTCTGGCCAGTGCAACCCCGAAAACTCTAATACTGTTTCCTTAACATTTATCCCTCACTGACCTTGTCTCCACATCTTTGATCCCAAACTCTCTCCCTTTCTGCTACCTTCTAATCCCTAAAACTCCTGGCCCCAAAATCCTGATCCCAGTTTCTCTACCATTAACCTACAACCGAGGTTAATGGGGTCCAACTGTCCTGGATCTTGTACCCCAAACTCTGACCTTTCTGCTATATCTGACACTCCTTTTTAAAATTTTATTTATTTACTTATTTATTTTGGCCACACCGCACAGCATGTGGGACCTTAGTTCCCCGACCAGGGATCGAACCCGTGCCCCCTGCAGCGGAAGCGTGAAGTCTTAACCACTGGACCACCGGGGAAGTCCCATAGCTGACACTCCCAGCCTCCAAACTCTAATTTTCCTAGTCTTCACTCTCAGACCCATCTTCACTCTACCCACCTTTGATCCCTCAACTCCACCTGTAACTCCTGGCTTTGCCCCTGCCTCAGCTCTGCCACTCCCTCCCCTCCCCTGTCCCTGCCTTTGTGCCTTCCATTAAGGGCCCTCCCCGTCCCCACCACATTCTCCATGACCCTCCTGAATGCTCACCCTTGGTGGAGGGGTGCGTCCAGGCTGCCGTGCTGTGGATCCGGAGGGGGCAGCCATTGAATAACTTTACAAGAAGGGCACATCCCTGGGTGGGCCATGGGGGCGGGGCAGCAGCAGATCCAGCAAAAGGGAGGAGGGGACAGGAAGGCGCGGTGGTTAAGATTTGGAAGCAAGAGTGCCAAGGTTCAAATCCCGCCTCAGCTTCCTCAAAGGTTTATACCTTGGAAAGCTACTTCCCCCTCTGGGCCTCAGTTTCCCCAGTTTGAAATGGGGGATAACACCTATCTCTACGACATCTACCTCTTTCTGTGAAAGTATACACCTTGTAAAGACACGAGATCAGTGTCTGGCACAGAGGAACTGCTCAACGTATGTCACCTGTTATATTATTAGTCTTCCCAGCCCGACCCCCCCAGTCCCAGCATGCATCCCCAGCTCCATCCAGAGGTATGAGTCCTCAGCACAGCTGGCCTCACCTTTCTCTTCATCTTTTCCTTCTTGGGGGGCAACAGTGGGGGCTGGTCAGGCTCCCAGGGGGCTGGGTTCCAGAGTGAGGGTTCTGAGATGGGGTGGGGAAAATCAGCCCCCAAACCCCCCTACGCCTGCCCCACCCCACCTCTGCCCACCTCCCACCCCAGCCTGCCCTGTCACCTGAGTGGGCAGTTAGGTGGGGGCTTCGCGTGGCTGGGGGAGGCCCAGGATGAGGGGTGCGTGGGGGAGGCCCACTGGCACATCGGACCAGCACCCCCGGGCTCAGCTGTCCCTCATTCCCAGTTCCCCCAGGACCCTCGTCCGATGGAGAACGGAACTTGGGCTTTGGAGAGAGAGAAGGAGGGTGGGGGGATACATTAGATGATCTGAGAGAGAGGGCGCCCTTCAGTCTGCCTCCACCAGCACTGACAGTAAGTCATGGCTCTGACCTTCCCCACGATGTCCGACCACCACTTCAGCCTCCCCCTCTAACCCACGCCCAACATCAACACATGCCAGCAACTAAAGGGTGAGTGCTGGGTGCAGCAGGCGTTTCCAAGGACCAGCTACTGACCAGTGTCCATCGGGCTAAATATTCTGAGTCCCACTCCTAGGGTCAGGGTTACCACTTCCAGATGCCAATATGCTCATCATCCCAGTCTTCCCAGACTTCAAAGGACCTGGCATCCCAGACTCCAGCCCTAGAGGGCTCAGTATCCTAGCATCTATGGACTCTGGCCTCCTGGCTCCCGGGCCCCCAGCTCTGACCCAGGGCCTTACCTTGGGGGGCAGCGGAGGAGGTGTGTCTTCTGCAGGGGTGGGGCTGGAACACAAAGATGGGGTAAGCAGGTGCGGGTGTGGGGAACAAGCACTGGGGAGGGTTGGGGCCAGAGGTCTGAGCTCAGGAGGCTCAGAGGGCGACGCGGTCTGGGCTGGGGCTGAGGGCTAAAGGACTGATAACCATGATGATAACAGTAACAGCAACTCCTGGATATCGAGTGCTGACAATGCATCAAGTCTCTGCATCTTCACGCCCGCCTAGGAACACACATCATATGAGCTCCTGGGGGTCAGGTTCTCACTGGGTGCCGGGCGTGCTGCCCGTGAGCCCATGACAGACGAGACGTGTGGGATGGATGGGTGGGCCCTGAGGCTGACACAGGCCTGGGGCTGGGGGAGATGGGGGCCTGGGCCGACTGCTGGGGCTGAGGACCTGACATGGGGGAAAGGTTCAGCCTGAGGCTGGGTGAGATGAAGAAAGATGAGGGCCAGCGGTTGAGGGTTAGGACTGGAGTTGGGTCTGGGGGTGGGAGCTGGGGACTGAGATGTAGCAGGGGGCCCAGGGTTGAGTTGGGGTGGGGTTGAGGGTCAGGGGTCCGGGGTGAAGGAAGGTGGGGGCATTGAGGGTCCAGTCAGGGGTCAGGGGTCAGCGCTGAGTGGTAGAGGGAAAGCAGGGGCTGAGGCTGGGGTCGGGGTGAAAGGAAGGCGGGTTGTAGGAAGGTGGGAGCTGGGTGGGGGCCTGTGGAGCTGTCTTACATGTCCACGTCGTCGTAGTCATCATCAGACTCCGACAGGTGCCTCCTGAGGAGGGACAGTTATGAGCCTCGGGTGGTCCCCACATGTAGCCCAGCCTGCCTCCCACCCTGAGGGCCCCTAACCTAGGACTGCTGCTCTTGAAGTCTCCAGGGGGCTGTAAGCGAGCCTGCGGGATAGTAAAGGGTCAGCAGTGGCCCAGGGGGAGGGGAAGAGAGGGCGGCTGGGCGGCAGGGGAGGCATCTCACCGTGTTGGCTGTGGGTCTGGACTCCATGCCTCTGAGCTTCCTGAACTCCATGTGCCGCCCTGGGGGTAACACACAGTGAGCTGGGGACGTGGATTTGGGAACAGAAAGAGTAGAATTGGGGGTGGGGTCTGGGATCAGGGTCTTAGGACTGGAGCTGTCGCTACAGGGGAGGGATCTTGGTTTACAGGGGTCTCATTTGGGGGTCAGGGTTTGAGATCAGGGAGCTGGGGGCTCAGAATGGTTACAGAGTGTTTGTTTTGAGGTTCCACCTGGGTACCAAGGATCAGACAAAGATTTCTGAGGTCTCTGGGAGTCCTGGTGGTTGTGGTAAGTCTCAGGGGGTCTGTTTGCAGGACAGAGAGGTAGGGATCTCTAGAGTCATTTTGTAGATCAGGTGGTGAAGAGGTTTTCTCTGGGGTCTCCTGTGGGGTCAGATGGTGATGGGGTTCTCTGGGGTCTCTGGCAATCTGATGAGGGGGCGTCTCTTGGCTTATAGGGTCAGGTGTCCCCAGACGTAAGGATTCTCTACTCACGACAGCAATCCGCGTCTGGGATCCCCAGAGAGCTGGAGCGATGGGTGGATCTGATCCGCCGAGGGATGGCAGGGGGGAGCTGCGCAGAGCGGCGGCGGCATCAGGCCCAGGCCCTCTAGCAGCCCTCACCACCCTGTGGGCCCAGCTTGGAGCCCTTGGCCCTCCCATAACCTCTGTGCGTCCAGCCCTGTGCCAAGCTCCCCATCCTCACTGGCTTTGTTCCTTCTAAGAGAGGCAGCAAGGGGGTGCTCCAGGCAGGGGAACAGCGTGAGCCAAGTGGGGGGGCGGGTCCCTCACCTCAGGTTCCTCATCTTCAATCTCGCCAACAGGGGCCCCCTTCCCTGGGTTCCTCAGTTTGTCAAGAAGATCTACGATCAGGCCTCTGTTTAGCCCAGGCTGGGACACCAGTTGATGCTGGGGGAGGGGAGGAGGGTGTCAGCACACAGAGGGCTGGGCTGGAGAGAGAGGGCTGGGACGAGGGGCTGGAGAACCCATCTACGGGAATCTGGTGGGGAAGTTGCCAACAGAGGAAGAAGGCAGGGAATTCTGGGGACCTGGGGGATTCTGAGGAGTCTGACGGGATTAGAAGAATTTAGGGTAGGGGACTTCCCTGGCGGTCCAGTGGTTAAGAGTCCCCGCTTCCACTACAGGGGGCGCGGGCTCGATCGCTCTAGTCAAGGAAATAAGATCCCGCATGCCACGCATCGCGGCCAAAAAAAATAGGGTAGTTGGAGAATTCCAAAGGTGTCTTAGAGGGGACTGGAGTTCCCCTGGAATTCCAAAGCACAGCCAGGAATGGGTCCTGAAGCCCTTGGGAATTTGTGAGTTTTAAGAACTCAGCGTATCTTGGAAAAAGGTCTGGGATACAATTTGCAGAGTCTTGGGGGTCCCTGGGGAATTTGGAGGGACTAGGGACTTTGAGAGGGCCATGGGGGTTCTGTGGAATGAAATTATCAACGTTCTAGGCAGCTGTGGGATGCCCTGGGGGATTCCAGGGGTGAGTCTGGGAAGGCTTCCCTGGGAGGGGAGGTTTACACTGAGCATCTTGGTGGCGCCGGGTCGTTTCTTGGGGCTCTTAGTGAGGGTGACTTTGACAAAGTTGTGGAAGGCAGCCGACCTTGGGAGGAAGAAGGCAAGTTCTGCGGTGAGGGCACCAGAGACCCTCCCATCAGACCATCACCCCTGGCTCCACCCTCCCTCTCCCTCCTTCCCATCAACCTCTCCTACCATTTGCCTTTTTCCTTTAGCCTTGGGGGCTGGTAGCCACTCTTGGTCATGAGGAAGAGAACTCTGTAAGAGTAGGACAGAATATGGGGTTCAGACTTTCCAGTGGAGGTCAGACCTCGTGGCTCAAGGGAACCCCAATAGCACTAAGGTCAGCAGAGAGCCAAGTGGGGGATAGAATGAGAACGAGGGTTAGGATTTACAAGGCACGGGATGCCCCTTCTAGGGGATACTGCTTATCGCATTACAGAGCTCCTGCAGTCTCGGAGGGAGCCTCAAGATGCTGCTCCCTGTGTTGGGGGCTCCTGGTGTGGAGGGCTGGAGAAAAGGCTTTCTGGGCTCAGGGGAGCCTGAGGGTCTCGGATGGAGCTCAGAGCAAGGGGGTGTCTCCTGTAGGGGGTCTCGTGGTGGGGAAGCAGGTTGGGGGCTGGTGTCCAGGGTCAGAGTTGAGTGGGGTCTCTGGGACTAGGGGCACCTGCCCACATCTGCCTACCTGAGAGGGTGCACGTCAAAGAGTGGTGGTTGTAGCTCGGCTAATTCGATGGCTGTGACACCCAGGGACCAGATGTCACACAGCTCATTGTATCCCCCCTTCAGGGCCACGGCCGCCACTTCTGGAGCCATCCTGGGGGCAGAGACCCTCAGAGAGCCAGGGCTGACACAGGAGGGGGAGGGGGGACTTTTTTGGGGGGGTAGGAGGGAGAGAAGGAGAACGGGGCATACAGAGACAGATGCAGAGAGAAACATAAAGATGGAGAGAGACAGACATAAAGATGGAGCGAGGTAAAGGCAGAGAGACAGAGACAGAGAGAGGGAGGCAAACGCGGACAGATATGGAAAGACAGAGAGATCAGGATAAAAATCAACACAAACACTGAGAGGACCAGGTGGAGGGGGCACAGAGAGCCCTAGGTAAATGGAAAACTCGAAAGGGAGCCCAAGAGAAGACAGAACATTCAACAGAGCAAGGTAGAGGCAGGGCAAAAAGCCAGGACGGAGATTCCCAGAGATCCAGGCTGGGAAAAGCCGCTGCCCCCTGTACCACCCCTATTAGCTGCCAGCCAGGCACCCCTCACCAGTAGGGTGTCCCGATGAAAGAGAGGCGTCGAGCCAGCGTTGCCCCAATCTGGGCCGAGATACCAAAGTCAGCTAGAGGCAGAGGGAGAGACATAGTGACCTCTCCTGTCCCCTTGGGCCCCCAGCCAGTCCGCCTCCAGACCCCCACCAGCCACACTCACCCAGTCTGACCTCCCCAGCATCGTTGATGAGGATGTTGGCTCCCTGGGGAAGAGGGGGCGATTAGAGGCTGTCAGAGATACCCCCCAAGTCCAATGCTGCCGCCACTCCCTGGTCCCACACCCCCCTGAGCCCTCCAAGCACCATTCCCATATCCTGGGCTCCCCACCCACCAAGGCCACCTTTCTGCCCCTAGACCACCTTGATGTCCCGGTGTATCTTCTTCTGTGAGTGCAGATAGGCCAGTCCCTGGGGAGGAGGGTGGACACGGGGGCTGTAAGTGTCCGGGGGCTGGAGCAGGGCCCTGCCCCTACCCAAGCCCACAGAGCATCTCCTCACCTGGAGCACTTCCCGGCAGACATAGCTGATCTGGAGCTCTGACAGGGGGCCTGTCACTGCAAAGGTCACCCCGGTGTGGTGTTGGGTATGGGCCAGGCCCCTGGCCGCCACCCGCACCAGCTGAGAGGGTGCCACATAGGGAGGGGGAAACAGGATGGGACAAGTAGGGGGAGGAGGCAAAGGTGTGGTCAGCAACAGAGAGAGGGGCAGCGATGCAGGGAACCAGAGGCCGGAGGGAGAGATATTCATTCAACAGATATTTATCGCGTGTCTACTGTGTGCCAGCCACCGTGGCAGGCACCGGGGATACAGCTGTGGACAAAAGAGGCAGAGATCCCTGCCCTCATGGAGAGAACATTCCGGTGGGGGAGATGGACAGTAGACAAGATAAACAGGTAAGATATACAGGACGTGAGATGCTAATAAATAGTAAGAAGAAAAATAAAGCAAGAAAAGACAACAGGAAATATGTGTGGGAAGGGGTATGACATTTTACACAGGGTGATCAACCCTGAGAAGGTGACGGGGGTGAAGATGGGAGCAGCAAGTGCAAAGGCCCGGAGGCAGGAGAGTGCCTGGTGGGTCTGGAAAGCAGTAAAGTGGATGGAGCAGAGATGAGGTGTGTCTGCTTGGGGTGTGCCAGTGGGGGTCAGACTTGTGGGCTGTGATGAGAAATTTGGGCTTGGCTTTGGAGGGAACTGGAAGGTATGGGAGGGCTCTGAGCAGGGGGTGATGTCACTTTGTAAAATGAGGAAAGGCAGAGAGAGACAGGGAGAGAGACAGAGAGAGAAGGAGAATCAGGCACAGACCCAAATTGAGGCATAGAAAGAAAGACATGGTCAGAGAACAAAAAGTGGGAAAACAGACACAGTGAGAAAGAGAGACACAAAGGGGTGAAGAGGATACACTAGAGAGAGACAGTAGACAGAGGGGTCAGAGACCAGGTCTGACGGGCTGGCGGGGTGAGTCACTTCCTCTCTGTGGGCCTCAGTTTCTCCCTCTGAGGACTTCTTAATGAAGTCCTTCCTTCCTGGCATTTGAGGTCTGAGGCTGGAGGGAGACCGGGAGATGGTCGAAGATAGAGGTGCACAGCAGAGATCTCGAAGTGATCAGAGGCCCACCCCGCCCACACCCTCCAATGCTCCGAGAGAGTGAAAAGCAGGCTAAGAGAATCAGAAATGCATTCACTATTAAATGAACATGTGGGCACTGATGATGAGCCAGAAATGCAGAAATACTCAAACGCATGAATACACCTTGGTGAGAAAATGCAGACACGGGGAAGATGGGGCAGGGGAAGTAGAGGGGATCGCTGCATGCAGAAAGACTGGGGCTGGACTCTCAGGTCCTGGAGGGCAGGGCTCAGGGCCCACTCGGTCACCACAGTATCCCCATCATCTGGGCCAGGCCCAGAGGAGGGGCTGGCTTACTGTGTGAAATATGGACCGTAAAGACAGTCCCAGGAGACACAAAGGCAGAGAGACAGGACAGGCGAACTGGGGGGGCTGGGGCTACCTGGATCCCCTTGCCCTTCCTCTCACCTTGGTAGATGTCCTGGAGAGAACCAGCCCCACAGAATTCCATGCAGATCCAGAGCTTCTGCAGCCTATAACAGTTCAAGAGCAATACTAATAACAGCAGTAATAAATTATTGTAGGATACCTCCTGGCTCACTGTTCATCTTATTCTAGTTCAACAAGAACTTTAATGTAAGAGCTGTCATCTCTCTATTGCTCACTACAGTGAGATCATCCCATTTTATAGATGGGGAAGTTGAGGCTCAGAGAGGAAATATATGTTCAGGGTCAACTGGAATGGAACCCAGGTCTTTGGGCTCCTGACCCATGGCATCCTCTGTCGGCCCATGTTAACCTAGGAGACAGGGTAGAGACCTCACAGGTTGTGGAAGTTCGGAGGGGACACAGGAGCTAGGATACCAGGTCTGGGGGACAGAGAACATTATTGGGGCATCTGGAATATTAATTTGGGGGTCAGGAAATTTAGGGGTTCGTATTAAAGGAAATGAAAGTAAAACTAGGGGACCCGAAGGGCAAAATGATGAAAGATTAGTTTTAGGGGACTTGGTTTCAGGTTTGGTTACTGTGAAGGGATCAGTTTGGTGGACCCCTACTCAGAAATGGGAGTTATTTATTGGAGATTAGATTTGGGGGTGCTCTGGTCAAAAAAGTGGGACTTTGGGCTGGGGATCAAGTTAGGAGTGCCCCAGTTAAAAATGGGGGTCCAGGATCAGAGGTCAGGTTAGGGGGTACCCTGGTCAGGAATGGGAGCTCGCGGGTAGGGGCTGGGCTGGGTGTCAGGGCAGGTCTGAGGCTCATCACCAGAGATAACTCCCATGGTAGGCAACGATGTTGGCGTGCCGACAAGTTTTCAACATGAGGATTTCCTTCTGAAGTGTGGAAACATCATCGTCTGCAAGGAGGGGCAGAAGAGAAAAGGCTGCTACAGGGAGGGAGTATGGGGGAGATCCCAGTGTCCCAGGAGGTGGGCGTGTGGGGAAGAAGCTCCTGAGGTCCTCTCCTCACCAGGCTCCATCTTCACCATCTTCAGTGCCACCAGGTCCCCCGTCACCTTGTCTCGAGCCTTGTAAAGGGGAAGTTGGCAGTCAGGCGGGCTCCATTCGCCTGAGCTCCTCCTCAGCATCCCTGAACCAAAGCCAAGGACTGGGACCCTCTCACATCCCCTTCCCTTCTTGGGCCTCACCCCAAAGGTCACCGGTTTGAGGGTGACGGAGAAGGAGGGGGTTCCTCACCTTGAAGACTTCCCCATAGGTGCCGCCACCCAGCCGCTGTAGCAGGTCATAGTGGTCCCGGGGATCCCTATTAAAGATGTCAGGGTCCACGAGGTCCATTCCTAGGGCCCGGAGCTGGGCCTGCGCCCAGGGGCCAGCAGGGCCTCAGGGCTCGGAGTGCTGTCCCCTCCCTCCCTCCCCACACGCCCTGCACTCGCCTTGCCTCCACCGGCTGTGGCCTCCCCCCCCCCACCGCCCCAACTCTCGCTTCCTGCCCCAGCACAGAGCTGTGCAGCCGGCTCCACCCCCTGTCCCCTGGGCCCTAAGAGCCTGTGAGGGGCAGCTTGCCTTGGGACCCAGGGGACACCCCCTCCACTTCCAGGGCCCTGGGCTGCATGTAAACCAGATGCAAACTATCTTAATTGTGACCTGGAGGGGTGCCCTAACACTCCCTCCCCCGTTCTGGGCAGCAGCTAAAAACCACAGATGAACCTCTGCTGAGTGCTTGAGTGCTGGGCCACAACTCAGAGATGGCAGGTCTGCACAGAGATGGCCATGCAATGTATATCACTGCTCACCGGGGGCACATACATGCACTTAGTGGTAACCTCCTGTGCGGTGCGAAGACCAGTCGACATGCAAATGCCTGGATATCCGTGTGCACATATGTGGATGTACCCAGAGCATATACATAAGTGACACATGCATGTGTATTCATGCCTGCAGTGTGCAGAATCTGTTCACACATCTCATGACGGCACACACGGGGCACTCGCTTCCACCCACAAAACGAGCCGGAGGGGTCCAGGAACCCCCTCACCCCGCCCCTGCCGGGCAGAGAACAACGGTTTGCGGGCCGCTACCCACGGCGTTAGAATGGAGTGCGAGGAGCTCAGGATCCTGCCTCAGGGGCCGAGGCCTGGGCCAAAAGGGGACCTCAGAGAGCACCTTCCTCGAGACTTGGCCACGGCCCAAAAGGAATCTATCTAACACGTGCATTCCAACACAGTTTTGAGTTCACGGCCGCGCGCAATGCGACGTGGGTGCAAGCTGCCAGGAAACAGTCTCCTTCACTGGGAGTTCCCACGCACTTCCCAAGGGCTGGAACTGGGCACGCGAGGCCCCGGAAAAGCTTAGCCCCGCCTCCTCGCCTCTAGAGGCGCCTGCGCACTGGGCTAGACTAGGTCTTTTCTCGCGCCGTTGTTTCTGCTCGGGTAGGGCGTATGCGCACGCGCTAACTGCGCCGCTGGGAAGAAGTCACGTGGCAGCCGGAAAGCGTGGCAGTAGCCTCCAGAGCTTCCCCACACCTTCACCGCTCGGGCTGGAGAGAAAACAAAGACGTAGTTTCCGTTTCCACCAGCTCTTCCTCTTCCAGTTCTCGAGGACGCAGTGCCGGCCGGGACTTCGGCTGCATCCCAGGTGTGGGAGGCGACAGCAGTCATGGCGATGTTCGAGCAGATGAGAGCGAACGTGGGCAAGTTGCTCAAGGGGATCGACAGGTCTGAGCCTGGTCGGAGGGAGCGCTTCTGGCCAAGAGGGGTGGAGGAGAGGGTTTTCTGGAGCCAGCAAGGGGTGGGATTTTTCAGTCATCCTGGAGGACATGTTTAAGGCAAGCACTGTAAAGGCCTAAAGGCAGGAGGTAGCCTTGCCTACCGCTCAGTCTCCCCCTCTTTAACTGCCTTAAGACCGCCCTCTCTGCTCCTCAGCTTTCCCTCCATCAGCCCCTCAGTTTCCTCTCTCAGTCTGTGTCTCTCAGTGCCTCTTTATCGTTCCCCCTTTTTTCCCTCATGTCATTCATTGAACACATGTTTACTAAAATCTACTCGGTCAGTTCTGGGCAATGCTGCGGACCAGAGGTGACCAAAAACAGCCAAAGGTCATGCTTTCATGCAGTTCCTAGTTCAGAGTCCAGGTAGACCAGACAATAGACAGCGATAGCCAGGAGTGGTCATAGCGGTGATGGGGGAAGCACAGGTAGATTGGTCGGGGCTGGGATGAGGGAAGCCAGGCAGGAGAGGATGGGGCTAGACCACAGTGGGGTTTGGGGACAGAAGGAAGGGGTGGGTGGCAAAGATGTCCAGGGGGCCAGGTATACAGGCTGCAAGGGCTGGTTGGCTGAGAGATTGAGGAGGCATCCTAGAAAAGGCCCCAGGGTTCTGACGGGGTTTAGAGGTTACGCTTAGGTCTGGGATGTGGATAAGCTTCAGTCGAGTTATAGAGCTGATTCATTATTTGAGTAGAGCAAATGGCCAGTGACAGATGTAGAGGGAGGAGCAGGCTACAGTGCCCTCCACCCCCCACCGGCTTCCATAGAGTGACGGGCCTCAGCTCTTGTCTCCTCTTTGCTTACCCATCTTGTTTCTCCTCTACTTTAGGTACAATCCTGAGAATCTGGCCACCCTGGAGCGCTATGTGGAGACACAAGCCAAGGAGAATGCCTATGATCTGGAAGCCAACCTGGCTGTCCTGAAGCTGTGAGTGTCTGCCTCCATTCCCACCCCCATGCCAGTAGCCAGCACTCCCAGCACTGGGTGGGGTGGGAGTTGGGGGTAGCCTGCAGGATGTGGCTTCGCTCTCTTTTTCAAAGTTGAAGTATAGTTGAGTTACAATGTTGTATTCGTTTCAGGTGTACAACATAGTGTTTGGATATTTTTATAGATTATGCTCCGTTTAAAGTTATTATAAAATATGTGTTATATTCTCTGTGTTGTACATTACATCCTTGTATCTTATTTATTTTATACATTGTAGTTTGTACCTCTTAATCCCCTATCTTCCCCTATTTTGCCACTCCCCCACCCCACTCCCCTCTGTTAAGCACTAACTTGTTCTCTGTACCTATGAGTCTGTTTGTTTTGTTGTATTCATTCGTTTGTTTATTTTTTAGATTCCACATTGAAGTGAAAGCATATGGTATTTGCCTTTCCTTGTCTGACTTACATCACTAAGCATGATATCCTCTAGGTCCATCCATGTTGTTGCAAATGGCAAATTTCCATTCTTTTTTTTTTAATGGATGAGTAATATTCCGTTGTGTGTATGTGTTTATATGTACCACATTTTCTTTATCCATTCATCTGTTGATGGACACTTAGGTTGCTTCCAGATCTTGGCTATTGTAAATGGTACTTCTCTGAACATTGGGGTGCATGTATCTTTCGAATTAGTGTTTTTATTTTCTTCAGATATATACCCAGGAGTGGAATTGCTGGATCATATGGTAGTTCTATTTTTAATTTTGGGGGGAAGCTCCATACTGTTTCCCATAGTGACTGAACCAATTTACATCACACTAACACCCTACGAGAGTTCTCTCTTCTCCACATCCTCGCCAATGCTTTGTTATTTGTTTTTTTTGATGATAGCCATTTTGACATGTGAAGTGATATCTCATTGTGGTTTTGATTTGCATTTTCCTGATGGTTAGCAATGTTGAGCATCTCTTCATGTGCCTGTTGGCCATCTGTATGTCTTCTTTGGAAAAACATCTATTCAGGTCTTCTGCCCGTTTGTTAATAGGGTTGTTTGTTTGTTGGTTGGTTGGTATTGAGTTGTATGAGCTCTTTATATATTGATATTTTGGATAGGATGTGGTTTCTCTTAATGTGCAAGACTAAGAAGCCAGAGAAGTTGGGGCTGGAAGAGGGATGGCTTTTAAAAAAAAAACACACATACAGGCTAGTACATAAAACGCATGTATAGTTTAACAAGCAATTATGAATGAACACCTATGTAATCACCATCCAAATTGAAAAACTGAGTGTTGTTAGCGCCCCTGGTCCGTTGCCCCATATGCTTTGTGCCAACCACTTTGACCCTGGTAACCACTCTCGTGGTGTGCTCTCACGGCCTGGCTTTATGTGAATTTACTGCATGTGCACGTACACACGCACACATACACACGCTTCCTGATTAGCTCAGTTCAGGTTTGCCTGCTTTGACCTTGACATAAGTGTAATTATACAGCTGGAGCTCTTCTGCATCTGGCATCTTCCACTTGGCCCGGGGTTTGTGAGCTCCATCCTTTTTCTGCGTGGCTGCAGTTTGTTTGTTGTCATTGCTGTATAGTGTTCCATGTGTGTCTGTGTCTTAATTATCTGCTCTCCTGTCAGTGGACGTTTGGGTTCTTCCTCCTCAGTGCTTTATTGACATACTACCAGACGTGTAATTTGTATAGCTTGCATAGCCTCAGTTTTGCCATCGATAAAATGGAGATAACGTCACTTGTATTTGTGAGGTTGTTTGGGTTGTTATTGGTGATAACCGCTGCTTGGTGAGTGCTCCCCACGTGGCAGCTGCTGTGCTGTAAGCTTTGTGTGTATTAACACACTTAGATGTGAGTTAATTGTGAGCTCAGTTGCCCTTGAGAGCTAGATATGGTTGCTATTGTCCCCTCTTGCAAGGGAGGAAACCGATGCACAGAGCATTTAAAATAAGTAATCCGCTAGTCCCCACCAAACAAACAAACAAACAAATAAGTAGTCCAGGGTCACTCAGCAGTGAAGTTTAAACCCAGGCAGTTGGCTCCAGAGCCTTGACCACTACTGCAGACTGCCTCTTATGTACTCATTTGTTTATGAATCACTCAACACTGTCTGCCGTACTGCCTGGTTGTGAGGATTAACTGTCCCCATCTACAGAGCAGGAAAGTAGGGTCAGGGAGGTTAAGGTCACACAGCCAGAGAGTGGTGTGGTTGGGGTCGGAGCCCAGGCGTGTCCAGCTCCCAGACTCTGGGCCGAAGCAGTGGGCAGCCTGTCTGGCACCTGGTGAGGCCCAGGGACCTGGAGACAACACTGCTACTGTGTCTCTTGTTCCCCTTCTCAGGTACCAGTTCAACCCAGCCTTCTTCCAGACCACAGTCACTGCCCAGATCCTGCTGAAGGCCCTCACCAACCTGCCCCACACCGACTTCACGCTGTGCAAGTGCATGATCGACCAGGCCCATGTATCCTTCCCATTTCCCGGGCTGGGTGTGGGGGAGGGGGCGGGGCAGGGTAGCTGAATTCATGGGGAAGTGGTCTGAGTTCAGCCACAGACACTGAGCTCTGAGCTTGGCCTGGTGCTGGCTGGGACTGGAGCACTGTGGAGGCTGAGGAAGGCCTGGCCCCCTGCCCTCACGGAGCTCACAGTCCAGTGGGGGACACCTGTCCTGTCGGTGACGGCCTGAAATAGTCAGGGCTTGGGGTTAGAGAGCACGAGGCACCTGAACCTGCCTGGATGCTAGGAAAGCTTACTGGAGGAGGGAACATATGAAAGATGAGGAATTAGGTGAAGTGGTAGGGAAGGGTGATCCAGGCAAAGGGAATAGTATGTAGGAAAGGAGGAGGAGAAGAGCTCGGTGCTGTTTTTCAGAGGCAGTAGAGGAAGTTTGGCAGAGCTGCGCCACAGAATTGGTCAAACTCAAAAAGGGCACTGGGGAGCCGTAGAAGGCTTTAAAGCTACAGAGTGATGTGGGTAGATTTATGCTTTAGAAAGATTCCCATGAGGCTTCCTAGCTGAGTAAAGACCACCAGGCAAAAGGCAGGAGCCCTGAAGAGCTAGATTGTCAGCTGAACTTCATTGTATGTAACCTCAGGGCCTGGCACAGTGTCTGGCACAGTGCTGGTCTTCAGTGAAGAAATACTGAGTGAAAAATCAATAAACTGGCCTGCTCACTGGTGGCTGGGCTGAGAAGTGTCTTCCTCATTGAACCTGCTCTGCCACGTGTGTCCATGGGAGCACCTGCCTTCTGAGAGACTGTCCACCTTCCCCAGAGGTCTGTTCCGGTGGCTTAAAAAAGGCACGTTGTCCACTGTTCAAAGTACAACAAAGTGTACAGTGAAAAAGCCAAGGCTTCCTCCCTCCCCATCCCACAGCCGCCTACTCCCCTCCCCGAAGACAGCAGTTGTTTGCAGTTCTTGGCTACCTTTCCACAGATACCCTACAGGTACATAAGTACAGGTGTTTATAGACACATATTCCTCCCCACCCAAATGGTGGGCTGTTACACACATCGTTCTGCATCTTGCTTTTTCCTTATCACAGTGTGTCTCATCGCTTTCTCCATGTCACTTCTATAAGAGGTGACTCGATCTCAGTGTGTGGAGCGGCCACAGTTGAATTGTCCCCATCACTGGGTCATTAGGGTGTTTCTCACTTTTGCCATTACGAGCGTGCTGCGGTGCACAGAAGATGGGCGGGCTGGCCTAGGGTCAGCAGCAGCCTCCTCAGGCTCCAAGGCCTTTTGCCCTTAACCCTTCCTCCCAGCAAGAAGAACGGCCCATCCGGCAGATTTTGTACCTCGGAGACTTGCTGGAGACATGCCACTTTCAGGCCTTCTGGGTAACTTCCCTTGGGTCCGTGGGCAGGGTGGTGACTGGGCCGCGTGGAAAAGACTGCTAAAACTCACAGCCATGCACATTTGTTGGCTGCCTCCGTGGCAGCGGGCCCTGTGCTCAGAGCTTTGCGTGTGTGGTCACATGGAATGGTCATCCTCACCCAGAGCCAGGACTCCCAGGTCCTCTCCTCTGCCCGCAAAGCTCAGGAGCGTGCTCGTGCTCGTGCGGGCGCGCTCTCTCTCTCCCCACCTCCTCCCCCCTCCCCCCTCCCCCCTCTCTCCCCCTCTCTCCCTCCACCTCCCCCCACGTTCTTCCAGTAAAAGTCCTCCATCCTCTAAATACTCTTCCCCTTTTCTTGTTCTAACTGAGCCTGGCCTCCCACTCCTGCAGCTTCCCAAGTGGGAGGCCAGGTGGCCTCCTAGCTTCTCACTGCCACCCCCAGACCCATCTCCCCTCCCCCAGCCCCCAGCCCCGAAGCGCCTGCGATAGCACTTCCTGCCCCACTTTGTTGGTATCAGCACCCCCCTGCCCGCCCCCCATGACCGCTCCTCATTTTTGTGAAGAATTTAGCTCACTGCCACTCTTTACCACTCCTGTCTTTATTCTTAGATACTTGAAAGGGCACATCCGTGATCCTTCCACCACCCTGACTTCTCAGTTTCCGGATTTCTTGTCCTCCCCATTTTCCGAGCCCCTCACTCCCAGTCACATCCTAGACCAGTTCTCAGCACACTGGACCCCTGAGGAATTAAAAAAAACAAATACTAACAAGTGAATCCTGCCTTCACAGAATCTGATGTAACTGGTCCAGGCATGGTCTAGGCTTAGGGATTTTAAACACATCCTTGGTGATTCTGATCGCCCGGCTAAGGCTGGGAGCCACCGGCCTGTACTCGTCTTCACCAGTAACGGCCTCCTCTTCTGCCCATGAATGTCGAACGTTTCCACCCTCCGACCACTTCCTCCTCGCTTCCCAGCTCGCCCCCGTGAGGTCAGGTCTCCGACCCGACATTCTTGGGCCTGGCCAGCAGCCCCAGTCCTCTGTTCTGCTTCCTCCTTCAGCACAAGGCGCGCACTCCTCCCCTCGACACCCGTGTCTCAGGGGATGCTCCAGGCTGGAGAAGACCCAGCAAGCGACCCAGACCCACTCTTCAGCTCCTCCTGGCCTGGGGCCTTGCTTCCCTCCCCCTCGCCTGGACAGCTCTTCACAGCTGCCCATCGCCACCGCTTTCTCCCCACCTCAGCTTACGATCGGGCTTCTCATTTCATGGGAAAATAGAAGCAGCCAAAGCAGAACTTCCTGCCCCTGGCCAGGCGTCTACTGGCAGCTGACGGAGCACTTTTCTCTTTTCGTGGGCGACCTGTCCCTCCTCCTGTCGCAGGCACCCCTGCTCTGGCGCACTGACCCCCTTCCCTCTGGCCCACTCAGCAGCATCACCCCAGCCGTTCTCCCCAGTCTCTGATAGCAGCAAACTTGGCCTTCCCACACTGTTTCTGTCACCACGGAGCACGTCCACCCCGCAGTGAGTTCCAGCCTAAAAAAGAGAATGCTCCCTGGACCTCCACGCTCCCCACCAGCTCTGCCTCCCCCCCCCCCCCCGCTTCCTCTTCTCCCCTTCCAGCCACGCTCCCGGCTGGGGCACTGGCCGGCCCAGTTTGCCCAGGGCTTTCCTGGTTTTCAAGCTGAAAGTCTCACATCCCAGGAAACCCTCAGTCTCCGTTGAATCGGGGCTGTCGGTCGGCCCGCCCCTGGGCCACGTTGCCTGTGCTCAGCCTCCCCTCTCCCCCTGCTCACTTGAACTCACGCCGTTCAGTGCATTCAGGCTCTTAGACCAAGCCTCTGCCCCCGCAACCCACGCGCAGGCCGTGGAACCACTCTTGTTGAGACCCACAGTGACGTCCCCATTGCTAGGTCCGGTAGGAAGTTCTCAGGCCCCGGCTCAGCTGCCAGGCCAGCGTCTCTTGGCCTCCGGGACAGCTGCTCTCCTGGCTTTCCTCCCGCCACACCGGCTGCTCCTTCCTGTTTTCCGTGCAGGTTCCTCATTTCTCTCTGAGGTTGGGGGGCTCCCTGGCTGGGAAGGTGGCATTTGAGCAGAGGCCTGAAGAAGGTGGGAGTGGTAGTTGTGGGGGAGGAGAGTTCCAGCCCCCAAGGCAGCCAGCGCAGAGACCTTGAGGTGGGCGGGTGTCTGGAATTTCTAAGGGGCAGCGAGGAGCCCCTGTGGCTGGAGTGAGGGGGTGAGTGGGAGGAGGTGGCGGGCAGATCCTGGGGGGCCTCGTGGGCTGTGGTAGGACCGTTGCCCTCTTCTCGGAGATGGGAGCCAAGAGGAGGTGGGTGAGTGTAGGTAGCTAATCTGCATCTGTCTCCTCTCTTGGGACTGTGGTTTCTGCCTGCCAGGTTCAAACCCCAGCTCTGTGACTTTGGGCAAATCACTTAGCTGCTCTGAGCTTTGATTTCCTCATCTCTAAAATGGGCAAGGGACTTCCCTGGCGGTCCAGTGGTTAAGTCTCTGTACTTCTACTACAGGGGGTGCGGGTTCGATCCCTGGTCAGGGAACTAAGATCCCACATGCCACGTGGTGCAACCGGAGAGAAAAATAAAATGGGCAAAAAAACAGCCACTGTTTCATCATAAGGTTGCACACAGAATAAGGGCCGGCACGTGGGGTGAGTGCTGGGGTGTTCACTGCTGTCATTGTCAGTGTTAGTATTCCTGACATTATTGATGTTAATGTTATGTCAACATTGTAAATCCCCTCCCAGCAAGCCCTGGATGAAAACATGGACCTCTTGGAAGGTATAACTGGCTTTGAAGACTCTGTCCGAAAATGTAAGTCCCTCTCTGAGCTTGGGCTCCCTGCTGCGGGGGAGGGAGTGGCAGCAGGGTCCTGGGGGTAGCCCTTCATCATCTTCGTCCCTAATTCCCACAGTTATCTGCCACGTTGTGGGCATTACTTATCAGCACATTGATCGCTGGCTGCTGGCCGAGATGCTCGGGGATCTGACAGGTGAGGCCCCCTCTGGGTCCCTAGTGCCCGTTCAGGAGGTTGGGAGTGAGGAGGGCGGTGGGCCTCAGCCAGCTTCTCAGATGGGCCCACCCCTGCCTCACCAGGTCATTATTGAAGGCCCAGGGAGGGAATAAGGAATTAGCATAAAATGTTCCCTTCCTTGGCGGGGATCCTATGGCATCCATTCATTTATTCTGCTTAAATTAATTGAACGCCTACTCTGTGTTCAAGGCCCTGGGGCCACGGCAGTGAACAACACAGAATGACTCAGATTCGTTCTCGTGGAGTTGGCAAAGCAGATGACAAATGAAGATGTACATGTCCAGTGGGAATTCATGCATGACAGCCCCTAGAGAGGGCTGGGGCGGGCGAGGGGCGGGGGGACAGGAGGCACGTGGAGGTGAGGAGGTGCAGCATCTGAATGGTTACTCAGCCCAGTGAGGCGGGCAGAGCAAATGTGAGGATCCTGTGTGCTCACAGAGCAGCCAGGAAGCCCTAGGCTGGAGCAGGGTGAGCGAGGGGGCGGAGCTGAGGGCGGAGAGGTGGTGGTGGGAGGGGCTTCAGATACCGAGGAGCCTCCTGCCTGAGGAGGCCTTTACCCTAGGTGAGATGGAGCCACTGGAGGGTCTGAGCAGAGAGGGACCTGATCAGATTTATGTTTTTAAAGATCCCTCCAAGGGCTTCCCAGGTGGTGCAGTGGTTGAGAGTCCGCCTGCCGATGCAGGGGACACGCGTTCGTGCCCCGGTCCGGGAGGATCCCACATGCCGCAGAGCGGCTAGGCCCGTGGGCCATGGCCGCTGAGCCTGCGCGTCTGGAGCCTGTGCTCCGCAACGGGAGAGGCCGCAACAGTGGGAGGTCCGCATACCACACACACACACACAAAAGGTCCCTCCAAAAAGAAAAAAAAATGTGTGTGTATTTGCTCATTTTGCAAAAAGAAACGCAAGAAGGAAAAATAAAAGAACTAAGGAAAATGGTTACTCCCTGGGGAGCGAGAGTGAGAACGGGGAGGAGGGTGGCGGGTTGGGAGAGAGATTTCTCTGAGTACCGTCTTGGATAGTTTTGCCTTTTGAGCCAGGTGGGTTTTTTGTGGGATGTTTGTTTGTCTTCAGTGGAAGCTAACTTTTAGTGGGCGCTTTGCGTCAGGCACTATACTAAGTGCTTTACCTCGGATAGATGTTTTACATATTTAAAAGTGAAATTAAATCAAAAGGGGATGAAACAACCCTTAGAAATGAATGTAAAGAGAAACAGATGAATAATAGTCATGCAGAAAAGAGTTATTTCAAGGAACAGAGCACTTCTCTGGCTGGACAACCTTACAGGCATATTTTCTAAAGGCAAAAAACAGTTGCAAAGAAATGCTTAAACCTGGTGCCATAAGCTTATTGTTAGTGGTAACGATGACATCCTAATTTTGAAGCCATTTCATGTAGATTGTGGGGAAGGGCAGATAGGTACCCTGCTGTCATTAGGAGCCGAGCTTCGAACTGGGAGAGGTAAATCGAAAATGAAAGGAGGCTAAGGCAAAAGCCCTGTAATGGGAAGGATGCGAAGGCTAAAAGGCTCCCTCTGGCTGCTGTTCGGAGAATGAACTGTAGAAGCACCAGGCTGGCAGCAGGAGACCAGGTCGGCTGAAGGCAGGGAAGGAGGACACCTTGGCCCCCCAGTGCTGTGGGATCAGAGTGCGCAAAGCCCCTGTGCTGCTGTGTCCCCTGCAGACAGCCAGCTAAAGGTGTGGATGAGCAAGTACGGCTGGAGCACCAACGAGTCGGGCCAGATCTTCATCTGTAGCCAGGAAGAGAGCATTAAGCCCAAGAACATCGTGGAGAAGATCGACTTTGACAGTGAGTGGTGGCCTGAGGCCTCAGGCTGTAGGCCTGAGGAGGTGCCCTTTGACAGACCAGGGCTGGGGCCCCAAAGGACCCAGGTAAATAAGTTCTGGTTCAAGGCCAGGAAATTGGCATCTGCCAGACTCCTCTGACCTCTTCGGTCCCAGGCCGCCTGCCCAGGGAGGGATGGCAGAGGATGCTGGGTGTCCTCCCCTGGAATTCTGGGTACTGTATCCTGCCCTGAAGCACTCAGTAAGAAAGACTTCCTGGGGTTTGGAGGGGCCTTGCAGGGTGTCCCCGCACCTTCACTGATCCCAGGGCTCTCGGGGCCTCAACCAGGAAGTGCAGGCTCTGTGGTCCGGCTAGCTGGGTGGGATCTTGGTTCTTTATTTCATAGCTGTGTAACTTTGGGCAAGAGATTTTTACCTCTCTGTGCCTTGGTTTTCTCACGTATTAAGTGGGGATGATGGCACCAATGATTATAACAAACACTGTGTAGTTTTTTACACTTTTCAAGTCATTGGTCCTCAGGTCACCCCCGTAAGGTAGGCGCCATTATTGTAAGTAACTGAACACCACCACGATAGGCACCTCACGGAGGTGTGAGTGTGAAGCGAGGCAGTCCACACGCACCACTTAGCAAGGAACCAGTCTCACAGCTCACGGAATGTTACCCTTGTCACCATCACGTATACATTACCTAACACAGACTCCACTGGCTGCTCAACTGGAGCAAATTTGCTGTTCCATTAGCACACGCTCTCTCACCTTTGCGCTGGGTGGATGCCCTGGAGTGAGAGAGAACCGGAGGACAGGGAAGGGCTGCTTCCTTAGGCCCTGGGTCTCCTCCCTGCCCTCTTGAGTGTGATTCTGGTGTTTTAAAGATACGGACTGGTACGGTGTAGCCTCTGAGTACAAACAAAGTTGCTCCTTAATCGAGAAACAAGATTGAGCGGGCAGTCATCTCCACATGTGGGGGCTGTGGACCCTCACTGGAGCAAAGGGTTCTGCAATGAGGAGATGCAAGTTCAGTGCTCAGAGTGTCTTGCAAACAGTACGAAGTAAATGTCACTATGCTGGTGCTGATGGTAGCAGGCCGCACTTACTTAGTAACAGGCATTGTTCTAAGGCCATCATTTAATCCCACAGGGTAGATGGTTCTTACAGGCGGGGAACTGATGCTTAGTGACTTGCTTGAGGTCACCCCCGCCCCCTGCCCCCAGTACAGGGTAGAGCCGCGACTTGAACCTAGGCCTCCTTGTTCCAGACTCCAGACTTTTAACTCTACTGCCTTTGTGATGGCGACTCAGGGGGTTTGTGATCATCTGTCCCTAAACAATCATGGGCGCTGCGGTTGGTGGCTAGAGGTTCGTCTCCCATTCTGCTCACGTTGACCCTGGCCTTCCCTTTCAACAGGTGTGTCCAGCATCATGGCCTCCTCCCAGTAACTTTGCAGGCGTTTAATAAAGACTTGTTGACTTCTTAGCCCTGTTATCTTCTTGTTGGCTTCCTGACTCTGCCCCTCTCCCACCGGGGGAACAGGCCTCCTTGCATGGCCCTGTGCTGGGGCCACCTCTGTTCTGGCTGCCCACACCCACGTCCACCAGCAGCCAAGCTTCCTTTGATCTCCTCCTCTGCCCGGACCCAGCAACTGACCTCCATCACCACCTTCCTGACCTGTCAGGTCACAAGTGGAGGGCACGCAGCCGTGAGTCAGCAAGGAGGGTGTGAATGGGCTGTGGGTGAGTCAGCAAGGAAGAGGGTGTGAATGGGATGTTGGAGCCCAGCCCTGCACCTGGGGCCAGCTTGGGCTGCCCTGTCCTCCTGAAAACCCAGGCGAACAGGTGTGGCCACTGGGTTCCTGGTGAGGGAGAGGCACCAGCTTTGCCCTTGGCCCTCACAGATGCAGCCACTAGTGGCCCTGAGGCAGTGGCTGGAGGAGTGAGTTGGGTGGGGGGATTCTGGCTGCTTGCTCAAGCGGTTTTGTGTCCTTGCATTCTGTTCCTCAGTTTCCTCATCTGTGAAAGGGGGAGAATAATGCACCCTTGTCAGAATCATGAGGATTCTGTGAGCTCTGGCCAGTAAATTCCTCAGATCAGGACCTAGCCTGTTTTTGGCGCTTAGAAAACTGGAGTCGTTAATTTCAGAGTCAGAAGAGTTTGTCCCCAGTGTTGCAAACTAGTCCCCAGCACTCTTCTGTTTGGTGAGACTTTATAAGAAAATAGGGATTTGAGGCCAGGCCATTCCACCCCTACCCCATGCCAAGTCCCAGCCTATAGTGGCCAGGCCTAGCACACGTCACATGATCCTTAGTTGGGTTGGTTATTTGCATTTTGCAAAGTATTCCAGATATTCTGGCAGAGTGACCTTAGGTTGGTTATTCGCATTTTATAAGGTATTCCAGACTTTCAGGCGGAGTGACTTTGGGCGGGTGTCTTCACCTGTGAGCCTGTTGCCTGCAGGAAGAGGGAGTGGGGACAGCAGTGACTGGGGAAAATGGAGGAAATCAAATGCCACAGTAGATGCACATCCCTTTACATAGACTGCTGGTGCCCCTGAGGGAGCACCTCATTCTCAAATGACGGTATGTGTGGACTCTGCCCACGGAAAGGGCAGGTGAGCCTGTGCTGCCAGCCTTCCCAGCCCTCCCCACTTGCCAGCACTCACACCGATCGTTCTCTGAGGGCCCTGACTTGGGGAGCCAGGGCCAGACGGGACACCCTTGCCCTGGGATCAGACCTGAGCAGGATCCAGGAACTAGGGCATGCCCAAACGCTGGGGACAAAGGGTGCTTTTGCAGCTCAGGAATTGGGAGCTAGCTCTAAGGGGGGTAGGAGGAGGGGAGACAGGGATGCTGTTACCCACCCATTTGGTTGTGTGAGTCAGCAAAAGGCACCCGTTCTGGGTGGGCACACTCCCACTCACCCACGTAGCACTTGCTCTTGTGTAGGGTACAATGGGCCATGGCCACCCTCCAGGGGAGGAGGAAATGACCTTTCTCTGTTTTGGAAGCCACAACTTGTCCTGCTTTGCCAACCTGCTTTTGCTCCAGGAGGATCATCCTTTGAGCAGCTAAGAGGCCTGGCTCTGCAGAACGACTGAGTTCAAACACCAGCCTAGTGACCTTTGGGTGTGTTAGTCAACCCCTCCGTGCCTCAGTTTTACAGCTGGGGAGAGTACCCACTTCAGTCATTGCTGTGAGTTAATGCACTCAACTTGTCACCTGTCATGGTGGCTCCGGCTTAGGGCTGCTGTTTCAGCTGCTTCCACAGTCACCTCTAGACATCCCAGGACCTGTTCATGTTCCTACCCTGAGAGGATGCAGCCCTCTCTCCTTTGTTTCATCGAAGTAGCATTAATAATGGAATACAGCATTTATTTGTTTTAATTCAACATTTATTTATTTAATTTATTTTTTTGACCGTGAGGCTTGTGGGATCTTAGTTCCCTGACTAGGGATTGAACCTGGACCACAGCCATGAAAGTGCCGAATCCTAACCATTAGACTGCCAGGGATTTCCCAGTAATGGGATACAGCATTTAATAAGTTCTGACTGAAGTCTTGAGAACTCCAAGAAATGGTGATGTGGAAATGGTGAACCTAATGCCAGGGCCCACTGGCCATACCCTTTCACTCGGGGATCTCTCCCTCTTGCCTGCTGCACCTTGACCGTCCATAAACAGTAGCTATTATTACTGCACTGTCCATGGATGGCTGCTGGGAAGTGGCCTCAAAGCTGGCAATTAAAAGGAGCCTTTAATTTAAACCTCATTGGCTGGGGACATCGACATCCACTTCATCTCTGAGCCCTTGGTCTGGGAGGTTTCTCAGTGTCAACCGGGAGCACGCAGGGAGGGGCAGATGGCCCATTGAGTGGCCTTTCCCTGCCCAGCGAGCCCAGCACAAGAGTCCTGGGCTCGTTTTGCAGGTTAGGCAGGAAGAGGGTGCTTTGCCCCAACCCAGACCCAGCCCAAACCAACTTTGGAAACAGCCAACACCCGCGTCTTTGGCCAGGTCATGGCATTACCTGGGAAAGTGGGCTGCCACCTAGGCATCATCCCCTTCCTTTGCTTGCCCTTGGATCTCTTCGAGTGCCTTTGAGAGAGGAGAGGAGAGATCCTGGTAGCTCCCATAACTTGGAGAAGCTGTGTCTTCTAATCCCCATCCCCAGCAGATGACTGCAACACAGTCCTTTTGTATTGCCGGTCAGGCTCTGCTTCAGTCAAACCCTTACCTTCTTACCTTCCCTAACACCCACCCATTCCCCTCAAGGTTGCTCTAGGTCCAAAACCTAGAGCCATCTTGAGTCTTGATTCTTTGCTCTTTCCCACCCCTGCCTCCCACCCCCATCAAATTCATGACACTAAGTCTTGGAGGCTCCACTTGCCCACATCCTCCCACTGCCTCTCCTCCTCAGCACTCTCCTCCTTCACCCTCTTGTCTGTCTGTGTCAGTACCATCGCAGCAGCCTCCCCACTGGGCTCCCTGAACTCACTCCACCTTCTACAGTTTGTTCCCCTTGTGTGGCCAGACAGACCCTATGGACAGTTGAATCAGACCCCACCCCTGCTTGCAGTCCTCTCCTAACTTACCATTGCACTTAGAATAAAATTCATTATATGTCCCCACTGCACTTAGAATAAAATCAAAACTTCTTTTCAGGCAAAAAATAGTAAAAAAAAAAACCCCAAAAACAAAACTCCTCAGATTCTTCAGTATGGTTTTAAGCCTATTCATTCATCTGGGATTTATTAAGCTTCTGTCTTGTGCCAGACACTGCTTCAGGGGCTAGAGATACAGCAGTGACCAAAACAAAAGATCCTCACCATTCATGGGCTGACATTGTTGGGAAAGAGTCAAATAAACATGATAAATAAACCAGTCATGTAGTATATTAAATGGTGATCAGTATTCTGGAAAGAATAAAGCTGGGAAGGTGTGGGATGCTATTTATGAAAAGGTGGTCAGGGGAGGTCTCACGAGGTGATATTTCCGCTGATCTGCAGGAGAGGAGGCTGTGAGCCCTGGGGATCCAGTATCTGGGGAAAGTGTTCCAAACAGTGGTAACAAGGTATCACCGTATACAAAGGCCCTGAGGCTGGAGCGTAGTACCTGGTGTGTTGGAGGAACAGCTAGGAGGCCAGCAGTGTGGCGGGAGCTCAGAGAGGAGGGGGAGAGTGGGAGGTGAGCTGGGATAAGAATGGGGACCAGGATGACCAGGACGTGGAAGACCTTGTGGGTTTGGCTGAGGCCCCAGGAGTCTCGGTTATTTCAAAAGCTGGGCTGGGCTGCACCAGGGCAAGGAAGACTCCAGCAACCTTTCCTCCTTTCCTTGACTTTGACACGTGGCACCAAAGGAAGGTTCTGAGCAGGGAGGGAGGAACTTGATCTGACTCAAGTGTTCACAGGCTCCTTCTGACTCCTTGTGAGAAGGAGAGTTGGGAGGTGAGTGGAGGAGCAGAGAGATGGTGAGGACGCTACTGGAGTGGTCCAAGCGAAGACAAGGCGAGGCTGGACAGGACCAGGGCGTGGCCGTGGGGGAAAGGGGAAGTGGGTGGATTCCGTACATGCTCTGAAGATGGAACTGACAGAATTTCCTGAGGAACTGGATGTGGGGTGTGAAGACAAAGAGAAGCCAAGGAGGACTGCAAGCTTTGTTGCCTGCACAGCTGGAAGGATGGAGGCGCCATTGACTGGGATGGGGATGACTGTGGGGTGACCAGGTCTGAGAGGAAGATGAGGAGCTCAGCTTTGGATATTTACACTTGACATGCCTCAATGTAGCAATGTCATTTATCTGTATTTATTTATTGTTGCGCCACCCCCCCCAATATTAGCCACTTGAGAACTAATCACATTTATCATGCTCAGCACCATATCACCAGCACCCAAGAACAGGGCCTGGCACACCAGTAGGTGCCCAATAAATGTTTGTTGAGTGAATGAAGATAGACAAGTCCAAAAAATCCTCTACCTTCCCCGTCAGCCAGTATCTATTCCAGTCTACCTAACTCCCATGTTCATTTCGTGAATCCCTCAGATGTTTGTTCAAATGTTCTCCTTCTCCGCAAAGGCTACCCTGAGTACTTCGTTTACGTGCCAGCTCTGCTTGATTTTTCTCCATAACACTTACCCCTTGTAATATATATGTACTTAAAATTTTGTTTGTTGTCTCCCTTCACTAGAAGGTAGTTCCATGAGGCCAGGGAGTTTTGTCTATCTTGTTTACTGGCAACGCACACAGTAGGCGCTTAATAAATATTTGTTAAATTTCTGTTACTGAATGGGAATACACGCCACGCCTCAGCAGGTTCAAGCCTGATGTCGAGACGCGCCTTACGAATCATCCATGCTCTGGCCCCGCCCACACGCGGAGGCCGCGCGCGCTCACGCGGGAGAGGGGGCGCGGCTCGTCCATGAGCTGAAGGGCCGAGGGGAGGTGCACTCTGCGCAGGCTCCGAGCTCTCCGAGGCGGGGTTTCAGTGCTTTTTGGCACAGGAGGCGCGCGCGCGAGAGAGGGCGGCGGCGGCGGCGCGGTGCGCAGGCGCAGCGAGCAGTGCGCAGGCGTCAGCGGAGGGCGGGCTGAAGCAGCTGAAGCGGCGGCGGTAGCGGCGGCGGCGGCGGCTCGGGCAGAGGGGCGGGAGCAGAGGCGGGAGCAGACGGGCTCGGGAGAGGCAGCGGAATGGTGGACTACCACGCGGCGAACCAGCCGTACCAATACGGCCCCAGCAGCGGGAGCAATGGCGCCGGCGGCGGGGGTAGCATGGGCGACTACATGGCCCAGGAGGACGACTGGGACCGGGACCTGCTGCTGGACCCGGCCTGGGAGAAGCAGCAGCGCAAGGTGCGCGGCCCGCGGGCCGAATGGGCTGGAGGGGGGGCTTCCGAGGGAGGCTGGGGGCCGGAAAGGGGCTGGGAGGTCCTGAGACGGAATTGGAGGGTCTGTGATGAGAACTGGGCGTCCTGGGAATGAACCGGCGGGTCTGGGAAGGGGTTTAGAGTCCTGAAGAGGAGTTGCAGAACTTGAGCAAGGAATTGGGAGTCTGAAAAAATAATTGGCGGCTGAGTAGGGAATATGGAAATCTAAAACAAGGAATCGGGGAGCCCGATGAAGGAATTGGAGGGTCTGGGCGGGGAATTGGGGGAAACCGGCGAGATGATTGGAGCCTCTAAAATGGAATGGGGTCTGAGGCGGGACTGGTGGGTCAGGATGGACTGGGGGGTGTTCAGAGAGAAACGGAGGAGTCTGGAATTTGTGGGTCAGGATCGAATTAGGCATCGGGGGAGTCTGAAGAGCTCGAGTATGGAGGGGGTTATTTGGATTGCGGAATCCTCTGAAGAGGGTTGGAATTGTGGGAGCCCCGGGTTGGGGGACTTCTAAAGGGATGAAGATTCTGGAAGTCTGAAGATGGAGTAGGGGTACCAAGGAAGGGATTATGAAGTCTGAAGAGTAGTGGGAGGACTGGGGAGACTGGGGAGGTGGAAGGAGGAGAGGGTCTGAGGAAAGAAGTGGGTGTGAAAGGACCCGGAGCTTGGGGGGGGGCGGTGAGGACGGGGAGGGCTGCTAAGGAGTTCCGGGACTCCGGGTCTGAAGGGAGAAGTTAGGGAGCTGTGAATAAGAGGATTTGAAGGAGGTGAGATTTATTTGGGGTGCGCTGTTCTACAGGGAAGAGGAGAAGATTGGGAGATAGGAAGAAGAGGAATATGATGAGGTCGAGACCTCATTGATGAGGAGAGGCCGAAGGGGGGGTACAGAGAGTATCTGGAGTGCTTTGAGGAGGGGATCTGAAGAACTGATGGAACGTAGACAAAGCTCAGCAAAGGGCTGGCGGCGCCGGAGGCTAAGGTAGCCTGGACAAGGTGAGGATGGCGGGAGAGAATGAGCGGAATGGCGGATGGTGGGAGGGAGGTTAGAGTAGTAATGAAAGTCTCATTAGAAAGGGAGTGTGTGATGGATAGACTGAGAAAGGAATTTGGGGGTGGGGGCTTCTGGACATGCAGTCCCGGGACTGGAGAGAGTGTGTGTATTGTGAAGGGAGAATAAATTGTTTGGGGAGGAAGAGGTGAGAGTGTCCAGAAGAATTGTGTCTTTTGGGGGTGGTGGTGAAGAGCTCTTTCTAAAGCAGGGTCTGTTTTCAGGTGGCATGTTGAGAAGGTGGGGTGTGTGTGTGTGTGTGTGTGTAATCCAGGATGGTTGAGAGGGGAGAGCACCAAGCTGATAGAAGAGAGGGTTTGAGTGTGTGCAGCAAAAGCTAAAGAAAGGAGGGTGTTGGGTGGGTGTGTGTGTTGGGAGGGGGCTGTTTAAAAGTGTTGCGTGTGAAGAGGGTGGGAGGTGCTTGCACTTAGAGACATTTAACACATTCCGGAGATCTGAATTTTCTTCCTAGGTTTGTTGTCAGCTCTGTGGCCTTGAGAAAGACCCTTGATCTCAGGGCAGTCCTGTCATCTGTGAAATGAGGAGGGGTCGAAGGGGGCCCTTCTGTGATTCTACAAGGACGGATGTGTGTGATGTTGGGACTTCGGGATGGTAGCTTTGGTGGAGCTTCCTCAGGATCATGGGGGCCAACTCAGGCAAGGGGCTTGAGTGGCGAGTGTGGCTGGAAGCCTCTTGAGGGTGTGAGTTGGTGCTTTGGGGGCTCTGTGCAGGCAGCCCAGTGTGGAGGGGAAAGGGTGAAGGGAGCAGCTGTTCCAGGCAGCCTGGGGTGGAGCCTGGCATGACCTTGGGTAAATTACCAACCTCTGCTTGAATTTCCTCATCAGTAGTTGGGGGGGGCGGGTGGTGGCTTGATGGTGGTGTCCTTATCTGTTGCCCCACCTTCCTCCGGGTGGGCAGGTTGAGATAATCTGACATAAAATTCTTTTTGAGGGGAGAGACCTAGCCTGCAGTCTCAACAGTAATTTATTGCCGGAGGCAGTGCCGGGCTGGAAAAGGTTAAGAGTTGCCAAGAGACTTGGAAAGTTGGGAGGGGAACAGGGGGCCACAAGGTTGTTTTTGAGCATGTCTGGGATCTGTCTTCTCCAGCTCCAGGTGCTTGGGGAGAATGAACTTCGGAACATTTTTACTCAGGTGGTGGGAGTGGGGACCTTCCCTTTCCCTCCCTTCCTGACTTCTACGACTCCCAGAGTGACTCCCTTTGCTAGCTCACTTCCACTCCCTTCTGGGAGCTAGGGTGTGTGCTCCTTCTTGGTTATAGTCTACCTTGCAAGCTGGGTGAGGCTGAGGCACCATTCAGGCCTGGGCGGGACCCCCTAGGGGACTCACCGGAACCCCTAGGCCTTGCTGCTGTTGTATCATCCTCCCTCCTCCCTTCCACAAGGACCAGGCAAGGTTCAGGGAAAGGGTGGCTCACAACCCCTCTAATACTAGCTGTTTTAGATTCTCAATAAGGGGCAGATTCTAGTGTGTCCTGCTTTATACAACTGCGACAAATATTTACACATAGCTGTACTTTGGGGGGAAATGTCGCTTCACTGCTGTGCACCTGCCTATTATGGGGTGGGGATCCTTTCTGAAATGGGAGGAGGAGTAATGGAAAGGAATATATACACAAGTTTGTGCTGTTGTCTTCCTTCTAAGAGGAACCCCCTACCCCCATTCCCCCCAGACAGGCTGGCTGGGTTTTTCTGCGCTGCAGCGTCACCTTAGTGAATGACAGATTGCCCTTGCCCCTCCAAGGCTGAGCCACTGGTCACAGGGAGAGTGGCAGTCCTGTGAGTGTCCTGTGCGTACTCTCATACCCTAAAAATCATTATCCAGGATAGCTGTAGGCCCTTAAAGTGTGTGGAATTGAATTCTTCTAGGAATTAAGCAAGGTTTGGCCCAAGTCAGAGGGTGCGTGTGATTCCTGGTGGTTCTCACTTCTACCTGAAGCCCTTCTAAGGACCCTTGTAACCAAGGCATTACCTGATAAGTAGCTTATGCAACAGTTCTGATCTGGGAAGGCTCTGCATGTTTTCTCCAGGGGTGTGGGGGAAGGACTGGTCTGGCCTTTGAGCAAATTCTTGAGCAATTATAGCTCTGGGCCAGAGTTCTCTCTCCCAGTTTCTGAAAGGGGCCTGAGTAGCCTTGCCCACCCCCCCCCACCCCGTTCTGCTGGACAGGTGAGGTCACTTGATAGCTGATCTAGAACTTCTCATCACAGCAAGAGGAATTGCCTCCTTTGCTAAGGTTGCCTGTTCATTGAAACATCACTGCTTACAGGGCCTCAGTGTTTAGACCCTGACCTTTGGCTCAGGCTCTATTAGATTTGAGTTAATTATTTGAAAGTTCTGATGGTGTCTTGTTTTTCTCCAAGTAGGGTTTGTTTGTTTGTTTTTTTCCTTAGGCTGATGATAGAGACCTCAAAGTAGCCGTCTGTTATTTTGTTCCATTACTCTAATTGCTTGCCTCTTAGGATCTGGCTAAGACTAGCAGGTCCTTAGCAGTTTTAGAAACTGAATAAGTTACATGCCGAAAACAAAACCAAAACCAAAAAAAAACCTAAGCTCAATTGTCATCTAGAATTAAAGACTGTAAATATGTGAGGACGACAGGTATCCTGTTTGCCTTCTTGGGAGAGGGGTAGGGGAAGCTATCAGCTGCCGGCCTCTATCCCCTCCCGCCCCCCCATGTGTTTTAAGAACAGGGCTTTTCTGGTGACTGTGGAAGAGATGAGATGTGGGAGGATGGCCTGGGAGTACAGCGCCCCTTGTACTCACTCACACTCATTCAGCTGAGAGTTGAAATCCGGTTGGTGCCATGGAGTGGCGCCTGTTGCTTCATCTAATTCTGTGCGCTCCAGGGCGTGGGCCCAGGATTGCCCTCTGCCTTTTGAAACACCCTCCCTGAGACCAACAAGGAGGCTGCTTTGGCAGCCGGGAGCTGACTCACTGTCCAGTTGGAACTGGTGCTAAATGGTTTCATTTAATGGCAGCCGCTTGCCTGGCCTAGAGTGGGACGCCTTGTGGGAAAAGTTTGGTGAAAGTGTTGGAGGAAAACGACCCTGGAAATGGTGTTGGAGGAAAACAACCCTGGAAATGAGGGTGTTAATATCCAGGTGCTGCTGGTTCTATTAAACTCCTGAGATGCAATCCGGGAGGTCAGTTAAAATGTAGGCTTGCACTCTCAAAACGTCCTCTCAATCAGATGTCAGGGGAGCAGGGACAAGTCTGGATTCCAATCTGAAGCCTCTGGGGTGGGGAGTTCTGCCACTTAAACATGTATTCCAGTCACGGCTGACTTTGGCCAGACAGCACCCTTCTACAGCGTTAACTGAGTGAGTAGTACAAGTTATTTGGCAGTGCTGGTCTAGCAGATGACAGCGAAGAGAATGGAGCCAGAAAGGAATTGATTTGGGGAAGGCTCAAGGAATTTCTGAGACTGTTGAGATGAACGCCTTTGGCTTTTGCCATATTGATTTATAGTGTGCTGGGAATTGTACAAGCCTTTGACCAGATCTTAGAGTTGTTCTTTAAAAAAAAAAAAAAAAAAAAAAAATTCCTTTGCTCTTATTTTTGGAGGAGGGGAGAGGGAAAGGACAAAAATAAGGAACAGCTGTTTGCTCTGGTATCACTTGCTCATTCAGGTTTTCTGAATGGCTGAATTATCAACATGTTTATCTCTTGTCTGGCATTTGGTATATTCTAGATCAATGGTTTCCCCAGCTTTATCCTTATTTCCTTCACTTAGTGATGTCTGTGTTTTCATCAGTCATGGTCAGTTCCCTTCCGTTGCCTTTATTTACCTATTTATTTTGCAGAATGGCAAACGCACTCACATTACCTTGTTTAAGTCTCCCTTCCCCCCCCCCTTTTCTTTTTTCATGGAAATAGGAGGCAAGTGATAGCAAGTTGGTAATTCAATGGCAGTGGTAATTGAAACACTGACCTACTAAAAGGGGGGTGGAAGCTTCTACTTGAGCAGCTACAAATCCTGTCGTCCAGGGAGGTTTGAAAGAAGCCTTTATGTCCTGGGTAGTTTGAGAGCTCAAAATCAGTCTCCTTTAGGATGAGGTTAAACTTTGAAACATCAAAGCATCGAGCGCAGTTATAAGGAAACTTAGTTTTACAGTGTTGCCTGTCTAGACACCAGAAGTTGTTATAAAGTGTCTGAAGGTGGCACAAGTAACACTTGCTTTTCTTCAGGAAGATTTATGAGTTACATTTTAGTCAGTAACCCAGGTATCAGGGAGTGTAGGGTTCAGTGAGTTAAGAGAAACAGAATCATTTAAAATTCCAGCCTCTGTTTAAAGAGTGATCTTATTGGGAGGAAAAATTAACTGGCGGCTGGGAGGAGGATCCCGCCTCCTCCAGAAAGTGAAAACTGCATACATTTAACTGGCAAGAGTGACCTTTATCAGTGCTTGGGAAGTTTTGTCCAAGAAGCGGTCTCCCTGGGATTATAAAAATCCCAGAGACATTTGTCTTGGTGTTGTGCCTTTTTTGGTTGTGTTGTTCTTTCATGTCCCTCCCCCTCCCCTTTCCGTCGTAAACAACAGATGCATTAACTTGGAATGTCCATGGAAAGTCTTTAAAGGCTGGTTGGTGTAACTTGGTTGCCTTGTCTTTACTCTGAGCAGGAGTTACTCCGGAAGAGGCCGGTGGCCTTTTTTCTTAGATGTAATTTACTGAAGTGGTATCTAAAAGTGAGTGAATAGAGCTTACTTGGGATTTGCTATTTGCCACCTGTTTCTGTACTGGCTCCTGCCTTCCTGGAGTGGGATGAGCCCCATCTCCCCAAGAGCGAGGGACCATCCTGTGTTTCCAGAAGGGACAGTGGTTCTCCAGCCAGAGCAGCCCTCCTCACCCCCACCCCATGCTTGTCTCCGTACTTCCTAAACTTCAGTCATTTGTGATTTTTCCTTAGCCACTTTTGCTTTTATATACTTAATAATATTCTTGCAGGTCAATTTGCCCTTTTTAAAAAATAAATTATTTATTATTTATTGGCTGTGTTGGATCTTCGTTGCTGTGCGCGGGCTTTCTCTAGTTTCAGTGAGCGTGGGCTTCTCATTGCCGTGCGGAGCACGGGCTCTAGGCACACGGGCTTCAGTAGTTGCAGCACGCAGTCTCAGTAGTTGCGGCACGTGGGCTCAGTAGTTGTGGCTCGTGGGCTCAGTAGTTGTGGCTCGCGGGCTCTAGAGCGCAGCCTCAGTAGTTCTGGTGCACAGACTTAGTTGCTCCGCGGCATGTGGGATCTTCCCGGACCAGGGCTCGAACCCGTGTCCCCTGCATTGGCAGGCGGATTCTTAAGCACTGTGCTACCAGGGAAGTCCCTGCCTTTTTTAACTTAAGTTATAAAGGGGAAATTTATATGAGTATTGCAAATGGAAAACCTAGCTTCCCTGGCCATAAATAGAAGGAAACTGCAAAAGTAAACAGGCTGAAAACAAAACAGTGCTGTTAAGTTCTAGCTAGGTACTATTCCTGCTGCAGGCTCTGGGCCTGAGGCATGCTCCCTTTGTTGAAAGGAGATTGGCAAGTGTTGGTGAGGTGTTAGAGACCCAGCGTACCAAGCAGAGACTTTCTCTTTGATCAGAAGGTTTTCAAGAGAATCAAGGGGAATAACCTTCTCACTGTTGTTCAGGGTTTAATGGAGAGTGTGGATAACCCTTAAAATCTCCCATGTGTGCGTGCCGCACTTGGAAAAAACTTTATCTCGCTTGACCCTGAAACATTCCGCGAGTGGCGGGGCAGAGTGACTTACCCAGGAACACGCAGCCCGTCCTGCTTGCCCAGCAGCCCACTGTACTCCCCTTGAACAGGATTGGATGGCACTGGTTTATCTCTGCATTCAAATGTTAAGGTTTCTTGGGTTCTGGGTTTTTTTTTAAGTAACTAGGGCCACGTTCTAAATACAAGAATTGTGGGTTTATCCCTTGCTCCTCACATCGCTTTTTTTTTTTTTAAGTCTCCAGCTTTCTAACACATATACACTTAAAGTCTGGCTGCTCCCATGAATAAACCACCCTGCTACCCTGTCTGGGTTTGCATCCTAGATTCAGAAAGGAAAGCAGTACCCTCCTGCCAAGTTAAGAAGGGCTGATTTAAACGTTTTGCTTCCAGATATCAGAGCAGAACAGATTCTTTGTCTCCTATGGAACTATGGACATGGGGCAGAAGTAGTTGGAAGTGGCAGTTACAACTCCACAGAGCACAGTGAAGTCATCTCGGGAAATATCACTGACGGTGCTGAAGTGATTGAATGGGGTGCTAGAACACCATCAATACAACAGCATTTGTGTCTTCAGCTTTGGGCAGGAATGAAGAAGACACTGTGGTTTGTTTTATGCTTTTTAAAGTTTTCCCCCCCAAAGATGTGGGGCTGAGTGATGTCTTGTTACTGGCTTTCTAGTGGGTTTTTCTTTTCATCTTTTTCCCCCTCCCTGATGGCTGTTGAGAGTGGGTGGAAGCCACAGTCTAGGTGGATGGGAGGCAGTGCGGAAGGCAGGCAGTACGCCTTCCTCCTCGTTCTCCACATGTGAAGGGAACACATTTGGTTTTTTAATCTCCAAAGAGCCCAGGATGAAGGGTTTCCATATCTTACCTCCTGACCAGTAAGGACCAGTAAGGATTCCAGCTCCAAGAATGTCTTAATTAGCAGCCATCCAGGATGGGGGCACTGCAGGAAGCCAAATAAATGCATTTCTTCTTTTTCCTTTCTTTCTTTTTTTAATATACACTTCATTTCAATGGCAGAGAAGGCCAGTTTGAGGTTAGGAGAAACATCACAGGAGGAAGCTTGAAAGGTACTGAACAACCAGCCACCACGCTGGGAGGTTGCTTGAGGGGGTGTCACGCCAGGAGGGTTTGTGGGTCTTCAGCTTGTGTTATTGAAAAGACAGCCTTCCCTTTCCCAAGCCCCAAGGGGCAGTGCTGGAAGCCGGCTTCAGTCAGTGTCACCAGTGTCACCGGCCTCGGTATGCGCGTGTGCAAACATCAACACATAAGTGCTCTACGATCAGTCTAAATCAGGATGTGGGTAAAAGGTATTTAGTTGATATCGCCGTGGAAACTGAGTTGCTTACTGCTTTGGGGATGCGGCTCCGTACTAGAGGCAGCCCCAGTGGTGGAATGTTGGGCTACTGGGCAGAAATAGGCTGCTGCCAGCCAGTCTCACAGAAGATATCCACAGGAGTGGTGGCCACGCTGGGGAGGGGGACGAGGGGCCTCTGTTCCCTGGCGCAGGAGTCAGGCCAGCCCTTTTTATTGTTTTATCGATGAGGGGTGTGTATTTGCGCGAGAGAGAGAGAGAGAGAGAGAGAGAGAGAGAGAGAGAGAGAGGGAGGAACAAGAGTACACCATGAAAGCCGCTGTTGGCTTTGTGGCTGGGATGTGTGCTTTTTCTCTAGGCATTTAGAGTTGGAATTTCAGCTATGTGACTTCTTAATAGCAGGGCAAAATGTGTCTGCATCTTTTGCCTGTTTTCGCAAACACTGACAAATTAAAAAGCACTCTGAAGTTTCCAGCAAATCCCAAGCACAGTTCATTCCGTGATAACATTTTTTTAAAAATCCACATCCTTCCTACTCCAACTCTGACAATAAATAAGCCTTTTTCTCCCTAGCCTCCCCCCCCCCTTTAAGGAAATGAGCATCTTTACATTAAACTCTGTGTCTGATGAAAATATTAAATGCTTCTTTCGCTGCTGCTGGCATAGATTATGCTTGGAAGAGTCAGTTTTGTGTTTTGTTTTTTGTTTTTTTAATTTTATAGGCTGGTATAATCTTCCAGTTCTGGCCTATGAAATAAGCTCCATTTCAAAATTCAAAATGTCTGGAAGCAGCTGGCTTGCCAGGCTAGTTCAAGGGCAGTCTGATGAATCACCCCTTCTTACAGGCTGTCTGCTAACCAACCCTGGAAGGTGTCCAGCCCGTAAACATCACCAGGATCGTCAGGCAGTTTTTTTTTCGCAGGACGGGGTGTGGGTGGGGGCATCGTTTGAGCTTCACTGCCAAGTCTGGTAGGATTTGACTTTCTGTAAGACAGAAAGGTCTGTATCACGATGTCTTTTTCAGAGATGTCAGGCCTGTAGTCGCCCAGCACTGTGTCTGCTGGTGGAGTGAGAGGAAATACCTAGACCAGTTGGGGTGGGGGAACCTTCTTAACCGTTTGGGGACACGAATTTTCCCTTTCCTTTTGTAGCTTTCATTAACTCACTGACTCACTGACTCAGGGACAACCCACGGAAGGGAATTCAATCCGTTGAAAGCAGTGAACCATTTTAGGGATGACTGTGGTTGATGCATCATGGCCCAAAGCTGTGGAAGGTCAGGGAGCGGCACTCGGCTCCTACCCGCTGCACAGAAACACCCCAGAGATTCAAAGTGAACAAGCTTTGACCATAAAAATACAAGACTCCCAGCTCATTGAGTTCTCTTCACAGCTACCTTAGACTTGAGAAAGTTCTGGGCCTCTTTAATAAACAGCCACAAGGCAGGCCTTGCCAAATACGGCCAGCTCCAGGGCCACAGGGTTAGCTTAGGAGACAACTTTCTTGCCTAAAAATAAGTGTATGTTCCTATTGAACATTCCAAGCATAGTTTAAACATGAGACTTGTGAGTAGCAGTTCAGGCCTTGTGGGTTCAGTTATGTCAGAGTGTGGGCAGTTGAGGGTCTTTGGGGAGCCTAGCTCCCCACTTTGGGATTGGCCAGTGGCCACCAAGGAAATCAGATGACCAAATGCAAACCATCTTCCAACTCATTTACGTTCTTTTTTTATTATTATTTTTTAAATTTATTTTTGGCTGCATTGGGTCTTCGTTACTGCATGCCAGCTTCTCATTGCAGTGACTTCTCTTGTTGCAGAGCACGGGCTCCAGGCACGCGGGTTCAGTAGTTGTGGCACACGGGCTTAGTTGCTCCATGGCGTGTGGGATTCTCCTGGACCAGGGATCGAACCCGTGTCCCCTGCATTGGCAGGCAGATTCTTAACCACTGTGCCACCAGGGAAGTCCTCATTTACGTTCTTGATCTACTCAGAGGCTGGTGGGGGAGACAGAGAGCAAGCGTGTAAATAAAACAAGGTAATTTCAGATGGGATTATGCACTATGAATTTAATAATAATAATAACAGCTACCATATGACTCTGTGCTAGACACTATTCTAAGAGCTTTATGTGTATTGACTCATGTAATCCGGTGAGGTAGGTAGGTGTTGTTACCTTTGCAGGACAGGTGCAGAAATGGATCCATCGAAGTTGAAGTCGCTTGCCTAAGTGGCAGTGCCAGGATTTGAACCTTTCAAGCCTGCGCTCTCATTTCTACAGTACACTAGAGTCTAGTGATTGGGAATGGCCTGGAGAGGGGTCGCTGCGGGGAGGAGGGCAGTGCAGGTACTTTAGATCAAGAGGAAGGTCTCTGAAGACATGACATTTTAGCTGATCCCTAGGGGATGAGAAAGAGGGAGCCAAGAGAGCACTGGGGGAAGGCCGTTCCAAGAAGCGGGAACGAAAGTGTGGAGGCGCTGAGGAGCAGAAGGGTCAGAATGGTCAGAGCAGGGCACGTAGAAAACATGGGCACAGCCAGGTCTCTTAGAGCTTTGCTGTTGGAAGTGGTGATGAGGCCCAGGTCTGCAAATTCAGTTCTTCTTAGACTCCAGTAGGCCAGGAACCTCATGTTTCCAGAACTCGGGCCCTGCAACCCTTTCCCCTCAGGCCCGCTGGACAGGCCAAACCAGAACTGACTTCTAAAGTGGGAACCCCAGGACTGTAGAACATTAAACCGAACAAAAGCTTCAATTATCTTTGTGATCACTGCTGCAGAAGACACCTGTGTTTGATTAAAGTGTTGGTAACCTCTGAATCTGGAGTTTTATGGCACTGGGTACTCATATGGCTTTGTAGTCTCTCTCTTAGCTTAACTTCTACCCCATGAACAAATTCCAGCTCCCTTCAGTCCCATCAGGAGGCTGCTTGATTTACAAAGCATCTTTGGTAAAATGTTGTGTCTCCCTCTTTGAAGTGGGAAGCCCGGAAGCCTGATTTTTTAAACTGGCTCTTCTAGGTCCCCCTTTCTCTGTAAATCTCTTCCGTTTACTCAGTATTTCCGCCTCGTTTCCTTTGGTCAGGTGGGGCTGTAGCTAGGGTGGTTCTAGTTCAGAAAGACAGATGTTCAGGCTGATTCATTCTGAGGCCTGCAGCTTTCTGCCCCCGCTGGAAGCCAGTCCAGGAACGTGGTAGATTTCATTTGGCCCATGGCTCTAGGTTGGAAGGCACACCTTGTCAAACTAGTTGTGTGGCTTTTACTCAGGAAGGGAGGAACGGTGACAGAGCTCGGAGCTATTCAGTGGGCACTTCTGACTGCACACACTGCACCCAGCAAGAGGCTAAGTTCACGGATCATAAAGTGTCCATTGTGAACATGGGCTGGGATTCTCTCTGCCCTGCCCTCGATGCAATTCGACAGCAAAAATCATGCCTTCTGACAGAATGTAAAGGAGCGAATGAGTATGACGGTGTCCTGTAATGGCCTGGCCAGCCCAGCTGCTTCAGCTGGAAAGAAGATGGTGAGGTTTCCATTTTCCTGGCAGCATACCCATGTGAACTCGTTAAATCTTTTAAGTAGCTGTATAGGAAGGGAGATGTGTGTGTGTTTTTATCCTTACCCCCTTAAATATAAAAATAAAACTTCCCCTTTATAAAACTGATTCAGAGTGGAAAGAAAGTCTATGGCGAGTGGAAAATGTGTCCGATTGTACTGAGTCCTACCCCACGTTTGGGAGACAGCTGTAAGTTTCCACGGTGGGTGGCTTATTATGCATTTATGTTGAGCTGAACCTGCTCCAAGCTGTTCCTGCGGATAGAAAAGGCTTTCTCGTGGGAGTGGGGTGGGGGGGAAGCTGTCTCTTTGCACCACACTGGAGAGACTTGGAAGGTCTCTTGAAAGGCTTCAGCAGTCGTCACTTGGGTAGCAGAATTAGGGGCCACTGACCAAAGTGGTTCTGCTTTTTATACCAACCAGCATCTTGTGTAACATGAGTAGGGGCTTCATGGGCCCTGGAGTCCCGCGCTCAGGTAGAAACATGACCGCCAGGGCCAGACGACAGCCCTCGCTGGGCCCCTCTGCAGAGCGGAGCTCCGCGCTGAGCCTTTGAGGGTATGAGAGAAACCGGAGACCCGGCCCATGCTCTCAAGGAGCTTGTGGTGTAGCTGGGGAGAGAGCAGAGCCACATGAGACCTCAGGAGGACACTAAGCGGCCCACGGACAAGCCCACCGCACTCTAGCTGTGTCCCAGGAGAGGAAAGGGGGTGAATAAGGGCAGGTGGGGTCAGTCATGGAAACTTTCATAAAGGAGGTGAGTGTGGCCGCGGGCAGGTTTCTGGGGGCAAGTGTTAGGGGGATCCCGTCCCGCATGTGCAGTTTGAACAGGTTCCTTAGCTGCCTCTCGTGAGCAGTCCTACCGGTCCCTTCCTTCAGTGAGTGTTGTCTACGGGGAGTTTCCCATTTGAGGCACCATGTTCAGTATGTCTTAGCCATGCCTTGGAACTTCTGGATTGCAGGACCCCAGGTTCTGAATCCGTATCCATTCGCAGGTCCTGTCGCTTTCAGGGCTCTAGGGGGCAGGCCAGACCCTTCCCCAGGTGGGCAGCTGCTCTGACTCATCCTTTTGAGGCATTTGCTTTCAGCTTGCTGATGGTCCCTTTAGAATAAGTGCAGGCTTCAGAAAAAGAGGAGCAGAGAGAGACCCCTTCCTTACGTCCAAGGGTTTCTTCAAGCCTCTTGTGCCTTACGGCCCCTCTGGGTATGTGATGCTTGCCACTGCCTTCCAGTTCAGATGACACTCAAAGCCGGGAATGGCGATTCTGTGTGGATCATGGAAATGAATGGGGTTGAGTCCCGGCAGGCTGGCAGGTTTGGTGTGCCGCAGTAAACACGCTCTCCCTGGATGAGGGTAGCCTCCAAGTGTTCTGTCCTGAGAGTTTATTCTTGCCTGCCAAGTGCAGCTTCCAGGTGCTGTTCTTTTCTTTAAATAAATGCCTTAGACTGGCTTGTGGAACTTAAGAGTTCCCATCCCAAGAAACACTCAAGTCTGTTTAAAAAAAAAAAAAAAAGAAACCTCCTCATTCAGATGCTCATGGCCAAATGTGTGACTCAAATACTGCAGTGCCCTTGATTTGCTTTCCCAAAATTGACATACTTGAGTTGCACTCTGGCCCCACTCTGAGATAAGGTTGGGGTAGCTGGCCCGTGCCCCTTTCTTTGTATGGTTTCAGTTTGGGCTTTTTCTCCCTTCAGAGGATGCTTGAGAGCCGTGATAGCACAGCTCATGCAAATCTGAAATCATCCAGTAGAACCTGGCCTCCATCTCTTAAGACTGCCCGGGATCAGTAGGTTTGCCATGGAAGGATTTGGTGGGGTTGCAGGTGTCGCCTGGAATGAGCCAGTCTGTGTAGCTTGGGCACTGAAGCAGTGTTTCTGCCGTTAAGAGCTGCAGGATATTAGTACAGCCAGTTTCTGTTGCCTTTTCCAGCTTGTTACGGCTTCCAGTCAGGGTCTGCCTTAATCCTTAGGAGGTGCTTCTTTCCCCGCGTTTGAAAGGCAGAGATGGGAGGGAGGTGGACTTTCTTCCAGGAGGGAACCCGTGGCTCACTAGTTGCAGTTAGGGAATGCATTGCTCTACCCACGCTTTGGGAGAGGTTTCTGGGGGAGATGTTGAAGAATATTCAGGATCGGAATGTTTGTTGCCTGAACCCAGGCTCTGGGAGGAGATGCCTGCTCGGCCGGTGGGTGAACCGATAGCACCCAGCCTGCCCACCAGGCGATAGGAGACGGCTCCGTTGTCACTGGGATCCAGGCTGTCTCCTGGCTCAAGCAGCTGCAACCCGGGAGGGGGTGTTGAGAGCGCTGAAGCTCCTGTGGGAGGGCGCTTCTGGCCACAAGACCAGGAGGTAGTGAGAGGTGTGGGGTGGGGAGAGGGTCAGATCACAGCCTTTAGGGGGAGACAGAACTGGGTTCCGCACCCATCTCCTCCACCTGCTGTCTGCGTGACCGTGGGCAGGTGACAGGGGTTAAGCCTCCGTGTCCTCCTTTGAAAAGGGCCATCATCCTACCTCACAGGATGATTCTAAGATTAAACAAGAGAAATAGTGTGTATGAAGCACTTGGCACGGTGCGTGGTGCATTGTCAGTGCTCAGTAAATGTAGCTTCTCCAAATTCTTTCAGCAGCTCACCATCCTACATCCAAGTGGGGTCTGCTGCTTGCGTCTCCTCTTTAAAGGAGTTGAAAGGGTCTGCTGAAATGTGCAGCTCAGTGGAAAACCAAAATGTATACCCCATTTCCTAAAGTCCTCCCCCAGAGAGCTCTGAACCCTAAACCCAGCCAGCGACTTCAAAGCAGCATCCACTGTCAGGTGGCAACCCGAATGTGAGATGCAGGTGACATGACGAAGCCCTCTCCCCAGCCTCTGGGTCCATCTGGGCCTCATTACCCGGGACGTGGCTTCTTGTTTCTGAGCTGCAAGCCCTAAACAGTTTTGTGTCTGGATGAGCCATAGGCAGTGCCAGCAAGGCTTTTTTGTGAGTAACTCAGCTTGTTACTAAGTTTGGAGTCAGCCGAGGGGCTCTTCCTCAGGTCCACTTCTTTCCCTGTCCCCTGCCCCCAAAGCAAAAAAAAAAAAAAAAAAGTCCTTATCAACTCAACTTAGAAACAACCCACAGCCTCGAGCCAGGCCGCCTTCTCTCAAGTGGTAATGATGTAGAAAGAAGAACGGCCTCCCACTGATAACCCCCAAAATAACTGCCCAGAAATGCTGTCAGACGGGGCCTAGGGGTGTGCAGGAGCCTGTGCTTAGCTGCTGGCCCAGCATATGGGACCTTCCAGAAGGCTTTGCGGAGCCATGCTGCCTCCTTTCCCAGCGCTTCTCACGCCTGCGGCTCCATCCTCTTTTCCGCCTGCCTCCTGCCCCCTCCCCGAGGTCACTTCCTGATGCCATTCCTCAACTTAGCCCCTGTCCCCCACAAAAGCAATCAAATCCACAACCTAATAAGGCAAAAGAATGAGGAGAATGTCCACCTCCCAGCCTCTCCCCTAACAGGGCGCAGGCCCGAAGCGAATTTGGAAAATGTTACGACAACGGGAAGGGCAACTGACTGGTGGGGGGGTGGGGGTGCCCATTTTCTGGAGCTGCCCATTGTCCGCAGCAGGCGGGACCCTGCGGGAGGGCCACTTGGTTTGCGCTTTCCAAATCAGGCGGTTGACACCCCTCTCGCACACAAAAGTGTGTGGAAAGTAACAGCCGAGGGTCAGCCGCACCTGCCGCGCCTTGGGGGACGTGAATCACAACCTGACGAGTCCACTCGGAGACACCTCCCCTCCGTCGCAACCGGGACTCTGCAAATCCCAACACTTTTTGCCTCTGAGATGAGCAGTTTTCTTCCCCTGGATGATGCCAGGGTTAAATTAGCCCTGGCGTTAATGAAAACTTGTCGACACTTAGAGCCCCAGAAACCTGTCACCCCTCTTACATCGTTATCCTGGAAAAATCAACCCTCTCCCGACTCAGTTTCCATTCTCCATTCTCTCCATGGAGAAGGAGGGACAAGTCCCTCTCTGCTGAGCCAGACCTACTTGTTTTGGAAGGTCAAGCTTAGTAATTAACCTGAACGCTTCGGGGAGGGGATGAAGGAGAAGGAACCAGGTCTAGGGATGTGCCAGGTCTTTCAAATCACTAATTATCTGCAGGCATGAGGTCATCCATAAATATATCTAATTCTTTTGCTATAATTAAGGTGCTCATTAAAAGGGCAGGGAGGTTTTCTTTTATTTTTTTTTTAAGGAAAAAGCACAAAAAGCCTTTGTTTTGACTTGACAGGATGGCTTAGAACAGGCGGAGGACTCAAGGCACAGGACTAGTTTCCTGTCTTAAGAGCCTTTACAGGAAATTCACTGCAAACAATATTGGTGACCCTGCCAAAGAGGCAAACCTGGGGTGATGTCATTGTTCGAAGCTGTCACCACCAAGCCTGGCCTTGGGGGAGGAGGAGGGTTGGTGGGATTAGAAAAGTGTGTGTGTGTGTGTGTGTGTGTGTGTGTTGTCTCTAAAAGAAGGAAGTCAATTGAAAATCTGGGCAGGAGAGAAATCACAAGTGGGGGTCTTTGAAATATTCTTAGCTAGGTTCAACTTTCCTTGTTTTTCCAAGTTTAAAAAAATTCTCTGTTACTATTTTTGCTCCTCAAAATGCTGTTGCTTTTTCAGACAGCCTTTTCTGAGCCATTCCTCATTTAGTGCTTTCTTGGGTAACTGGCTGTTACAGTCTGGGATTTGTGGCCCACAAGGCAGGGAGTTAGGCACCAGGTAAATGCTCACTACTGCTTTTCTCAGGACGAGAGTCCGTTGCTAAGAAATGTGGAAATGGAGACACAGGACTAGGTTAATGTTCCTATCTCTTCCACAAAAATCATTTTGGAAAACCACCCAGTGCCAGTGAGTTGGCACCTATGAGTTGTTAACCTTCCCATGTGCCTCCAGGAAGCGTCTGGAGCATCTCTGAAAAAAAAGGACAAACTTTGCATCTTGTCATTCTTCTTCTGGCTGGAAGTCTAACAGAGAGGCATAAACACAGTCTTAAAATGAAAGCAACAAAAATAAACTCAAACCAGCCCCGCGTGAAGACATTAATGCCAAATATGCAAGCTGACTTACTATTTATAAGGCAGAAGGCAATCATAAGGAGATCTAGGCCTGGCTAAGGAGGGTTATGTCTTTTGAGGTGCCTGTTCCTTAGAATTCCAAATAACCCATGGGTGATTTACTCAGATGGGGTTGAAATGCAGTGTCTCATTTCATGCCTTGCACAGTTCAGTCTCTTGCTGAAACTTCTGAAATGCTAATGCAGGATCAGGATACAGTTTAGAGTGCCCCACTGCACCCTCCCCTCCTTAAAAAACATCCTAACAGCTTCAGAAGGAAGTTTGAGGATTGAATGAGAGAGCCATAAGTTTCCTGTGGTTCACATCCTGTGCTCTGTTAGTGTTCTTTTTTTTTTTTTTTTTCCCCTCACTCGGCTGACATTTACCCAGACATTCACAGGGTTAGATTTAGAGATACAGCAGGAAAGAAAACCAGCCTAGCTCCTGTCCTCATAGTAGTTCCATTCTGGAGGGGAAGGTGGACAATAGGTTGAATGAGTTTGCAGTCTAACTTAAATAGGCCCATTGACATTGCCTCCCTGGGTTCAGAAAGGATCTTCCCGACGAGCCATATGTGACTAGGAGCTCAGGTGTTCAGGCTACCCCTCTAATAAATCCACCGCCAGCTGAATCCTGAGTGTTTGGTTCTTGGTGTGCAGTTTCATAAGTTCCCCAGGCCTGAGGAGTCGCCTTGGGATCCAGCTTTTCCTGGAACTACATTCTGGCTTAGAACACATTGCTGGAAAGGGCTGACAGACCTAGGCAAGAAGGATGCATCTCCTGGCCAAGGAAACCAGAGTTTGCTGGTGTCCCCCATCAATGGCATCTCTAGAATTTCTGTGTGGGAAAAGCTTCAGTGGCCCAGTCTGGTCTGGAGTGGGTGAACAGGGGCCTGGTCTAGAAGCTGCAGACCTGCTGTTTTTGCTAAGACGGAGTGTGTATAGGAGGCAGCTGGGAAGGAGCTGGTGGAGATGGTGATGGGGGTGGTGGCAGATGCCACAACCATTGCCTGGGGAGATGGTTGCCCTTGGATTGCTCAAGCTGCTGCTCCATTCCGGAGCTGCCTTGTGCACATAGAGCCACGGTTTTGTGGTAACTACCAGGAAACTGAGCCCCGTGTGGCCTCAGGAAGTTGGTGAGGTTAGTACTGCTTTTTGAGGGGCTGGGGACAATACCAGACTGACACCCCATGGGCATAGCCCCGGGATTTTGTTCTTTGGGGACACTGTGGAAATCGTCTCTTGGAATGCTGGCTCACTTGCTCATTAGGTATCTTGAAGCAAGAGTGGAGGGAAGGGGGGGAGTGGTAATAGTTGCAGCCCAGCCAAGAATCTCCAATGTATAAAACTTCAGTGCTTTTCTGATCTTTTGTGGCAAGAGCTGTTCGCTCTTAGCACCAATTGGAAACTGTTGGCAGCTAAAGGGGGTCGTTCCTCCAGGGCCCCCTGGAGCTGATATATCTGGTGTTCCTAACGTTTTCCTGACCATGCCTTTCTTTTCCATTTGTCCCATGTCAGCCTCCCAGCCCCATCATTTGGATAGAGTGCCTGGAAAGCATGTCTTCTAGGTCCCCCAGGAAATTTAGTGTTTCCACTTGGGGGAATTGGGGACCACATAACACCCTCTACCCCCACCCGGGGTTTCAGGCTGTATGTGGGCACATGGGAGATGGTGGGATCCAGGAGGGAGGGTCAAAGGAGGCTGGAAGCTGAGCGGGGGCAGCTCTGCCCTCAGTCCTCTTTCAGGAATAGTGAGGACAGGGCTGGCTCTGTCCTGGCATGTAGCTTGTCACTCCGGGTGGGTGGCCCTGTCATTTGGGCCTTGCTGGAATGGGTGTGAGTGCTCCTGGTTTTCTTCTGGAGCGGAGAGACTGCTGTCTTGGGTTATCGTAGGGCAGGTGACAAAAACCAGTAAAGTAGCCTCGGTGGGGACAGGGGCAGCCACTACTCAGCTTCCGCTGATTGTGGGCCTGGGACTTTATTTTCCAGAAGTTTGGAAATTCAGAGTTTTATGGGGCAGTTAATTCAGCTTAAAAAACAAAACCCCAAATCTGCAGGCCATACAAAATAGGGCCTATTTGGTCCCCAAAGGTACCCACTTGTGACCTGTGACCTTGAACATTTGCATGGTCTTGATTTTGTCTCTGACTCTCCTTTAGTTTCTTCTTTCCTCTTGACTGGATTGCTGCTGCTTAATCCTCTTACTGGGAGGGAGAAAATCCATTTTCTTTTGCTCCTTGGTGACAGCTCTGATAAACGGTGGTTGAAATGAATGGTGGTAGAAAGGGCTTGCCCTAGCTGGTTTTCCACCTCCGGACTCTTTCCTTTTTCCCATTACTATAGATGAAAGAGTTGGCTCCTCAAAATTCCTCTCACCATATACATATTTTTAGGATCTGGCTCCACGTTTCTGTGAACAGAAATAGTGGAAAGTTTTTTTCATTTGTTTTTGTTTTAGAAGGCCCCAAACAACTTTCCTACAAAGGCAGCTATTCTGCGCACACAATAACCTGGTGAACAATGCCAGCCTTCAAAATTAACTGCCAGTTCAAATTTTGCACCCAAGTGGCAGTTGTGCAGAAATACTCATTTAGGATTGTTCAGCTAAATTTGACTTCTGGAAGATATTGGCAGTCCAGGTCTTGTGAAAGAGAACAATTCTAAGGTCTGTGTAGACAGAAAAGCCAGAACACAGCACTAATCACTGATGAGAGAGTTGATGGATTTCAGAAAAACGGGATCTATTAGGTGTGCAATAAATTTGTTAACTTTTGGGGGAAAAAAAGACATTTATCCGTGAAAAATTCATGCAGTTTTTTTCCTAAGCTCTAATTAAGTTCCCTGTTTATTGGATTAATGGCCCCACAGAGAAAGATCCTTATCAAACTTTGCATTTGGATCTGTCTGTCTGGGAAAATCCAGGAAACTCCCCATAAAGGCATTGCCCTCAACTTTAATTTTTTTGGGCTCCGTTGCCTCCTTGCTGGTTTGAGTATTTCCTGGCTCAATTGTTTTCTCAAGCTGGCCTTGAGTCCTTAGATGTTATTTGTGTGCCTAGAAATAGCTGGAGGAAAAATGGTTGTAATACTTCGCATTGCTCACTGCCTCTCCGGTGGATGGAAACTCTCTCTGCAAGGGAAAGGGCTTTCCACCCAGGAAAAGAGCTGGGTGGAGAAGACTTCAATCACCCCTTCTGGCCTATCACGTTATTCCAGCAGGGCTCTCTCTGTACCATAGTGACTGGGCTGAGAAAGTTTCCAGCTCTCACCACAGATTGGCAGCCCAAGGTGCGTTAGGGTAGAGACCAGATTGGTAGCAGTTCTCATAAGTGGGCTTTGCTGCTAGCCATGTGGACCACCCAGGGGTGTTTGTTACACGAGGTTCTGTTTTTTTGATCTGTGTCCTTTTTGGTGGATTTGGAATGAATGGAGGAGGAAGGAAATTAATTATGGAGGGGAGGAGAGGTCGGGCAACAGACTGATAAGGAAGAGAAGCCCTCTCACCAGTTTTAAATAATTGATCCCAGCACAACTGATGAAGAAGATGGTGTTGTCCGTGCACTCAGCATTTACTGAGCATTTATCCAGTATGTGCCATAAACAAGATACTGGGTAAAGAGATGTGAACAAAATAGTCCTCTTTGTCCTATGGAGCTTACCGGCCCAGTGGGGAAGATAGGCATTAAACAGCAGCAAAAACAACAAAAACCCCAAATATATAGTGTTCCAAATTGTGATCCTTGTTTTGAAGGAAAAGAGCAGAGCCCTTTAAGAGGGCACAGCGGGGAACTTGCCATAGATTGGGCAGGAGCCGCCCTGGGAGAAGAGTGTCCCGGGCAGGAGGACCTGAGAAGCGTGGGAGGAGAGAATGAGACCAGGGTGCCTGGGACCGCGAGTGGGAAGGGTGGTGTGGGGTGAGATCAGAACGGTGACAGCAACCAGAACATGCCTGCAGTGAGGGTCTTAGATTTCCTCCCAAATGAACGAGAAAGCATTCATTCCACAAATATTTACTGCAGGCTAGTCACTGTTTTAGGCACTGGGTATATAATTGTGAAAAAAAACAAAACAAAACAGAACCATCCCTGCCCTCATGGGGCTCTCCGTCAAGCGGAACTCCATGGAAGTATGTCCTTTTCTGATGCTGGGACAGATCCCGCGATAGCTCGTAAAGCGTATAGCGCTTTCAAATATATTCCTTGAGGGACTTCCCTGGTGGCGCAGTGGTTAAGGATCCGCCTGCCAATGCAGGGGACATGGGTTCGAGCCCTGGTCCGGGAAGATCCACATGCCACGGAGCAACTAAGCCCCCATGCGCCACAACTACTGAGCCTGTTCTCTAGAGCCCGTGAGCCACAGCTACTGAAGCCTTCATGCCACAACTACTGAAGCCCGTGCGCCTAGAGCCCGTGCTCCGCAACAAGAGAAGCCACCGCAATGAGAAGCCCGCGCACCGCAACAAAGAGTAGCCCCCGCTTGCCACAACTAGAGAAACCCTGCGCGCAACAGGGAAGACCCAACGCAGCCAAAAATAAGTAAATTAATTAAAAAAATTTTTTTAATTAAAATAAATAAATAAATACATACATAAAATATATTCCTTGGGACCCTCGTGGTCCAGTGGTTAGGACTTGGGGCTTTCACTGCTGAGGGCATGGGTTCGATCTCTGGTCAGGGAACTAAGATCCTGCAAGCCACACGGTGCTTCCAAAAAAAAAACTTGCGTTTTTATCCCCACCTTATGGATGAGGAGACTGAGATTCAGAGAGGTTATGTGATTTGCCCAGGGTCGCTCAGCCAATAAACAACAGAACCAAGAATCAAACCATGCTCTTCCCCTTTTAGGTTATTTCTCCCATGTCAGGGCTGAGTGATTGGTTCTCTTCTTTCTGACTTTATATACCCCTGGTAGTAAGATTCAAGGGCTCCTGGTGGTGCTTGGACTTCAGGCATATGATGGCATCAAAACACCTCCACCTTGGGTCCTGCAGGTTGGGGTATGGCAAGAAGACAGAGGTGGTGATGTCCCTGCTTCAGTAGCCTAGAGCAGTGCATTTCACCTTTACCACAACGTCTTAGGTTGGAGACAAGCGTTTGACTGACCCACATGTCTGGGAAAACCTGTCTAAGTGGTGGTGTAGAGCTGGGGAGTGACTTAGCTCTCTGGTCAAACCTTCTGGGTGCAGTCTGCCTATATATGGCCTGGCCTCAAAGAACAGGTGATGGCAGTAGGAGTTGTTTTCTGTGTTCCTGGTGGGAGGTGCCCAGCTACATTCCTTTGTAGACAAGCACAAACTAGATATTTTTGAAACTGAAGGTCTGAAACCAGCCAAAGAATTAATCCCGGTCTGAAAAGCATATGGTGAGGGTACAGCCAACCTGGCTGGGGTGTCGCCTTCTCAACTTTGTTGCTTTTTTTTTTTTTTTTTAAACAATTTTTTTTTAAATTTATTTATTTATTTATGGCTGTGTTGGGTCTTCATTTCTGTGTGAGGGCTTCCTCTAGTTGCGGCAAGTGGGGGCCACTCCTCATCACGGTGCGCGGGCCTCTCATTATCGCGGCCTCTCTTGTTGCGGAGCACAGGCTCCAGACGCGCAGGCTCAGTAATTGTGGCTCACGGGGCTAGCTGCTCCGCGGCATGTGGGATCTTCCCAGACCAGGGCTCGAACCCATGTCCCCTGCATTGGCAGGCAGATTCTCAACCACTGCACCACCAGGGAAGCCCTCAACTTTGTTGCTTTTTAATAAGCCTAGAAATATCTCTTAAGAGGGAGGATCTTTGTGAACATCTCCAGCCGCTTTCCTTTTCCTTCTAGCTGACAGTGGAGGCCTCCAGCCATCAAGGGCTCAAGTCTGTCTTGCTGTTGTGCGCACTCCGGCTAATGAGGTGCAGAGGTTGCAGCCACTTCCAGAGGGTTTTGTGATGAAGGGTCAGCTGGATGGGCCCAACTCTTCATCACTCAATCAAGAGGCTTCGTAGCAGAGAGAGAGCAAGGCCTGGACGCAGGGGCTCCTGCAGTGCACGGCCGGGCCAAGCAGAGGCCGAAGCTGGGTCCGTGTGTGTTCCCCAGCTCTCCTGCATTGGAGGCTGTAGACTTGGCTTCTCATAAACACAAGGCCATGAAGCCAGAGTGGCTCAAATGCTGAGCCTGGCCCTATACTTACTGCCTGGGGGACCTTGGGCAAGGAAGCCTCTGCTTCCTCATCTACAAAATGGGACCGATAATGTATTTACCTCAGGGTCAGGATTTAGTAAGGAGATGGGGTGGGGCATGTCTGCCGAGTTGCAGAGATCAGTACCTGGTGGCTCTTTTCATTCTTACTCTGTCTACTGGGGTGGGCGGTTGGGATGGAGTCTTTCTGAGGTCTCATCCTGTGGGATCTGGAGTCCCAGTTGGAGTGATTGGTTGGGGGAGTTGGGGGACCAGGGAACCTTTCTTCAATTAAGAAACTGCAGCCAGAGAATTAAGATAATAGAGCTGTCTTATGGTGTCTAAGTTGAAGCCAGCTGCTCTTTGAAGATTGACCCTGAGATCCAACAAGTTCAGCTGCTAGATACGGAAGCATTATTAAGCATTTAAGGGGGCCTGGAAGTAAGGTTCCTAGAAAGAGGCAGCAATCTCTTGCTCATCCCCGATTGTCTCAGACCCAGGGTGGAGGACGGAGCCCCTGGGGTTGAGCGGCAGACTCTGGGCGAGAAAGCCAAGCCAGGAGGGGCCGAATGCTTTGTACAGCAATGTCCTGCAAGTGGGCCAGAGTGGGCCCCGCCGGCCCTCAGAGGAGGCTAGATGACTGTGTCCTGCAGAGCGCCCCGTGTGTCCTTCCCTCTGGGAAGGCTTCCACCCCGGCAGGGCCTCTGGGGCCGGATGTGGAAGGTAAACAGGCAGCCCTTCTGCTCTGCTTTTCATCTCAGGAAGCCCTGAGGTCCCACCGGCTCCCCTGAAGCAGCCTCATTGTCCCTGTGCAGCAGCATAACCAGTGTGGCCCAGGCACTGATGCTGAAGCTTGAGCAACAACCCCCGGCCCCCTCCCATCCATTCTCCACATGGGAGCCAGATAATAGCCTGCTTGAAATCTTGATCCATATCCCAAATCTGGAAGCCCACTGGGCCCTGCAGGGTCTGTTCCTTCCTCTCCAGCTTCATCTCTCTCCCCCTCCCATTGTGTCACTGTGCTCCAGGCACACCAGCTGCTTCTCTGCTCCATGCTCTTTCCTCCCCGTGGAATCCTCTTTCCCCCGCCAAATCCCCACCCAGCTCCCCTGATTCTTTAGATCTTCCCCACTGTTGGTGAGGAAGTCATACTCAACCCCTCCAGCCTAGGCTAGGTCTCTGTCTTAGGGGCACACCTTTCACCTCCACTTCTCCTTTTAACTCTAACCATCCTTTGATCTCTCCACCCCCCCACCCCCCCGACGCTGTGAGGGCCATGAGAGTAGAGACGGAGTCTGTTTTGTCCACGGCTGTGTCCCTAGCATGTAGAACAATGTCTGACAAATATAAGTGTTCCAATAAATATATATTTATGGAATGAATGGATGAATAGCAAGCCGATCAGGCAGGTGGAATGCACCTGCCACCCATCTGTTCACCCACTTATTTGAGTGCCTCCTGTGGAACAGCTTGGTGTTAGGGGCAAAGATTGATCACCCTCAGTTTCTCTGAGAAGCAAGGCACTGTCACTCTGCAGGCCAGTTGAGTCCCAACTAAAAGCTGGCCCTGCGATAAGCTGTGTGCTCTGGAAGGTTATAAGACGTCCTCCCCCAGGACACTTCCAGACCCAGTGGGTCGGCCAGCTGTTCTGACAGAGTTCTGCATCAGTGCCTGCCAGTTACCAGCCACAAACAGGATGCTTTTCAAGTGCGGAAAGGAGGGGAGACATCACTGTCCCCTGGAGAGTGGGAAAAACATTGTTAGGACAGAATTCATCCTTTTTTGTGCAAATACCAAGCTAGGTGTCCATGTGTTGTGTGCCAGGCACTGGTCCAAGCATCAGGGATGCAACACAAGAGAAGGCCCCTGCCCTCAAAAAAATGAGACCTGAGGCGAAACACAGGGAGAGATCTTTTTAAATTTTTCTTTTCTTAAACTTATCTCTTTTATACAGAGATTGCTACCTATTGCAAATTAACTTAGTATAATAAGAGACAATAAAGTGTTTTGTTTCTAGAGATAGCTACAAACATAAAAACATAGCCCTGTGGTTTAACTGGCTGGCCACCTTCCTGAAACCCAGCTTACTATGGTACCGTGTTCTGGGGCAGCCCACTCGTCTCCATGTCCTGAGCTGAGCTTGGAGATGCGCAGTACCAGGGAAGGAAGCGCAGTCTGGGCTATCTTTGGTGGCCATTGTTATTTATGGGGCATTGGCAAAGAAGTCAGTACCGTGGAAAATCTAGAGAAAGATAGAGGCTACACGGTGTGGTTGAGCAGAATTCGATAGCTCCTCGGTGCTCTCTGGGCCATGGGACCCAGAACGACACAGCCGCCCTGTCTCTGCTGTCAGGCTTGGCCTTGGGCTTGGTCTGCCACGTCCCTCCACACCTCCTTCGCTGTCGGTGTGAGCGATGCCGGGGAATCAGCCGCTCTGTGTTCCGAATCAGGCCCCTGGGACCTTCTCTCTGTTCGGGAGACAAAACCTGGGACTGTTTCTCCTTTTAAATGCAACTTTGTTCTGCAGGAGAGGAGAAAAGCTGGAAAGAGATGGCTTGTTCGTTTGACGATAGTGAGGTGAACTCCGATATGCCTTTGAAAAGGGCCCGTTTGCCCAGCAGCCTTTGCCAGATAATGAGAGGAGAGGAACGTGGGGAACTTGGTGGGAATCTGAAGCTGGGGGTGGGCGTGGGGTGGGGGAGAAGTTCACCTCAGAGCAGCCTGGTCTGTCTCTCTCCTGTAGGAAAGTAGAGTGGTGCTGGATGGTCCACCAGCTGGGTTCTGTACTGGGGAGAAGAAATGTGCTTGGCTATTGGCCTGGCTGCATTTAAAAAATGTGTAAGCCTCTGCTGGCTGATTCCATTTCCTCACTTCCCAATTACTTCTCAGCCCCAGCAGCTCCCCTGAGTCTGCCCTCTCAGAGGTCTCCAGAGACTGGCTAATTACCATCCCTGAGGGTGTGGGCGCAGCACTGCCTAATCTGGGTGTGCTTGGTGCCTCCTAAGTGCCAGGCGCTGTATTAGGTGCTGGGGATGCAAGCAGCGGTCCCTGCCGTCTCTTCTCAACCTCTCTGCAGTGCATGGTCCTTTAAAAAAAAAAAAAAAAAAACACCCCCCAACACATTTATGAACATATACAAAAGTGGAGGGAATCCTTATGTACCCATCACCCAGCATCAACAATTACCAAAATTTTGCCAAACTTGTTTCATCAGCTTCTCCCAACATACTCCCCCCTCAGACTGTTTAAAGACAACCCCAGACATCACCCATAAATGCTTCTGTGTGTTTCTCTAATGGATATGGGTGTCTGTTTTTGATGGAACGGCACACCACTGTACTGGATGCTTTTGAGCATGCCTTAAGAAAAAACACAAGTTCTCCCCTTTGCCTTCCTTGATATCACCTTCTCTACTTCTCCACCATCTCATCCTCTGTCTCTGAATCCTTTCCCTCTTCCCACCTCTGAAATGGGGACATCTCCCAACATCCTTTTCCCAGGAAGATTTTATCTCCCGCCTTCCCCTGGCCTTAAGTCCCACACCAGTGTGGATGACTCCACGTCCCTAGTCCTGACCCCCTTCTCACACTCTGGTGCAATTGTCTGCTAACATGTCTCTGTCCCCTGTTTAGACTTGAGGTCTTTCGTGGAGGAACCCTATCTTATTTCTCTTTGTATCCCCAGCACCGGCGCCACGCCTGACCCTAGGAGAGGCTCAGGATATGTTTGAATGAGTGACTGAATGAATGCACATGTGAACAAATGACCTTTCTGCCGAATCTTAGACATAAGTTTCTGTACACCAACTGGTTGTGCAGCACGTACTTCACTCTCGGCGTGTCCCAAACCAGACTCATTCTCGAGCCCCTCTCCCTGGGTTCACTGTACCCGGGTCCGACATCCAAGCCAGAAACATTGAAATCATCTTTTGACCCCTCGCCCCATAACGGGCACCAAATTTTACTTCTTTCTTTCTCTCAAACATCTCTCCTCCTTTCCTCTGCTACTGCCGTTGTCCTCACGCAGGACCACATAGTAAGTGCTTAAAAGTGCAGATTCTTTTTTTTTTTTTTTTTTTTTTTTGCGGTACGCGGGCCTCTCACCACTGTGGCCTCTCCCTCTGCGGAGCGCAGGCTCCGGACGCGCAGGCTCAGCGGCCATGGCTCACGGGCCCAGCCGCTCCGCGGCATGTGGGATCTTCCCGGACCGGGGCACGAACCCGTGTCCCCTGCATCGGCAGGCGGACTCTCAACCACTGCGCCACCAGGGAGGCCCTAAAAGTGCAGATTCTAAAGTCAGACTGCCTGGGTGTAAACTGCAGTGCCGCCATCGCTACCTTGAGCTGCGTGACTGCGGGGAGATGCCTTAACCACTCTGTGAGGATAATGTCTGCCTCCATGGCCTGTGGTGAGACTTCAGTGAGTTAATACTGTGTGCCCTTTGCTCCATGCCGGACACACAGGAAGTTGTTCTGACGTTGGCTCCATCATCATCCCCATCACCCCTGTTATACCATGTCCGGGTCTCCTGCGGCGGCCTCCTGACTGGCTTCTCTCCAGTCTCCTAGTTCATCTCAGTGGCTGCATGAACATTATCTTTCTGAGACCCATATCTAAGCAGGTCACTCTGAGGAACCTTCCGATACCCAGAGAACAAGTTCTGAGTTCCTCGACCTTTCTGCCTTCTGACCCCAGCTGACACCATCTCCTGCCACTTTCCCTTAGGGGTTCCCCAAACATTTCTTGCACATTTATGTTTTTTTGTTCTTGATGTTCCCACCACGTGGAACAACCTTCTTCCCAGGTCACCACCTATCAGAATAGTGCTCCTCTTTCACGGCCCGGATCAGGTGTCACCTGACCTCTGCTGTCCTCGGATCACACTGCTCTGCAGTGACTGGCTTTACCAGTGTCCCTCTCCAACCGGACCGTGCACTCCTCCAGGACAGAATGTCAGGTTCTGTACATCTCCCTAGACTCTTGGTCGTGATTCTCTTTACTCATCCTGAATCTCAGTTCCTCCAGGAGGTGGGAAGCTACCTGAAGGCCAGTTTCACCTTCATAGACATTTAGTTAAGTAAACAGAGGATTTCTCATTCTCTCCGCCTTTAGCTCTTCCTTTTTCCTTTGTTTTCTTGTCCAAGAGGAGAGGATGCTGTGGAAGTTAGAAACTCATGGCAAGGGTCTGCTCCCACCAGGGGAACGGCTGCCTGCTTTGGCCGCTCTGCTGTGAATTCCTGTTGCCTTTCTCTGGTTCTCTCCAACAGGTTCCATCTGTGGGCAGCAGGCCAGACGCTGGGGGAACTTAGGGATGCAGGCCTTCTTATCTTCCCTTTGTTTGTTGCCCCACCTTCCAGAGGGGAGCAGGCCCCAGCCATCTCAGACTGAAACGGCAGCACATGTGTCTGCCTTCCTCCAGCCGCCTGCCACCCACCGAGCAGAGAGGATCAAAGGCTTTAGCAGGCGAGGAGACTGACGGGGTTTCGTGTCTCCCCTGCCATTGCTTGGCCTGGCGGAGCCCCGTCCTCCCCTCGATCTGGTGGGATGTAGGGGCTGCTGTGGAAGGGGCTACAGCCATTTGGAATAGATTTTGCATGGGGGATTTAAGATTTAAAGAAGTGACATTTTTCAGTGGCACAGCTGTCTTTCAAGTTGAATCTCACGTGGATCTGCCATATTATAAAATCGATTAAATAGCTGCTGAAGTTAAATGTGAGTAGGGGGCAGCCTCCCTCTCTGCTGGCACCCCTCACGGCAGAGCTCTTTTCAGAATGCTGTTTGAAAATCACTCCTTGGTATCACGTCCACTTCTCTGCTGAAAGAGGCATTCCACTGTCCCTTTGTGGTTCACCCTGGGGCCTGTGTGCTTCTAAAGAAGATGGCTGGGGCCGGGGTGGGGGGGGTCCTGGGTCTGCACGTTGGGTGCAGCTTCGTGCTGTGTGGGATAATGGTCACCTCCTGGTTCTGTGGAGGAGGAGGCTTTGACAAAGGACAGCGCGTCCGAGCGGCTCTGCCTTCAGGGTTCTCTCCATCCTCACTGCTGTAACCTTGACATCCCCACGGACACCAGGGGGTCTTCCCACCCCGTAAACCTAGTCATGCTACTACACCCCCCGCAAGAACTTCCTGCCACTCTTAGAATAAGACCCAAACTCCCCACCCTTCCTCCCTAGGGCCTGTAAGGCTCCCTCTGCTCCAGCCACACCCATGAGGCCTTTCCCACCCAGGGTCTCTCCTCCTGGAATGATCTCCCTCCTACTGGCAACTGGTTTGCCCTTTCTGTTGGTTCAGACTCAAATAGCACCTCCCCAGAGAGGTCTTCCTTGATTCCCTCCCCGGCTGTCCCCCTCCTCCGGTTACTCTTGCTTGCATAACCCTGTTTTACTGCACCACCACTGTCTAATTATCTTCTTCTCTCTTTTTAAAATTATTTATTTATTTATTTTTGGCTACGTTGGGTCTTTGCTGCTGCGTGCGGGCTTTCTCTAGTTGCAGCGAGCGGGGGCTACTCTTCGTTTCGGTGCGCAGGCTTCTCTTGTTGCAGAGCACGGGCTTCAGTAGTTGTGGCACACGGGCTCAGTAGTTGTGGCGTTCGGGCTTAGTTGCACCACGGCATGTGGGATCTTCCCGGACCAGGGCTTGAACCCGTGTCCCCTGCATTGGCAGGCGGATTCTTAATCACTGCGCCACCAGGGAAGTCCCATTATCCTCTTATGTATCATCTCCTCCACTAGAATGTAAACTTCATGAGGGCAGGGATGTTTGTTTCATCCCAGTGCTCAGCATATGGCAGCATGTGGTGGCTGCCCAATACATTTTTTAATTGAAATGAGTGAATGAAGTTTGGGAGAGACTCAGAGCAGTGAGTCTCCCCCTACTGGGAGCTGGGGTTGCCGGGGAGGAAGGATCTGATGCCAGCATTCTGAGCCCAGGCTGGGATGACTCTGGCATCCTGAGTTCCAGTCGGCTTTGGTTCTCATGCAGTGTCAGGGCACTCGGACCTAACCATTTTGTCCCCTAGCTCTTCTCTTTTGGGCTCCTCTGGGAGAAAGCAGGCGGCTGGGGCTCTCTGAGCACAGGCAGGACTTGCCGTTCTGCTCCAGCCTGAAATCGATTTCCTCCGGGCCCTGCCTTGAGCCAGGCCCTGTGAACAGAGGGAGGGGTTGAAGCTGGGTCTCCGCTACCACGTGTTGGGAAGAGAGTTATATAGCCACTTGGCCTGAGAGCCACCAACCTTTCCCCGCACCTTCCCTAAAAGGCACACAATGGCAGTTGGGCTGCGCCTTTGTTTTATGAGTCATTGGTACTAGCCCGTCATAAATTGTTTTTTCCTATACTATCAGAGCAGCTTTATCGGGCGTCTCCTATGCAATCCGGAACGGATTTGATACAGGGTCAGTTAACATGAGTCGAAATCTGTCATTGTGCCCATATAAGGCAAACTCCTCGGGTTACTTTTTACCTTGGCAGAATCTCAGGAATGTCAAGGTAACCAGGCCACCTCAGCATAGCTCTGATTCTCTATGGGTCACCTGACTTGCCCTCCCTCTCCCATGACTCACCCTGCAGCTCAGCACTAAGCCTGCCACCCTGGGTGGCGCTGGTGGCTGGTGGAATTGGGGGAGGGTCTCCGGGACCTGCTTGCTTCTGTGTCTTCCTTCAAATGAGAGAAATTATGTGAGGTTCCTCACAGGGGGCCTGACAGAGTGAGAACCAGAAACAGAAAGTAGCCTTGGCCAGACTTGAGGTTGGTTAGGAGATGATGTGGGCCCCGGCTCTGACACCTACCAGCTGTGTGATCGCAGGCAGATGGCTTATCTGTAAAACTTAGAGCTGTCAGGACGAATCCTGGTACATAGTAAGTGCTCAATAAGTGTGAGTCATTCGTACCATCATGTCAGGTTATACCCCACCCAATCCTAAAAACACCTCTGCTGCTTTCCTTTGAGGCTCGGCCCCTTAGTAGCTTTAATGGGGCAGATGGAGCTGGTGCTCAGAGTCCCTCCCTGGAAAACTGAACCCACAACTTCCCAGTGGCACCTCATTCCCTTTCCTCCCCCACCCGCCCCCCACGCCCACACACATGCAGAACAAGCCACTCCTCTGCTGTTACAGGGCCAGGAGTCAGCTCTGCGAGAGCTCGGCAGAGGCCCCTTTGTCCTCTGACATCACACTGCTTCTGGAGACAGCCACCCCTTATGACTGCCGTGTGGCTTGGCCAGACCTTAGTACCAGCCCCGGGAAGGCCTGTAGGTTGGGCGAGCCAGGGTGAGAGTCTAGTGCTGTCACTGTGCCAGGGCAAACGGTTTCACCATTTTTAATAGAGCAGTTATGAGTCAGAGGTTTCAGTCTCTCTTTACTGGTTCCTCCCAATCCTATAATTACCCTTTGGCTATAGAACCTATTTTGGTTTTTCTTTTTTTAAAATCTTAAGACACTGTTCATATTGTCCATCTCATGTGTCCAAGGGGTCTAAGATGGAGTGGCGACGCTGGAGGGAAAAAAGAGAGACTCCAAATCCAGAGTGATTTCTTAACCCACAGAAGTGATGCCTTCCCCCCACCCACTCCACGCACCATGCTAGTGCCGCGCCAGGAAGCAGAGCCAGCACCGGCTTACGCAAGGCTGATGGCAGGAGTGGATAACTCTGAACACCTCCAGTTGCCTCTTGGCAAACTTTAAACTCCAAGCCTGGCATTTCTGGTCTGAGGCACCTCCCAGATTGACCGATGGATTCATTCACACTCTTCTCCAGTATGAGCCTCAGCAAAAAGCAGGCCTGCTGACGAGCGCCCAGCACCTCCTCAGGCCCCCTGCCAGTGCTGGTCCACTCAGAGATGAGGGGAATTGATCGTGCAGATAAACGCCCGGTATTCACTCAGTCTCCACACTCTCCCTGCTTCTCAAAGGGATCGTCTTACGCCCAGGCTCTGAGAGTGGGAAGCCAGTGGGACAGAGTATATAGAAAACAGTGCATGTCTGTGAGCGCCGGCCCAGGCTCTGGTTCCCCCTGGTACGTCAAGAGCAAAGATTTCCAGCCCAACCCACTCCTCCCTAGCCATGTCGCTCAGCCCTGCTTTTCACTGGAGCAGGAGAAGGCTTCTGACCTGACCGGCAGACCGGTGAATCAGAACGTCCCGAAAACAGGAAAAAGGAAAAGGGTCACCGAGGAGGAGTTTCAGTTGTCAAAGGTGAAACCCTCACCCCTGTGAGAGATCACTCCAGGGCCGGCACAGTTGCTTGCCCTTCCGCCAACAAGGCCTAGTTTGTGGATCATGTAAATTGCTGCAGAAAACAAGCAGTCTGCTAGAAGGCGGCTGGGGGGGATGGGAGTGTTTGCCCTGCCTTCAGGTGCCCCTGGCCTGTGGCAGTCTTTGCACCTCTAGATTCTGTTCGGGAGTTCCTGGGGTGGGCCACCGTGGCCCAGGGTGGAAGGAGCACAGCACCCCCTCTGACTTCTTCTCCTCAAATGTCAAACACCTGTTATCTGGATGAGCCAGTCCATGGACGGATTTGTCCAGGCTAAGACGTGATTCTAAAGACCCGTCCTCTTAGGCACCTGTTAGGATTCCAAGCCGCACAGTCTCGAGGCCAGAATTGGCTCACTCGGCTATCTTTTTGAAGGATCAAAGTTTAAACCAGACGATCTTTAATCTCCCCTCCCAAGCCCGAAACCCGAGCTCAGCTGTAAACCATTGAAAATAAATGGGGTTTTTGTAGCTCAGACTCCCTGTTCTCCAGGTGAAGGGCCCCCTGTGCCTGATTGTTTCACAGCAAAATGCCAGATGGGGCCAGAGGAGAGGTGGAGGGCAGGGCCCCAACCTCTGCCGCTGCCCTAATTTTAAAACTGCCTCTTGGGGGTGGAAGTTTTCTCTTTTAAAGGTAGCTAATTTCAAGGTAGGCCTCACCCCATCTCCTCTTCCTGCTGAAAAGCCCTCCTTTGAAAGCGGAGCACTGCCTCCTGTGTCTACCCTGTGGGCCCCACCTGCCTATAGTTCAGACCCTTATCTCCCTATGGATTCTGTGTGGGGAGGGCAGGCTCTTCCCCCTCAGGGAGAACCCAGTTCTTTGGAGTGTAATCTGAGTAGCTCTGGGTTGGTTGGTTGGTTGGTTGGTTTTCCGTGTGTGAGATGGCTCTGGAAAGGTCCATTTGAGAACAGACACAGGCTCAGACTGGGGCACCTCCCTACCCTGGGCTGCCTGTCCCCTGCTTCTCTGGGGTTTCTTTTAGCTCCAAGAGTCCAGTCCAGTCTAACAAATGCAGTGGCAAGGCTCCCCGGTTCTGCCTGGGCTTCAGATCCCTCATTTTTAGAACAAGGGGTTAGATGTGAGTGGTGGTTCTCAACCCTGGCTTCACGTTAGACTCAACCCTGGCTTCATGTTAGAGCATTTGTAAAATATCGTTATTCTGGAACCCACCCCCAGGAAATCTGATTCATTTGGCCTGGGGTGAAGTTCAGGCATTTTTAAGAAGCTTTCTGGTTCCATACATTATTGACCTTTGTTTTTCAACAAGGGTTCAAGACATATGCATTGGGGAAAGAATAGTCTTCGCAGTAAATAGTGCTGAAACAACTGGATATCCACATGCAAAGAATGGAATTGGACCCCTTCCTCATACCATATACAAAAAAGTACCTCCAACTGGATCAAAGACCTAAATATAGGAGCTAAAACCATAAAACCTAGAAGAAAACATAGGCATAAATCTTCATGACCTTGGGTTAGGCAGTGGTTTATTAGATATGACACCAAAACCATAAGCAACCAAAGAAAAATAGATAAACTATACTCTCCAAAATTAAAAAAAAAAAACTTTTTGCTTCAAAGGACACTATTAAGAAAGTGAAAAGACATCCCTCAGAATGGGAGATAATATTTGCAAATTATACACCTGATAAGGATCAGTTGTCCAGAATATATAAGAAGTCCTACAATGCAATAATGAAAAGATAAATAAACCAGTTAAGAATGGGCAAAGGACTAGAATAGACATTTTTCCAAAGAAGATATACAGTTAGAAAATGGTACATGAAAAGATGCCCAACATCATTAGTCATTAGGGAAATGCAAATCAAAACCACAATGAGATACCACCTCACAACCACTAGGGTGACTATAATCAAAAAGCCAGATAATAACAAGTGTTAGCAAGGATGTGGAGAAATTGGAATTATCATACATTGCTGGTGGGAATGTAAAGTGGTGCAGCCTGTTTGGAAAACAGTCTGGCAGTTCCTCAAATGATTAAACATAGACTTACCATATGACCCAGCAATTACTCTTCTGGGTATATCCCTAAGAGAACTAGAAATATATATCTACACAAAAATTTGTGCTTAAACGTTTGTAGCAGCATTACTCATAATAGCAGATATATGTAATAGCAAAGGTAGAAATAACCCAAATGTCCATCAACTTATGAATGGATAAGCAAAATGTGGTGTGTCCATACAATGGAATCTTCAGTCAAAAAGGAATGTACTGCACTGTGGATGAACCTTGAAAACATGCTGAATGAAAGAAGCCAGACAGACATATTGTATGATTCCATTCATATGAAGTGTCCAGATTAGGTGAATTCATAGAGACAGAAAGTAGATTAGTGGTTGTCATGGGCTGGTTTTGGGGGGAGGAGGAGGAGAAATGGGGAGTTACTGCTGACAGTTCTGGGGTGATGAAAATTTTCTGGAATCAGATAGTGGTGAAAGTTTTTCAATCTCATGCTAAAACTCACTGATGTTTATATTTTAAAGGGGTGAATTCTATGGTATGTGAATTATAATTCAATTAAAAATTTGCTTTTCCAAACTATGAACATGATTAAAAAGAGTACTTGCACGCCTGTGATCCAGCTATTCTACTTCTATGTTGTATTAGTTATCTACTGCTGCATAACAAATTGCCTTTTCAAAGCTTAATGGCTTAAAGCGGTAAATATTAGAGAGAGAAAATGCAAACGAACCAGAAAAGTGCCTGGGTAATTCTGTTGTAAATCCAGGATTGGAAGGATCTCTGGAAGCCCGAAGCACCGGATCTGATCATTATATTCCTTTACTCGTTTGGTAGTCAAGAGGCCAGGCAAAGGGGAGGGGAGGTCTGGGGGAAGACCGCTTTATGTCAGCCACCAGAAAGCAGCCCGTCAACGTGGCGCATCCTAGGGTGGAGGTGTGGCTTCAACAGCTGCAGTGCAGCTCCCAACGTCGTCAGCACCTTCCGGAATAGGAATAATACAGTAATGAATAGAACCTCTGTTGGGGGCTCACTGTCTGCCAGGCTGTGTGCAGTGCTTTCTCTGTGTTATCCTGTTGAGTGCCCACACCCGTCACGTCTGTTACCCTCACTTTACAGGGGAGGAACTTGAAGCTTAGAGAGGTGAAGCTCCTTTTCTGCAGCCACACACAGTGCGTGGCAGAGCGAGGATTCGGAGCCACGTTTGTTCAGACTCGAGAGCCCTTGCTCTGGAGCACTGTACCACGTTGTCCTCTCCTCAGCCTTGTAGACCCTGGCAGATTGATGTCTTGACATGTCTGTCAGCTCCTCAAACTGCCTCCTTCTAGCCCACCTACTGCTCCGCCCCTGTCTAGGCCCAGACCCAACCCCCATGAACCAGGGTCTCTGCAAGTCCAGTGGCCTCAGATGCCTGAGTGAAGAAGGCTGCTGAGGGCTCCTCTCTTCCATTGGAGTGGCACGCCGAGGGCATTGTCTTCCCTGGCTTGTTTTTCGAACGTCTACAGCTCTAGGATTATTTCTGTGAACTCCTGAAAGCAAAATAGACTTATCCCTAAGTAGGGACCCTCACCAGTATAAAATGGGATTGGAAACCACGAGAAGCACCAACCATATTCCATTCATTCTAGGATTTACTGAGCACCTACTGTGTGCAAGGCGCACCGTTCCAGGCAGTGGGTCCTGCAACAAACAGGACCCTGCTCTCATAGAGCTTATGTTACACGTGGGAGGGAGTCTGGTTATGGACAGAGAACCTCATTTCTGATAGCAATAAGTGCAGTGAATAAAACAAAGCAGAGGGAAGTGACAGCATGGTGGAGACAGCAGGGTCAGGGAAGGCGCCCCGGGATGATGGCAGGAGGGAAACCCTGAGTGATGAGAACTAAGCGGGCTGTAAAGAGCTAGAGGAAAGTCTCAGACCAGCATTTCTCAGGAGGAAGGGACTACACTCCAGAATCAGCCTGTTGCAGCAATAACATACACGTTTTCTGGTGCCTCGCAGGGGATTGGCCGACGCAGGAATGTTGGCTACTGGGAGGGGTCGTGGGGGAAAGAGCTGGTTTCTGGATGGACACGCAGGACCTTTGGAATGCTCTCTACGCCACTCTGCGGTATTTATACCTCTCCTCCGATTGGGAAGTCAGCTTTTTCATGTAGGCCGAGAAAACTCCGAATAAGGCAACAGCAGGCCAGGACATAAGAAAGAAGCATTCCATATTTCCCTGTAATTGCTTTCAAATTAGGTTCTGTTGTCATGGGGCAGGCACACACAGCACACCCGCTCTGCCCCTGGCGGGATATGGAGTTGGGTCCTGAACGGGCAGCCAATGTGTCCCTGTGCTGCTGTACCACCGGCCCCGATGACCCATGCTGGCAGGGCTGTCTGAGTCCCATGTTGCTGCACCCGTCTAAATTGTGGTCGTGTCATCATGACCGGATCATTTTCTCTTCTCTCAGCCTGGTCCCTGGTTTTTATCTTCAGAATCTGGTAAAGGCAGTGGATCTTCAAAATAGCACTCACATGTATAATCTCAAAACCGTTCCAGAGGCTTCACAGACTTCCCGGATGGATCCATGCAGATGTTGCCAGGGCAATCGCCTGTTTGCCTGGGCCGCTGGTAACCCAGATTCCGGAAGGCTTAGCCATCGGATCCTGAAAGCACCTTTATAGTTGGTGATGAAGCCCAGGGGCCAGGGGGGCAGTCTCTGCTTTCAGGAACTGAGAAGATGCCCCACTGGGGCCAGGCCTTGCCTGAAGCCTGGCAGTAGCTGGCAGATGGGTGATAAGAAGGGTGGGTGCCTACCCTAGGAATAAATAGCTGTCCCTCCCCTGTGTCCAAGCCCCGGACACCCTTCCTGAGGTCCTGTGGAAGCAGGAACCATGGGCAGCGTCAGAGGCCACACCAGGCAAGGTGGGAGTTCAGGAGGCGGGACGGCGCCCTCCCCCTCAAAGCAGCCAACGCCCCAGCGGAGCGGCAAACCCAACACGGTATTGCAGAGACGAGGTTTGAAAACTGCCAGCTCTCTAGGGAACGCTGTCTTGCCTCCGAGTGCCCTGGGGGAGTTTGCTGTGGCCAGTTTTTCCAGCCAGCCCTGGTCCTCCGGCAAAGATATGCAGCTGGTCCTTCTGGGTCAGGCTGCTGGCCTGTGACGTTCTGCTAAGGGGGTGGGTGGTATACACAGCGGAAGGCGGGGGGTGCAGCACGAGACAGCGAACGGTTTTTCCTAAAGTCTTGTCCAGTGTGGAGTCAATGGAATCCACATGTGAGCATCTGCTGGCGGATAGAAATAGCGCAGCCCCCGACCCTGGTCCGGGAGCTCTCCTTCGCCAGGGCTAATAATCAGAGCCAGCACGCTTGCCCCAGCCTGAGGTCGCAGGTGGGCCTGTTTCTAGGTCCAAACTGACTTTGCAAAAGACTCCCTTTAGTCTGGGTTTAGTGGAATTCCAGCTTCCAACTGACATTTCCCTCCACGCCACCCCCTTCAGTACTCAGAACATGTTTTGTGACACGTAGTCCGTAAGAAGAAAAGGGAAGGGAAGTTTTTTCAGCTGGCCTATAGCCGCATCCCGCCAGGATCCTTCCTTCTTGCCCTTGGCATCACTCTGCCCGCTGGAATACTGGGTTGCCCCATGTCTTTCGAATGTTTGTTTCTTACTTGGTGACTGCCCCAGAGTCCAGAGGGTTTACCTCTTTGGGTTGGGGGAGGGAGTCATCGATGAATAGCTCATTAAAGCCCACTGCTGCTACATTCCTGGCCGTTTAGTTCACCTCCCGAACAATATCCATCATTCATTCACACAGCCACCCCACATCCTGGCAACTGGGAGGGGTCCCTGTGACACAGGAAGGACTTTATGACCAGTGATGCTAGGCCTTCTCCCCCTCCCCCAACACACAGTGACAAAGCAGAAACAACTGGTGGGGGGGGTTGTCCTCTGAGGCTTGCCTTCCCCAGTGCATGGGCTTCGGGCCTCGGCACAGGGAGTGGTGACTGGATCCCAAACAAACCAGCAAGCTCGTCCTCTCTTCTTCCACCCCGCCTCCCCCCTACACCCTGTGCTATTTTAACAACCAGAGAAGAATCTTTAACAGGCTGCCAGTGTGCAGAGGCAAGTTTTGAAGGCTATTCTCTGTGGTTTTTTTTCACGTGTGTTCTCAAAGGCAGACGAGTCCACATCCTTCCTTCCTCCCTAGATAGGTCAAGGGCTGGGTGCAAGCTCCCTTCACAGGATGGCAGGGCCAGGCCTGGAGCAGCACGGCCAGCATTGGCCTCCCACACTGGGCTCAGGCCACCCTTTAAGAAGCAGGCAGGCTTTTAGGGAAACAGCCCTGCCTGCCTCGCTTTGTGAGCTCAGCTCCAGTTTGGGGACTGAGGCTGGGCGGAGCCCTTCTTGACTCGGTTCTGCAGGCTCTGCTTTGCCAGGCCAGTAGGTAGCATTCCCCTCAGAGGAATAAGTGGCTGCCCCATATTTGTGTTAATAGCTGTGTGACCTTGGGCAAGTCACTTAACTTTTCCCTGCCTTAGTTTCCTCATCTGTAAAATGGAGATGATAATATCTCACATGACCATGGGATTGGAGGTTTTAAAGACTTGCTATGTGTAAATGGTAAGAACTAGCAATTAGCAGTTACTGGCCACCCCACCCCTGCCGCCATCGGAATGTAAATCCTGTGTCTGTTTTGCTTCCTCCCATGCCCAGTGCCTAATCCAAGTCAGGATTTGTCAGCCCGGTGATTGCATCGAGCGCCTCTTAGGTGAGGTGCTGGGGACACGGCCACCGCTCGGAATCAGTACTGCCCCTGGAAAATGACGTTGACAATAAAACCCAGATGAGCTTGAGATGCTTTTTGCCTTTCCCTTCTCCCACAGAGGGCCAGTAGCTCCAGACGCTCCCAAATGAAATTGAAACCTTGAGTTTGCCTTGCTTGGTTACAACTCAGCATTTCCAACACGGCTTCTCTGCCTTCCTCCTTCTGCCAAGTTTCTCGTAGAGGCTCTTTACCCTCTTTTTTTCCTGGTCATCACACATTGACCCTTGCCCCCTTTGGGTCAATCCCCACACAGCAGCAGCCCCATGAGGGTGGCCCTGCCAGCCTCATGACACAGCCTGCTCTCCCTCACTCCCTTCCTTCCTCTCTCCAGCCGGGCTCTTTTCTCGCTGCCACAGGGCCTTTGCACATGCTGTTCGCATTATCCGGAAAGTCTCCCTTATTTTCATCTTACTCATTCTCTATAGGGAAACTTCCCCATGTCCTTCCGGCCAGTAGATGAGGAGCTGTTCCCTGGCATCCTAAACGCTCTCTTCAGCTCCCTCTCTGGGGGTGGGAGGGAGGAGGACACATGCAGGTTGATACCTCAGAGTGTGGCTGCTGGAGCCAGAGTACCTGGCTTTAAATCTAGCTCTGCAACTTTCCAGGTGCGTGACTACCTGCGGGCAAGTCACGTCACCTGTCAGACCCTTGGTTCCCTCATCTGTAAAATGGGCCAGGAATAGCAACTACCTCACAAAGTAGCATTGCGGATGAGAGATGTTAACATGTGACGAAGTGCCTAGAACAGTGCCCCACACATTTAGCTTATAGAAGTATCTGCTGTGGTTGTTACCGTTACCACTTTTCCTAAGGGTGTCTCTTCTGTAGTTGAGAGGTTGCTTGGTTAATGAGATCGGTCCTCTTCCTCATCAGAGTGGGAGCTCTTCAGAGTGCAGCCTGGATCTGCTTTTGCTCACTGTGTGGATTCAGCACCAGGCCTGGCCCTGGCTCGGCGTGCAGCAAATCCTCCCTTGTCGTGGGAGCGGATGTGTCCCGCCCCACAGTGACCTGGGCATCGCGGAGCCCGTGGGGCCTGCCACGCTCCGGCAGTCGGGCCCTGTAGCTCGTGCTCTGACAAATCTGCATGGTGGAGAGGGTACAGTGGGCCCACGAGACGTCCATCTATAGCAGCCACCCTCCACACTACCCACCCCACACATCTCGGTCTAAACTGGGTAGGGAGAGGGAGTGAGTAAGCAGAATGTTATTTTTGTAACCAAGTAGAAGAAGCTATGAATTTTTCATGTCCCGTTGGAACTCCAGCTCCTACTCACCAGTCATGCCGCGTGGAACGGTGGCTGCGCACAGTGGGCTCGTTCCCGAGGAGGGCCTCGTGACTCCCGCTCCCCTCGCCCCGAGCCCAGGACTCGGCGAGCCTCCGGTGTCGGTAGATGCTCCTCGTCTTCCAGGAGGAGAAAACAGGGCCACGCAGGCCGTGGAGTGAGGATGGGAGGCCTGTCGGCGGGGTTCCCATCGTGTGTCAGGTTCAGGAGAGTATCCACAGGCTTTTCCTCACTACCGAGGCCAGGCCAGTAGATATTCTCCCCTAAGCACCTGCTCTGTATTCTGCTTGGGTCTCTGCCTGCTTCCAGCCAGGGAAACAGAAGTACAGGGCAGAGTTACCATTTATTTAAAAATAGTCCTTTCCCTGAGATTTGTATAACACTGAATACTTAATCTGTGCCAGGCACAGTCATAAGTGATTTACTTGCATTGTTTTATTTAATCCTCATTTAAGAGGGGAGATTATTGCCTCCATTTCACCAACAAGGAACCTGAGGCTCATTGCTTGCCTCAGGTTACCCCGCCGGCAGGTGGCCTCAGTGGCCGAGGCAAGATTGGAATCCAGGTCCGTGTGAGCCCCAAGCCAGAGCGCTTGTTTCCTGCCCAGAGAAGATGAGCAAAGGTGCAGAGATGGGACGCATGTTTGCAGGGTGGACGGTGCCGTGACCTTCTGAGGACAGACTGCCTGAACCCAATGAGGCGAGGTTCGTTCAGAGCCTCCACAGGTTGGAGTGAGACGGTCTGCTGTATCTTGTTACCACTCCACACCATGGCCGTGGGGTAAGGGCCTTTGCAGAGAGACGGGCTCTCATCCATCTTTCCTGGGAATGAAATGGGAAGCAGCCGGGGTGGCTGTGTTCGCATGTGTGCGCATGCTCAGTTCATCTGGCACTTGATGCCAAGCTCTGTGCCAGATGTTTTAAAGCTTTCCCCCCCATTTAGCCCTACAGCAAATACAGGAGGTACATTCTGATAAGTCCGTCCTACAGAGAAGGAAGCTGAGGTGGAAGTTGGCCAAGTCACTTGGTTGGAAACACAGAAGTAAGCTGAGGGGCTGGCATTCAAACCCTGAAGGGTTACCCCAGGTGTAACCCAGGCAGGCCGAGGCGGAGAGGGTTGCCATTCAGACACGTGCCCAGCTCTACCTGCAGCCCAGGTGCCTAGATCTCGGCCCAGCAGAAACGCAGCACCAGGGGTGCCCGCCCTCTGGGAACTGCCCTCTTGCATCCTCGGCCACGGGATGTGATGGGCCACTTTGCTGCCCCGCAGCATCTTTCAGGCACATGCACTAGCAGAGGCCCAGCACCCCCTGCCACCTCCTGCTCCAGCCTGGCCTGCTGCTGCCCTCTGCTTTACAGGGTGGCTGAGTTCCCCGCCCGCCCGCTGCCCACCACCGAGGCTGCTGTGCTTTGGGCATTCTAAATGCATGTGCCATGTGGGACTTAGTTCCTACTCCCTGGGAGCACGCACACATGCACGTAACATCCATTAAGACCCCAAATGACTGGAGAATGCTGTCAGAGAGATGCCAAGGGTTGAGCGCGGTGGCGGGGGCAGGCAGGGGACGGAGAAGTCACTCAGTGGAAGAGGCAGGCCAGGTGTCAGGGAGAGGAGGAGATCCTGGGAAGCGCGGGCTGTGCGGAGCGCTGCCGCTTATGAGCACCTGCCGTGTGCTCTACAGGCATTGCCGCTTCGAACCCTCACACTGACCGTGACCCACGTGGTGTCTTCATCGCCAGGTTGCAGATGAAGAAGCTGACGTTAGGAAGGTTGGGTAACCTGCCCACACGAGTGGTGTAGCCCTGGCCTGTCTGAGTTGAGAGCTGCAGAGGGGAAGGAGCGTGGGAAGCGAGGTGGGGAAGGCGGATGCCTTGCTGAGAACCTGCTCCTGGCCAGAGCCCAAAGTAGCTCATGCTGGTGGGGAGGCAGAAGCAGAGAGAATGGTGCTGTGATAGATCTGCACGAGGAGGGGGCCTCCGAGTCAGAATCGGGGTGGGGCGAGCAAGTCAATGGGGGCGTCCGGAGGAGCCGCACTTGGGACTGATTTTGTGGGATGGGTGGGTGCAGGCTGAGGCGAGGCGGAAGCGGGGCAAAGGTGCCCGTCGCTGAGGAGACAGCCTCAGGTGGGTGTCCATCTCCGAGGTGGAAGAACTCTTCTTCGTGTTGGTGGGAGGCGGGCGGGGTGCCCTGCCCGTTCGCAGCCCTCCCCCCGCTTCGGGTTTGGAAGGAAATCTTGTACCTGTGGTGCAGCGTATTAAGCAGGCGGCTTCTTTGTCTGGGAGGGGCCTCGTGTTGAGTCTCTGAATGAGCAGGGCGGGTGACAGTTGTCAAAACACATGGTCCTTGGCCAGAGGCTCCTTGGAAGCCCCTCAGCCCCACATGGCCTCTGCCGGCACCCGCGTGCACGTGGGCTCTTGCGCGTTCCTGGCTGTCGGCCCACCTCCACGCTGGGCCCTGCAGATTGACCAGGGCAGGGTGGGGGGCTCCCGTGAGAAAGAGGCGTGGGGTTTTTCCCCGATCTTGCTGCGGGGGCCTGTCTCCCCAGAAGGCATCTGGGCACCTGCACTTTAACTGATGTGACGTGCATCCCTGGCACTGAAGTCTGATAACGTGCCCCAGCCAGCAGGGGGCTGAGTGCTGGTTACTACTCGGGCATTCTGTGCTCTGGTTTGGGATATGGGCTTCTTGTCGACGGGCCTCTCCACCTGAAAAGGCCCCTTCGCCTTCCCGCACCCGCGTGCCCTGTGATCCTCCGGCACTTCCTCCTCAGATGTGGTTGCCTAACCCTGGTGGGGGTGGGTGCCTGCCTCCCACTTGCCTTCCAGCCCCCTCTGAGATACACTGGATCTTAAGATGTGGAAGGGTGGGGCGTAGGATGTTCTCCAGGGAATAGAGGGTGTCTGGCCTCTAGGGAAACAGCATATGTAGGGGTGCCGCAAGGCTCGGAGGATCTGTGCGCCCGGCCTTTGGGGGAGGTGCTGCCGCTGTGCTACTGGCAGTTCGAAGAGAGACTGACTTGAGCAAACCTTGAACTTACAGGAGGCTTGTTTTCCAACTGCTTTCCTGTCCCAAGTCATCTCTGTGCCAGTGATGGGGAAATTGCTGCCCCTACCTGAGGGGAGGGGCAGGTGGAAGGGAGCCAGGGCCGTGGGGACCTGTGGTCTGCTCTGCCCGCCCGCCCAGGGCGATGGAGGGCTGGTGTGTCTGTCCAGAAGAATGTGTCCGCGGGAGCTGGACCCCTGCTTCTTGTTTCCATGCTCAGGGCCCGGCTCCGTCAGCACCTTTGCCCGATGCGTGCAGTGGGCCCACTCAGGGTGTGGTGGGGCCAGCACTTGCTCTGAGGCTGGCCGACGTGGCTTCCAGTCCGCGCTCTGCCACTCGTCACCCGGCTGACCGAGTGGTAGTCTGCTAACTGCCCTGAGCCTCAGTGTCCTCGGATCGACCTGCCTGGGTCGCTGTAAAGACCGGAAACAGTGTCAGTGTTGATAAAAGGTGGGGCCCAGGACCTGGCCCCGAGCAAGGGCCCCGTGGCAGCCGTGCTGTCGCGGGGTCAGGGCTGTGACCCGGCGCTTTTGCTGGAGAGCCCTGACGGCCACGCCGACCCTCCAAGCCGTGCTCTTCTCTGCTTCCCCAGACCTTCACAGCCTGGTGCAACTCCCACCTGAGGAAGGCCGGCACGCAGATCGAGAACATCGACGAGGACTTCCGGGACGGGCTCAAGCTCATGCTCCTCCTGGAGGTCATTTCAGGTGAGGCCCCCTCCTGCGGGTGCCCACGGGATGCTGCCCACCCCGCCCTTCCATTGCTGCTCAGGGAAGGGCGAGGGCTTTACCAGCTGCAGCAGCACTGCGCCGGCGTGGGCCTGTGCTGGGGGGCAGCGGGGACCCTGAAGCTCCTCTCCCTCTCTTTCTCGGTGTTCGGCCCTCAGGGGAGCGGTTACCTAAGCCGGAGCGGGGCAAGATGAGGGTGCACAAAATCAACAATGTGAACAAGGCACTGGACTTCATCGCCAGCAAAGGAGTCAAGCTGGTCTCCATCGGGGCGGAAGGTGAGCTCGGATGGGGCCTGACCTCTGCCTTGGGAACAGAAGTTGTGTCGGTGGCAGAGAGAGCACTTGGGGGTGCTTAAAGCCCAGATACACCGAGCAGCGACCACAGTGACTGCCCTTGATGTGGTGCTGGGCCCACAGACCTCCCTCCCTTCCCCCAAAGGATAATCCAGCCCAAGACCAGGAAATCCAGCTCACCCGGTCATGAGGGGCACAGGGGGAGGAATGGCTTTGACTTGGACCCCGGACACCCTCACTCGCCCTCCTGGTGCCGGGCCTGAGGGACACAGACCGACACGTGACACGGCATCTCTCTGAGCCAGCAACACCTTCGCCCTTAGGCCCTGTCTGGTGTCTGCAGGCAGGAGGGCTCAGAGCAGGGGAGGGCGCTTGAGGCCCGGTGTCAGGGCTCTGGGGCAGGGAGTGTAAGTCCCAAGGTCAGCTGTCCAAAGCTGGCTGCACAGCTTGGGAGAGTGTGGCCTCTTGACAGGATACCCAGGATCCTCTGGGCCCCGTGCGGGTACCTGGAACTGTGACCCTTGTCTCCGAGCCCTCCCTAGAGCAACAGCGTGCCCTGCCTCCAGTGCAGGCTCTTGTCTCACAGACACCTTTGGAGACCAGGCGAGGCCTGACAGAGCCCAGAAGCTCCCCATCAGCCTGGGCTCCCAGTTCTGGTCATTAGTCAGAGCAGGGTTTCCTACACCCCCATATCCATGTTGTCCCAGCTTTTAGAAAAACAAAGAAAACTAATTGCCGCTAATGACAGGGCTCCGAGAATTTGGCCAAGACTCCAGGCCAGGATGCACATCCCGCGTTCCAAGGCTCTGCCCCAACCCGGGACCTCTCCAGGGAGGGCTGCCAAGCCTCGCATGCCACGGTTGAGGTGGTTGGTGTTTGCTTAAAAAAAAAAAAAAAAAATCAAAACCCTGAACTCAATCAGACCCTGAGATTTTCTGTTCTTGCATGGATCTTTCCTCCTGGCTCCCCTCCAGCCTTCTGCTTCTCACAGCTGCATTTATTTTGCTCAAATGCTAGCCTGTAAATACAGAAGGGGTTAGAGGAGAGACCCGTGGCAGTCATCAGTTTTCATCTGGAGAAAAACTCAGTCTAAAAATGTTTTCCGTTCATGCCCAAGCTGCTTCACTCCCAATCCCCGTGGCCATTGGGCCTCTGGAGGGCAGCCGACTGGATCCGTTCCGAGGGCTTTGGGATACCTGAGCGACCCAGTCCCCGCCCGCCCCCAGCTCCCTGTCCCTCCACACCATCTAGGCAGTTGCAGGAACATGGCTTCCTCGTGGGGGTTGTGAGAGGGGTCGGGAGTCGGAGGCACAGCTGCAGGTCCAAGAAGCAGCTGGTGGATGTGTCATGAGAGCGGCCGTCTTCCTCCCCTCACAGGGACTCTCTGAGTCCTCCATGACCAGCTTGCTCGTGGCAGCGGCCGGGTATGGGCGCTGCAGCCTCCTCTCTAGCTTGTGTCCGTCCCCGGCTTTGGGGTGCCTGGCCCTCGGGAGGAAAGCAGCATAGATTTCCAGAATGAATCACCGCCCTCACCCCACGCTGGGAAGGCTCGGCCTCGTTTCCGGCCGTGGGGTTCTTAGCCCTGGGAGAGGGCTGGACAGACAACGTGTCCTTCCCCTGCTTCCAGGCGGCCAGCTACACATATCTCCTCTCCTGAAACCCTCAGGCCGAGAGCTGCCCTCGGCCGTCAGCGCATGGCTTCGCTGTGGGGAGCCTCTCCAGTGGCTAAAAGAGCACCCCCCCTTTCCTAGCGAGCATGTCCTCGGGGAAGGCTGGGCCCCGTCCTCTGGGGGACCATCATGCCTCCTTCCCAGATCAAGCCCACCTAGAGTTTTCTGTTCTCGAGGCCGATAAGAGAGCAAGCTCTCTTGAAGTACCCCCTCTGTTCTGCGCACCCTCTCTCCCGCATCCGGTGTGTGAGAGGCGCTGGGGTGGCAGGCCTGAGAGGACCACCAAAGGCGCATCGGGCCCATGGGCCCCAGGAAGAGGCCGCTTGCATGCACCTCCCTCACCTGGCTGCAGGCACACGGTGCCTGAGCGTTGCAGAAGTGGGTTTTCTCTTAAGTTGCTGAAGCTGAAGAACGTGTGGTCCAAACCCTTCTCTTTCACTCCCAGACGTTTGGGAGAGTGGCTGGTTTTGGGTTAGTTAAGAAAGCACGCACTTACCAGCTGGACCTCGTGCCACCCGCTCTCCCCTGCCTGCAGCACCGTGTCTTTCTCAAGGGCCGGGTCCAGGTGCTGGGGGTGCAGAGGTGATCACGAAGGCAGACAGTGAACAAGTAGACAAACCAGCACATATCAGTGTGTGAGGGGAAGAGCAGGGTGCTGGGGGGAGAGGCACCGGGACGTTCAGGGAAGCCATTCTGGGGAGGTGACATATAAGCAGAGCCTTACAGTCTGGGAAGGACCAGCTATCTGGGGAAAGGGTCGAGACCTGCGCTTTGTGGCGGGCCAGAAGGTGTGAGATGCTTAAAGCAAGAGAGAGCTGGCTTGTCAAGAGGACGGAGCTGGAGAAGGCTGGGGAGGGAGGCGGGAGCCACGCAGGGCAGGCCTTGTAAGCCAGACTCCAGAACACAAAGCAGGCGACCGACACAAATCCAGTGCACCTGTTCCAGGGACCACCCTGCCTGCTGCGTGGGGTGGACCGCAGTGGGGATGGAGGAGGCAGTACTTGAGGATCTGAGGGAGGTGACGGTGGCTCGGACGAAGGTGGCGGCAGTGTGATTGGAAGGAAGTGGGCAGACTCTCAAGAGACGTGCCCATAAGGTGTGGTGGGTCCTGGAAACGGAGGCCCAACACCTGGGACGAGGCTCAGCGGGGAGCACTCCATTGAGCTGGGTCAAGAGAATGAGCTGCCCAGAGAGGAAGAGGCCTGCGTGGCCGAGAATACACGGGGATGGAAGCCCGAAGGTGCCAAGCAGCAGAAGGCTTTAGGGACAGCACTTCCTGGAGTGTTCAGGCGACATCTTCTCCCAGTGAAGGTGGTTGAGGGCAGGCCTAGGCAGCTCTGTCAGATGATTGGAGTTAATCTCTAGACAGGGCCGGGGGCCACCTGGGGAGTCCCACTCTGGTTTTAACAACCCTCTTGCCCTCTGCCCCCTTTCCCTGTGTGCAGAGATTGTGGACGGCAACGCAAAGATGACCCTGGGAATGATCTGGACCATCATCCTCAGGTTCGCCATCCAGGACATCTCTGTGGAAGGTGAGAGCCAAGGACCTGCTCACGGGCAAAGAACAGCCTTTCCTCCCCACCCTGGTTCCACCCGAGTTGGGGGGACTTAGTTAGGATTTCGGGCTTTTTGTCTTCATGCTTTGAGGCTCTTTCCTGTGTCCAGACATCACTCACATGCCCTGCCTGGGGGTGGTTAGTAGAGGTGCTGGCCCAGGCTGCAGGTGAAGGGTCCCACTGCAGCCGCCCATCTCAGTGGACCCTCACACCACCCTTGTCAAGTGGGCATGGTCGGCCCCATTTTACAGTCAAGTAGCAAACTAGTGATAGAGTCAGGCCTGGCCTCCTTCTCCTGGGCGTCAGCACCTATGTTTCCACTCAGCCTCCCACCCTCGGACCTTGGCCTTCATGGACCTGGGGTTGGTCCAGGCCACCACGGGATGAGAAAAGGCACAGGGCCAGCGTGCCGAGGGGGCTCCTGGTGACAGGCCACAGCAGGGACCGGACAGATGTGCTCCCTGCCCTTGTAGTACTCCCAGTGTGTCGAGGACAGTCGGAGCTGTCCCCGGGGAGCGGAGGGACCTCCTGGGGCCCTCCCTCCCCGCTTCCTCGAAGCTGCGGCAGATCTGGAGACCCTGAGTGGGCAGGCCCGGCGCTCATGCCCCTTGTTCAGAAGAGGCCAAGGCCCGCATCAGGGGCTTGTTTGGCAGTGTGTCCTGCCAGCTAAAGGCACAGGCTTTGGGGTCAGCAACATGGCTCAGGTTCAGGCCCTCACACTGGCCTGTCACTACCACTCCTGGGGTGACCCCAGGCAGGCGACTGCTCCTCGGGGCCTGGCGTACTGTTAGGGTCAGCAGGCGCCCGCCCGCGTCTGGAAGGGGCGTTGCTGCTGCTGCGTCCGAGGGCCTCTCCCCCAGGTTCTGTCTGACCCTTATGCCTGAGCCGAAAGTGCAGTCCACTGGGACTGGGTTCTGAGCGTTTAGTTTTGGGCCAGTGCTCACCATCCTCATGTGTTTTGCAGAGACCTCTGCCAAGGAAGGGCTCCTTCTCTGGTGCCAGAGAAAGACGGCCCCGTACAAGAACGTCAACGTGCAGAACTTCCACATCAGGTGAGCGCCGGCCAAAGCACCCCGGCCCACATCATTCCCACTCTGCTTCCCGGAACCTGAGATGCTGTCCTCCCACCCTCTCTCTTTTCCTGTGGCGTTGTCATGGTCTGTGAGGTGCCAGCTCTCAGGGGCCCCTCCCCCTGCCACTGGCCCCCGTGAGCCCCTGGGAAGGTCCCTGCGTCCCCTGGGGGAGGCGGCAGTCACCTCGCCATCCCAGGCTAAAGGCATTAAGGCCCGGCACTCTGGCAGACCCTCTAGAATCTTCTTTTTCCCCAAGCAAGGTAACTCAGAAGCAGCAACAAAACTCTTCCTTTGTTTTGACCTCTCAAGAGGGACCTGCCGTCCTTTACGGTTGCTAGTGAATTTAGTGTTGGGGAAAATATACTCTGTGTCCATTAGAGGAGCAAGACTCGGTCTGCACGAGCCTGTTCTTCCTCGGTTGAGAGCGGGAAATGAGTGTGTCCATGAGGTGAGTGTGGTCAGTGCCACACGAGATCTGGGAACGTGGCATGGCCCGGGGGTTAGGAGTGCAGGCTTTGGGGGCGGCCCCGAGGTCAGATCTGGCGTGACTCTGTGACCTCACCTCTCTGAGCCTCTGGTGTTCTCCTGGGGTGGATGGACCAGGGAGAGGGCACACGTAGGAATGAAGAACGGGGCTTCATGGGATCCACAGAGGTCCTGCTGTGTCCTCAGGCTCCCTGGAGCCCTGGCACTGGACGCTGGGGACCATTGTGCTCTGCCATTAAGAGCATTTGGTCCCTCCCTTGAGCTCCTCGGTGTGTTTCCTTCCTTTTCCTGCCACCAGCTGGCTGGTCCTCTGTGCATTTCTTTTTCTTTTTTTGGCTGCATTGGGTCTTAGTTGCCACACGTGGGATCTTTCCTTGTGGAGCGTGGGCTCAGTAGCTGTGGCCTGCAGGCTCAGTTGCTCTGAGGCACGTGGGATCTTAGTTCCCCGACCAGGGATCAAACCCGCGTCCCCTGCATTGGAAGGCGGATTCTTAACCACTGTGCCACCAGGGAAGTCCCTGTGCATTTCTTACTCGTTTATTTATTCAGTCACTAAATGTCTATGGAGTGCCTACTCCATGCCAAGAGTGGGAATACAGCAGCACCAAAATAAAGTCCCCACCCTTGGAAGGTAACACCGCAGCAAGGGGACCAGTAGTTCACAAAGGCGTGAAGAAACCAACAGCGTAATTTCAGGTAGGGAGAGGAGTCCTAGAAAGACGACAAAGTAGGATAAGGTGATGGAAAGTAACCAGAAGAGCACCACAGTCGGGGGCGGGGTGGGGGTCTTTCTAAGGAGGTGTCATTAACCTTGACCCATGAAAGAGCCAGTGTGACCAGTATGGACTGTGACCAGCTGTCACTTTCCTCTGAACAGAACCCCTCATGCCAAGCCACATCCCGGCATTTAGCCAGCCCACGGGTCAGGTCAGCCAAGGTGCAGAGGGCCTGCAGTGGCCTGCCCAGCTCAGTGGGGCCTCGCGGGACAGCGCGCGGCAGGTCACAGCTACCCTGGTAACGAGCAGTCAAAGCACTTGTCATTTGTCAGGTATCGGCCAAAGCCCCACACATTTACTCATTTCATCCTCACGACAGCCCAATGAAGTGTAGGTGCTGTATTATCCCCATTTTACAGATGTGTCAACTGAGGTAGCAGGAGATTATGGGACTTGCCCAAGGTCACACTGACAGCGAGTGGAAGGGCTGGGATTTCCCCCAGATGGTCGGGCTCCGGCAGCCAGGTTCACGGCCAGCCGGCCACACCGTCTGCCTGCAGTGCCAGGCACACACTCTAAACCACCTCACTGAGTGGGAGTTAATCATTCCTGTGGGTGCCCACAGCCTGCAGCCCTCCCATGACAGTGGGGGGCTCCACTCGTAACCTCGACCTTTCCATCCCCAGCTGGAAGGACGGTCTTGCCTTCAATGCCCTGATTCACCGGCACAGACCAGAGCTGATTGAGTACGACAAGCTGAGAAAGGTACGCGGCTCCTGCTCCCCTCAGTGGCCCACAGCACCCTGAGTCTGACCCTGGCTCCGGGCCACCGCCCCCAAGCCCATCTGTTGCTGGCGTCCAAAGCTGGACTCTGTGCTCAATGGGCAGACTGGGAGGGCCTTGTGCCAGCTGTCAGCAGACCCCAGGCTCGGCGGCTTTGCTCCCCTTGGGGACTGCCCTTCTCCCTCCTTAGGCATCGCAGCTGCCTGGGGTTATCGTAGGGCCTGGCCGGCCATGCCTTACAGCCGCCCTTCCTTAACCCTCTAGATTCTGGAAGCATTTGGGGAGGGGTAAAGAATTCTAAACCATCACCGCTGGCAGCCCTGTCCCGTGCGGGGTCCTGTTCTATTTCGCCTGTACAGAGCATGTAAGACCCAGGCTCTGCCCTCTAGGAGCTGCCAGCCTCACGGGGAAGACAGGACAGTTGCGTCCAGAGCAAACCAGCCGCACAGGGCCCTGTGCGTGTGCTCAGGCTGCGTGGGGGTGGAGAGGGGATGGGGTCGGACAAATGCTCCAGAGGAAGGAAGGCACACCTGAGCTGGCCCGGCAGGGGCAGGGCCTCTGGGGAGGAGGCAGCCGAGGGCCAGAGAGCGGGCATCCCAGGTGGGGGAGGCACAGGCCTGCACTTAGCCCGTTCAAGCTGCAGTGAGTAATCGTATTGGGCTCTACCTGGAAAGGCTAGGTGAAGGCACGTGAGGGAGGGTCAGGGTGAAGTGCCTTTCATCCTGTAAGCAGCGGGGCAGTTAGAGTAGGGAGGTTAGAACGTGGATGCTCTCCAGTCCCTCCCTACCCCACCCCCCAGGCCCCGTGCTCTCTCAGGTCTGGACCACAGTGTCTGGGTTTCAGGGCAGGGGTCTTAATCTGGGGTCTGGGGATGGATGGAAATTCTAAGAAAAGAGCACGCCTGCATTGTCTCTGGAGAAAGCGTCCACAGTTTGCCCCACACAGATTTCCAGACGCATTCCTTTGGGTAGGAATTGACTTTACCTGGGTGTCCCCCCTCCCCCCACCGTTCCCTGCAGCAGCACAGGTGGCTGAGAACTGCCTGAAGGACCCTTTCCAGTCCTAGCCCTTCCCAAGATCCCTCCCTTCCAGGCCAGCCCTTGTTCCTTCTGCTTGTGCATCCTGCCCCTGACCAAGTTTCTCCCCCTTCCCTCACCTCCCTCCCCCAGGACGACCCCGTCACCAACCTGAACAATGCCTTTGAAGTGGCTGAGAAATACCTAGACATCCCCAAGATGTTGGATGCAGAGGGTAAGTACATCCCTTTTGTTCAGTCAGCACCCTGTTTTGTGGGCATGTCTTGCGGTAGCCTCAGGGAGCTGGCGGAGCCAGCCAGAACGCCTGAATGAATCAGCATGAACTGGGGACAGTGGTGTCACCCAGGGAGCCAGAGCAGGAGCAGCCTGAGCAGCCAGGGATGCAGATGGTGGGGAAGAGGTCCTTGAAGAGGATCAGCTCTCAGGGGCTGCCTCTTGGGCTGGGCCCAGGTGCCCTGCCAAAGCCCTTCCTGACTGATCCCACCCCTCCCTCCGGAGGGGCGAGGGAGGTCGCCAGGAGGGTTGACTCCTGCAAATAACCAAGGCCTCTGCCTTCCCTGCCTGCCACAGCCTCGGAGTCTGGAGCCCACCAAAGTGGAGTGTTTCTTCCTTTTCCGGCTTTGCTCCTTTTCCCAGCCATGTACCACCCCCAGCCAGGACCCATGCCTCTGGCCTCTGGTGGCCTTTGGGGTTGACCATCAAGCAGCCCCTTGAGGCCACTCTCAGAGAGAGGAAGTGGCCTCATTTTAATCCATTTCCCACAGGCTTGGCCTTTCCAGTGACCATGGGGGATGGAGGGGCCAAGGGTGTGGCCAAGCCCAGCCCACTGGAGTCGCCAAGGGCCGTGGAATCAGCTCTGAGGGTCCTTCTCCCAGGATGACTGTGGCCTTGGGAGCCTATGGATCCAGTGGGTGACCGCCCCCGCCCCACCCGCCCCTGCTTGGGCGGTTTAACCCTTGTTGTTCACTTGCAGACATCGTGAACACGGCCCGGCCCGACGAGAAGGCCATAATGACCTATGTGTCCAGCTTCTACCATGCCTTTTCAGGAGCGCAGAAGGTACCGGGCAGGGCCAGGCAGGCCCACCTCGCTGCCACTGCCCAATGCCGCTGCTGCCTCTTGCCTCCCATGCTCACCTCATTTCTCTTGCAGACGGCAGCGGCTTCTCTCCGACTGGAAGCCACCCCCCGACTCCTTGGCACCTCCGCCCATTTAGTCTTTGCCCACACTGTCTATCGAGGGCCTGACCTGTGCCAGGCTCTGTTCCAGGCCCTGAGGATACAGTCAGTGACTGAGTCAGGCACGGTCCCTGCTCTCATGGAGCTTACATTCTAGTGGGCAAGGCAGACAACAGGCATGTCCACAGATAGAGTAATTTCATGTGATAAGTGCAGTCGAGAGCATGGGACAGGATGGTGGGATGGGGAAGCATGGGAGCTGCTTCGCTGGGGCTGTCAGGGGAGGCAAAATGAGCAGAAGCTGCCCGGTGAAGATCTGCAGGAAAAGTGTTCCAGGTAGAGGGGGGAGCAAGTGCAAAGGCCCTGAGGTGTAAATAAGCGTGGCTTTTTCAAGGAATGGCTAGAGAAGAGTAGGAGAGGGGAGGAAAATTAGGTCGGAGAACGTGACAGGGCCAGGCCGTGAAGGACCATTGTAGTCTGGGATCCAGAGTTTGGGTTTTATTCTGAGGAGACCATTTTATTTATTTATTCTCAGGAGACCATTAGGGGTGTATGCTAAGGTGGTAGGTGGTCACACCGGACATGATCTTACTTATGTTTCCAGGAAGATCAAATAACACCTGATCCTTCCAGCCCCAAACAAGGCTTCCTGGCTAGTGTTTCACAGACTCAGGCCTGGTTCGAAAAGGAATCCATCTTATTCGGACCCTCCCCCTTCCCCTCTACAAAACCTCAGCAAGACATGCCCACCCAGGCCAGAGCCAGGGTCTGGCTTCCAGTCCAGAGCAAGCGCTATTCCTCCCGCATGAGCCTCGGGCCTCGGCCGGCCTTCCTGCATCTTTCACTCTCTCCTGCCTCTCTCTCTCTCTCTCTCTCTCTGCGCAGATATTGTAGGCACTCTGAGGCCAGATGAGAAAGCCATCATGACTTACGTGTCCTGCTTCTACCACGCTTTCTCGGGGGCTCAAAAGGTGAGCTGGGGTGGGAGCACCCTCACTGCTGTGGCTGCAGACTCACCCTCGCCACCCCTCCACCCCCACGTCCCACTGCCCGGGCTGCGGCCTGAGGACCGACCCAGTCTGGCAGGTTCTTGTGACCGTGGGCCTCCATTGCCACCACCGAGCCTGTGCTGGCCCAGTGTCCAAACACCACAGGTAGTCTCTCTGTGAGTACAGCCCACTCTGTGAGATGGCTGGTGGCATCCCGGTTTCTCAGACAAGGCAGTTGAATCCCAGCGTCACCTTAGATGGCAGAGCGCAGCTTGGGCCTGTGCTCCTGTGCTCGGCCGCCCCGCCCTTTCCGTGATCCGTGCCGGCCACCTGCCTGCTGCACTGGCCGTGCCTTCGCCCGGAGCGTTGGCTTTGCTGCCCCTCTCTGCAGCTCCGTCCCCTCCCAAAGGCCCCAGGAAGGGCTCTGGGCCTGCTCCTGCTGACCCAGATTGCCAGGCCGCTGTCCCCAGCAGCCCCACGGACACAGGTAGGGCCATCAGAAGTGTCTGCTCCCAGGAGCAGCCCTCCCCGAGCCTGGCTGACCTCACGTGTCCCCTGCTGCGCCTGTCAGGAGCCCTCTGCTTCCACAGGACGGTGCCCAGCTGCCCCCACGTGGAGGCCTGGCCGGCTCTGTCCCCTCCACTTGCCTCCTGGGTGTCTGGTCTTGGCCAGCGGTGTATTGCCAGCAGCTTGATTTTGTGTCACAGTTGGCAGTCGGGCAGGGAGGAGAACAAGAAGAACTGAGCTCTCGTTTATTGAGCACTTACTGCATGCTAGGGACTCCTCCGAGGGAGGACTCCATGTGCACAGGCTCTAAGAGTCCCCTGCACAGCCCCGGGAGGGGTGGGTGCCGTTATCCCCATTTATAAGAGGAGGACACTGAAGTCACGGGGCGGGGACTTTGCTGCCTCCTTCAGAGCCTCAAGGCCAGTGGGGGCCTTCCCACTGGCCGTCTGCTCGGGCCGCCTCTCAGCAGTGTGACCTCGGATAAGTCCCTTCACCTCCGTTCTGCCACATGGAAAACGTGGAGCAGGCTAGTGCCCGTCTCAGGGCTGTCCTGAGGATGAAGTGAGCTCATGCGGGTGAAGGGCTCAGGACGGTGCCTGGCCCCTTAAGCGCCCTGCCCGCGGCCCGGCAGTCAGAGCGGCCCGCCTCTGCCCGCCGTGCCACTTCCCGTGCCACCTCCCCGGCAGGTGGCCGGAGCTCGTGTTTGGAGTGTTCTGTTGGGGGGCACGGGCAGGGAGAGTGGAGGGGACCCCTCACCCTAGCGGGAAGGCAGGGTGGGGGTGGGCGGTGATAGGAGATTCCTCGCCACAAACCCCAACTAACAGCACGTTTGTGTTGGCCTCACCCCTCCGCGGGCCCCAAGCCAGCCTCGCTGCCCACCACACTGCCCTCGAGGGAGTGTCTTCTCTCTGCCCAAACTGCCCCCTCGTGCTTAGAGCCGAGCTCTGGTGTGGGGGACTGGAGGCCTTGAGGCATCTGTGGGAGGGGATACTGGCAGGAAAGCCCAGGTCAGGGCATTTGGGAGTCTCTGAGGCAGCTGGGCCCCTCTCGTGAGGGCGGAAATAAAGGCCAGCCTCTTGGGAGCTGCCCGTCACCAAGGGACGTGCAGGATCCAGGCCTCTCCAGCTACGAGCCCAGCTTCCCCCGGCCCGTGTTTACTTCCCAGGACATCCTTGTAATGCTTTTATTATTGTGGCTGTCTTTTTCCCGGAGGCTCAATCAATCCAGTCTCTTAAAAGAGTGCTCTCTGGGTTTTGTTTTGTTTCATGAATGCCAGCGCAGCCCTAGCCCTAGCACCAGGTTTGCCCATTCTCTCCTGATAGTTTATTTCTCGTCACGAAAGCATTTGCTCCCTTGCTCACTCATTCATCCATCACCTCTTGAGTACCTCCAACACGCCAAGCCCTGAGCTGGGTGCCAGGACTTCAGCGGTGAACCAAAATACTTGTGGCCAGCAGCCCGCACCTTCGCGGGCCTGCGCAGCGCGGTGGAGCTGAGCTTGGGGTGCCGGTTGTCTCTCCAGATCTGGGGTCAGGGACTCACCTCTGCGACTCCCCCCCAGGCTGCGATCTTGGCTCTGCTTCCTGCACTCGCTGGGGGCTGGGTGTTCATTGGCCGAGGCCCTCGTGGACCTCACCTCTGAGGAGCACTGCCTGTGGCCGTTGGCCTGTGTCCTGCAGCATGAAGCAGGGTGTGTGTGTGTGTGTGTGTGTGTGTGTGTGTGTACACACCACCCTCAGCTGGTCCCCCACTCACCTCCCCACCTGTCCCAGAAGCAGCGTGTGGAAGGGGGAGGCTGGGCGTCAGTGCCTGCAGCTAGCCAGGTCTGGAGCCATCCCCAAGCCTCTCTGTTTTCCTTCCCCACCACTCTGTAGACCCTCCTCACTATTTCTGTTCCTGTTCTGTTGCCGTTTCAACTCTTCTTCTTGGACCCTTTCTGTGCTTCCTGAAAGGTACCTGGTCTCTGTGTGGCATCCCTCACCCTCCTTCTCCTGTCCTTGCATTTTCCCCCCAGCAGGACAAAGCAGGACATTGTCCTGCAGTTCTGGGCAGAGACTAGTCACTGTCTGCACCGCTCCCTACTCTCTGAAGCCCTGGCTCCCCTCCGCCCTGTGGATCGTGACTTCCGCCCTCTGAGCCTTCAGCAGCCTCCTCGAGGGGAGGATTAGGAAGGGGCCAGGCATGCTCTGCCTGCACGCTGACCACCAGACTTCTCTGGGGGGGCGCCAGCACCCCTCCCTCTGCCCGCCGCCACAACTCTCTGGCACTCGGCTTCCCCCGCGGTCTCCCTTCCCAGCCAAGGGGAGGGTCCTTAGCCTAGCGGAGGACCCTACCCAGCCTCACCCAACCCTCCTCTTGGAGGGCCTGTGAGTCCATTTCCCCCACAGTGGGTAGGCGTACGGCTCCCTAGTCCCCTTCAGCACCTCCACGGTCCAAGTCGAGAGAGCTCACAGGCCCAGCTCCCCCGGCAGGGGCCTCAGCAGTAAGCTTTGGGGACCCCGGAAAGGGCTGTCGGGACACAGCTACTCAGGGCCCCATCTTGCTGAAGCTGTGCTTCCTCTCCTTCCATCCTTGGGGACTTCTGTGTGGGCCATGGATGAGCCAGCTTTCAGGGGACGAGCCTGTCAGGAGGGAGGGTCGGCAGCCCCCAGGCAGCCCTGACTGTGTGTGCTTTCCCCTCCCCTGCCCCAGGCTGAGACTGCCGCCAACCGGATTTGCAAGGTGCTGGCTGTCAACCAGGAGAATGAACACCTGATGGAAGATTATGAGAGGCTGGCCAGCGATGTGAGTGTGTCACTCCCCCCTGCCCTGGTGGCTCCTCGAGAGCTGAAAGATTAGGTCACCTCTTGTTACTCTCTGCCAAAGGTCATGTGACATCTGCAGAGGGGAGAGCAGGGATGGCAGCGAGACTTTCTAGAAAAGGTCGTAAGGTTGTATAGGCTGTGGAGTTTGGCCAAGCCAGTATGTGACCTTTCGGGTTGATTTTACAAGAGTAAGGGGTCAGACCACTGTGTCACTATGCTGGCTGGTTTCTGGGGTCTCGAGCTTGGGTTTCTACAGAGATAAGGACAGAGTTTTCTGAACACCCGGCTGCATTAGAATCAGCTGGGGAGCTTTTAAAAAATTCCTGTTCCCATGCCCCACCCATGGAGAGACTGATTCCATAGGATGGAGAGAGACCCGAGAGCTGATATGGTGACAGGACAGCAGTTTGTCACGGCAGGGCCCCGTGCAAGCACTTCACGAACAGGATCTACCATCTCCACAACAGCCCTGTTAGGAGGAAACTCCTATTACCCCCTTTTCCAAGTGAGGAAACAGGCCCAGAGAGGGTCAGGCACAAACCCACCACCATGCGGCTGGTGGGACGGAGGTTCAAACCCAGACAGCCCTGCTCCAGAACCTGAACCCGGACTGCCAGTTGGGAATGTGGGTGTTTAGTACATCTCTTCTAGATTCTCCCCTTTATTTTAAAAATTTCCATATTAAAAAAATAAAAACATCTAAGCTCCCCAAGAGGAGTAGTTTGACTGCTCTTCTAGACCAGTGGTTCCCAGACTTTGAGATTTCACAGACCAGGAAAATTTGGGAAAGTATTTGCCAGCCAACCTAGAGTGGTGAACGTTTTGTTTTGCCAAGTTAAGGATATTTTTAAAAGAAAAAGCTACCGTTTGTTACCACCATCATTTCTAACACCTAGGAGAGGTTAAAAGGTTATATCTTAGAATCCCAGCCCTTCCCAAGAGAGGGCAGTTAGCATCATGCACCAAGATGTCAACAGACACGGAGACCTTTGTCCTTGGTTTTCTCATCCTGCGAGAGGTTAGCATTTGGGAACCACTTCCCCGGGCCTATCTATGCTGGACAGTAATCGATTTTCCTCTCCTAGGATTGTTCTAGAATGTCCAGTTTGTTTGCTTGTTTGTACCCTGGTCTCACTCCATCAAAGACATGAGTGGCTCATACAGGTCACTTTCTTTTTCAGTTGTACTTTCTAATTTTCTGTGTCCCAGGCCCCGCGCATGGCACTGACCACCCCAGATTGAGCTAGGCCTGCAGCCAGCCCTGCCCTTGAGGCGCTTATGGTCAGTGACCAGGACACAGTGAGGCTCTCAGCGTGGAGCTCGGTGCAGATGGCGACAGTGGGCTCTCATGGGGGTGCAATGGGGGCGGCCATCCAGGAGGGGCGTCTGAATTGAGGCTGCCCCGCTTAGATGAGGGAAGGAAGGCCAAGAGCAAAGGCAGGAGCAGGAAGTGACCAGAGAACAGCCCCGTGGTTCAGAGGGGGCACGTGTTCCCAGAATTCCTGGTCATGGGATTCCCATCGGGAATCATGGAGAAGTCGAGCTGGGGAGCAGGGGTGATTCCCCAAGATGGGGCCCTCGGAGATCCAGGTCCCCTGTGCCCATGAGCCGAGGGCAGCCCTGTCTGTGCTCAGAGGGTCCCCTGCAAAGGCCACTGCAGCTTCTTGTGGGCCCACAGCTACTGGAGTGGATCCGGCGCACCATCCCCTGGCTAGAGGACCGCGTGCCCCAGAAGACCATCCAGGAGATGCAGCAGAAGCTAGAGGACTTCCGCGACTACCGGCGCGTCCATAAGCCGCCCAAGGTGCAGGAGAAGTGCCAGCTGGAGATCAACTTCAACACGCTGCAAACCAAGCTGCGCCTCAGCAACCGGCCCGCCTTCATGCCCTCCGAGGGCAAGATGGTCTCGGTGAGTGCCGGAGGGCTGAGGGTGGGCCAGGGCCCAGGAGGTGTGCGGAGCTGCAGGTTCCCTGTGAGGGGCAGTGGGGCAGCGGCTCACCGCCCACGGGCTCATTTCCCCAGCATGGTCTTTCTGAACTAGAATGCACAGCTTTCGGAGTGCAGAGTGCGGGGGGGCATGCACTTGACACTTCACTGTGTTCCTTCTCCCCCCATCACTCCCCAGAATTTTATACCCATCCCCAAACCACACCATAGTTGGTGTGGAATTGTTTGAATTTGGACCCTCATTTGGCTGTGACTCCAGGACCTCCAGTGCTTGAGGCCCCTTCTCAGGGGAGGGACAGTATTCACTGGACAGTCACCTTCTGACTCCCAATGCCCCGTATGGCATTCGTTCATTTTCACTCATTCATTTACTCCAAAAGTATTGAACGCACCTGCCATGTGCTGGGCCCTGTCCAGGCACGCAGATACAGCAAAGCCGGGGAGAGATGTGACCCCGGCCTATTTCTGCTGCCTTCCCGTCATCATCCTTCAGGGAGGCATTGCCCTGCTGGGTGCCCCAGCTCCCCGTGGTAGCCCTGCCCTCTCCTGCCCCCACAGGACATCAACAACGGCTGGCAGCACCTGGAGCAGGCCGAGAAGGGCTACGAGGAGTGGCTGCTGAACGAGATCCGCAGGTTGGAGCGGCTCGACCACCTGGCAGAGAAGTTCCGGCAGAAGGCCTCCATCCACGAGGCCTGGACCGACGGTATGACCCTCCCAGCTCCCTCCCTCCTTTCTTGTCTCTCGGAGACACACACGTGTACGCACACACAGACACACACACACACACACACACACAGAGCCCCTCCTGCCCGCAGAGCGTCTGCTTGTCAGGTCCCCTTTCCTGCTGCCTGGGAACATGCATGTTACAAATGCCGCTTTGGGTTCATCTAGCCCCAGGCAGCAAGGAACAGTTTGCGGACAGGTCCGCCCAGTCTGCCCTGGCCTCAGACATTACTTACAGGTGGACTCCTTCCTGGGTCACTGGACCCTGTGCCAGCTGCACAGGGACGTGGCCCCTGTCCCTGTCACTCTGCCACGTCTCCCCTGAGTATGGCACCCCTCCGGGCCAGGGTGGGCGTGGGGGTATGCTCTCCCCTCTCTGGCAGCCTGGGTTCACACCCTGCCTTCCGTGCCCTGCACCCTTTGAGACTGTGGACTTCACACTGAAGAGCCAGTGCTGGATGGTCTGTGATCCTGAGCACGGTCCTTAGAACGGGCCAGGGAGCCGCCTCCTGGCCCTGCTGCCCGACTTGCACCTGCTGCTCACTGACCACCAGCCACGCACCCTTTGGTGTGACCCGCCGTGGGAGCTCTTTCTCACCTCTGCCCTGTCCCGGTGCCTCCCCCGAGGGCCCTCTCCCACAAGGGCAGCGGTGACTCCGGTTTCTCGGCAGCTCTGCAGCTGCCTGTTCCCTTGGCTTGGGATGTGGAATTCCATCACGTCCCTGGCCCTCGGTCGGGACCCACACCACGGCTGAGATTCCGGATCCCAGGGGCCCAAAAGCTTTCAGGAAACGGCCAGCGCCTGGGAAAGCCGAGCGCCTTCCACTGGACTCCCACCCTCCCACTTCTGGCTGCCTCCTGCCCTCCCTGCCCTGGCCCTCCTGCCACCACTCTGCCTAGCTGGTCTCACACTTCCTTGCATTGGTCAGTGTGGTTTTTCATCCCTCCCACCCTCCCAGGTCTCTGCAAGATCCTCACTGAGCCCCTGGGGGCTCCTCTGGCCCCACCCACCCAGCTATTTGGCAGGCAGCCCCAACCCTGGTCAGTCGCTGAGACCCACCCAGAGGCACCCATACGGAGCCTGCCCCACCCTTGCCGGCATGCAGACAGGCAACTCTGCAGGATCCGCAGACCTGGGCCTGTGTCACCTGTGTCCCCAGCTGCAGCCCGGCTAATGCCCTCCTCACATTAGCTCAGGCCGGCTGCTCTCCAACAGCAGCTTCCAGGTCCAGAGCAATACCCCGATCCCTCCTCTGCCGGGGAAGGAATGCAGAGGAGGAGAAGCCAGAAGGCGAGACGAGGAAGAGGTAGCCTGGGCCAGGGATGCAGGCACCTTCCTCTGTCTCACAGAAATGGCGCCTGTGGGTTCTGCCCCCCACAAACCTGAGGGAGGGGGTGTTGGCATTTAGTTTATTCGTTTGTTCTTCATCCATTCATTCATTCATTCTACAAACACCTCTTGAGCCTCTTCGCTATGCTCAGCAGTTCCCAGGTAGGTGAGGTCCCTGCCCAGGGAACTGCAGATTTTGACATCTTTCTTGTCATAGGGCCCTTGGACATGTAAGTGGATTTTACAACGCCTGTGTCCCACACTTGGACTGAGCTGTCTCCTGTCATTATCCACGTGTTGTAGCTCCATCATCCTTTCTTAGGCTCCGAGCGTCCTCCCTGTGGATTTCCCTTTTGGGGGCCTCTTATCAGCCCTCCAGCCTCTCTCCTGGGGCTCCAAGAGACCCTGAGAAGATGGTCTCCTGAGGCCGAGGGGTGTGGGTGTGACGGCCCACCACAGAGCTCCTTCCCTGGGAACCACTCTGGCCGGCCTTCACCCGAAGGCATTTAGGAGAAGTGGCCCAGTCTTTATTTTAGCCAGGGCCCAACTCCACACGCCCCTGCCCCACCCCTACCTCCCCACAGGCACTTTGGCATCTGGCCCTGCCCCTTGCATTAGCCCAGAGTCCCCAGGCAGGCCTCTCCACTCTCATTCCCAAGGCCTGAAGCCTCTGTCCTCTGAACCACCCAATTATGCAAAACAGGAGGACAGACCAGCCTCCCGGCCGCTCTACACCCCTGGAAGCCGGGTGTAGCAGCCTCCTCACCTGTGGGGGGTTGGGGGGCAGAGGGCGGGTTGAGCCACCATCACTCTGTGCCCCCTCACCATCCCTACAGCCTGCAGGAGTGAGCGCCCATATGGATGCTTCTCACAGGGTCTTAGATTGTCTGGGGGAAAAGCAAAAATGAGCCCTCAGCCTGGCTGCCCCTTGGCCTGGATCCCAGGCAGCCGTGGCCGTGGCCCCTTCCTCCCGATTCTTCCCAGCACACCCCTGGCAGCTCCCTTGCTGAAACTCTGCTGAGGCAGAAAAGTGGTAACCTACTATTTCTGGTTCCCACCCTTGGGAGAAAGCAATTTGGAGAAGGGAATTGCAAGCCTGCCTTTGTGGTTAAGCCTGCTGCCCTGGGGCTGGAGTGGCAGGGCCAGTGCAGTCAGTCTCCCAGACTGCCACCTCCTGTCCGCCAGTGCCGGACCCTGTCCACGGGGTGGCTGAGATGCAGATGGGACTGGCTGGTGCTCGGCCTTCTCAACATCCCCTCATTGGGGTTTTAACCTTGGGCTGGCACTGGCCGCATTTACAAAGGAAGAACAGGTGGGGAGAAGCTGTCTGCCATCCCCTGCGCTAGGCAGGCAGCTGTTGGTTGGATTTTCTGGTGCCAGCTGAGGGGGTCTCTGAGCTGCCGCTCCAGGGGTAGCCTGAGGTAGCTTTAGGGGTTGGGGGTCCCAGCCACCTTTCCCGGCCAGCGTTTCCCCCTTGGTTCTTTGCAGTACCTTACTGTGCTTGCAGGGCTCGCTTGAGCTTCTGTCCTGGGGTGTATAATTAGCCAGGCTCCAGGACTAATAGCAGTGTTCCTCCCTTCCTTCAAAGGGCCTGACAATGGACCCTGCCTCGCTGCAGATGGAAAGCCCTTAGGATAGTGTGGAGCAATAGATGTGTGATAGGACTCCCACCCCGAGGGGGCCTGGCGCCCAAGTGCCAGGGGTCAGGCTCCTGGAAGAGCCCTGACTCAGACTTCCCCTTTCCCCCACTGCTGAGGCACGGCTGCAACGCCAGCTGCTTCTCCAGATCACAGTGGTCCGCAGATAGGTGTCCGCATTTCCAGCCCTGGTAGCACAATCCAAATTCTTAGCGTCTGCCAATAAAGGATACTAAGTTTAGAACCCATAGCTTGAATTGGGATATGTCTCAGGCCCACCAGCCCCACAGTGTCTCCCAGCTCCATCTAGAATCTAGTTGGGCATAGAGATTCCTGCAAAGGGCAAGGAAAAAGGCTCTGGAAGTTTCTAGCTTTCATGGCACCATCCTCGGCAAGGCAGGGCATGGGGTCCACACCCCATCTCTCTCCCTCTGTCTGGACATCCCTCTGGCGCTGTTGACGAAGCACCCCCTGCCCTCCGCCCCACCCCAGGGAAGGAGGCCATGCTGAAGCACCGGGACTATGAGACGGCCACCCTGTCGGACATCAAAGCCCTCATCCGCAAGCACGAGGCCTTCGAGAGCGACCTGGCCGCCCACCAGGACCGCGTGGAGCAGATCGCCGCTATCGCCCAGGAGCTCAAGTACGTGTGGGCTCGTGGTTCCCGTCCCCTAGCGCCCAGTCCAGAGCAGCGGTGGGGCAGTGGTGGAATGGGGTCCCCCCAGCCCTTTCCACCCTCACACCCTCCTTTCAGATGCCAGGGAAGAGCCTTACAGGATGATGCCTTTTGCCCGCCTTGTCTTTAACCCAGATGAGAAACAGTGGGATCTAGATTCTCCAGCAGAAGGGGGGTCTCCGACCCCTTGTCCTGATTCCTCAGGCTGTTGGGGTCCCTGGGGCTCCCCCTTCTCTGCCTGCCACACCAAGGAGACCCCCTGGCCCCCTGATGTGGTGGGCGGCCTAGCCCACGCCACTCCCACCCCCTGCTCCCCGAGGGAATCTGGCTGCACAGAGAGCCCATTGTTCTGCCCGGCCCCTTCCCTCTGCTGCTCAGAACACACTGATTGTAAGAGCTTCCAGGCAGTCGGTTCTCTGCCCTCCCTTCCCCACCCCAGTCAGATAAACTTGTGCACACAATTAGTACACTGAACCTCCAGAGCCAGTGAAAGGGGGCCTTATTCCACCAGCGCAGCGGCCAGCAGCAAGCAGGGCCCAGGGAGTGGGAGGCCCAGGCCATTACTTCATGGAAAATCCACAGGCCCTGGAGGGCGGCAGGGCTCCCAAAATAGCCGTCTGCTCAAAAATAGGATCCTTGGCTGGAACTGCCTTTCCACAGACACCCCCTACCCCGTCACAGTCATCCCCAAAGTTCTCCTTGTTCCTGCAAGTCTGGGGCCTAGCAGTGATGCCCGGTGGAGCCCCACACCGGGCAGGGCTGGCTTCCTCCCTGACTCATGCCCTCCACACTGCCCAGCTGCTCTGGGGGCTCCCCATTTGCTCACCCAGAGGCAGAAGTACCACTGGGTCTTCACAATACCGGGGACATGGCGTCCCCATTGAGCACTGTTGGGGGCACCCCTTGGGGTCCTGCAGCTCGCCTAGGATCGAGCCCCTGTACCTGGCATGTCCAGGCCGAGGAGAGTGAGGTCACAGACGCAGACGTCCGCCACCCTCAGGGGTTGTGGGGTGGGACATGGGCGGGTCCCCCACCCCCACCCCCACCCCCCATTGACAGGCGAGGTCCTGGAAGCCAGTGAGAAACAGACTTGGAGGAAATCCTAGGCCAGCCCACTTCTCAGGCACTGGGAACAGCCATGTGAAACCCATTACCCTGAGCTGGGGAACAGGCGGTCCCTGAGGCAGCTTTCTGGACAGCAGCCCTGGAGGAGAAAGGGAGGGCTGTTTGGGGTGCTGTCTGTTCCCCCCGAAGATGAGTCTGAGGCCCCAGGGCCAGCCAGGATGAGCCTGGATGGACAGCCCGGCTGAGCGTAGATTAATGGTAATGATAAAAACTCAGGGCACTTAGTGCAGTACGTGTACCAGCTCATTTAATCCCCCAGTCATCCTGTGTTACGGAATGGGAACTGAGGCACAGAGAGGCCAAGGGGCCTGCCCAGGGTCACACAGCTAAGGAGTGAGTTAGGACTGGAGCCTGGGCCGCCTGGGCCCTGTGTGAAGCACAGCCTTGCTCCTCCTCCAGCCCTTGCCTGCTCCGCTGGCCCCTGTATCCTGCCTGCCCGTCTGGCTCACCAGGCAGGCGACACGATCCCTGTGTCCTGGCTCCCATGTCGTGTTCCTCCCCGTAGTTGCTCCCCCAGACCTGTACACTGACTCCCTAGGAGCCTGCTGCTAAGAGTATCCAAGTGTGGACCCCAGGAGGCAGGAATGCTGGGGCTGAAGAGAGGGAATAAGGGGCAGGGGGCTGGGAACTATGGTATCAGCTTAGTGTTTCCAACCTCAGTCATTGCAGTAATAATACCCATTCCCTAATCAGCTCACTTTTTTTTTTCTTGAATATATTGTTAGTTGCGTACAATGAGATTGTAGGCTAGTTGTACATTTTTTTCTTAATACCCATTAAAGTAAATACACAACCTTTAATGAGTAACTGTTGCTACTTTTACCTACTGGGTGCAAAGGACTGCTCTCGGCAGTTCACATGAGTTAAGTAACTTGGTCTCCATGATAACCCCACCCCCATTTCACAGATGAGAAAACCGAGGGATCGAGAGGGAGTTCATTAGCCCAGGGTCACACAAGTTCAAAATCGGAGAGCTGGAATTCACATCTAGGGAGCTTGGCTCCAGAGCCTTATTCTCTAACCAGTGTGCTCTGCTAGACTTTCTTTAAATGGAAAAAACAATCCAGGGGACTTCCCTGGTGGTCCAGTGGTTAGGACTCTGTGCTTCCACTACTGGGGGTCTGGGTTCGACCCCTGGTCGGGCAACTGAGATTTCGCCAGCCTACAGGGATGGTCGAGGGCCACACTCTGGGAGCCCTGCGTCAGCTTACAGTGACAGCAAGCTCTGTTATCCTCTCCCCCCAATTCCTCCTGCCCCGGGCCAGAGGGGTGATTGATGACTGATGTGCTTAAGTGCTGATATCCCCTGGTACCAGGGCCTGGGACACCCAGGGGCGGCTGGGTCCAGGACACCCTGACTGCCCCTGCTGTATCTCATCCCCCTCTGCCCGGCCCACAGCGAGCTGGATTACTACGACTCCCACAACGTCAACACCCGCTGCCAGAAGATCTGCGACCAGTGGGATGCCCTTGGTTCCCTGACCCACAGTCGCAGGGAAGCCCTGGAGGTGAGGAGGGGCGATGCCACCCGCCGAGGTCTGTGCCTCGTTGCCCTCAGAGCAGGGGTCTTCCCCTGACCCCTTGGTGCCCCCGGACCCCTCTCCACCATACACACCTCCGGCTAGCCTGCTGACCTCCCTTCTCTGTCCCCGTCCCTCCCAACACGCACCAGAAAACGGAGAAGCAGCTGGAGACCATTGACCAGCTGCACCTGGAGTACGCCAAGCGGGCAGCCCCCTTCAACAACTGGATGGAGAGTGCCATGGAGGACCTCCAGGACATGTTCATTGTCCACACCATCGAGGAAATCGAGGTCCACCCCTTCCCCGCCCTTCTCGCGGCTCATGGGGCCTCCACGGGGCCGGGCTGCGCCCTCATCCCTCCTCTTCCTGCCCCCAGGGCCTGATCTCAGCCCACGACCAGTTCAAGTCAACACTGCCGGACGCTGACAGGGAACGGGAGGCCATCCTGGCCATCCACAAGGAGGCCCAGAGGATCGCCGAGAGCAACCACATCAAGCTGTCGGGCAGCAACCCCTACACCACCGTCACCCCCCAGATCATCAACTCCAAGTGGGAGAAGGTAGGCGGCACCCGCCCACCGGCAGGGCCGGGGCAGGACCAGCCGGGCGAGGGGGCCGCCCCCCTGACTGCTCCTGCCTGCGTCCCCTTCCCCAGGTGCAGCAGCTGGTGCCCAAGCGGGACCACGCCCTCCTGGAGGAGCAGCGCAAGCAGCAGTCCAACGAGCACCTCCGCCGCCAGTTCGCCGGCCAGGCCAACGTCGTGGGGCCCTGGATCCAGACGAAGATGGAGGTGAGGGCAGAGTTGAGGAAGAGCCCCCACTGAACGGGAGGCTGCTCACCCCTGGTGGGAGGGCCCCCGTGCTCCACGGGGCCGGTGGACTTGGGGGCCTGGTGGATCTGGGACCCAGCTCCCATGGCCTCATGGGATTAGGAGCGTCAGTAACATATTCATGGAAATGGCAGCACCCCATCCAGAGGGAAACTGTGCTAAGGGGTCAGGTAGAGAAGGGTTCGAGTCTCGACTCTCCCCTTGACGTACGATCGGGAGTCAGGCACAATTTGACCTCTGTGGCTCAGTTTTCTCATCCCTAAAAGGATGAGGAAAACCATTATTTCATTCCCTCAACAGACACTTTTGGGCACCGCCCTATGCCAGCCCCATCACAAGCACTGTGGTGTAGCTGTGACCAAGGTGGTCCGAGCTCAGACCCTCACCGCACTCTGCCCTCGTGACCCAGCCACGGGAAGGCTTGTAACCATGCCGACTTCGACTCGGGCCACCACTTCCGAGTGCTCAGTGTGCACTAGGCACCCCACTGACCGAAGTGGCCTCACTGAAACTCACGACAGCCCGAGAGAGGATCGGGCAGGTCGGCCGCGGGGCTCAGTGCCCCCTGCACGGCTTGGTCGCCGTGGGAAGCGAGGTGTGGGGTGCTCGTGCTCAGGAGCACGGGTTCTGAAGTCGCCAGGCCTGGGTTCCGATCCTGGCTCTGCCTCTTAATGTCATAAGTTGCCCTCTTTGGGCCTCGGTTTGCACCTCTGTGGAATAGGCCCGTCCCAGTCTTGGGCCTCACAGGGAGTCAAGGGGTTAGCCCTGTGGAGCGTTGCTGCAGAAACTGCATCGTGGCTGCTGTTACACGGGAGGGTGGGCTGGAGGGGACAGTAAGCAGCAGGCCTTCCCGGAGGGGACCCCTGGGCAGAGGCCCCGGGCTGGAGGCGCCCTGGCATTGGGCGGCCCGCGACAGACCGCCTCCTGGTGGCTGGTCGTGGCTGAGGGTCTGCCAGTCCCGCCCCCCAGTAGCACCACCCTCTGTGCAGGAGATCGGGCGCATCTCCATCGAGATGAATGGGACTCTGGAGGACCAGCTGAGCCACCTGAAGCAGTACGAGCGCAGCATCGTGGACTACAAGCCGAACCTGGACCTGCTGGAGCAGCAGCACCAGCTCATCCAGGAGGCCCTCATCTTCGACAACAAGCACACCAACTACACCATGGAGGCGAGCCTGCCACGCCCCCGCCCCGCTTTCCCTTTCACGAGCTTGGAGGGTTCCTACGGCAGCCCAGGCAGGGCCCGGCTGTCTTACTCCAAATGGGTTCTGCCCCGTAGAAAAGCGTCTCCTACGTGCGCTGTCTCCCGTTTCTCTCTGACCAAAAAGACTAGATCCAACGTTTACACGTTTTTAAAAATCGGTTTCTCCACCACTATTCTCCCATCACCATGACAACACACATCTCCAGACAAGCTCCCTGGAGAGCTGGGAGGGCAGGCAGCACCTGCCCCGCAGTGTGGCCTCAGCCATTTCATCCTCACTTGAGGACGCAGATCCAGCCAGCATGTGCGGGAATCCCATGCACCGGCTCGCTGCCGCCAGGTTACAGCATCAGGGCTGGTTGCCATCCTGTTGGTGGCTTGAAATGGTCCGTGGTGACAGCACTCAGACCGTGCAGATCGGAAGGTACCACCAAATAAAAGGGGGGAGGGGCTGTGTCCCCAGAAAGCTAGTTAAACACTGCCCAGCATGTCTCTGCACAGTTTCCCTGTGGATCCTGGCACAGGTATCAGGACCCGGTTGTCTGCTGCATCCGTCCCTGGGACATACACCGGTGTGACGTGAACCCCGCTGGTTGGCAGAGGCAGTAGGCGGGCACCGTGCCTGTGTCCCTGTGCACACGAGCCACACGGGAGAGTGTGGGGCTGGGTTGGCATTTGGGAGAAAGTTAGGGCGAGCCTGACTCCAGGCCATACACACCCCCGCACAAGGAGAAGCCAGTTCCGAGCCCCCCTCAGCTACAGCTGCGGTGGTCCCAGCATCCCCACCTGCCGGCCCAGCCCACACTCACGCCCTCATTCCTCCCGCAGCACATCCGCGTGGGCTGGGAGCAGCTGCTCACCACCATCGCCCGCACCATCAACGAGGTCGAGAACCAGATCCTCACCCGCGATGCTAAGGGCATCAGCCAAGAGCAGATGCAGGAGTTCCGGGCGTCCTTCAATCACTTCGACAAGGTGAGCCGCTCCCTCTGCACCTTGGTGTCTTCCCTCCCCACTGTCACCCCCCACCTTGCCCCCTCCGTCTTTGCATCTGTCCGTTTGTTCACATCACAGTTGCAGAGGCCACTCACAGGGGCCGGCAGGGCCCCAGCCACTGAAGGGGGTGCAGGGGTGCATCTCCTCGACCCACAGCGTGGGCGGCTTCCCTCAGGAAGAGAGAGGGGAGTCCCAAGCCCCGCCCCCGGGGCTGTGCATCCTCGCCCACCTGCCGATGCAACCCTGGACAGACAGGTCCCAGCACACCAGGGATTTGAGACCTGACCCAGGAATCTGATCCACACATACACACAGTGTCCTTAAGTCAGATTTGGTCTGGCAGCCCCTTTAGAGGGGCCCTGAGCCCTGAGTTTGCCCTGGGCCCTGCCGGGCCTGATGTGTCATCTGCCTGCTTTCTGTGGGTAGCATGTGCTCTGGGCGCTAGGCAGGGGCCCAGCAGGAGGGGGTGCAATCCCCTTTCTCCCACCCCAAATCCTGGAGGTGAGCAGAGCTCCCCCCCTTCCCTCCCAGGAGTCCTGGGACTCAAACCTCAATCCTGCACCTCTCAGCTCCCACCCCTGCTCTGGCCCAGAGGAGCTGGGAGGAGGCCTCTGACTGCCCTCCAGGCCACCCACGCCCCTCCACCTGCCCCACCCTGGCCATCACCTTGTCCATGTCACCTCTAACTCTGTGTTTCCCTCCCCCGTGTGTCCCCTCCCCCCGCCCTCTGCATGTGACCCGGGCCCCTCTCCCCGCCTCGGTGCCGGCCTGGTCTCCACACCGCCCCTTGTGCACACCTGCCTTCGGACGCCGGCAGGAGCACGGCGGGGCGCTGGGGCCGGAGGAGTTCAAGGCCTGCCTCATCAGCCTGGGCTACGACGTGGAGAATGACCGGCAGGTACGCGCCCCCTGGGCCCCAGCGGACTGTGGCATTAACTGCTCTTCTCTTTCTCTCTCTCCTTCTCTCTGTCTCCCCTCCCTCTGGCCGTCCCACCCCTTGCCATCATGTGTGCCATTTCACGGGCTCTCTTGCCTCCTCCCTGCCCTGTGTCTCTCCGGACACCTTCCCCCTTACCTGGTCTCTCGGGGCCGCCTCTGTCTCCCCCGCTCCCTGCCACTGTCCTGTTTCCCCGCTGTGCACACGGGGCGGCCCCTCTTGCCTACTCTGGGCCCGGTCTCCTCTGCTGTCCCTGCGTCTTCGAGCAGAAGCAGACAGGCAGCATGGACTCCGATGACTTCAGGGCTCTGCTTATCTCCACGGGATACAGCCTGGTATGCCGCCTCTGCCTGCCCTTGCTGCTGTGCCTCTTCTCCTCCCCATCCTCCGTCCCTCCCCCTCCTCCGTCCCTCCCCCTCCTCCGTCCCTCCTCACCGCCTCCAGAATGTCCGCGTCCTCGGGGACACTCCACCAGAGCAGCACGGCCTGGCCTGCCTCCTCCTCCTCCGCTGCATCTGCTGGTTGGGGTCCCTCCGATGACTCCCTGAGCCTCCCACCTCCTTTCCTGGAAGTCTCCGGAGAGAGGAGGTCAGGCCTCCAGCTCTCTCTCCCCTTCTCTTTCTCTTTCTTTCTTTCTTTCTTCCTCGCCCTCCGGAGCTAACTTGCGAGCCAGGGCTGAGGAGCCGTGGGCCTGTTAGATCCACTCCCCAACTCCCCACTTCCCAGAAACGCGGGACGGGACGAGCAGAGGGTGCACGTCCCAGGGCTGGGGCAGGTGGGGCAGTCGGCCGGGGAGCCAAGACCCTTGGAGGCGGGCTGACGACACCTGTCGTGTGCGCTGGGGTCGGGCCCTGCTCTCCTGACCCGGTTCTAGCCACCGGGCCAGCCCGGCCGCCCTGCTCCACTGAAAGGTCGCCTGTCCCCCGCCCACCCCCCTCGCAGGGTGATGCCGAGTTCAACCGCATCATGAGCGTGGTTGACCCCAACCACAGCGGCCTCGTGACCTTCCAAGCCTTCATCGACTTCATGTCGAGGGAGACCACCGACACAGACACGGCCGACCAGGTCATCGCCTCCTTCAAGGTCCTGGCCGGGGACAAGGTGAGCAAGACACCTGGGAGGCACCCAGCGGCCAGCGGGGAGGGGCCCTCGCGGCCAGGGCTGGGCGTGAGGGGCCGGGTGGGCCAGCGTCCGTGTCGGGGGTGACCCAGATTCCCGCCCTGCCGCCCCCAGAACTTCATCACAGCCGAGGAGCTGCGGAGAGAGCTGCCCCCCGACCAGGCCGAGTACTGCATCGCCCGCATGGCCCCGTACCAGGGCCCTGATGCCGTGCCCGGGGCCCTCGACTACAAGTCCTTCTCCACAGCCCTGTACGGCGAGAGCGACCTGTGAGGCCCCCACCGGAGAAACCCTGACCAAACACCCCTCCTCACAGCCTCCAGGAGGGGCTGGGGGAGCTCTTCTGCCCCCACCCCCACCCCCCCGCTGCAAGGGCACCCCCTGGCCCCGCTCCTCTGACTCTGTATCTATGCAAAGCACTCTCTGTCAGTCCTTTCTGGGCGGGAGCGGGGTGGGCAGGGAGGGGCTGGGGCAGGCTCTCTCCTCTCTCTTTGTCGGTGGCCAGGAGGATCTCCCCTCCCCCTGGACGGGGGTGAGGGAGGCTTCCGGGTCAGCGCTTCTGGTCTGGTAAATATATATGATGTGTTGTTTTGTTCTGTTTTTTTAACTCTGTGGAGGGGACAGTGGATCCTCACAGCAAAACAGGCCCCCTCCAAGCCCTAGAAACGCCCACCCCTCACCACCCCCCTGGTCCATTCCTTCTCCCCTGAGGTCCCTTCAAGGCCTCCCACATCCAGGCCAAAGCCCGACGTGCCTTGTCCAGGAACCGCCCGGGCCTGCGATGGGCCCCGCAGAGGGCGCCACAGCCGCCCGGCAGGAAAGAGGACCAGCCTGCTCCCTGCTCCCCTGTCCCCTCCCCTCACTTGGCGTCGCCAGGAGATGAGGGGCTTCAGCTCAGTCCCCACTCTTCTGCACCAGGAGTGGGGTTGGGCAGACCAGCCTCCCACCCTCACCCCCAGCCAGCCCCCACCTTGCTTTGTCTGGACCTGTGTATCTCTCAGATTTTCTAAGGACCCCCTCCAACCGCAAAAAAAAAAAAAAAAAAAAGAAAAAAAAGAAAAAACATACACACAAAAAAAACACACACAAAAAAACACAAAAATCCACAAAAAAACTATGAAAAAAACCTTTCAGAGAATTACTATTTACTTTATTAACTTACGGATTTATTATATAAATATATATTCACCTAGCAGCATATCTTCGCCGCCTCTTGCTCTCATAATGAAGACATAGCTGATTTGCTCCCCTCCCCCAGCCCCTTACTGATTTCTCTCATGTCTGCCGTCGGTGTGGGTCTCTGGGGACCCCCCGAGGCGGAGGGTGGGCTGCTGGCCTAGCTGCCTGTTAGTGGATGGTTTCACTCCACCACCTCCCCCCCCCCTTTTTTTTGAGTTTATTCCGATTGATTATTTTTTTTCTCGGTTTCTGGATAAACCACCCTTCTGGGGACAGGATAATAAAACATGTAATATTTTTAAGAAGGATTCCTACAGTGTCCTCTTTTTCTATCTGTTCTCCACCTCTTAGGAGAGCGATGATAGAGCACCTCTTCCCAGAGTGAGGTGGGGTGTGGGAGTGCCCTGATCCCTGTTCCCATGAGTGTGTGAAAGTAGGAGTGCTGTTGGGGACCCACTCCAGGCCAGGCACTGTTCTAAGCATGTAACGTGGGCTAACTCGTGCAGCCTGCATGAGAAAGGTGCTGTTACCATGCCCATTTACCAGAGAGGTGCAGTGACTTGCCCGGTGTCACCCAGCTGGTGAGTGGTGGGGCCAGAAGTCAGCTCCAGGTAGGCTGGCTCCCAAGGCCACGCTCTGAATCACTGCTTAACGTCAGGGCATCAGCCCCCTCCCTGTAGAGGAAACCCTGGTCCGGGCTGGGAGAAGGGAAAGGCAGGGCTCCCAGGCTGAGGTCCTAGATGGTGCCCACCTCCATCCACTGGGCAAGAGGAAACAGCAGGCATGAGGCAGGGGACTCCTGACACTCCCGTGCCACCCCTCCCTGCAGCCCAGGCTCACCTGTCTGTGGGTCAGGCAGACGACCCCCTTGCCTCCATCCAGGTGCTGGCTGCAGTGACCTGTCAGAGAGGGGCAGGGTGAGCACCCACCTCCCTGGTCCCCCTACCATGGAGGCATCCTCCCTCTGTCCCACCAGTGCCAGGGATGACACGGAAGATGCAGGCGAGCTTGGCCGTGCAGGACACGAAGTGCTCAAAGTCCACGCGCAGGCCGCTGTCCCGGTAGTGGCTAGTGAGGGCCTGGGTCAGCTGGAAGCCTGGGGGAGGCCGCCTCTGAGCCTGGGCTGCCCCGGGAGCCCCACCTCAGGGTCATACCCCTCCCCACCGACTCCCCAGGGAAGGCAGACACCAGGGGGGCCTGGTCCCACCTCTGCCTCATCCCAGCCCTGAGGCCACGGGCAGCTCCCTTCACTTCTCTGGACTTCAGTTTCCTTATCTGTCAAATGGGGACTATGATAGCCCTGACCCTATAAGGTCGTGTGGAGATGTTATATGTAGAGAGCTTAGGACAGTGTCTGGCACATCATAACTATGGTATTATTATTCCTTTAAACTCTGCAGGATTTCTGCAAATAGACACTAGAGAATATTTCTGTGCAGCAAAGCATTTTTGTCAGCCCCGTATGGAGTCAATTTCCTGATGCTCCATATCAGGGGCGATTTCTGGAGTTCAGAAATCACCTCCGATGAGGAATCATCCAACAGAGGCTTTTAAAAGCCAGTCCTTGTGAAACCCCTTACCTAGGTTACTGGGCCCTAGTGACCATGACTTCCTGGTTACCCCTCCCCAGGGCCCCCTGTTGTCCCCAGCCACCTGGTGGCCTGCACAGGCTGCACCTCATCTCCTGCTCCCCACCCCCTCCTCTACTTGACCTTGGGCTTTGCCTTGCCTTCTTTGCACTTGATGTTCCCTCCGCCCAGAACACCATGTTCTCTCTCAGCCTGGAGTGTTCCTACTCTGATACACGCCTCCTTCAGGAAGTACTCTCAGATACTCAGCCCCCAGCAAGCAGCATCAAGCTCCTCCTCTGGGGTCCCACAGCTCACGTCCTTGCCCTGACCCCTCTGGGCCTCCACATCCCTGCCCTGAGCCCTCTGGGCTGTCACTGTCTTTGGTGGCTCTGGCTGCGCCTGCACTGGGCAGGGGAGTGAGTGGTGGGTGAGGTCCGGGAAGGGCTTCTGGTCACCACTGAATCCCCAGCATCAGCCAGCACAGGGCCTGGAGCGGAGCAGAGCGGGGCTCGGGGTGTTTGTGGGGCAGAGGGTAGGATTGGATCGGAGCAGGTTCTTTCTCCTGTCCGTCCCCGCAGCCCAGGATGGCCCGGGTCTCCAGACCTTGCTCCCAGCTGGCCCGCTCCCTGGTATTCCCTCCACCATGCACACCACCTTTCCCTTGCCTGTCAGCTCCAGGCTCACACACAAGTCCCTGACCCTGGACTTGCCTCTCCCTCCTCCCTCTCATACATATATAAAAATTTTTAAAGAGCTGTCCTCCCAAGGCCTCATGGGGCTCTCCTGTCTTCCTCCACCGATCTCCTCTCTGACCACCTCCTCCTCCCCACTTGGCTCCAGCCACACTGGCCCCCTGTCCTCATCTCCGTCACTGGGCCCCTCGTTCACTCCGCTGCACCACACCAGCCTCCTCAGGGCCTTTACACTGACTTTCCCCATCTGGACCGCTCTTCCCCGGAGTCCCCCAGGCTCACTCCCCCTCCTTCCGGTCTCTGTTCACACATCACCCAAGTGAGTCCTTCCCTGACTGCCATGTCTCAACCCACACCTCACCCCCTGTGGGTCCCAGCACCATGGCCTGTTTCCTTTTGCCACCGTAGGACTTCTCACCATCTTTCCTGGACGTTCTGCTTGTTGGGTGTCTGTACCATCAGCACGTCGGCCCCTTAGAGCACTCCTCTGCCTAGACTAACACCAGGCTTGTACCAGGCGCTCGGGCATACCGCGTGAACAGTACAGCCTTCCACCTTCCCCCACCCTCTCTTGCCTCTGCTACTGCCTACCTGGGACTCTTGTTTCTCAGGCTCACATCTCCTAATCTTCTCTCTGACTCCATCTCCCCCGTCTTGAGTTCCCTTCTTTTCCTGCACCTCCCTGCACCTTTGACTTCCCCCCTCAGGGTCTCCTCCTGCCTCTCAGACTCTGGGTCACATCACCCCCAGCCCCCCATCTCCCCATGTCTCACCCTTGCCTTTGCTGTGGCAGATGAGCCCTGGGGTGGGGTGGGGGTCTGGGAGTTCTGTGTCTGATCCCAGACCACACCCCATCCGCGCAAGGTCGGGTGGGGGACGGATCACACGCACTTTTCCAACTGCGCAGCCCAGGGAAAAAGTTGCTCTCTGCCTCTGTTCATTGGCTAGGATTTTTGTGCTCCCACACGAATGGGGTTTTCTACGTCTTCTGGAAGAACTCAGCCTTTCAGTGGGAGCCTTCCTTTGGGCTCTCTGGCATGTGGTCATGGAAGCTGCATTCCCCAGCACTAAACCCTTTGGGCTCCATTCCACAGGCTCCTCCTGGCCACCCTGTGTATTAGCCATTTTACAGAGAGGGAAATGGAGGCTCCAGGCGCTCAGGGCCACCCAAGCAGTCCAGGAGTCCAGGACATTCTACCATGAGGTCCTGGGGGCTGGGGCTTCTCAGACACCAGCTCCCATCCCCCCCTTCCCCTCCCAGGAGGGCCGCACTCCCACCCTCAGTGCCCTCCTCCCCCCACACAGAGGATTCTCCCCTTTGGGCCTCTCTCAGGGTCACCCATTTCCTGCCAAGAGTGGGCAACTGAGGTGTGGGCTTTGTGGATGGCAGGGGAGGAGTACAGGGGAGGAGGGGGAGCAGATCCGTCCCCAGGATCCCGCAGGACCTCTGTCCATACCCACTGCGTTCAGGGCCAGCCTCAGTTCATAGGAGTTCATGGTTCCAGAGGTGTCCTCAGCGGACTTGTCAAATGTGGCCTGGGCAGGGAGGTATTGGTCAGTCCCACCCCCAGGCCCCTGAGCACCCTGAAGGAGGCTGAAAGTGGGTCTCGGAGCCAGACAGCCTGAGTTCCCACCCACATCCCTTTCTTCCTGGCTGCACTGTGCAAGCAGCTTAACCACTTTGGGTGTCTGTTTCCCAATCGGTAAATTGGGAATAACAGTACCAGCAGTAAGAGGGGTGTTGTGAGGACAAGGTGATATTCTAATCACAAAGGGCTTAGTGAGGGCTCAGTGAACAGTGGCTTACCACTTGCAGTGTGGGGAGGCCTAGGACCATCTCCTCCTCACAGGGATCCAGAGGCGGGGCGGGGGGGGGGGGGCGGGAATTATCGCCTCCCAGTGGTAGACAAGCAAAGGCCCCTCAGGTCACACAGCCAGAAGGGGCTGAGCTGGGAGCTGGGAGCTGGGAGCTGGGATTCCAACACAAGATCCAAGTCTGCTCTTGATCCTTGAGCTATTTAGTGCCCCTAGAGGGACAACAAAGGGGTGTATGGAGCAGGGATATCCCAGCCAGGTGCCTCCGGGTTGGCGTGGTGTGGTCAAGTTCCCCTTCTCCCCTGGGGCCCTGCTAGCCCACAGAGCACCTCTGCCCATGTTAGTAAAGGTGCCTCTCCCTCCAGAAGGAGGTGCCCTGCCCAGCCCCCATCTTACCTGCCACTCCAGGAGGTGGCCCCAGAGCTGCTGGAAGTGGTACAGGTCGAGGCTTCGCCCATGCTGGGGATGCGGCATCTGGTTAAGGTCAATGTCCCCAGAAGGGAAGCGGAGGCCATCCTCCCTACCCAGGCAATGCCCCCATCATATACCCCAAAATGCTGCAGCAGCTGCTCACAGGTCCTGAGCCCGATTTCTCTGGGAGTCCATGCATGGGCCCTGGCTACAGGGGAAAAAAATGGCACTTCCTGCGTACTGGCCATCATTGTAAGTGATAGGGATTATTGTTATCCTCAATAATCCTTTCTGAAACTGAGGTGCAGAAAGCCATGTGACTGCTAGAAACTAGTAGAGCTGGGGTTTGAACCCAGGCATGGGGGTCTGGGTCTGTGCTCAGGACAGTTACACTTCCGTAGAGGAAGATGGGCTTATACGTGGCCATGGCCTTGGCCACGGGTCCTATCACAGAACCCACAGGTCTGGCTACAGGGGAGACGCCAGCAGGCTGAGCCCAGGGTTCCCATGGCCTGACTCCCAGAAGCATCGTGGATTAACACACATGGGGACTCTGTGGAGTCCACGCTTGGTCCCCAACTCACCAGGCTCCAGGGCAATGCTTAATAAGGTCTGGAGCTGAGGGGCATTGAACTCTTCCTCCTGGTAAGGAGAGAGCCGGTTGTGAGCCTACACTCGGCAGTCATTCAACAAACAGCCCGGGGCCGCCCAGACAGCATGCTGGGTGGTGCTGGGACACAGCAGGCACTGAGAGAGGCCCAGGCCTGCCCTCTCAGAGCTCCTGGTCCAGGAAGGGAGTGAGACATGTCCGCAGAGTGGTCAGGGCTGCAATGGGGAAGCACTGGGCTGCGGGAGCCCACAGAGGACAAGCAGCTGACCAGCCTGGGGGAGGGTCAGGGCATGTTGGAAAGACAAGGCCTTAGCCTGGCAGGGGTTGTGAAGGGAGAGAAAGCAGTCCAGGGGGAGGGTACAGACTGAGCAAAGGCCCTGAGGCAGGGAAGAGCTGTGAGCATTTTGAGAAAAGAAGCTCATGAGATTTAAGCACAGACAGACTGAGCAATCAAAGCAAAATGAGATGTCTAGGATGAGGGAGAAAGGGAGGGAGGGAGGGAGGGAGGGGTACATGGCGAGGGGAGGGGAGGGAAGGGAAGGGACCCCCTTAGCCCTGCCCCATCTCCTCACCTCTCCTGCCAGCACCTGAAACAGCTGCTCCATCTCCAGCTCCAGGGGAATGTAGGGGACCTGTGGGGTAGGGGGTGTTTAGTTCTGGCCAAGAGGACTCCCGCCCCCCAGCACACACACACCCTCGCACCCCTTCCCAGAGCAGCGTCTCACCATGAGGGCACGCAGGTCGGCGCTGATCACATCATCTATCTCCCTGCAAATTACAGACGGGAGATGGGGGAGGGGACTGCTCACCCCGCGGCTGGGGATATGGGCCGCGCGGGGTCTCAGCTGAGGCTCGGGTGGGGTCTAGGCGGGATCCTGGGGGCGCTGGGCTGACCCAGGTGTGGGGCAGGGGATCCCGGGGCGGAGCAGGGGATCGCGGTTCACACTGCGGTGTGGCGGCGCTCAGAGAACACGCGCAGCGTGAAGTCGGCCTCGTCGCTGGCGCGGGCGGCGCTAGGTACCACGTCGCGGCCGGCACAGAAGGGCGAGCGGTCGGCGCGGGGAGTCCCACAGTCCCAGCAGCTGGGGGGCAGGGCGGCGTGACCACCGCCGTCCAAGTTCACCCCACCCAGCCTCCGACCCACTGCATCCCCCACACCGCCCTGTCCAAACCCACTGGTCACCCATCACCCCAAGCGCGTCCCAGGCCCCCAGGTTGTCCCAGCCGCTGGGGCTGGCTCAGAGATGGATGGAATCTGGGGTCCTATCTGATACCCACCTCCTCTAGGATCTGTAAGAAGGAAGAGCAAGGGGAGTCAGGGCCAGGCGGAGGCAGCCACCCCTCAGAGTCCCCCTGCTCCGGCTCCGTCCACACCCCTCCCTCTCTTTTCTTCCCATCCCACCCCTTCTAAAGCCCCTGCCCCAGGCCTTCCGCACCCCTCCCCCTCCCTCCCATCTGTGCCCTCTGCTTCCCTGTCCCCTCCCTGATCCTCAGCCTTTCCTCCAGCCCTTTCTCTGTCTCCTTTCTGAGCCCCAGCCTCTCCCTCTGAGCCCTCCCTAGCCCCTCAGTGTCTCCTTGACCCCCACCTCCGAGTTCCTCAGCTGCCTCCTGACTCTGACCCTCGGCCCCCATCCTGTACCCCCTCGGATCCCCCCTTTGGCCTCCTGTACCTCCATGCCTCTGTGTTCCCCCCATTGCCTCTTCCAGCCCAGGGTCCCACCTGGAACACATGGAAGCCCACGGTCAGGTATGTGAGGCTCTGGGCCCTCAGGCGCTGCCGGTTGCACTGGATGAGTGAGATTAGCACAGTGCATTTGGGGGTGCGCCCCCACAGTGCGGGGCCCCGCGCCCCTGCTGTCCCCCAGCCCTCCTAGGGCCCCTTGTCCTCCTCCTCATCATCATCATCAGGCTCCAGCAGCGTCAGCCAGAACTGGGGGTGAGTCCAGAAGGTTTCTAGTAAAGGACAAAGAAACAGGGTTACCCAGCCTGCCACGGCCCCCCTTGCTTGCCTTCAGGGGCCCCTCCAGGCCTCACCGGCACCAGGCTGGCCCCCGCCAGAGTTGAAGCTGCGTACCCAGCAGCCTTGGAAGGTGTGGATGTGCCTGCCGCCTCCAGCCGGGCTGGGGACCAGCACCTCGGGGCTCAGCGAGCAGACCTGGATGGTGGCGAAATGGCAGAGGAAGTCCTGCAGCTCCACCCTGGACGGTGGCCAGCAGTCAGACCCTGGCCCGGCCCCCACCCCAAATAGCTCATGACCCCCCAAGTCACAAAGCCCCTAAATTCCTTAAATGTCGCCAAGTACACTTCAGTCCCCCAAATAATACACGTCTCCAGAAATAACCCTCAAATTAGAGCCCTCCAGCTCCCTCAGATTTCTCCAAGTCCTCAGAAATGCCCTACAAATAGCCAAGATCCACAAATTTCCCCCAGATATTGTCAAATTGCCTTCAACCCCCAAATATCAAGACCCTCAGATTCTCTATTACCAGTAAGTATCCTTCAGCCCCTCAATGTTCCCAAATCTCAAGAAATGCCCCAGTGTCACCAAGCCTCCCTCAACTGCCCTAAATATTATCCATCCCCCTTCAACCCTCCAAAGATTACTATGCTTCCAAGTTCCCTAATGTTACTGCTAATTCTAATTCGACTCCCCGAAATAGAACCCAACTCCCGAATTACCACAGATATAGACAGTTTCTCCGCATTAGGGCCCACCCCCATGAACTTCTCCCATGTCCCTTCAAGTGGGACTTGCCCCCTCCCTGACGCTGCTGGCCTGGCGCCCCTCCCCAAAGCAGACCGGGGACCCTGCCCCACTCACCAGAACTAGCCATCCTCCTTTTTCACCAGCAAGGCATCTCGCCACTCAGCGGGGAGCACGTCCCAGCGTGGGCAGCTGGGGAGACCGAGGTTTAAGGGGTGGGCAGGTGGGACCGAGCCACCCACCCACCCCAGATCCATCCCACCTGTCACTCCAGGCCCCAGGCCACTCCACTCGGCCCCGTGGGCTCCGCAGCCGCAGCAGACGCACGTTGGTGAAGCCCAGTGACACCTAAGGGAGACGTGGTCAGTGGAGGTTTGGTGCTGGGACACCCCCTGCCAGCCCACCCTGGGGGTTCCTCACCTTGTGTGTGCCTGTGACTGAATATGCGTGTCCCTTCACCAGCCCATCTTCTGTACGGTACTCGCCCCGATCACTCTGGGAAGAGAACAGGACAGTGAGCCATAGCGGGGGTCAGAGCTCCCCTCTGCATCCCCATCTCCTTTCACCAAAGCAGGAGTCACCCAGAGCACCTAACTGAATGGCACCAGGCTCCGAGAGGGGCTGAGAGTTGGCGAGTGAAGGCAAGAGGAGAGAGAGGCAGAGGGAGACAAGAGACCAAAACAGATTTGAAGAGGAGAGACATAGGACTTCCCTGGTGGCACAGTGGTTAAGAATCCACCTGCCAACGCAGGGGACACGGGCTCGAGCCCTGGTCTGGGAAGATCCCACATGCGACGGAGCAACTAAGCCCGTGTGTCACAACTACTGAGCCTGCGCTCTAGAGCCCACGAGCCACAACTACTGAAGCCCGTGCTCCTCAACAAGAAACCACCGCAATGAGAAGCCCGTGCACCACAATAAAGAGCAGCCTCTGCTCACCACAACTAGAGAAAGCCCGCGCGCAGCAACGAAGACCCAACACAGCCAAAAATAAAAAATATAAACAAATTTATTTTTTAAAAATTTACTAAAAATATAAATAAATAAAGAGGAGAGACATAGAGACACGGGGACAAAGAAAGATACAGAACAGAGAGGAAAAGATGTGGGGAAATGCAAGAGACACTCAGTAACTGAGTAGAGGATTAAATAAATGAATGAACGAATGAGTTAGACTGACTCAGTGAATGAATATGTGACTGGGTCACAGATGGACATACGACCCAAACTGAGCCCGTGAAAAATCAGTCCTGAGACTTTTGTTGAAATTCTCAGAAAGAGGCACTTTTTTTTTCACACACACACATCCCCCGGGGGCAGTAGGAGGAACCTGCAGCTGTGGGGCCCACTTTTGTGCCCATGAGAGGAAAGCCTGCCTGTGAGTGAATCTAACCCAGAAGCAAGAATAGAAAAACACATTCGCAACATCCACTAAGCACCTGGATCCAGCTGTACCTGAAGCTTAATTAGTCATGAGAGCAAATAAATGTCCTTTTGACTTGCTGGCATTAGATTTGTGAGAGACAATAAGCCAACAGTGAAAGCAGAGGGGAGAAAGACACAGGACGCCACCCCTCTCTAGCTGTGACTGCACTCTGGTCCTGGCGGGGGTCTTCATTGGAGTCTGACTCTCTCACCAGGGCAGTGGCTCCCACGAGGGACTCCTTGGCCAGGGCATGGCACAGGGTAGAGACGAGGCCTGGAGTGTCCTGCCTCAGGTAGAGCACATCGCCCACACCGCGTGTGAAGTCCACGAAAGCCTCATTCATGTGGCCGCCTCGCACCACCTCATAGGAGCCATGGAGCCTGTGGGAGCAGGTCTCGGGTGGGGTGTCTGAGGCATGGGCGAGTATCTTGGGCAACCATGGGAATGTGGGGGGCCTCTGTCTCAGGCTGTGAGGTCCCAAGGGCTATCCCCCAAATTTGCAGACTCTTAAGGAGGGTGCACTTGGGAAGCCCTGGGAAATTTGGCTGGTGCCTCCTGGGGCCACCAGGACTGCGTGATTTGGGGGTCACAGAAGAGCTCTGTCAGAATTCTGGGCATCCTGGGGGCTGTGTCTGACACTTTGAGTCTGTGGGAGATGTCTGCTTTGGGGGGTGATCCCTATGGGGTTTGTCAGGGATTTCAGAGCTGCAGAATGGGGAAAAGTGAAGATTTAAGGGTCCCAGGGATTACACCCAATATTTTGGAGGTGTCTTGGGTTTCTCAAGGGATCAGGAGAGATTGTCTGAGATTACAGGTCCCCCAAGGGGACTGCTTAGATTTGGTGACTCCGGGGCCTGATACGAGATTTCAGTCTCCTTCAGAATTAAGAGTGTTCAGTGGGTATCTAGGAATATTTTGTGTGAAATATCAATGGAGGGGGACTTCCCTGGTGGTCCAGTGGTTAAGCCTCTGTGCTCCCAATGCAGGGGGCGCGGGTTCAATCCCTGGTCAGGGAACTAAGATCCAGCATGCCACAAGGCACGCCCCCCCCCAAAAAAAATCAGGGAGGCGTTTATGATTTGGAGGTCCTCAGGCCATGGTATGACATGAGGGTCCTGTGGGCTGTACCTTGGTTTGAGATCTTTGGCGGGGTGTCTAGAGGATCCCAGAAGTCGGGGGTTTCCGGTGTGCCCTGTGGCTTGGGGCTTGCTGGCTGGGACTTGGGGCTGCCACTGGTGGCGTCGGGGTCCTTACTTGGCGTAGGCCTTTTCCAGGAGTGGGTCCCAGAACTCGTTCCGCTGACCCGAGCACACGAACATCAGCTTCCCCTCATGCACAGGCAGCCTGTTGTCCCCCACGACGTCCACCCAGCAGCCAAACTGCCAGAGCTGGTGGGAGAAGGGGAGGGGCCTGGGCTCGGCTTCCCACCTCCAACCCTGCTGGGACCCAACCTCTGACGCCTGACCCTGCTGTACCAGTCCGGGAATTACAGCCCCAAGGGGACAGTGTCAACTATGAAATCCATGTCACCCTGGGGGAAACTGAGGCATGAACAGAGGAACCGAGCTTTACCTGGAAGTGGAAGACGCCTGCGTAGCCATCTTGGAAGCCCTGTCCCGGGGGGACCACCTGGGACAGGAGTCGTGGGTACAGAGTGATGGAGGCAGCCGCTGCAAGAAACCAGCAGTTACCTGGCAGGAAAGGCTGGGATTGGGGGAGGGTGGAAAGAGGGAGACCGAGGCACCAGGAGAGGAGAGCCTGAGAGGGAGAGGGAGGGGCAGGGGGAGGCTGAGGGCGGAGCTGTCGGGGTCCCCACTGCAACCTGCCAGATCTGGGGGCTCAGCATGGGTTCAGTGGTCTCACCCAGACTCCCCTGACACATGTCTGTTCGGCTCATGTCCTCACAGATGAACTGGGGCTCAGCGCAAAACTCCTGGGGGAGATGGGGGAGTCCAGATCTCAACCAGGAAGGGGAGGGAGGGAGCAGCTGGGGGTCAGATGCCTGGGCCCCCTCCTGCCCTCGCGGCTCTGGAGTAATGAGTGCCTCCAACCCCATGAGAGGCTTGTAAAACCTGTGGGCAGCCGTTTGGCTTCCCTGGGCCTCCCCTGACCCAGGATTGCTGAACCTGCTCTGAGCTGGTCCCACAGTGACACCTCCTCCCTCAGACCAGGAGCCCAGCCCCCATCCACACATTACATGGGGCCTCTTCCATTCCACCCCTTTGGCCTTCTCCAAGTTGGGCCCCAGCTGGTCATAGCCAAGGGCATCAGGGCCAGCAGGGAAGTAGGGATCTCGGAACAGGATCCCCTCATCCAGGCAGGCTGCTCGGATTGCTTTGTAGTTCTGGCCCCGAAAGGGCTTTGGGCCCTTGGTTCCAGGCCCTGCCTCCTCGTTCACCAGCTGGATGGTGACTCTCTTGCTGCCATACGCCATCCAGACACTGTGGGCTCACAGGCCGGCTCCAGGCCCTTTAATCTCCTGAGTCATGGGGGTGGGGCCTTCCCTCCATCTGAGCCCAGATGGGGGTCTTTAGGCAGAGAGGAATCTTCCCTCGTTAATATTAATTGATGGTTTGGGGTGCCGGGGAGCAAGGATGCCTCTTCAGTGTTTTCCTCCTCAGGGCGTGGGGCCTTCAGTTGTGGCCAGGGTAGCAGCTTAATGGGCTTGGCCAGCAGCAGGAGGGAAGGTGGGCAGAGCTGACGGAGGACTGGCTGCTGCTGTGGGAGTGCCTAGAAGGAGGTCAGTGTGGGCGGTGCATCTCTGCCAGCTTGTCCCTGCAGGCCTCCCTCTGTGGGGTTGAGGAGGGCAGGGATGGGGAGAGAGGCATCTTTTTTTTTTTTTTTTTTAGTGCCTTTGATCTGCCTTTTTTATAGCCTGCTTTATCCTGGAGGGAGTCATCTTTACTGCTGTATCTCTCTCTCTCTGTCTCTCCATCTGACAGTTTCTCTCTCTGCCTGCCATTGTTATCTCTCTTCTCTATCTTGACCTCACTGTCTCTGTCCATCTCTCTCGTCTCCTTTTGTCTTTCTCCATTTTTTGTTTATCTGAATCTGTGTCTCTTTCTGTATCTCCCGCTGTCTTCATCTCTTTCTTTTTTTTTTTTGGCCGGGCTGCACCGCATGTGGGATCTTAGTTCCCAACCAGGGATTGAACCCACGCCCCCTGCATTGGAAGTGTGGAGTCTTAACCACTGGACCGCCTGGGAAGTCCCTCCATCTCTCTCTCTCTCTTTTTTTTTTTTTTTTTTTTTGCGGTACGCGGACCTCTCACTGCTGCGGCCTCTCCCGTTGCGGAGCACAGGCTCCAGACATGCAGGCTCAGCGGCCATGGCTCACGGGCCCAGCTGCTCCGCGGCATGTGCGATCTTCCCGGACCGGGGCATGAACCCGTGTCCCCTGCATCGGCAGGCGGACTCTCAACCACTGCACCACCAGGGAAGCCCCACCTCTCTCTTCATATCTCTTCCTGTGTCTCTTTTTCTCTCTGTATCTGTCTTGTGGATGCCTCACTGTCTGTCCCTCTCCATTTTTCTCCCTGTCCCTGTAACTCTTCAGTCACCCAAAGTGGGACTCCCATCTCTCCCCTCCCTGACAAGGCAGATCTCAGCCTGGTCGCCCCAGGCAGAGCTGACCATGGAGGGGCTGCTCTGCACCTACCTGTCCTGGGCTGGGGCAAGGCCCACCGGTGACTATGACACCCCATCCTGCCCACCTGTGGCTCAGGGTTCAGTAGAATAGTATTTCCCCAAAAGGATGCTGGAGCTGATTCTGGTGGTGGAGCGGCTGGAAGAAGGACCTTGGTTCTTGTCTTCTTTGAAGAAAGAATTCAGCAAAGAGACAAAGATTATGAAAAAGATAAAAGTGTTTATTAGCAGCAAAGTACACATGGCAGAGCAACAGAGGCTGCACACAGTAGGGGCAGCTTAGGTTGCTTTTATAGGGGCACTTTTCCGGGTTTTTTTTCTGACCAATAATCTCCATATTTGGTCCTGGTGCGGGCACCAATCTCTCAGCCAATATGGATTCCAGCTGGCATCTTCTCCCTCCTTTTGCCCTTCTCCTAGACTGAGGGCCTTTTCTGCACGTGTTTTGGGCTGGAGAATCCACAAGAATGCGCCCAATCAGGGCCCAATACCTCCGCTGGTATCCCATCTCGAAGCAGCAGGAGACCAGCTGCAACTGCTCATCCAGGGGCCTATCTCCTACCTCAAATCCCTCCTGAGAGATGTGGACCCAAAAAATCTTATTGGAAGGATGAAGGGCAATGGTTCATCTTCTGTAGCTTCTTCAGGCTGACATTGGTTTCATAGACCCTACCTAATCGGGCCCACGGAACTCTTACCTTGCCTTGTTAGGGGCCCCAGGGCAACTTCTGCTGTTATTCCGGCAGGACTGGTTTCAGGCAGTGGATGGAATCCCTGCATCGCCATCATCTTGAATTGCTGTAACCTGGAAAAAGCAAAGTTAACAAGCAGATTAAAAAGGCAAGAGCTGAAGATCAGCCTTCAAGTCGGCCCTTGTTTTTCCCATTGATCTGCCTTAGCCAGGGTCAAGATAAAGGGCTGCCCTAGGCCCACCCTTAACCCTAATATAGCCCCAAGGGAGCCCAGAAGGTGTCTCACCAGTAGTAGGGTAGGACACTCAGGAACAACTAGAAAGGCATGTGAGATCAAACACTGTTCAAACTGGCTAAGCGAGAGGCCCAGGGAAGTAATGCGCTCAAGGCTTTCTGTCAACACCAGTTAACTGTGCAACTTTTAGAGGAAAGAGGCCCAGCATGAGAAATCAAGACAGAATAAGCGGCTCCCGTATCAATTTTAAAAATCGATCTTCTTACCTGCCACATCAAGGACCACCTGGGGCTTCTCGACAGAGATAGACAGCTCGTGAGGGGGCATGGGGGAGCCACCAGAATCCCCAGGACCGCCTCAGTTGTCCAGCATGGCCATCCAGAGCAGGAGCCTCCTTTCCCCTTCAGAACTGAGGGCACGCCCATCTCCAGAGACCGGTCTCTTTGCAGACTGGGCATGGCCTGGGGGCGCTCCCGGCATTTACAGGCCCAGTGGCCCGTTGACTTACATTTGAAGCATTCCCTCTTGTTGGTTTTACCTCGAGACTGATGGTTGAAACTCCTTGTCCCCTTTGGGTTGCCCTGAGGTTGCCAGGCATGGCTGATAGCAACTGTTACCTGTTTAGCTTGAGCCTTGGCCTGCCTTTTCTCACACTGAGCTCCTCCTGAATTTGATCTCGATTATTAAATACCCCAAAGGTCACCTCTAAGCGTTGGTGCATAGGGGTTTGTGGGCCTAACTGTCACTTTTGGAGTTGTCACCTAATATCTGGGGCAGACTGACAAAATGTTGTCCAAGCAGAGCTTGACCCCCGGGAGTGGAGGGGTCTATGTTAGTAAATTTTCTAAAAGCCTCCACAAGCCGTCCCTGAAAGAGAGTTGGGTTTTCTTCTTTCTCTTGGGTCACTTCCCTGACCTTTTCATAGTTAACTGGCTTTCTGATGCACTTTCTCATTCCTTCTTCTTTTTTTAAAAAAAAAATATTTATTTATTTATTTGTCTGCGCTGGGTCTTAGTTGCTGCATGCGGGATCTAGTTCCCTGACCAGGGATTGAACCCGCGCCCCCTGCATTGGGAGCACGGAGTCTTAACCACTGGACCACCAGGGAAGTCTTCCTCATTCCTTCTAATGGGCATTGGACCATGTGGTTCCTGGCCTTCATTCCCCCGCAGGGAATTATAATCCCAAGTGGGCTCCTGATTTGGGACTGCGTCCTCACCCACATCATAAACGTGAGGTTGGTCCCTGGTGAGCTGATCAGCGTGCCCCTGGACTGCTGTCTAAATCCTGTGTTTCTTCTCATGGATACAGCTGGTAGATAGTACTATTTGGACATCCTTCCAAGTTAAATCAAAGTCCAGGGTTAGGGGTTGAAATCCTTCAGTAAATCTACTAGGGTCTTCAGAAAATCATCCCAGCCTTTGTTCGCATTGGCCTAAGTCAGAAGAAGGGCACAGGTACTCTGATTGTGCCTTCGCCATTTGCCACTTCTCTAAGAGGGCATATTCTCCCTGATCCTGGGTGATAGGAGTCCCACTATGGGTTACCTCAGCAGGACTAGCCTTTTCATCCTGGGGTACCGGTGCGGATAAAAGAGCATAGGGAGGTAGGATTTGGGATTGGTCAAGGGGATACAGGGTAGGAGAGGCTCAGTTTCCTCCCTGAGAGTGGGGGGTGGGTGTTTAAAAGAGGATTGTCTAAAATGGAGGAAAGTACACACTGAAGAAACAAAGTACGTGTGGCAGGGCACACAGGCAAACTCAGAGTGAGTTGCAAGCAATAGGGGTGGCTTAGGTCGCTCATATAGGGGCAGTTTTCTGGGTTGTTTTTCTGGCCAATCATCTCCATACTTTGTCCTGTAGTGGGCACCCATCTCTCAGCCAAGATGGATTCCAGCTGGCATCTTCTCCCTCCTTTTGTCCTTCTCCTAGACTGAGGGCTTTCTCTGCACATGTGTTGGGCTGGGAAATCCACAAGAATGCACCCAATCTGGGCCCAATGCTCCCGCTGGTATCCCATCTCAAAGCATCAGCAGGAGACCAGCTGCAGCTGCTGAGTCTGGGGCCTATCTATCTCCTACCTCAGAGCCATTGGAAGAAATGGGAGAAAGAAGTTTCAAGTGGCCGAAACTCACCAGTTTTCATCCCCACAACCCTTCCACACTCAGCAGGGGGGGTCTCCTGCCCCAGCAGAGCCTTGTCTCCTCTGTGATACTAGATGTCCCTCAGCCCTCTGGGATCTTTCCCTCCAGATGGACCAACAGATATTGTCTGTGCCTCCTGGCTGTGTGGCCACAAAAAGGAGGTTATAAACAGGTTTTCTTCTTACAGAATTGCAAAGACCAACCCTCCATGTGAGGCAGGTGACAGGGTTAGGAGTCAGAGGGCCTGGGTTCAAATGTCAGATCTGCCACTTAGAACTGTGTGTCGTGGGCAAGTCACTTATCCTCTCTGTGCCTCAGTTTCCTCATCTTTACAATGGGGGCAATAATAAGACCTACCTCTGGGTGGTGTTGTGAGAAACATATGAGTTGATATGTGGGACATGTTCAGAACAGTGCCCGACACACAGTAGTTGCTCAATGAACGTTCTATGTCATGACTACGTCCTGTGATCCCATCTATGGTCACCTATCACCACCGGCTCTGGCTGCTGTCTCTGCCATTTCTATAGTCACTTCCACCATCCCATTATCTGTTCTCCATGTTCTCACCCCGCGAGGTCACAGCCCTCTCCCCTTTATTTGCCCCAAAGTACCACTAACAGTAGGAGGAAGCTTTTAGTAAAACCTGACTGACATCTTGCAATGATGTAAAAATCTTGCCAGATGCCCTCGCCTCCTTCCTGCCCCTTCCCCGGCCTCTCCTGCAAGGCCCCTCCAGGCTGCTGCTCTTCCTAGCTGCCTGCCGGCTGCCATGCTTCAGGGCTCTGCTCACATCCCACAAGCAAGTGTTCTCTTGATTATCACTCCCCACATCGCTCCTTGAATCCGGAGTCCCAAATACGCTTTCCCCAGCCAAGGTAAGAAGAACGCATTGATGTTACTGTAGTAGATGCTTTGTGAGCCCAGCACCCCCGACCTCTTTCTGGAATCAGCACCCCCATTATGTTTTGGGGACCCAGGGATCCCTCATTCTCAAGCCCTGTGGCTCTGGTGGGGCTGGCCCCTCCCTGCAGCTCCAGGGAAGTGCATGTGACTCAGAACAGCCAATCAGAGCACCTCAGCCCCTGGTCACGCCCCTCGGTCACACCCCTTGTTCAGTACCTGGGAGTCAGGACAGGGCTTCTATTTCCCTGAGGCCACTAAGCGGACGGGATGTAAGCCCCGAGTGGCTCAGCTCTACCTTGGCCGTGTAGTCCGGAGACCCTGCCTGAGAGTGAGGACAACGCTGAGGGAAGCAGAGCCAGAGACAAGATTCCCGCGAGCAGACAACTCCTCAATGGGGTGTGCTCAAAACCAGACTTTTACATTAATGGAGTCAATGATTCTCCTCTCTTTTTCCCATTAAAAAAAAAAGTTATTTGTTTGTTTGTTTGTTTGTTTGTTTATGTCACCAGCAGCCAAAAGAAACCTTCCTAATTCAGTTGGCATGATCTCTGCAGCGGTGCACTAGCCGGAATGTGGAGGACATCAATTCCCTGTGGAGTAAGGAATCCTTCACTGTCATGGAGTAAGGGGTCTGATGCCAGTTACTCGGCTTCTACTCCTGCTTCCTTACCTAACCAGCAAAGTAGAGTGTTCCTGTTTCACCAAGTTAAGGCTGCACTTGAGTCAAATTTAAAAAACAATATTTTTTTTTGCCTGAAATGCTATCATGAAAATGAAAAGACCCACCAGAGAGAGCAGATATTTGTTACACATATAATAACAAATGCTTACTATTTACCGAGCACTTGCTGTGACTGTGCACAGGAGATCATAAATATGATCTGGCAGCTCTGGCAGCTATAGCAAAGACCACAGACTGGGGGCTCAAACAACAGATGATTATTTCTCAGTTCTGGAGCCTTGAAGTCCCAGATCAGGGTGTCAGCATGGTCAGGTTCTGCTGAGAGCTCTCTTCCAGGCTTGCAAATGGCCATCTTCTTGGTGTATCTTTCCGTGGCAGAGAGAGAGCTCTGGTGTCTCTTCCTCTTCTTTTTTATTTATTTTGTTTCATTTGGAAGATCTATAGTTTTTCACTATATTTAATTCTATGTCCCATCTGTTTTTTTTTTTTTTTTTTCTTTTTTGTGGGATCTTAATTCCCCGACCAGGGATTGAACCCAGACCCCGGCAGTGAAAGTGCTGAGTCCTAACCACTGGTCCACCAGAGAATTCCCTCTCTTCCTCTTCTTATCAGGGCACTAATTCCATCATGGGGACCCCCACCCTTATGATTTCATCTAAACCTAATTACCTCCCAAAGGCCCCACCTCTAACTACCACCACATTGGGGGTTAGGGCTTCAACATATGAATTGGTGGGGAGGGGTACAAACATTCAGCCCATAGCAAAAGGTAAGGTTTATAGTGACCCCATTTTACAGATGAGGAAACTGAGATACAGGGAAGTGTGGTGTTGTGCCCATGCTCTCACAGTTGCACACTCAGGATTTGAATCTGGTGGTCTGGCTTACTGATTATACTATACTGCTTCTCAAAAGGTCAGTATTCAGAATATACAAAGAGCCCCTGTAAATAAACAAGTTGACTCAATAGAAAATGGGCAAAAACATGAATAAGCAGTTGCCAAATAAGCAGCATGGCCAATAAGCATATGCTGATATGCATATGCTAAGAAATGCTAATTAGAACCATATGAAATACCATTATCCTGCTAGATGAGGAAGAAAGTTAAGAAGTCTGAAAATATCAAGTGTTGACAAGGATGTGGAGCGACAGAAGTGCTGATGGAGAGGTGTAACTTGGTACAAACACTTTAGAAGACAATTTGGCATCACTCAGCAAATGCCTATGCTATAACCCAGCAATTCCACTCCCAGGTATACGTATCCTAAAGAAACACGTGTGACATGTATCACAGGAGACCTGTTCAAAAACGTTCATAGCAGCATGGTTTGTAATAGCAAAAACCTGAAAACATCTCAAATATCTTTTGTCAGCAAAATGAGAAAATTGCGCCATGTTCATACAAGGGAAGACTACACAGAAGTGAAAATTGCGTGAACTGCAGATACAGCATGGGTGATTCTCAGAAACATAATGTTCAGTGAAAAAGCAAGCCTCAGAAGAATACCCACAGTATGATACTGTTCTCTAAAAAGTACTTTTTGTTACAGAAAATTTAAAACACAAACAAAAGCAGACTGAAGGACATAATGAACCCTCGTATCTTGATCAGCCAGACTCAACAATTTTTAACTCAAATCCAGCTTCACTTCTACCCCACTCCTCTTGTATAATTTTGAAGCAAATCCCAGACATCATTTCATTTCCTTAGTAAATATTTCAATGTATTCTTCTAAGATAAAAACTCTTAAAGAAAACCATAACCTGAATACCATTGTCACACCAAGAAAATTAACAATAATTCCTTAATATCATCAAATATCCACTTTTCCAATTGTCACATAAATGTAATAAAATTATTAGTAATTTATTTGGATCAGGACCCAAATAAGGTAGATTCACTGAAGTTGATTGACATGCCTCTTAAATCGCTTTTAATCTGTAGGTTTCTTTTTTCACCTTACGGAAAATGATGAAAGTTTACTAGATTCTTATACACTATTCAAACAAGGGTGGAAAGTGTCTAAATACTTTAGTCAACACTGCAAGCTACCAATTTCATCAATAACAGGCCATTTTTAACACCCACTATGTTAACTATTAATAAGCCACTCAATACGCAAATGAAAAGCCATTTCTAACATTCATCATGCTAATTAGTGAAGTCTCTGGTGTTTCTCAAAGATAGTTGAAGCCCTTGAGGTAACTGCCTATTTGGCTTTTGATCAGATGCTGGCTGACTCTTCTGGAAGTGTGTATTCCAGCTTAGGCCAACTGATGGCCCCTGGAGTTTAACTTAAATGACACATATATTTAAATCACCCTGTGTCTTAGAGTGAGTTCCTTAAAAACAGACTCCAAGGGACTTCCCTGGTGGTCTGGTGGTAAAGAATCTGCCTTCCAATGTGGGGGACACAGGTTCAATCCCTGGTCAGGGAGCTATGATCGCACATGCTGCAGGGCAACTAAGCCCGTGCACCACAACTACTGAGCCTGCACTGTAGAGCCCACAAGCCACAACTACTGAGCCCGTATGCCACAACTACTGAAGCCCACGTGAACCGCAACCCTTACATCACACCATACAAAAAATTAACTAAAAATAGATCATAGACCCAAGCATATGTGCTAAAACTATAAAACAGCTAGAAGGAAACATTTTAAAAATTGTGACCCTAGGTAGACAAAAATTTCTTTTTTTTCTTTTTTCTTTTTCTTTTTGCCCATGCCGAGAGGCTTGCAGCATCTTAGTTCCCGCACCAGGGATTGGACCTGGACCTTGGCAGTGAAAGTGCCGAGTCCTAACGACTGGACCGCTAGGGAATTTCCAAAGCTTTCTTAAATAGGACACAAAGGCACACACCATAACAGAAAAAAAAAAAACAAAACCTGATATGGTGGAATTCATCAATTAAACACTTCTGCTCTGAGAAAGGCACAGTTTAAAAAATGAAAAAAAATTAGTCTTTTGTTTTTAGTCTGTGTTTACATAGAGGAAAATACATATTACAAATTCACAATACATATATTTGGCAAAGGACTATATCCAGAAAATATAAAGAACTCATAACCCAATAATAAGAAAACAACAATCTAATTAAAACAGGGGGCTTCCCGGGTGACGCAGTCGTTAAGAATCCTCCTGCCAATTCAGGGGACATGGGTTCGATCCCTGGTCCAGGAAGATCCCACATGCCGCGGAGCAACTAAGCCCGTGTGCCACAACTACTGAGCCCTCATGCCACAATTACTGAATGCCACACACCTAGAGCCCATGCTTCACAACAAGAGAAGCCACCGCAATGAGAAGCCCGCGCACCACAACAAAGAGTAGCCCCTACTCGCCGCAACTAAAGAAAGCCCGGGTTCAGCAACAAAGACCCAGTGCAGCCCTAAATAAATAAGTAAATAAATAAATAAATAGGGAATGTGTGTGTGTGTGTGTATATATATAACTGAATCACTTTGCTGTACAGCAGTGATTAACACAATACTGTAAATCAACTATACTTCAATAAAAAAGTTTAAAATTTTTTTAAAATAAAAAATATTGTCTTTCTATAAATGAAAAAAAAGTATCTCAGAGAGTCATTTTAAGGATTGAACAAATGGTTAGCACAGTGACTAACACGTAGTAGGGACTCAGGAAATGTTAGCTAAATAGGTATATAAATATATATATTCCAATTTTCCACAAAGTGTACAATGTAGATAAATTATTATATAAAAATGACTAGAAAGAAACACACTAATATATTGAGTGATTATTTCAGAGTGGTAAAATTGTGGGTGATTTAAAAATTCTTATTCAAAACTGTACAATAAGTGTGCATATATTTTCCTTCTTTTTTTATGCATATATTTTCTAATCACAGTGGAGATTATAAAAAAGGTAAAAGCTTTGGGCTGTTGTAGGTAGGTCCAAGGAAACTCACTGAAATGTCGTTTGTATGTAGGAGATGATATGACACCAGTAGACATCCAGCGGGTTCAAGTGACTTTAGTTGTGTTTCTCCTTGCAGTGGAGCCCTAGGAAGCCAGCAAAATGAATGAAGCAGTATATATATCTCTCTGTTACAAAAACAAAGTCTCAGCGTAGGAAAGTGCAGCTGATTTTTGTGTGTTGACTATGTGTCCTGCTACTTTCCTGAATTCATTCATTCAAGTTTTAGCAAGGGGGGGAGAATCTTTAGGGAATTCTACATATAAGATCATATCATACATATATGATATAATGTATATATATATATATATATATATTTCTTGAAATGACAAAAAGTTTTAAGTACAATATAAACTTCACTTTTTTCTTGAACGATTTATGAATAAGTTGCCAACATGCTGCCTCTTTATCTCCAAATAGTTTGTATTTTGTATAAATAAGAACATTCTCCACTATATACACGGTAAGACAGAGGTGAAAGCCAGGAAATTAACACTGATGAGTCATTACCATCTAAAGGGCAGAATCCAACCCCCTTTGTGATTGTGCCAATAGTGCCTTACTTTCCACTGTAATTTTTGAAATTCGAACTGTATAGTATGTTATCTTTACAAACATTTTTTAATGTTCAATAACTACATGAAAACACACATAAAATAAAAATTAATTCATTTAACAATGAGCCCTGGAGTCCCAAGGGATGCCAGATTTTCTCAGGTCTCCGCAGGGGACCCCTCATTCCATTGCCCCCAGAAACATATTCAGGAGGGCCGGCATGGGGAAAGGTAGCTATAGGCGGTTTGCAAAGTACAGAAAAAGCTCAGGTCCTGAAAGGGCTCGAACTGGCGCCCAGGCTTGGTGGTCCCACAGGATTTTCCACCTCTCTTTAAGGTGAAACCAAGGAAAACAGGCCCCTGCTTCTGCACCGATTGCCAAGATTGCAATGTTGCCAGCGGCCAGGAGGGGGCAACATATCACTGGTTTCGCAAGGTTCCAGGCCGAGAAACATCCGGCAGGGGCGCGGCTCCGGACTTTCCAACACGTGGTGCGCTGCTGGCACGCAGCTTCCAATCCCCTCTCCGTCCGCTGCTCAGAACCACGGCCGATGCGAGTGCCTTGTGGTTGCGGGATTCGGGGGCGCTCCCGTGGTCTGGGCTCCTCTCCCACGAGTGGCCTTGTAGGGACAACAAAACCACCCCCCTGAAACCAGAAAATCCCCACCTGGCACTCAGGGCTGACTGGGCTTCTGCATGTACCCCGCTCCCCGTTCCCCCTCCAGAATCCCTCGGGTAGGGCCGGTGTCGCAGGGCCGTTGAGTGAGCCGAGGAGGAAGAAGTGTGAGAACGGCGCTTTCGACAGCAGCGGGGTCACAGGAGCACGGCCCCACGCGTCCCGTGTCGCTGCAGTATGCGACTGCCTCGGGGCGCGAACTGGCGGGCCCTGTCCCAACTCGGGGACAGATGAGAGGCCGGCCACGCCCTGATTGGCTTCCAAGCCCCTTCCTGCGCCACCTGTCTGCAGGCGCCGAGAGGCCGGGGAAGCGACGGAGAGGCATAAAACCTCGGGCATCGGCGCGGGGAGCCGGAGATACACGCATCTTCTCCGCGAGGCTGGGGTCTCCAAGGGACCTGTTTGCACACGTACCGATTGGGGGGTCCGTTACACCCACGGAGCGGGCGCCAAGGGATGGCTTGGGCCCCTGCAAATTCCCTAAAGTCGCCCCCCACCGCATTACCACCTGGCTGCTTTGCAAAGTGCTGCAGGGGGGCAAGCCAAAGCCCCACCTCCGCCAGATCGTGACCCTCCTCAGGCCTCCAGGGACACAAAGTGCCCTCGGAGATCCAGGCCCGGACCCGCCGCGGCCACGCAATCGCTGTGTGACCCTTCGTCAGTGTCTTCACCTCCCTGAGCCTGCTATCCTCGTCTATATGAAGGAGACACAGACACACAGGGGGCGCACAGAAGAGAGGCTAAGACTTTATTTGTCACCCAAGACCCCTGTGCCCCGTCCCCACCGGCCCTCCAGGGAAGGCTCAGAAGATCTTCGCGAACTCCAGCTGCACGTCCCCGTCCACTTCTACCAAGAGCGCGCGCTCTGGTGGGAGCCGGTAGCTGAACTCGTGGTATTCCTTGTCCCCGAGCACAAACTGCAGGGGCGAGGAGACAGGGTTTATGGTTCCCGAGGCGACTGCGGGGTCATTGCCGACTCATACCCACGCTGCGTGACCTCGTCACCCCCGCAACTCCGCATTGAGGAAAAGGGCTACTCTTGATCCTAAGCCCTTGCCGTGAGGATTCAATGAGTTCATTGTTGGCACGGGGGTGCTTTTTAAGCTTTGGCGGTGGATGTGGTCTCCACGGTGCCCGCGTCCACCGCCTCACTGTGACGCACAGCTTGAAAGTGGAGAACGGCCTAGGTGGTGGAGGGTCTACAGCGACCACTCCCTGCTGGGACTTATTTTGGGTCCTGTCTCCCAACCCATCCATCCCCCTGCCCCAGAGCCGCTACGTCAGATGCCAGTGGACAGGGAATAGGGTCCGGGATGTCCACGCCTCCCCGCTGGACACCCACCCTTTGGGCTCGTGCTCTCGCGTCCTTGTCACCGCCATACGCCTGCTCTCTAGTGCGCTTGCGCCAGGGGAGGTGAGGGACTGGGGACGCCCTGTCCAGCCTTGGCCGCGCCTTTGCTCCCCACCTCCGCCAAGGGCCTTCCTGGCCTTGCCAAGGGAAGAGACCTGGGTGTTGGCGGCCACCCCTGGGACAGAGACGCACCTTGAAGCCTTCTCTGTTGGCGATCAGGAGCAGGTCGAAGGTCTCACCACCCAGGAGGGCAGGGTCACTCTCGCGCTCCTCTGGGCCCCAGTCGCCGCACTTCAGGGTGTTGAAGACCACCGTGGACTTACCCGGCCGGGGGTTGAAATGCAGGACGATGTCACTGTCATCCTTGTCACTGCACATCAGGTTTATGTAGAAGCTGTTAGGTGGCAGATGGGAGGGGGCGTCAAAGAGAGGACTTACCGATTGCCAGAGCACATCCAAGTTTACAGGGACCTGAGAGCCACACGCCAGTGAAGGAGGGGTGGTGGACTGGAGGCCAAGGAGCCCAGATTCCAGGACATCCAGAAACCAACTGGGGACCTGGACACACATCCACCTAGGCGAGGGTCACTGTACTATGGCCTGGGTCCCCCTCATTTCTAGAGTCTGGGAGTTGCCAAGGAGTCATGGTCCTGAAGACCAGGGTGCTCCTGGTTCCCAACCACAGTGCTCCTGATCCCCCAATTCCCAGAGGGCTGGGAACAGTACCAGGGACCCCAGTATTCCCAGGCATCGTAGATTCCCAGAAATCCTGAAGCTCCCGACCCAGGAAGTCATAGGTTTGATTGCTGGGGCCTCCCAGGTGCCCAGGGCACCTCTGACTCACAGGCTGTGTTTCCACAGTTGCTTCAGACTCAGACTGGAAGTCTTACAATAAGTAAGAGCCTTGGATTGCCCTGGAACTCCCAGATTCTTAGAAGGTTGTAGGGACCCCAGGTACACTGTCCTGGGACAAATGAGTAAGACATGAGATGCCAGAAGGTGGGAAATAGCTTGGGGATTCCAAGATCCTGGTGGGCAAAGTTGGCCTGGGGCTTCGTTCTCTGGGCTGTAAGAAGTGGGGTCAGCTGAGCTTGGAGACCTCCCATCCCTTACCGCTGAGGCTTGGAGGTCTCACCTCTCAGCATCCTTGGGGACAACACCACGAACTTTCATCACGGTGCCAACTTTGAAGCCATCGGGCAGCGAGACCTTGTAGGGCAACTTCTGCAGCAGCAGGGGTGCGGGGGCCAAAGTGGATCAGGGAGGCAGAGGAGAGAGACACATGGGTCAGCGCCGGGGAAACATGACCAGGACCCAGGCCAGCAGAATCAGAGAGCAGAAAGGGCACAGAGGCAAAGGAAAGAGAGCCAGGCGTAGGGAAAGGGTTGGAGAGAGGAACACAAAGAATCAACAGGAAGATACTCAGAGAGGTAGAAAGTAAGGGGGAAACACCAAGGGAGATGGGAACATGAGATGGATTGGGTCAACCCAGAAACAACAACCCAGAACATCATAGCACGCCCGAACACCCACTTTCTGCTTGAAACAGGAGACCTCAGCAAAGCACCAGCCCCTACCCCATTCCAGTGCACCCTTAGATCCAAAACCTCGCCACCCCCACTCCCCCGAAGCACTCACAATTATCCCGGCCATGGCTGGAACAGCAGACAGGCAGTGGTGGTGGTGGGTATGGCTGCTGGGACCTTAAGTAGAAGCAGGGCGTGACTGGCCCTGGTGACTCACCGTCACCCCTTTCCACACCCACCACCCACACCTGGCACAAACCCTGGCCCTGGGGCCATGCGGGCCAGCACCCTCCTTCTAGGGCCTCTGACACCCCTGCAATCCCTGAGTATTCCCAGGTGTACGGTCCCTCTCCTCTGAGCTGATGATGATAGGAACAGTTAAGAATAATGACAATAATAATAGCATTATAGGGACTTCCCTGGAGGCGCAGTGGTTAAGAATCCACCTGCCAGGGGTGAGGACACAGGTTCGATCCCTGGTCCAGGAAGATCCCACATGCCTCAGAGCAACTAAGCTCGTGCACCACAACTACTGAGCCTGCGCTCTACAGCCTGTGAGCCACAACTACTGAGCTTGCGTCCCACAGCTACTGAGCCCATGTGCCACAACTATTGAAGCCCACAGGCCTAGAGCCCGTGCTCTGCAACAAGAAAAGCCACCTCAGTGAGAAACCCGTGCATGGCAGCGAAGAGTAGCCCCCGCTCGCCACAGCTAGAGAAAGCCTGTGTGCAGCAACAAAGACCCAACGCAGCCAAAAATAAATAAATAAATTTATTTATTTAAAAAAAAAAAAAAACATCAGAGAAGGCTCATTGAGCCACCATCCCTCCAGCCCTACCTTCCTGGTGCCTGGCGGAGAGAAAACACTCTCGTGCCCATTTCATCATGGAAAACTCGAGTCCTGAGAGGCTAAGCTGTGGGTTGCAACTCTGGACCCTCTCTCCCAGGTTAGGACCTGCTGACTAGGGCTAAGGATGTGTCTGCACTGAAATTCCAGTTTATGCTTCTGTAATATAACAATAACCATGGCAACAACAATAATAATAGGAAAGGGAGCTCAGAGGGGCAGGATATTTTGCCTGATGGTCAAGGCTGTCTCCTCGGTCCCTCGTGCAGTGCCTGGCACACATAAGTGCTCCGCAAATATGGGTGAAAGAAGGAATAAAAGATACCACAGCTGCCATTAACGGAGCCTCTGGCCTTTGTAGCATGTGCCACAGACCACTGATCTCAGACAGGCCACTGAGGGAGGGCCATTGATCCCCCTTATTTGACAGATAAGGAAACTGAGGCTCAGAAATGAGAAGCAGTTTGCCCAAAAACCACAGCTGTGCAGTACCACGGGGACTGTGTCTCTGGCTTTCTTGATCTCTGGTAGTTTCTCTCTGGTTTATTCTGTCTCCAGGATGCCCCAGTCTCTCTGACTCTCTGTCGCTCTGGCTGTCCTGTGTCTCTGTCCCCCCGCCCCCCGACAAGTTCCTGTTTCTCTCCTTCGAGTCTCTCTCCCTCCTCCTCCCAAAACCCTTCCTCTCTCCCATCCGATGTTCAGGACAAGGGGCGGGGAAGGAGGGGTCTCCTATGACCTGCCCCCCAGCCAGACCAAGGAAGAGAAAGAAGTGGGACCCTCCACCCAGGCCCATTTCCACTCCCCACAGCCCCAAACTCCAGAAGAAGAATCCAGGTATGAAGGGTGGGGTCAGAGGGAGAATGCTGAAAGAGAGTTCTGGAAGACAGGGACGGGGAGGTGGGGAGCTGGGCAGAAGCCCCTCCTAGCAGCCCCCTCTCCGTTTCCACCGCCCTACTCCCAGCACCCCACCCCCATTGGCGCCCCACCCGACAGAGGGACAAGAGGCCTGGGGCAGAGCCAGGAATGGAAATTTTGGGTGGAGACAAGCAGACTCAGAACCTGATCCACAGCCTCGCGGGCGTCCCAGCCTCCCTCCGGGCCCCTGACCACACAGCTAGGGCAGTTGGAGGAGCCAGGCAGGCCTCGGACAGGGAGGCTGGGCAGCTGCATTTAGGCCTTTCGTTGGGGGCTGCAGGCACCCCCATTTGGCAGAGGAGAAAGCAAGCTTAGAGAGGGCCAGCCTCTCACCAAGGCCTCACAGCAAGGGCGGGCCAGGGCCTGGGCTGGAGCCGCTCTGTGTGCCAAGGGCACCTCATCGGGACTTTCAATAGACAGGACAGTGGGGTCTGAGGTGGTAACACCAACCTCTACTCGGGTGGAGAGTTTCCCAGGATGATGGACTCCATTACTCTGATCACTCAGGGTGTCCCTTTTCTATACCTCATGCTGTATATTGCTGTGTATCCCACTAGCTCATCTTTTCCCTGATTTCTTCATTGTGGTTGGATATTTCCCCACATGCTGCCGACCTGAAAGTCCTGACTTGAACTTGATGTTTGGCCAAATGTTTGCATTGAGTCTGTTACCAGTTTGACTGCTCGTTCATTTCCAGCAGTCACATATGGGCATCCTGGATGGATTCTTGCTCACTTGTGTTGGTTATCTTCAATCAGTTCCGGAATAATATGCTAAGGAGCATTTTTGTTTCACCTCTAAATAAGTGGCGGATGTCCTTACTTCCTGATACTCTTTGTTTTCTCAAGCTGTAGGTCACGCTCGTAAATCATCCAGGTTTGACCGGAACACTTCCATGAGCCTTGACAATACACAGACCTGGGCAACCACCACCCCAATCAAGTTTTAGCCCCTGAAACAGCCAGACCTCCTCCACCTGCCCTAGGAAACACTGTCACTCCTCAGCATTTAAGAGCCACCACGCTCATTTGCCATGAAAACAAAGAGAGGGATGCCCAGCGGGCTGAGTTTGCTGGCTTTCCCCTCCTTCAGAAATAACTGGGGCGAAAAGTACTAAGTGTACCACGGTGTTTGTAGGAATTGAAAATCCCAGGCTGTGTCCATGTCAGCTTCTTGGAGCCTTGGGGTTGGTTTTCATATACAGCGAAGATAATTCAGGGGCTGGATTGGTTTTGTAAATTAGTTTACCAATGAGGAAAATGACATGTTTTAAAAATCTGACCTTTTTTTTTTTTTTTTTTTTTGGCCCTGCTGTGCTTGACTTGTGGGATCTTTTTCCCCTGATGAGGAATTGAACCCGGGCCCTCGGCAATGAAAGCACCGAGTCCTAACCACTGGACCACCAGGGAATTCCCCAAAATGTGACTTTTTCTTAAGCTAGGAAGTCCACTGGAAACCTTACAGTTTTATTTATAAATATAGTAAATTGTATCAAATGCAATCACTTGCAAAGGAGAAGCAGTTGCTGTCATATTTGGTTCCATTGATAAACTGAGTTCATTAAACCCCTTTAAACATTTTAATCAGAATGTGGGATTTTGACATGTTGAGTTTCAAGTATTTCCACTGTCTCTCCAAAGCCAAAGTAATCTTGTACATTTCCATCTTGCGCTGTGAAAACACTAATTTGCTGTTTCTCCTCTTCTGCCTTCTTTTCCTTCTTCTGCTGAGCAGTTGGGTGCTCCAGCTGTTAGGCGGGTGAGTAAGTACTGCCTCTGGGGTGTGGGGTCCCACTGGGCGCGGTGAGGGGGCTGAGGGGGCACCCCTCCCCCAGGGCTGGGTCAGCTGGGGTGTCAGAGGGCGCCGGTGAGGAGGGTGCTCAGCAGAGGCTGGCCCTCAGGAGGGGGGCAAGGAGGGTGGCGGAACAGCGGGGAACGCAGCCCCGACGTGGAAGGAGGTGTCTGTGCAGAGGTGAGGATCACTGAGAGGTGCTGGAGCCCAGCGAGGGAGGGCGGCTTCCCCAGGGGGAGGAAATGCCGTATGGGTGTCAGCGATGGAAGCAAGTCCAGAGCTGCTCTCTCCCTGTCAGAGGAGGGACGTATAGGTGTGGACCAAAGAAATGGGCCGTGAACCCTGTGACATCGGGCTGGAAATGGAGGTGTCCGTGTGAGCTAATAATTACATGATTAAATTTGTTGTGCAACCCTCACCACCATCCATCCCCAGAACTTTTTCACCTTCCCCAACTGAAACCTGTACCCACTAAACACTGGCTCCCTGTTCCCCTGTCCGCACCCCCTGGCCACCACCCTACTACTTCCTCTCTCTGTGAATTTCACTGTTCCGGGTACCTTGTATGAGTGGAGTCATACCTGCCGTCTGTGACTGATGAGTATTATATACACATAAAAGAGAAAGAAAGATGGATGTAAATATGTGTGTGTTGAAGGGTGACAAATATGCCACCCAAAATATTACCCTTTGGGACTTCCTTGGCGGTCCAGTGGGTAAGACCCCACTCTCCCAATGCAGGGGGCCTGGGATCGATCCCTGGTCAGGGAACTACATCCCACATGCCACAACTAAGAGTTTGCATGCTGCAAATAAAGATCCTGCATGCCACAATGAAGACCTGGCACAGCCTAAGTAAATAAATATTAAACACCAACAACGATAACAAAATATGCCCCTTTGGCATGAGGATTAGTTTGAGCTAAGAGCACTTGGAAAGCAGCCAACACAGGACGGGCATTCTCATCTCCCCTGTTCTCCTGAAAACAGGAGAGAAAAACTACTATGTGAAAGACACCCTACTTATACCCAAGGAAAGTAACATTTTTATCAGCAAGCTGAGACCTAGAGGGTTCAATAAAAACAGGCCTTGTTAAAATAATTCTTACCTTCCTTTAGCCTCCCCACATATTAGTTACTTTTCCACAACTGCTTTTATTGTTCTTAGCTTGAAGGTTTAGCTGTTTCTTTGCGTTTATTTCCTTATGAGGGCTCCAGGATCATGTAAGACATTTAAATGTGTATACAGGGACGTCCCTGGCGGTGCAGTGGTTGAGAATCTCCCTACCAATGCAGGGGACACGGCTTCGAGCCCTGGTCCGGGAAGATCCCACATGCCGCAGGGCAACTAAGCCCGTGCGCCACAACTACTGAGCCTGTGCTCTAGAGCCCCCGAGCCACAACCACTGAAGCCCACGTGCCTACGGCCCGTGCTCCACAGCAAGAGAAGCCACTGCAATGAGAAGCCCGCGCACTGCAACGAAGAGTAGCTCCCGCTCGCCGCTACTAGAGAAAGCCCGCACACAGCAAGAAAGACCCAACACAGCCAAAAATAAATAAATAAATAAATAAATAAATTAAAAAACAAAGTCAGGCAAGACAAAAGATGTGTGGACCCTTTGTGTCATTTGAATATCTACAAACATTGTGGCCCTGCCAGGCAAGAAAAATAGGAAAGGAACTCAGCTAGACAAAATACTAGATCAAGTTTGGTCAGGCAACAACGTCATCTGAATGTATGTGGCTGACACATCAAACTTAGAGAAGGTGTCACTTGAATGTGGCTCCCTTCCTAAAACCCACTAGCGGCAGTTACTCCCATGCAAATGGCATATCCTGGTATGTGTCACACAGCTCCAGGCGCTTGATCGACATTCACCCTTCAGTTTCTGTCATCTAATCAAGTTTATGAGGTGGGGACTGCCGTCATCCCTGTTGTACGGACATAACGAGAAAAGCAACTGACATCAGATCACGCCGTCAGGGAATGCAGGGCCAAAAAAATGATCCCAGGCGTCTGGCCCTTAACCAGTATGTTTTAAAGGATTTTTTAAAGTTGTAAACCCTCAGGGCCAAAGAAAAGGAGAGAGAAGACAAATTTAGGTACTGGATATGTGGTGACCTCTTAGGAAACCCCAGAAATTGAATCCTAGGCTGGAGTTGGAAAACTATAGAAGAAACTCATTGAATTCAGAGCCACCAAACAGCTCGGGAATCCATGGCACCAGGTGCTTCTGGAGGTGGAACAAAAAATGGGAGGCAGGCTTTCCGGGAAGCGGGAACGGAGGTGGGCCTGGCGGGTCCACACTGCCTCGGGGCTGGAGCCCGGGTCCCCACCCGCCCCAGCGTCCACCGCCGGCCAGCTGAGCCCCGCAACTCCGTCCTGGGCCGCGGTGGCCAGAGGTGCGCCCAGGTCCGCGAGACAGGTGGGCGCAGAGGTCGCTTGTTTTGGGGGGTGGCATGCAGAGAGGTTCCGGCGCCTCCGCGGAGCATCGCGGGTCCGGGGCTGGGGACTCCACGGCTTGCTATGCTCTCTGCACTTTCCTGGCGTAGAAGCCTCCAGAACACGGCTAGGCAGCAGCAGTTTAAAGCGGAGTTTGGCTACTGGGAACTAGGGGCCTGCTGGGGTCTCAGTTCTTGGCTGGCCCCGGAACACGAGGTTGCCAGGCGTGTGACGGCAGCAGGTAGGAGTGAGCCGCTGGTGTGGTCATGAGCAGGGAAGGAAGGACACTGGCTGTTGGCCTGTGAACCTAGGCAAGAACGACCAGCCAACACAATCCAGACCAAGGTCCGTGGGCCCAGCTCGGTCTTGTGCGGCTGGTCAGTGGAATAGACCTGCAGGTGTGGCTCTTGTCTCTCTCGGTCTGGCTTCGGGACAGATCCTGCTGATGAGCCCAGGGCACCGCCCTCAGTCCTCCAGGAGAGTGCGCCAGAGTGGAGCCAGGGGTGTGTGCCCACTCAGCACCACGGCCATGCCCCTCCAGTCTGCCGGCAAGGGCAGTGGGGAGCCGGGGGAAGTCACGGCCTTGGGAATGTCCTCTGATAAAAAAGAACCTGGGCTTCCCTGGTGGCACAATGGTTAAGAATCTGCCTGCCAGTACAGGAGACACAGGTTCGATCCCTCGTCCGGGAAGACCCCACGTGCCGTGGGGCAGCTAAACCCGCGAGCTACAACTACTGAGCCCGTGTGCTGCAACTACTGAAGACCGCACACCTACAGCCCGTGTTCTGCAACAAGAGAAGCCACCGCAGTGCAATGAGAAGCCCGCGCACGGCAATGAAGACCCAACACAGCCAAAACAATAAAAATTAAATTAAATCTTAAAAAAAAATAACAAAAGTATGAAATTATCACCAAAAATACCTCCACCAATTCTTTGGCACTCCTGCTACCATGAGGTGGAGGCTTAAATGCAGGCCAACCTCAGTTGTTCACTCATAACAAATAGAGTGTAGCATGAAGAGATCTGGCATGACTTCCCAGACTAGGTTAGAAAAGAGGAGGCAGCTTTCATCTGGTGAGCTGAAAGGGCACTGGCTTTTGGAGCCCTGAGCTGCCATGAAGGAAGTCCGGCTACTCTGAAGATGCACAGGCTTCCTAGGAAGGCTGTGTGCAGGTCACCCAGGTGATCCCAGCCCCACAGTAACAGAGGTTGCCCAGATATCATGGAACCTTAATAGACAAGCCATTCCCTCTGTGCCCTGTCCAAACCCTTGACCTACAGAAGCCACGAGCCCACACACACACAATGGCTGTTTGAAGCCGCAAAGCGTTGGGGTAATTGGCTTCACAACAAAAGTAACTGGGACCCGGGGAAATGCAACAGCCACATGGCCATCCTGGACTGAGTCAGGAGTCTGATTAAGAAAGAAAGTGATAATGGATATTGGATGGTCAACTGGTGCTCCCTGTTACAGTCCACCCCTTTGTCTACAATAATGTTCACCTGTACTCTTCTTCCCCTACCCAGACCACTCACCTCCTCTTCCGGTGGAGACAACCTTAAGCTCCCATCTGGTTACTGTGCCCAGCCCAGAGGCCAGGATTTTGGTAGAAGACACACACAGTCCTCTTTGTCACGCCCAGCCAAGGCTGGCCCTAGACACCCAATAAACTAAGGTGAAGGCTTTCTTATTCAGGAAACGGGAAACAGGGAAACGTGCAGCAGACACTGGTCCCTAGCAAAGATCAAGCCCACTGGACATGAAGATCAAAGACTGGTTCTGGTTCTGCCTCCAGGGAGCTTCTTCTTGTCTCCACTGCTTTCCAAGGCCTCATCTGGGGGGTAGGGATGTTGGAGAGGATGCTCTTTTTGGGAACCACGGTAGTCCGGATTCTGTACAATCAGAACCCCAAGTTTGATTTATCCCCCCACCATTTTGAAAAGTTTCACACTTACAGAAAAGTTAAAAGAAGAGGACAATGAACACCTGCAGAGGTGTCATCTAGGCTCCCAGGTGTGTTAGTATTTTCCACATCTGCCATTTCTCTCTGTGAACCATTGGAAGGCAAGTTGCAGGCATCATGACACTTCACCCCTAAATACTTCAATGTGCATTTAAAAAAAAATTTATTTGGCTGCACCAGGTCTTCATTGCAGCAGGGGGGAATCTAGTTCCCTGACCAGGTATCAAACCCGGGCCCCCTGCATTGGGAGCGCGGGGTCTTAAACTGGACCACCAGGGAAGTCCCTTCCGTGTGCATCTTTGAAGCATAATTCTCCTATATAACCACAGTACAAATCACACCCAAAAATGTTAACATAAATTTAGTTATGTAATTATTAGCTCACACGGACACCTCCGTTTCCAGCCCGATGTCACAGGGTTCACGGCCCATTTCTTTGGTCCACATCTATATGTCCCTCCTCTGACAGGGAGAGAGCAGCTCTGGACTTGCTTCCATCGCTGACACCCATACGGCATTTCCTCCCCCTGGGGAAGCCGCCCTCCCTCGCTGGGCTCCAGCACCTCTCAGTGATCCTCACCTCTGCACAGACACCTCCTTCCACGTCGGGGCTGCGTTCCCCGCTGTTCCGCCACCCTCCTTGCCCCCCTCCTGAGGGCCAGCCTCTGCTGAGCACCCTCCTCACCGGCGCCCTCTGACACCCCAGCTGACCCAGCCCTGGGGGAGGGGTGCCCCCTCAGCCCCCTCACCGCGCCCAGTGGGACCCCACACCCCAGAGGCAGTACTTACTCACCCGCCTAACAGCTGGAGCACCCAACTGCTCAGCAGAAGAAGGAAAAGAAGGCAGAAGAGGAGAAACAGCAAATTAGTGTTTTCACAGCGCAAGATGGAAATGTACAAGATTACTTTGGCTTTGGAGAGACAGTGGAAATACTTGAAACTCAACATGTCAAAATCCCACATTCTGATTAAAATGTTTAAAGGGGTTTAATGAACTCAGTTTATCAATGGAACCAAATATGACAGCAACTGCTTCTCCTTTGCAAGTGATTGCATTTGATACAATTTACTATATTTATAAATAAAACTGTAAGGTTTCCAGTGGACTTCCTAGCTTAAGAAAAAGTCACATTTTGGGGAATTCCCTGGTGGTCCAGTGGTTAGGACTCGGTGCTTTCATTGCCGAGGGCCCGGGTTCAATTCCTCATCAGGGGAAAAAGATCCCACAAGTCAAGCACAGCAGGGCCAAAAAAAAAAAAAAAAAAAAAAGGTCAGATTTTTAAAACATGTCATTTTCCTCATTGGTAAACTAATTTACAAAACCAATCCAGCCCCTGAATTATCTTCGCTGTATATGAAAACCAACCCCAAGGCTCCAAGAAGCTGACATGGACACAGCCTGGGATTTTCAATTCCTACAAACACCGTGGTACACTTAGTACTTTTCGCCCCAGTTATTTCTGAAGGAGGGGAAAGCCAGCAAACTCAGCCCGCTGGGCATCCCTCTCTTTGTTTTCATGGCAAATGAGCGTGGTGGCTCTTAAATGCTGAGGAGTGACAGTGTTTCCTAGGGCAGGTGGAGGAGGTCTGGCTGTTTCAGGGGCTAAAACTTGATTGGGGTGGTGGTTGCCCAGGTCTGTGTATTGTCAAGGCTCATGGAAGTGTTCCGGTCAAACCTGGATGATTTACGAGCGTGACCTACAGCTTGAGAAAACAAAGAGTATCAGGAAGTAAGGACATCCGCCACTTATTTAGAGGTGAAACAAAAATGCTCCTTAGCATATTATTCCGGAACTGATTGAAGATAACCAACACAAGTGAGCAAGAATCCATCCAGGATGCCCATATGTGACTGCTGGAAATGAACGAGCAGTCAAACTGGTAACAGACTCAATGCAAACATTTGGCCAAACATCAAGTTCAAGTCAGGACTTTCAGGTCGGCAGCATGTGGGGAAATATCCAACCACAATGAAGAAATCAGGGAAAAGATGAGCTAGTGGGATACACAGCAATATACAGCATGAGGTATAGAAAAGGGACACCCTGAGTGATCAGAGTAATGGAGTCCATCATCCTGGGAAACTCTCCACCCGAGTAGAGGTTGGTGTTACCACCTCAGACCCCACTGTCCTGTCTATTGAAAGTCCCGATGAGGTGCCCTTGGCACACAGAGCGGCTCCAGCCCAGGCCCTGGCCCGCCCTTGCTGTGAGGCCTTGGTGAGAGGCTGGCCCTCTCTAAGCTTGCTTTCTCCTCTGCCAAATGGGGGTGCCTGCAGCCCCCAACGAAAGGCCTAAATGCAGCTGCCCAGCCTCCCTGTCCGAGGCCCTGCCTGGCTCCTCCAACTGCCCTAGCTGTGTGGTCAGGGGCCCGGAGGGAGGCTGGGACGCCCGCGAGGCTGTGGATCAGGTTCTGAGTCTGCTTGTCTCCACCCAAAATTTCCATTCCTGGCTCTGCCCCAGGCCTCTTGTCCCTCTGTCGGGTGGGGCGCCAATGGGGGTGGGGTGCTGGGAGTAGGGTGGTGGAAACGGAGAGGGGGCTGCTAGGAGGGGCTTCTGCCCAGCTCCCCACCTCCCCGTCCCTGTCTTCCAGAACCCTCTTTCAGCATTCTCCCTCTGACCCCACCCTTCATACCTGGATTCTTCTTCTGGAGTTTGGGGCTGTGGGGAGTGGAAATGGGCCTGGGTGGAGGGTCCCACTTCTTTCTCTTCCTTGGTCTGGCTGGGGGGCAGGTCATAGGAGACCCCTCCTTCCCCGCCCCTTGTCCTGAACATCGGATGGGAGAGAGGAAGGGTTTTGGGAGGAGGAGGGAGAGAGACTCGAAGGAGAGAAACAGGAACTTGTCGGGGGGCGGGGGGACAGAGACACAGGACAGCCAGAGCGACAGAGAGTCAGAGAGACTGGGGCATCCTGGAGACAGAATAAACCAGAGAGAAACTACCAGAGATCAAGAAAGCCAGAGACACAGTCCCCGTGGTACTGCACAGCTGTGGTTTTGGGGCAAACTGCTTCTCATTTCTGAGCCTCAGTTTCCTTATCTGTCAAATAAGGGGGATCAATGGCCCTCCCTCAGTGGCCTGTCTGAGATCAGTGGTCTGTGGCACATGCTAGAAAGGCCAGAGGCTCCGTTAATGGCAGCTGTGGTATCTTTTATTCCTTCTTTCACCCATATTTGCGGAGCACTTATGTGTGCCAGGCACTGCACGAGGGACCAAGGAGACAGCCTTGACCATCAGGCAAAATATCCTGCCCCTCTGAGCTCCCTTTCCTATTATTATTGTTGTTGCCATGGTTATTATTATATTACAGAAGCATAAACTGGAATTTCAGTGCAGACACATCCTTAGCCCTAGTCAGCAGGTCCTAACCTGGGAGAGAGGGTCCAGAGTTGCAACCCACAGCTTAGCCTCTCAGGACTCGAGTTTTCCATGATGAAATGGGCACGAGAGTGTTTTCTCTCCGCCAGGCACCAGGAAGGTAGGGCTGGAGGGATGGTGGCTCAATGAGCCTTCTCTGATGTTTTGGGGTTTTTTAAATACATAAATTTATTTATTTATTTTTGGCTGCGTTGGGTCTTCGTTGCTGCACACAGGCTTTCTCTAGCTGTGGCGAGCGGGGGCTACTCTTCACTGCCGTGCACGGGTTTCTCATTGAGGTGGCTTCTCTTGTTGCAGAGCACGGGCTCTAGGCCTGTGGGCTTCAATAGTTGTGGCACATGGGCTCAGTAGCTGTGGGACGCAAGCTCAGTAGTTGTGGCTCACAGGATGTAGAGCGCAGGCTCAGTAGTTGTGGTGCACGAGCTTAGTTGCTCTGAGGCATGTGGGATCTTCCTGGACCAGGGATCGAACCTGTGTCCTCACCCCTGGCAGGTGGATTCTTAACCACTGCGCCTCCAGGGAAGTCCCTATAATGTTATTATTATTGTCATTATTCTTAACTGTTCCTATCATCATCAGCTCAGAGGAGAGGGACCGTACACGTGGGAATACTGAAGGATTGCAGGGGTGTCAGAGGCCCTAGAAGGAGGGTGCTGGCCCGCATGGCCCCAGGGCCAGGGTCTGTGCCAGGTGTGGGTGGTAGGTGTGGAAAGGGGTGACGGTGAGTCACCAGGGCCAGTCACGCCCTGCTTCTACTTAAGGTCCCAGCAGCCATACCCACCACCACCACTGCCTGTCTGCTGTTCCAGCCATGGCCGGGATAATTGTGAGTGCTTCGGGGGAGTGGGGGTGGCGAGGTTTTGGATCTAAGGGTGCACTGGATTGGGGTAGGGGCTGGTGCTTTGCTGAGGTCTCCTGTTTCAAGCAGAAAGTGGGTGTTCGGGCGTGCTATGATGTTCTGGGTTGTTGTTTCTGGGTTAACCCAATCCATCCCATGCTCCCATCTCCCCCTTGGTGTTTCCCCCTTACTTTCTACCTCTCTGAGTATCTTCCTGTTGATTCTTTGTGTTCCTCTCTCCAACCCTTTCCCTACGCCTGGCTCTCTTCCCTTTGCCTCTGTGCCCTTTCTGCTCTCTGATTCTGCTGGCCTGGGTCCTGGTCATGTTTCCCCGGCGCTGACCCATGTGTCTCTCTCCTCTGCCTCCCTGATCCACTTTGGCCCCCGCACCCCTGCTGCTGCAGAAGTTGCCCTACAAGGTCTCGCTGGCTAAGGGCTTCGAAGTCGGCACCATGTTGAAACTTCGTGGTGTTGTCCCCAAGGATGCTGAGAGGTGAGACCTCCAAGCCTCAGCGGTAAGGGATGGGAGGTCTCCAAGCTCAGCTGACCCCACTTCTTACAGCCCAGAGAACGAAGCCCCAGGCCAACTTTGCCCACCAGGATCTTGGAATCCCCAAGCTATTTCCCACCTTCTGGAATCTGATGTCTTTACTCATTTGTCCCAGGACAGTGTACCTGGGGTCCCTACAACCTTCTAAGAATCTGGGAGTTCCAGGGCAATCCAAGGCTCTTACTTATTGTAAGACTTCCAGTCTGAGTCTGAAGCAACTGTGGAAACACAGCCTGTGAGTCAGAGGTGCCCTGGGCACCTGGGAGGCCTCAGCAATCAAACCTATGACTTCCTGGGTCGGGAGCTTCAGGATTTCTGGAAATCTACGATGCCTGGGAATACTGAGGTCCCTGATACTGTTCCCAGTCCTCTGGGAATTGGGGGATCAGGAGCACTGTGGTTGGGAACCAGGAGCACCCTGGTCTTCAGGACCATGACTCCTTGGCAACTCCCAGACTCTAGAAATGAGGGGGACCCAGGCCATAGTACAGTGACCCTCGCCTAGGTGGATGTGTGTCCAGGTCCCCAGTTGGTTTCTGGATGTCCTGGAATCTGGGCTCCTTGGCCTCCAGTCCACCACCCCTCCTTCACTGGTGTGTGGCTCTCAGGTCCCTGTAAACTTGGATGTGCTCTGGCAATCGGTAAGTCCTCTCTTTGACGCCCCCTCCCATCTGCCACCTAACAGCTTCTACATAAACCTGATGTGCAGTGACAAGGACGACAGTGACACCGTCCTGCATTTCAACCCCCGGCCGGGTAAATCCACGGTGGTCTTCAACACCATGGAGTGCAGCGCCTGGGGCCCAGAGGAGCGCGGCAGTGACCCTGCCTTCCAGCGTGGCGAGGCCTTCGAACTGCTCCTGATCGCTCAGGAAAAAGCCTTCAAGGTGCGTCTCTGTCCCAGGGGTGGCCGCCAACACCCAGGTCTCTTCCCTTGGCAAGGCCAGGAAGGCCCTTGGCGGAGGTGGGGAGCAAAGGCGCGGCCAAGGCTGGACAGGGCGTCCCCAGTCCCTCACCTCCCCTGGCGCAAGCGCACTAGAGGGCAGGCGTATGGCGGTGACAAGGACGCAAGAGCACGAGCCCAAAGGGTGGGTGTCCAGCGGGGAGGCGTGGACATCCCGGACCCTATTCCCTGTCCACTGGCGTCTGACGTAGCGGCTCTGGGGCAGGGGGATGGATGGGTTGGGAGACAGGACCCAAAATAAGTCCCAGCAGGGAGTGGTCGCTGTAGACCCTCCACCACCTAGGCCGTTCTCCACTTTCAAGCTGTGCGTCACAGTGAGGCGGTGGACGCGGGCACCGTGGAGACCACATCCACCGCCAAAGCTTAAAAAGCACCCCCGTGCCAACGATGAACTCATTGAATCCTCACGGCAAGGGCTTAGGATCAAGAGTAGCCCCTTTCCTCAATGCGGGGTTGCGTGGGTGACGAGGTCACACAGCGTGGGTATGAGTCGGGAATGACCCCGCAGTCGCCTCGGGAACCATAAACCCTGTCTCCTCGCCTCTGCAGGTTGTGGTCTGGGACAAGGAATACCACGAGTTCAGCTACCGGCTCCCACCAGCGTACGCGCTCTTGGTAGAAGTGGGCGGGGACGTGCAGCTGGAGTTCGCGAAGATCTTCTGAGCCTTCCCTGGAGGGCCGGTGGGGACGGGGCACAGGGGTCTTGGGTGACAAATAAAGTCTTAGCCTCTCATCTGTGCGCCTCCTGTCTGTCTGTGTCTCCTTCATATAGACGAGGATAGCAGGCTCAGGGAGGTGAAGACACTGACGAAGGGTCACACAGCGATTGCGTGGCCGCGGCGGGTCCGGGCTTGGATCTCCGAGGGCACTTTGTGTCCCTGGAGGCCTGAGGAGGGTCACGATCTGGCGGAGGTGGGGCTTTGGCTTGCCCCCCTGCAGCACTTTGCAAAGCAGCCAGGTGGTAATGCGGTGGGGGGCGACTTTAGGGAATTTGCAGGGGCCCAAGCCATCCCTTGGCGCCCGCTCCGTGGGTGTAACGGACCCCTCAATCGGTACGTGTGCAAACAGGTCCCTTGGAGACCCCAGCCTCGCGGAGAAGATGCGTGAATCTCAGGCTCCCTGCGCCGATGTCCCTCTTCTTGCCTCTCGCCGGTTTCGCCTACCTACTGGCGCCTGCAGACAGGTGGCGCGGGGAGGGGCTTAGAGGCGGATCCGGGCCTCGCCTGCCTCCCATCTGTTCGGGAGTCAGGACAGGCCTCCGATGGTCGCGCCCCGGGGCAGAGGCGCACCGAAGCTGCAGCCTCCCCGCCGGGAAGACGGGGAACGCGAACGGCCGGGCTCTTGTGTCCCGGCTGCCGTCGAGCTTGTTCACACACTTCGTCCATCTGGGCTCGCCCGACGGCCCCGAGACGCCGGCCCTCCCCGAGATTCTAGGGGGTATGGGGAGTTGGGTATATACAGACGCCCAGTCACCCCCGACCGCCAGGTGGGGATTTTCTGGTTTCTGGGGGTCTCTGGGTCGCCCTTGAATAGCTGTGGTTGGCGGGGGAGCCGGGACCAAGCGAGCGCCCCCAACCTCGCACCCTCAGCGAGGCGCTCGCAGCGGCCGTGGTTCGCAGCTGCGGATGGAGGCGGGGGTGGGGTGGGGAGGCGGGGGGGAGGTGGCGGCAGCGTGCCAGCAGCTCACAGTGGGTTCGGGCCCGGGTCTCGGAAAGTCCGGATTCGCACCCAGGCTTCCGGCCCGGACTCCGGCCAAAGTGTGACAGACAGATCTCCCTCCTTCCCTTGGGCCGTTGCAGAAGTTGCGGTTTAAAAACGGAGGCTCGGCAAGGTGGGGCTGCTTGCCGACTGAACCTGAAACAGCTAGGGTGGTGGGAAGACCAAACCCTGCCGCGGGACTTGAGCTTTTTCTGGACCCGTTTTTCTGCCCCTTGAGACCCTTCGGCTGAAGCCACTTCACCCCCATGCCCGGCCCTTGAGAGTGTATCTCTGGTTGGGTCGTGGAATGCAGGACACCCTCTCCCACTGGAGGACCCGGGAAAGTCTGAATTCCCCTGGTCCCAGGGCTCATTATGTTTATTTTTATTTTTATTTGCCTGTTAAAGGAATTTATATATATAATATCACTTTTAATATATATATTAATTTAAAGATATACCTACGGTACAAATTTCAAAGTATGCAGTGGAAAATACAGTTGTTGGCACAACTGATAAAGGTGGTTGGGGTCTCGGAATAGATGGTAGTTATCCATCTATTAATCTGTTAATTATGGTAGTTATCCATCTGTTAATCTGTTATCCATCTGTTAATTTCCTGATTTTCACTGTTGCCTTACAGTGGACATGCAAGAGAATGTTCTTGTTTGTGGAAATACACAATAAAGTAATTGAAGGTGATCAGGAAGCATGTTGGCAACTTAGTCTCAAATGAGTGTAGGGAAAAAATTTTTGTACTGTACTTACAACTTTCTGTGTTAGTCATTTCAAAATAAAAAAAACTATCAATATATAAAATATGTATATGAAAGTCCTCCTTTGTAAGAGCAAACTTCTGTTACCCGTGTCTTTATCTCTTGTGTATCTTTCCAAAACTCTCTGCACTTCTAAACACATGTATATGCAATTTTTTCCCCTCCTTGCATAAAACTGAGCATCTTTCACCTACTCACCTCTTTTTTGTCACTTAGCAAAATATGGGCATAGTTTGATGTGTGTATTTGATGTATTGACCCTTTTATCATGATGAAACGTCCTTTGTCTCTAGTACAATTTCTTTTAACATCTATTGTGTCTGATACTAATTTTGTCCTTCTAGTCTCTTATGGTTACTGATTGCATGGTACTTCTTTTCTCATCCTTTTACCTTCAACTTATTTATGTCTTAGATCTAAAGTGTGTCTTTTGTAGATAGCATATACTTGGATCTTGTTTTCTTATCCAGGCTGAAAATGTATTATTCTCTGTAGCTTCATAACAAATTATCCCAGTAACATCATAACATAACACATACTTACTGTCTTACAGTTGCTGAAGTTAGGAACGTAGAAGTGGCTTAACTAGGTTGTGGTGCTGAGTTTTCCTGCAGTTACTGTCAAACTATAAGTGAAGTTGCTAGCACCCAAAAGAAGTTTTGGCAAACTAGGGCTGTTGGTTAAACCCACCCACTACCTGTTTTAGTAAGGCTCACAATCTAAGAATGGTTTTCACATTTTAAAATAGCTGGAAAAAAATGAAAAAAAGAAGAACATTTCTTAACACTTCAAATGATGCGAAATTCAAATTTCAGTGTCCATAAATAAAGTTTTATTGGGACACAGCCATGCTCTGTCATTTATGTATAGCCTACTGGCCGCTTTTGTGCCTCACCCATGGAGTTCGGGAGCTGCAACAGAGACTGGGTCACCCACAATGCCTAACATATTTACTATGTGACCATTATAGAAAGCGTTTGCAACCTCTGCTCTAAAGGCTTGACTGGGATTGGAGGAACTTCTTCTAAGAGGGCTCACACACATGGATGTTGGCAGGAGTTTTCAGTTTCTTGTCACATGAACACTTACATAGGACTGTTCAAGAAGTTACTGACTCCTCCTGGGGGAGTCATTGACAAATGAGAGAGCAGGAGAGCAAGCCAAGACAGAAGCTGTAGTGTCTCTTATATCCCCGTTTGAGAAGCGACATGCTCTCAGTTCTGCCATATTCTCTTGATGAAATGTAGTCACACATACCAACCCACTGGTACCATTTGGGAGGGGTTCACACAAGGGTTTGAATATCATTGGAGGCCAGTTTGGAAGCTGACCACCACGGACGATCTCTGTCTTTATTTTTTTTAAGTTCTTTTTTTTTTTGGCTGCGTTGGGTCTTTGTTGCTGCGCGTGGGCTTTCTTCAGTTGCGGTGCTCCGGCTTCTCACTGCAGTGGCTTCTCTTGTTGTGGGGCACAGACTCTAGGTGTGTGGGCTTCAGTAGTTGTGGCTCGCGGGCTCTAGAGCACAGGCTCAGTAGTTGTGGCACACGGGCTTAGTTGCTCCGCGGCACGTGGGATCTTCCCGGACCAGGGCTCGAACCCGTGTCCCCTGCATTGTCAGGCGGATTCTTAACTACTTCGCCACCAGGGAAGCCCCGATCTCTGACTTTTGGTTGGAAGGTTTATTTCATTCACACTTGATGTCGTGATTGATACAGTTGGCTTCATGGCTGCCATTTTGCTATTTGTTTTTACTCTGTTAGTCCTTCACTACCTGGCTTTGTGTTGAACAATTTTTAGTATACCATTTAACTTCCTCTGTTTTTTTTTTAACTGTATATTTTGAAAGCTGGTTTTTAAATTGTCACTCTAGGGATGACAATATACATTGTAAATGATCAAGTCAACTTTATGTTAATAGAGATTTAATTCCAGTAAAATATAGCAGCATTGCTCCAATATATCTCCATTTCCCACCTTTTTTTTTTTTTTTTGCGGTACGCAGGCCTCTCACTGTTGTGGCCTTCCCCGTTGCGGAGCACAGGCTCTGGACACGCAGGCTCAGCGGCCACGGCTCACGGGCCCAGCCGCTCCGCGGCATGTGGGATCCTCCCGGACCGGGGCACGAACCCCTGTCCCCTGCATCGGCAGGCGGACTCCCAACCACTGCGCCACCAGGGAAGCCCCCACCTTATGTTGTGCTATCGTTGTTATATATATCACATTCATATGTGTTATACACTCTACAATATAGTGTTATAATTTTCACTTCTACAATCACATTTTTAAAGAAAATAGAAGAAAAAATAAAAGAAATTTTATTTATATAATTTTGAAAAATATTTATCCACATGTTCATAATCTCTAGGATTCTTTATTTCTTCCTGTGGATTTGATGTCATTTTCTTTCATTGTGAAGGACTTCCTTTAGTATTCCCTACAGGGAGGTCTGCTAGCAATGAATTCTCAGTTTTTGTCTATCTCAGAGTATCCTTTTGCCTTCAGTTTTTTGTTGTTTCTTTTTTTTCTTAACATTTGCCTTCAGTTTTTAAATATAGTTTTGTTGAGTACAGAATTACTGACAGTTTTCTTTTGTTTAGTACTTTGAATAAATCATTCAAGTGCCTTCTGGCCTTCATTGTTTCCATGAAAATTTAGCTGTGAATCGTACTGCTTTCCCCTGTACACGATGAGTTGTTTTTCACTTATAGCTTTCAAATTTTTCTCTTTGTCTTTTTTTTTTTTTTCTTCCAGCAGTTTAACTATGATGGGTCTCGGTATGGATCTCTTTGCATTTATCCTACTTGCAGTTCATTGAGCTTCTCGGATCTAGAAACTAAGGTCTTTCATAAAATTGGGTAAGTTTTCAGCCATAATTTCTTCAAACATATTGCAGCAGTGACAGAAAACTAAACGTGGCCTCTCCAGCTCTTTGGGGGACCCTCTCCCTGTGCTCCTCTAGGCTCGTGACTGATGTATCTCCTGACAGCCATCCCTGGGCAGTGAGTGTTCAGTAAGGGAGGAGGGAGCCCAGAAGAAGGAGAAGACTGCCTCAGACTGGAGGCTGCCCAGGTCAGCTCTCCTCCCTTCCTGACCTCCTCAGCATCCATCCAGGGTCTGAGGGCCCCCAGAACATCTTTGATCAATGTTTGACAAATCCATAGAATCTTTTGGAGAACTCAACGAAAATATTGATGCCCAGGACCCACTACAGATTTACTAGGCTAGAACATACAAAATTATTGATATTTAACCACTTTTAACCTACAAAAATGGCATTTTTGTGGTTTAACCTAATGATGGTCTGGGTTGGGGTCAGGTATCAATATTTTTTAAAAGCTCCCCAGGGGATTGCAACGTAGGACTGTTTAAGAACAAGACCAGGTGAATGAATGAGACAATAAACTGAATGAGTAATTGAATAGACAGTGACAAATGACTGGATATGTGAACAAGCGAGTGAGTGAATGAATAAGAGTGAATAAATGGATGCATGAAAGTGTAAGTAAATGAACATATTATTAACTCAACACAAAGATGATGATAAAAGGATGCTTGAATGAATGACACATGGTTAGTGAACAGATGAAGAGATAAATATATGGATAAATAATTGGAAATGGATGGAGGAATAGATCATGAAGAGAAGAATGGATGACTGGATAGATAAAAAATGGACAAATGGATGGATGGATGGATGTGCTGGAAGGCAGAGAACTGCATGGACAAATGAAGGAGGGAGTGAAGAGATGAAAGGATGAATGAAATTTGGATGTAAGGATGGCTGAGTGAATAGACATATGGACTAATAAATAAGTAGTTAGATGTTTGAATGGATGGATGGTCAGATGGATGGGTGAACGGCTGGATGATGAATGGATGAACAAACAGCTAAAATGGAGAGGTAGAGTGGATGGATTGTTGAATGTTTAGATGGATGGATGAACATATGCTCGGATGAATGTTTGGAAAGATTGATGGATGATGAGATAGATGGATGGAGGGATGAATGGATGGGTGGATGGATGAAGGGATGGATGAAAAGATGGCTGGACAAACAGACGGATAGATGGATTGGTGAGTGTCTAGATGGTTGGATGTTGAATGGGTATATGGGCTTTTGGTTGGATGGATGCAGGGTGGATGGGACAACAGGCTGTATAGTGGTTGAGCACGTAGCCTTGGCAGCCAGACCACCTCGATTTGGATCCTGGTTCTGCCATTTATGGACTCTGTGACCTTGGGCAACAGCTTTATCTTTCTTTGCCTGTCTCCTCATCATTTACAGATGGAAAATAATAATAGTACCTACCTCCTGGCATTGTGAGGAGTGAATGGGTTCATACACATAAAGCCCTAGATTTATTATGATGAGAGGATGGATGGACAGATGATTGGATGGCTGAATAGACAGTGCTTGATTGAACCAAGAAGGAAGGAACAGTGAGGGAGGCGAACAGGGTCGTGTACACTCACAAGACACCCTCGGGCATTTTATTAGGGGCTTAGAAAGGAGTCCTACAGGATCTTCCTGTGTTCCCAAGGGTTATGGCCCCAGATATAGATCAGATCTGGACATAGGACAAGGTGACATCACCCTGAATCTCCACCATGTCCACCCTCTGGAAGGCCGAAAGGCGATGGGAGAAGTCGAAGAGGTGCTGGCCGTTGGCATACACCTTGAAGCGATCCATGCCACAGCAAATGGACAGCTGCAGAGAGAGGGGCGGGCATGAGGCCAGAGCCAGGACAGAGGCTTTGGAGGGAAGCAGGGAAAGAGACCCCAGACTCACATCAAAGAACTGTCCAGGACCAAACGGGTTGTAGGGGACCTTCCTTTCCTCGGCTCCCCACAAGCCATTCAGAAAGCTGTTCCGAACCACGGTGCCCTCATTCAGCCGGGGGTTAATGTGCAGAGCCAGGTCCCCTGAGGATCCCACCTTGAAGTTGATGACAAAGCTGGGGGCAGAGAGAAAGGTAGGAGTGAGATGGGTCAGGGGGAGGTGGGGGAGCGCTTTGCTCCCCAAGGAAGGAGGGGACTGGGGACTGGATTCCCAGGTCTCCAGTGGAGGAGGAGGCTGAGGGCTCAGACTCCTAGGACTGAGGGATGAGGAGGACCAAGGATTCACACCTCAATCTGGATTCCGTACCTCTTGGCTGTGGGGGGTATGTAGCCCTTGACAATAATGGTTCTTCGGGCTGTAAGCCCCCCTTGCAGTCTCCCATTAAATGGCACAGGCTGTGGGAAGAGAACATGGTGTCCCATCATCTCTCAGGTCCCCAGAAGCCAGAGGCGGGACAAGTTTTCAGAGAGGGGCTCTCACTTGTCCTGGGAAATGTCCCAAACCGCCAACCTCCACCCCCTCTGACCACCAACTCCACCCTCTCCCCACCCACCTCCCGCCCCAAACACCCTCTGCCCACTCTATTTCCTACCTTCTCAGGGCTCCCCATGGCTCAGGACCCCCGACCCACCACCAGTTCCTGCTTGCCCACAAACTGCCCACCACAGAACCCTAAAGTCCCACTAGAGACCTTACCGGGTTGAAGGTTGGGGGTCCCTCCATGGTCTGTGAAGTGAGGAAGAGTTATTCTATAATATTCGGCAAATATTAGGCCCACCTACTACATGCAGGCGTAGCTCTAGGTGCTGGATTAGTACAACTGGGGATCCAGTCTCTCTGACCACCCTCCAATTCTTGCCACCCACCCCCAAATGGCCACACAACCCTCCCACTTACAGGGAGGTTACTTAGCACTTGGTAGCACTGCCCAGGACCCTACACAGATGGACGGAAGGCATGAATGGAGAGAGGCTGGGGGTCCTTTGGCTGCCCTAGGGCCTCCTCAGCCACTGAACCCCACCTCAAGGGGAAGTCCATCACCCACCAGCAGGTACTTACTGGGTACGCCGGATTAGGCATGGGTATCTGTGGGCACAGAAGGAGAAGGAGGCAATGAGGGGGACCCTAAACTAGGGCCTGGAGGGTGTCAAGGATGCCCGCCCCAGGGCAGCCTACCACCACCAGCCAAGGGAACTCGGGGTCAAAGGGTAGCACTCAGATGGCTCATTCATGGAGAGGAACTCGCCGTGTTTAGGGATATCCAGTGCACAGCGAACCTCAGCCCACTCCTTTAGGACAAGGCTGGCAAATTCTGTTTTTGTACCCACCTCTGTCCTGGCTTCCTGCTGACCCAGGACCCTCATCCACTCCTCTCCTCCCACTCAATCCAGGAGCCACACGATAAAGTGTGCACCCTCATTACACACCCCCAGGCCCACACAGCACCCTGCTCACCTCATCTCCAACCATGATTTGCCCCTCCCTCTACATGCACACCCCTGGGGCAACTAGGGGTGCTTTAACCAGCCAAGTTCGTGTCTCTCCCTTGTCTGTCTCAGCTCTTTCAGTCTGTGTGTGACTCTGTTTCTCAGCCTCTCTTACTCGCTGTCTCTGTCTCTGTTCCTCTCTCTCGTCCTCACCTTCTCACCAGTGGTTCCTTTCCCCACCCAACAATTTTTATTCACTCTTTCTCTCTGTTTCTGATGCACTCATTTCTGCCTCGACTTCCGTTTTAAGCCAACTATCCTGAAGGTCCTTTAAAAATTGCTTCATCCTTGTTTTTCTTTTTATTCTGGCTGTGTTGAGCGTTTTGCAGGATCTTAGTTCCCTGATCAGGGATTGAACCCGGCCCCTCGGCAGTGAAAGTGAGGAGTCCTAACCACTGGACCGCCAGGGAATTCCCATGTTGTTTTTCTTTTTAAAATACATTGGGGGCTTCCCTGGTGGCGCAGTGGTTGAGAGTCCGCCTGCCGATGCAGGGGACACGGGTTCGTTCCTCAGTTGGGGAGGATCCCACATGCCGCGCGGAGCGGCTGGGCCCGTGAGCCATGGCCGCTGAGCCTGCGCGTCCGGAGCCTGTGCTCCGCAACGGGAGAGGCCACAACAGTGAGAGGCCCGCGTACTACAAAAAAAATAAATAAATAAAATAAAATAAAATAAAATACATTGATGAGGGAATTCCCTGGCGGTCCAGTGGTTAGGACTTGGCACTCTCATTGTGGGGGCCCGGGGTTTGATCCCTGGTCAGGGAACTAAGATTCCGCAAGCCATGCAGTGCGGCCATAAGTAAGTAAGTAAATAAATAATAAAATAAAACACACTGATGAAGCACAAGAGTAAAATGAACACCCATGGGCCCAAGGCCACCTTAGGGATGAAGACATTCCCAGCGTTTCCTCATCAGGGAGGAAGAGGAGTGGTTTGATCCGTGCCTCTGCCACTTACAAGCTCCATGACCTTGGGCAAGTTACTGAAGCACTCCGTGCCTCAGTTCCCACATCTGTAGAATGGGGCTGATGATCATCAGAGTACTTTCCCCTTGGAGGGGCTGGGGGACTTACAGGTTGGGAAGGGTAGAGCCCTCAGCTGAAGGACATGCCAGGGTTCTGAAGTTTGGGCTTCTCCAAGGAGTGTTGCTGTGGGGTTCTAGTGCTTGTGTCTTGGCCAGTTGTTCACCGTGGACCTGATAGTGGGGTTTCATGGTCACCGGTGTGTGTCTGTTCAGCTTCCGTAGATGCTGCCCAGTTATTTCCCGAGGTATGGGAGTCTCGGCCAGTCCACAGCCTCACCAGCCATGGGTATGATGTGCCTTTCCCGTTATAGCCCTTCTGGCGGGTGTGTAGTGGTAGCTCCCTGTGATTGGCAGTGAATTTCCCAGCTGACTGATGACGTCAGGCAACTTCTCAGAAACATGTTTGCTACTCCTGTGGTTTTTGTCCCTCCCTATCTTCACTTTCTGACTCAGCTTACACACCTACTTCTCCTCCAGAAAGCCTTTCCTAAGACTTTCCAGGGACTTCCCTGGCCATCCAGTGGTTGGAACTCTGCACTTTCACTGCCAAGGGCCAGGGTTCAATCCCTGGTTGGGGAAGTAGGATCCTGCAAGCCACGTGGCACAGCCAAAATAATTAAATAAAATAAAATAAAATAAAATAAAATGATGGTGTAGAAAATGGTGCAAATACCTTAAAAAAAGAAAAAAAAGACTCTCCAAACCTCCTGTATGTGCCCCACCCCTGCACTGACGACTTGTGGCCACTACTATCTGGTGACACATGTGTCTTCCCAGTAGACTGTCTTGGTTGCCGCTGGGTCTGTGGCATCACCTGGCAAAGGGTCTGGCACAGAGCAGGTGCTCAGGATATAAGTGAATGTAGGGATGAATTAAGGAAGAAAGCAAGCAAACAAGAGGGGGACACACCACACACCTGGTTTGGGGTGGGCTGGCCTCCGATGATGTTGATTGATTGAAGCTGCAGGTCGCCATCCACATGCAGGTGGGTGACCATCTGTAGTGGGATCCGGTGCCCAAACTCATAGAAGGGATTCCCATTTACCACCACCTGGAGGGCAGGGGTCAGGTCAGAGGTGGCACCACTAACCCTGGAGGGTAGAAAACAGGAAGCAGGAAACAGGGAGATTTTTAACTTGGGGTCACAAGTTTTGAGGGTGAGCTGGGATAGCCTCAGAGTCAGGAATCTTGAGTCCACCGGTGAGAGGTCAAGCTGAGGTCAAAAGTCAGTTCACAGATTGGTGGGTGGAAGAGAATAGAGAATTTAGCCTGAGGATGGAGATTGGGAGATAACTTAATTGGAGTCCTGGTTTTGGTACCAAATGATTGGGTGTCAGGTCCAGCTCTGACATGTCTTGGCTGTGTGAGCTTAGGTAAGTCAGTAGGTAAGTCAGTCACTTCTCTGAGTCTTTGTTTCTGCATCTGTAAAATGGGATCTCGCCTTGGGACTGTTGGGAAGGCATGTCAAAGGCACTGTGGAAATCCCATGTAGAGCCTTGCCTTGTCATCACCTCTCAAGAGTACTGTAAGCCATCACGGTTCTATTTATAGTGCTAAGCAATGGGCACAGCCGAGATCCAGCTCCCCAGGACTGAGAGCTTCCTACATGCTAAGCGCTTTACCTGCTGGCATCAACATGATGATTGGCTCAACAGCTCCGTGAGGGAGGACAAAACACTGTCCCTGTTGTTCAAGAAAGCAGAGGTTCCAGGTGGTAGAGTGACCAGTTCAAGGTCACATGCTGGGGAGAGGCAAAGCCCAGACTTGAACCCGTGTCTGTCCGAGCTCAAGCCCTGATGTTAACCTTGGTGATGAGGTTAGATATCTGGTGTCCATATGAGGGCAGATAACGTCCAGGTAGGTTATCCTGCCAGAAGACTTCTCCCATGGGTCAGGCTGGGACAGATGTGCACAGGGTGTCTGATGTGTGTCATTTATGGGGAGTGGCAGGCAGGGGATGGAGAGAACTCCATTCATATTTATGAATGAAATTATATGATAGCTGGGATTTGCTTCTAAATAACCGGAGGGGAAGTGGGAGGTAGAGAGTGGACAGCTCTCGGCGCTGGCCAAGGAGAGGGGGGCTTCCCAGGACTCTGTGCTTCTGTGTGTGTTTAGACTTCCTGATAAGAAAGGGCCAACATACATACCTCGCAAGAACACGGGAGCAAGATGTTATGCGTGAAACACGTTAGAAGGCTCTCCAAGGTGGAGGAATGGGAATGAGAAAAAGAGAGGCAGGAGAGGAGGAAAAGAAAAGAAAAGAAAAGTGAGGTAGGAAGGGAGGAGGGAGGGGGAAGGGAGAGAGGAAAAACGAAGAAAGGGAGAGAGGGAGGGATCAGGGGAAGGCAGAAAGGCAGGGAGGGAGGGAGGGAGGGAGGGAGGGAAGGAGGGAGGGAGGGGTGGGGAGGGGAGGCCCCGCCCTCGAGGCTCCGACCTTGTAGTGCTCGGCCAAGACCATGAACACCAGCTCGAAGGCGGCGCCCCTGCTGAAGGGCATGCTCCTTTTCTTCTCCTCCTTGCCCCAGTTGCCGTTCTGCCTCGTGTTTAAGACCACCTTATCCCAGCCGTCAAAGCGGGGATTGAAGTGGAAGGCGACGTCTGCCTCTGGGCCCTGCCCCACCTCGAAGTTCACGAAGAACCTGGTGGGACACGAAGGGCTGTCCCCCTGGCCGCCCACGCCAGCGCACTACTACCCAAGACTGGAGGCGGAGATCGTGCCCCTGCACTCCAAGGGGCAGATTCCCACCGCTACCCCTTTGCTCACTCCCTTTCCTTATGAGACCCCCTTCCCTGACCCAGCTTCAAATAAGACTGCTACTGGGACTCCTGCGTTTACCCCAGCCCAGTCTCTATCGGCTCAGGTCTCTCTGCCCCCGCCCTGGCTCCTGAAGGCCATTCCCCACATGCAGCCAGAGGGACCCTGTGAAAACCCAAATCGGAGCACCTTCCACAGCTCCCTTCACACCATCATCCCCCAAATTATTCCAAGGGGGCATGTACACACCTGCCTCAGGACCTTTGCACTGGCTGTTCTTTCTGCTTGGAATGCTCTTCCCTCAGATACACCCCAGGCTCCCTCCCTCACCTCCTTCAGGTCTTTGCTGAAAAATTCCCTTCCCAGGAACCTTTCCCTGGCCACCTTATTTAAAGGGACAATGCCACACAACCCCTACCCCACATCTGCTCCCCATCTCCTTTCCCTCCTCATTTGTCTCCATAGCATTTATTGCCATCTGACTTATTTATTTTTTATCTGTCTCCTCTACTAGGATGTCAGCTCCACAAGGACAGGGATCTTTGTCCTGTTGAATGCTCTGTCCCCAGCACCTAGGCACAGAGTGGGTACTTGGTGGACACAGAAACAATGAACAAAGAAACAACAGTCCTATGACATCATTCAATTATCATCACCATTTTTTTTTTATCATCACAATTTTAAAACCATAAAAAAAGCTAAGTGGACTTCCCTGGTGGCACAGGGTTAAGAATCTGCCTGCTAATGCAGAGGACACAGGTTTGAACCCTGGTCCGGGAAGATCCCACATGCCGCAGAGCAACAAAGCCCATGCACCACAACTACTGAGCCCGCGTGCCACAACTACTGAAGCCCACAAACCTAGAGCCCGTGCTCCACAACAAGAGAAGCCACCGCAGTGAGAAGCCCGTGCACCACAACAAAGAGTAGCCCTCCCACCACCACTCGCCTCAACTAAGGAAAGCCCGCATGGAATGAAGACCCAACGCAGCCAAAAATAAATCTAAAAAATTAAAGAAAACAAAAAGCTAAGAGTTATTGTAGTGCTGAATATACGACTCTATATGCTTTACATATTGAATCCTCAAAACCCATTCTACAGATGACAAACTAAAGCACACAGAGCTTTCCCAGTCACACGGTTGGTAAGTGACAGAGCTGGGACATGAACTCAGGTGGACCAGCTCTGAGCCTGTGATCTTAATTCATGCTGTCATACCCATCAATTCCAATCCAGTGTCCCAACTCTGGGGCCACCTGTCATGGTGAGTCTCCCTAACACCTCCCAGCCCCCCGCCTGATCTGATCACCAAGCCCTGGACTCCCCAGACCAGAGCTGTTCTTTGGCCATCAGGTGCAGTGGCATAGAGCCCTCTTCTCAGCGGTGGGGAGGAAGGGAAATAGGTCTCCTGCACCTGGGCTGGAAGCCCCCTGTTTGTAGCCCCCTCCCAGCCTAGCCTGGCATGGAGGAGGGTCTTACCTCTTCATATGCTCGCTAGCCACTCCTTGGATGTAAATGGACATTCCAACTCTGAGATTGCCTGGGATGGGCCTGTGGTAGGGCAGCGTCTGCAGAAGGGGCCAGGTGAGGGGCCTCAAAAGCCATCTGCCTATTGCAGCCCTTACTACTCAGTCAGAAGCCCCTCCAGCCCCCCTCCCTTAAGCAAGGGAGAGGAAACCAAGGGGTGAGGGATCAGCGTGAAGATGAAGAGGGTTGAGAGCTGGAGATGGATGTAAATAGTCTATCAGCGTGGGAGTAAGTCAAGCCCTAGGGTCAGTACTGGGTAAATCAGACCCACAATGGCCGGGTGGGTGCCTCTGAGGATCAGGGTGAGGGTAAATTGGTGCGTGGAGGTCAGGGTGGAGCTAAGCCGGGGACTAGGGTATCTCACCGGGTTGTAGGTTGGCTGGTAGCCTGGTGCAGGAACAAAGGCCATCTTGAGAGGCTGGGCTGGTGGCTTGTACGGTGAGAAGAGCTGCAGGAGTAGGAAATGGCGGCAGATAGCAGCTGGTGGGTGGCTCTTATACCTGAGGATAAGGGAGTGGCTGGCAGGGCAGGGTCCACGGGGTCCCTCTTCTGGGCATCCTAGGCACACATCTTCTAGGGCACCCCCAGTCTCCCTTCTCTTACCAGCCTCACTGGTAACCAGCCGGAACCCAGATCTTCTGGGCCAGGCCTGAGGTACTCAGCTCAGGACTGCCTCCTCTAGGCTCTTCTGCAAAGAGGAAGTGCTGGCGAACTTTGGCCCTTCAAGGGCCTTATGAGAGCCCATAAAAACCTGGCTGACCCCTTGTTGTCAGAGGGAGGGTGAGGCCAGGAGGGTTGGGCAGGGTAAGGCTAAAAGGAGTGGCCCAGGACAGATGGGCAATGGAAACAAGTGAAAAAGCAAGGAGGAACTGGGCACTCTTGATACTCCCAGGAACTGTTCAAGGACCTAAATTTATTGCTGCATGCCTCTAGTATGTACGTTATATTGTATATGTAGTGGTTTAGATCACTGACTTCTGGAGCCTGAGGTGCTGGGTTAAACTCCTTCCTCTGCCACTTCTTCACTGTTTGATCTTGTGTCAGTGCTTTAACCTCAATTTGCCCATTTGCCCATCTGTTAAATAGGGAATATTAATAGTATTAACCTCATAGGGTCCTTGAAAGGAATTACTAAGTTAATAAATATTCATAACAGGACGTGGCATATAGGAGACATTAAATTAATGCTTGGGGACTTCCCCGGTGGTCCAGTGGTTAGGACTCCATGCTTTCACTGCCGTGGCGCTGGGCTCCATCCTTGGTCGGGGGAACTAAGATCCCACAAGTCTCCCACAAGCCGCACGGCGCGGCCAAAAAAAAAAGGAAAATAATACCTTGTAAAAAATGCTTGGTCTCTTGCCCTCATTCCAAACATAAATCCAGGACGTTGGTTTATTTTTTATTTTTTTGGCCACGCCACGCGGCTTGTGGGATCTTCGTTCCCCCACAGGGGATTGAACCCGGGCCACTGCAGTGAAAGCCCTAACCACTGGACCGCCAGGGATTCTCCAGGAGGTTGGGATTACATATGGAAAAGAGAACTCAGAGCTTAGAGAAGTGAGGCAGTTGGCCCAAGACTGGGTAGCAGCAGAACCCTAGCCAGACTCCAGCACCGGAACCTACTATGCTGTGCAGTGAGTGGGGGCCAGGCAGGGGAAATGCCGCCCTCAAGCCTGGAGCAGGCAGGAAGACCGTCTGTGGCCTTTCACGTGACTTGCTACCAGCCCTGGCCTGCCCACTGCCACTCTGAATGGTCATCACCTGCATGGCTCCCATGCCCATTGGTCATATCTCTATCCCCAACTTTCAGCACAAGTGTGGTCCTTGGAGCCCCCAGGATCATCATGTTAACCCCCTTTCTGCCTCGCCTCTCTCTCCAATAAGGACACCGGGTTCTTTATATTGCTTTATTGTTCGTGGGGCGAAGACAAGGCATGAGTAAAGCTGTGTCATAAAGTTATGAAGAGGGAGACTGGCCAAGAAGACAGCGAGGGGGACCATCTTCACTAATCCTCCCTCTCTGTGAATGAGGAAGCGCAGGCATGAGACGGGACAACGCTAGACCCTGGGCCAGGACCTGGGACGAAGGGCCTCTCAGAGCTTGGAGAAGGTGATGGTCTTCAGTTCCTTCTTCTCCATTAAGGCCTGGAGAGACTTAACGACGTCCTCTGTCTGCAGCATGCTCATGTTCCAGGATTTCTGGATAAAGACGGAGGCAGGGAATGGAAAAGATACGGGAAGATTTTAATTGGACCAATGAAAAATGGGAGATAGCAGTGCACCAATCAGAGGACAAGGCCTGCCAGGGGCCGCTGTGCCCTGATTGGTTGCTCTGGGATCAGAGAAGGGATGCGATTGGTCGGACGGAGAGTCTCACCATGAAGTTGAGGCTGTCTGTCACCGAATGGTCGCGGGAATAGAGCAGGTTGATCTTGGTGCTCTGCACCGCCACGGGGCTCTTGCTGGAAATCTCGGCTGCCAGGGCGAAGGCCGCATCAAGCATGACCTCCTTGTCTGGGAAGACCCGGCTGAGGATGAAAGGCATTTGGAGTCAGCGGTCTGAGAAGAGCTCTCCTCTCCCTCTCATGGATGAAGAAGTGGCCAATCACAGTAGAAAACGGAAGATACCACAGTGAAATGGACCAATCAGAGCAGGGCAGTAGACTCCAGACCACCCAGAGAGAGGAGGCCACTTGGAATCCATGAGTTAAGGTACACGGGGATCCAGAGAGCCCCACCCAGGTCTGGCTGCCCCTGAGCTCTTATCCAGCACAGGCCTCAGCCCCTACCTGACCAGCCCACTGTCAAGGGCCTCGTCAGCCATCATCTTGCGGGCAGTGAAGGCCAGCTCGTTGACCAGGCTGCAAGAGGGCAGAGCATGTCGGGGGTGGCAGTCATCCCAGGTCTAGATGTCCTGCCGTCCCCTTCCCCAGGCTCCTCTCACCCACCTCTGGTTTCCGATGACTCTGGGCAGTCGCTGCAGGGTTCCCACATCCGCTGCCAAACCTAGGTCCACCTCCTGGGGGGAGCAATCCTGTCCGTGCTTGGTTTCTGCCCACTACTGTCCCCCATGCAACCTCAGTGCCAATGAAATTCTGCATTTACTGCAGAGGTCCCACCCCACCCCCACCTCAGAGACTCCCATTCCAAACACCCCGTTTCATTCCCATCCACATACTTTTGCCCATGTAGGTTCCTTCGGTCTAGAATACAGCCCACCTTCCAATTCCTCTGCCCTCCCAATTCTCTGAGGTCAGCTGCATCTATCTCCAGAAGGAAGCCTTGCTCATCCCTGCCCTGCCCCCCTCCATCCATGAGCTCCATCGTGCCTCCCGCCCCCTCCAGCATTGATGCCAACAGCGCCCCCAGCCTCAACCCCTCCCTGACCGCACACTGACTGCATGACCTACCCATGACTTCCTCCCTGGCCAAGTGTTACTTTTCTTTCTTTTTTTTTTGCTCCTGTGGCACGTGGGATCTTAGTTCCCTGACCAGGGATCAAACAGGCGCCCCCTGCCTTGGAAGCGTGGAGTCTTAACCATTGGAACACCAGGGAAGTCCCAAGGGTTAATTTTTTTTTTTTTTTTTTTTTTGCGGTACGCGCGCCTCTCACTGCTGTGGCCTCTCCCGTTGCGGAGCACAGGCTCCGGACACGTACGCTCAGCGGCCATGGCTCACGGGCCCAGCCGCTCTGCGGCATGTGGGATCTTCCCGGACCGGGGCACGAACCCGTGTCCCCCGCATCGGCAGGCGGACTCTCAACCACTGCGCCACCAGGGAAGCCCCCAAGGGTTACTTTTTAAGGCTCACTTCTAACTAACTCTTCCATGAAGCCATCTAGACTCACTCTCACCCCCTTAGCTTGCTCCCTTCCTGCTCTACCCCTGCTCTGACCTGTCTCTGCCACTCATTTCCCAGCTCTAAGCAGGGCCCAAGGAAGCAGAAGCTCGGGAGGATGGCTCACCTTCACCTGGAAGGAAGCGTCCTGGGTACAGTACCGGATGTCACAGGCGGTGATAAGATCCACTCCTGGGAAGTAGAGGCCAAGGACACTAAACAACCACAGGACTGCTCCACCCCCACCCCCAGACTGTGGGGTTGCACCTTGGGCCAAAGTCTAACTAGCAACAGATCTGGGTGGGTGGCTGCAGACTCACCTGCACCAATGCAGGCCCCATGGATGGCACCAATCACCGGCTTAGGGCACTGGAAGGGGACAGGAGGGGCAGGGTCAAGGCTGGTCCAGGAGCGGCAGGCAGGGGGGATGCCCTGCTAGCCTCCCAGAGTCACCTTCTCGATGACGCTGAAGGTCTCTTGGTATCTGCTGAGGAGGCTATGGAGGTGCCAGCTGATGCGGGCCACGTCGTCTCCTGCGGGCTGAAGGAGGCCTGAAGCCATGTCCACGAAGTCGATACCTGGTGGGGAGATCTGGGGAGGCTCACCTAGCCGCCCAGGCCCAACCCATTGCCCTGGCTAGAGTTCAGAGGCCACGCAAACCACCACAGTGGAAACAGCAGCTCACACAGGAGGGACTGCCTTTGGGGTGTGAAGTCAAGGCAAGCTAACGTATATCGAGTCTTTGCTCACTTCAGCCTCACAAGGACCCTCTGAGGTAGGTCCTATTACTACCTCCATTTTCCTGGGGGAGAAACTGAGGCACGGGGAGTTTAAATCACATGCCCAAGGTCACACTGGCTTGTGAACAGTGGAACTGCGATTTCAAACCCAGAACTATGCAGCTGGCTCCAGGGGCCATGCTTTTCACTGTGATGCCAGATGGCCTGGAGGTCAAGGTTTTGGGCACGAGCAACTGCGTCAAAGGTGGTAATGTTTCCTGAGACAGGAAGCTCGGAAATGGAGAAATTTTTGTGGCTCCAACTTTAAGACAATCCCAAGTCTGACCTTTCCTCCACTGACCTGCCTCCACAGTCTGTTCCCCACACGCGGCCAGAGGGCACTTGTGATCACCTCAGGGCCCTCTCTTCTCCCCGACGCCCCCCATCCCTCTTACTTAGAATGAAATGCCAGGTCTTTTGCCAAGACCTTACCAGCCCTGCACAAGCATCATTTCCAACCTATGCCACTGGGCACACAGCCTCCATCAGCCATCCCAACAACACATTCGCTTCCCAGAGCCTCTGTGCCTGCCCCTCCCTCTGCCCAGAACAGCCCTTCCCCAGCGATCAGGCCACAGTTCAAAGGTCACCTCCTCAGAGGCCCCCTCTGGCCACGTGGCTAAATAGCAGCCTGTCACCCTTCACCTCCTTTCTTGGCCATGTCTCCCGCACTGCCTTCTTGTTAGCACATAATTGTATGCTTATCTCGTCTAGTGCCTGTCTCCCTTTCTAGGATGTGAGCTCCATGAGCGGAGGAGTTTGTCTTCCCCACCTCCCCACCCCCAAGGAGTTTGGCTTTTTGCCCACCACTGTATCCCCAGTGCCTACCAGGGCCTAGCACGCAGCAGGTGCTCAATAAGTGAACAATACAGACAACAATCTCTGCCCCCATGGAGCTGCCCTTCTATGGGAAACAAACAGGTAAGAAGATACATTTTGTCAGGTGGCAACAAGTACTAAAAGAAAATTAAAGGAGGGAAGTAGAATGGAGTGTGTGTGTGTGTGTGTGTGTGTGTGTGTGCGTGCATGCACATGCACAGTGAGGGCTCTTGCAGTATTAATTAGGGTGGTCAGGGACCCTCTTAACTGAAAAAGCGACATATGAATAAAGATCTGAAGGACCACAGGGAGGGAGCTGTAGGGATATCTGGGATAAGAGAGTTCTACATGTCAGGAACAGCCAGTGCAAAGGCCCTGCGGTAGGAATGCCCCCGGTGTCTGTGTGAGGACCACTGAGGCCAGCGTAGTGGAGTGAGCAAGGGGGAGATTAGGAAGAGCCAACGTCAGAGAGGTGACAGAGGCAGACTCTGTGGGGCCTTGTGGGCCAAGAGGAGGACTTTGGCTTTGACTCTGAGTGAGGTGGAGCTACAGGGTGGTTCTGAGCAGAATTTTCTTCTTCCCGAGGTGAACCACTCTCATCCTTTTGCCTGTCCTCTGAACAACGCTATTTGACAAACCTGAAAAATCACTCCCACCTTCAGCCACACCCCTGACTCTCTGAGGCTCTGTTGCCTGCACAGCTTATTTAAATGAACGAGAACAGAGGAGTGTTGACTCAGGGCAGAGCTGAATTTGTGCAAGTTAAGTATGGGTAAGACAGAGCTCCTCTGTGTGACCCTGGCCAGGTCACTCCATCCTTTGGGTCTTGGGTTTCTGCTCTGTAAGATGAGCCTAAAATCCTCCTGAGAGCTGATGGGGCTGCAAGGATTCAAGCGACAGAGCCCAGAGGCGCTTTGAGCAATGCCTGGCACGTAATGGCATCACAAGTTACTATTATTATATACTCCGCCTCAGCTGAGGCCAGAACCGCCTGCATCAGCCTGCAGGCATCTGCCAGCTTCCCACTAGGCCTGCACAGCTTGTAGGACTCAGTGGGAGCCACGCTTACCCCCAGAACAAGCCCGGCTTGGCACCTGGCCACACCTCCTCCTGCTGGTTTTGCTGGTTTATCCACCCTATCTGGATCTGCAGACGCGGGTGTCTGCAACCCCTTGGAATAAAGGGCCCCAGACCACGGTACAAGGTGTCCCCCTCCAGAGTCAGAAGTCATTCCGGAGAGGTCCCCTATCTCGTTCCCTGGGAACCTCTAAATGTTTCAGATCTCCTTCATCATCACAATTAAGTTATTTATAATCATCAATAATAACAGCTACGGGGACTTCCCTGGTGGCACAGTGGTTAAGAACCTGCCTGCCAATGCAGGGGATACGGGTTCGAGCCCTGGTCCGGGAAGATTCCCACATGCCGCAGAGCAACTAAGCCCATGTGCCATAACTACTGAGCCTGCGCTCTAGAGCCTGCGAGCCGCAACTACCAAGTCTGCGTGCCACAACTACTGAAGCCCGCGCGCCTAGAGCCCGTTCTCTGCAACAAGAGAAGCCACCGCAACGAGAAGCCCGCGCACCGCAATGAAGAGTAGCCCCCGCTCGTCGCAACTAGAGAAAGCCAGCGCGCAGCAACGAAGACCCAACGCAGCCAAAAATAAATAAATTTATTTTGAAAAAAAATAATAACAGCTACATTAATAAAAGTTCCACATGAATTAATGTTCTGTGCCTATCAACTCGTTTCATCCTTACGGCAACCTGATGAGGTGGGGGCTCATAGCATCTCCCTTTTCTTCAGATGGGACCACAGAGAGGTGAAGGTGTGTGCAGCTGGCAGGGGTGGGAGGTGGCGGGCTCCTCCGGCTCGGCATACTTTGAACCAGTCTGTCAGACACCTGGGCCATAGCCACTTAGCCGTGAAGAGCAAGGATTCTGCAGCAAGGCAGCCCATGTTCAAAAATCCCAGCAGTGAGAACTGGGCAAGTTTCTTCCTCTCTCTGAGTCTCAGTTTCCTCACCTATCAAATGGGGATGGGGACTGAGCCTGCCTCATGGGGTCATGGTGAGAATTAATACGTGTAAGGTGCTCAGAGACACTCCACAAACGTAAATAAGTGTGGGCTAGTTCTTTTTTTAAAAATTAGTAGTTTCATTCTATCATTGAAACTGCTAATTAAGTTGGGTTTCTTCTTTCTGGCCTTCAGATCGAAAATGGGACGAGATGGCCACAATCAGCTGTGAGCTGAAAGATGAGGACCCCAGGCCTGGAACGGCTGGCTACACATGAACCCTCATCCTGCACTCCATGAGGGAAAGGGCTCAGAAACAGGGGCTGCTTACTTTTCTTTCTTTCTTTTTTTTTTTTTTTTTTGCGGTATGTGGGCCTCTCACTGTTGTGGCCTCTCCCGTTGCGGAGCACAGGCTCCGGACACGCAGGCTCAGCGGCCATGGCTCACGGGCCCAGCCGCTCCGCGGCATGTGGGATCCTCCCGGACCGGGGCACGAACCCGTGTCCCCTGCATCGGCAGGCAGACTCTCAACCACTGCGCCACCAGGGAAGCCCGGGGCTGCTTTCTGTTTTGAGGTCCGCGGCACCCAGGAAGGGGGCTGGCACTGGAATGTTGAATGGATGAACAAAGGAATGAAGGAGAACAGAGAGAGTTGTAGAAAGAAAACAACGGACACGACATGCGGAGATGTTAACAGACGAAACAGAAATACATGGTCTGAGCAGGATGAACCATCATTACAGACTAGAGTGTCTGATGTCTCTGTGATGCCACTGCTTGGAACTGACCCAGCTCAGGGCAGGGGGCACTGGTCTGGAGTCGCCCTGGCTTCTGCTGACTCATTGGTTTCTTCCCAGGCCCCTGAGTCTTGAAGGAGGCTCCTGAGCGCCTCGAGGGCGTTTAAGACGTCCACTGTTGTGTTATTCTTGAATAAAGCAGGAGAGCTTTTGGAAGCCCAGCCAGGGCAGTGCTCCTTCACAGAGATTCAGGGCTGGCCTGGTGACTGAAGGCCTAAGGTTTGGAATTCTCCTCTTGAAGAAGTGCTGTTGGGGTAGCTGGGGTGCCCCGGTAATGGTTCCTGCCACTTCAGTCACAGCAGCGCACCTTCTACCTGGGTACTGTGAATTTTGCTGACACAAAGGGTGTCCTCTACCTGGTGTTGGACAGACCCTTGGAACTTCACATCTTTCCTGCCTTAACCTGTGTGAGCAGCTGTCAACCTCCTGGGGTGGGGAGAGGGGACTGCCTAGAAATTTGGGGGCCAAAATCATTCAGGTGGCCTTTACTTGGTCTTATCAAGAGGATTCCAATAAAATATTTTAAAGCAAATTAAAAAAAAAAAGAAAGAAAGACATTGTTTACTGTCTGTCTTCCCCACTGAATTGGGAACTCCATGAGGGCAGGGCCTGGGGCTGCCTCAGTCACCACTGGGACTCCAGCACTAGGCTGGGCCCTGTGCAGAAATCAGTGTATGTGACCCTCCACTTCTGGTATGGACCCTCCTACAGGTGCCAACTATGTGCCCTTGTTGGACAAGATCCAATTACCTGAAGGCACCAGGCAGACTCTGGAAAAAGTGACTGGCCGAGTTACCTGTTTTTAAAAAAGTTAACCTGAGGGCAGGTTGAAGTTGTACTTGAAGAACCAAAGGACAGAGCCCAGGGTGACCTCAGCTGATAGAAAGTGAGGGGGGGAAATTCCAGAAAGCAGAGATCCAGAGAGGGGAGCCCCAGGTTCTGTGTATAAGCTCTGCCCAAATCTCTTGTTGACTCATGAAGCAGGCAGACAGCCCAGCAAAGAGATTTAAACACTGACTCCAACTTAGCTGCTAAAACAGGAAACTCAACACTCTGGAATTTTGTAATAAGATCCTGAATTTCCACATCATTTTCTCCCATAGTCCAATATCCAGGATACAATCTAACCTTACTCCGAAAACAAAGAAACAGGAAAATGAGACCCATTTTTTTTTCAAGAGAAAAGATAAGAAACAGAGATTGACGCCAAGGCGACCCAGATGTTGGAATTAGGAGACAAGGATTTTAAAATAGCCAGTGTGACTACGGTCAGTGATGCAAAGAAAAATATGGTTGTGGGACGTCCCTGGTGGTCCAGTGGTTAAGAATCTGCCTTTCAATGCAGGGGACGCACGTTTGATCCCTGGTCGGGGAACTAAGATCCCACATGCCGAGGGGCAACTAAACCCACACGCCACAACTACTGAGCACACGGGCCACAAGTAAAGAGAAGCCCGCACGCGGCAATGAAGATCCCGAGTGAGCAACTAAGAACCGATGCAGCCAAAGATAAACAAATAAATATTTTTTTTAAAATATGATTGTGACAAACAAAAAGATACGAAACTTTAGCAGAGAAATGGAAAATATAAAAAAGAACCAAATGGAAATTTGAGAACTGCAAACTACAAGTATACCTCATTTTACTGCGCTTCACAGATACTGTTTTTTCTTTTGATTTTTTGGCTGCACCACACAGCATGTGGGATCTTAGTTCCCTGACCAGGTATCGAACACATGCCCCGTGCATCCCTGCATTGGAAGCAGGGAATCTTAACCACTGAACCACCAGGGAAGTCCCACAGATACTGTTTCTTACACGTTGAAGGTTTCTGGCAACCTTGCATTGTCAAATGGTTAGCATTTTTTAGCAATAAATTATCTTTTAATTAAGGTATGTACTTTCTTTTTTAGACATAATGCTACTGCACACTTGATAGACTACAATATAGTGTAAATGTAACTTTTATATGCACTGGGAAACCAAAAAGTTCGTGTGACTTGCTTTATTGCTATATTCGCTTTATTGTGGTAGTCTAGAACTGAACCCACAATATCTCTGAGGTATGCCTGTATCTGAAATTTTTAAAAATCATTGGATGGGCTTAACAGCAGAACAGAAGTGACAAAGGAGTTGATGAATCTGGTCAATGGAAATTATCCAACCTGAAGAAAAGAACTGTGGGACAATCAAAAGATCTAACAGACATGTAACTGGAAATCAGTTCATGTGGGCTGAGTAATTAATTGCATGAAAGCATGCAATTTTTTTTTTTTGGCCGCGCCACTCGCAGCTTGCAGGATCTTAGTTCCCCGACCAGGGATTGAACCCGGGCCCCTGCAGTGAAAGTGCTGAGTCCTAACCACTGGACTGCCAGGGAATTCCCAGAAAGTGTGTAATTATTACAACACGCTTTACTGACATAAAAAAAAACAGATTCTGGGTGATTAAAGACCTTGATCAAGGCCACAGGTTCAGGATGAAAACCCTGACTTTAGAGCCGATGATCCTGTCATGTTCTGTTGGACTAATTTCTTTTCTTTTGTTTTTGCTGCACCGTGCGGCATATAGGGTCCTAGTTCCCCAACCAGGGATGAACCCATGCCTCCTGGAGTGGAAGCGCGGAGTCTTAACCACTGGACCGCCAGGGAAGTCCCATGGACTAATTTCTGTATTTGAAAATGATCAAAGTGGAAGTTAGAAGCTGCTTAAAACACTAATTATGAAGCATTAATCTATTCCCAGGAGCAGGGGAGACTGGCAGGGGTGGGTGTGGCGAGCCCCTGGTACCTGAAGTGAACATTTTTCCTGCGCCAGAGATCACCACAGCGCGACAGTCAGCATCTTCTGCAATCTTGTTGAAGCACACCACCATCTCGCTGTGGGGGAAAGGGGGGAAGGGCCGTGTCTGGCGTGGGAATCCCCTGCCCTCAGGCCCACCCCTGCCCAGTCCCTTAGCCCCCGCCTCCTCCTGCAGGCAGGCCTCCAGAATCTGCAGGCCGGACCTCCAGAAGGCCTTGTTCATGGCGTTTCTCTTCTCCGGCCGGTTTAGCTGCACATGCAGGATGTGTTTCTGGACAGATGTCACCCGAAGGGACTCATAGCTGTGGCCTGGGGCTTCCTTGGGGGCTGCTTTGGAGGCCTCATCTTGTGCAAAGGAACTCATGGGATGAAGGTTAAGGCTGAGACCCAGGTTGGTGCGGGCTGTCAATCCTGGGGAGATGAAGGAAGGAAGAGCCATTGATGACCCCAGATTGGGGGCACAGCACCTTCAAGAGCAGAGGGCACACATCTCAGTGACACTAGATTGGGGAACACAGGCCTGTTAGAGGCCTTGGTTTAGGGAAATACAGACTTTAAGATTAGGGTGCACTTATCAGTGGCCTCAGTATGAGGACCACTTCAGACCCGTGATCGTGCTACTGACTCCAGGTTGGGAACACTGAGCCGTCAGGGACCCGAGTGTAAGACACAGGCCGTTTGGATGGGGGCACATGGACCCCTGAGTTTAATAAGGGGCTCCGACCTTGCGAGACCCGGGACAGGCCTCCCCGTCCGACTGTCGCTATGACAGCACGAAAGCTCAACGGACTCCCAAAAGTCAAGAGGTGACTCACGCCAGGTCAGCAAGCTGCGGAGCCTCCGAGAAGCCGGTATCACCGCCGCCATTGCTACTGATTCGCTGGAGTAAACCGACAGGAGGAAGCTAAGGGGGCGGGCACAAAAGGCCGCCATGTTTGGTGAGGGCATCGAGGCCACAGCCTGACGCCAGTGACGGTCCTCTTCTCGCCATCTTTACCAAGGGCAACCGGAAACAGCCTTCTAGGTTCGCCGGCCATTAGAGTGATTCGGTCATGGAACCTTTGGACCAGTAGATACCCGGACTAAGAAAATGGTTCATACTGCTCTTGGACATTATGTACAGAATTCACCACAGCTGTTTCATAATGGTGGAGAAATTGGAGACAGATGAATGTCCAAGGGCATAATGGCAGAATAACTGCAGCTCTGCAAGTTTGCAATCATGCATTTGTACCATATTAACTAAAAAAAAAAAAACACACACAGGGAGCTTCCCTAGTGGCACAGTGGTTAAGAATCCTCCTGCCAATGCGAGGGACATGGGTTCCAGCCCTGGTCCGGGAAGATCCCACATGCCCCGGAGTAACTAAGCCCGTGGGCCACAACTACTGAGCCTGCGCTCTAGAGCCTGTGAACCACAACTGCTGAAGCCCACGCACCTAGAGCCAGTGCTCTGAAACAAGAGAAGCCACTGCAATGAGAAGCCTACTGGCCGCAACTAGAGAAAGCCCGCGAGCAGCAATGAAGACCCAACGCAGCCCAAAATTTAAAAATAATAAATTTTAAAAGAAAAAAGTTACTACTGAATTTATCCATGTAAGGGAATGGGAATATAGGCCGGCCAACATTAAGCGCTGACTGTATAATCTGAATTGCCACACCACCGCGGGGTTGTACTATATTTTACGTTGTATGCAGAGGAAACCAGCTGAGAAGTCACTAGTTCAAGGTCTCTGTCTCTGGCAAATGGGGTTGTAATGAATACTTTGCTTTTTTAAAAATTTTTTTATTTAATTTTTTGTCTGTGTTGGGTCTTCATTGCGGTGTGCGGGTTTCTCATTGCGGTGGCTTCTCTTGCAGAGCACAGGCTCTAGGCGCGTGGGCTTCAGCAGTTGTGGTTCGCAGGCTCTAGAGCACAGGCTCAGTAGTTGTGGCCCACGGGCTTAGTTGCTCTGGGGCATGTGGGATCTTCCCGGACCAGGGCTGGAACCCGTGTCCCCTGCATCGGCAGGTGGATTCTTAACCACTGTGCCACCAATGAAGCCCTACTTTGTGACTTTTTTGTTTTCTTTTTGGCCGCACTGCACACTGCATGCATGTAGAACTTCCCAGACCAGGGATCAAACCTGTGCCCCCTGCAGGGGAAGGGTTGAGTCTTAACCACAGGATCACCAGGTAAGTCCTACTTTGCCTTCTTAATGTGTCAGATGGTTAGGCTCTTTTGGAAAACAGAGAACTGTTTGGTCAGCTACACAATGGAGAACTCTGGAACCACTATGCGGATACCAAGATGTGAGAATAAAAAATTTAAAGATGTAGAACATTTAGTTAGGTTGCTATAAAAAGTTATAGATGGCTGTACCTTCATAAAAAATATATGCATAGAATATCTAGGAGACTCATTAACTACTAACATGGGATGAAGACTGGGTACTGGCAGACAAAATGGGGAAATTTACTTTTTACCCCCCCTTGACTAGCTTAAAATAATTCTAGATTTTTAAGTTACGGCTGCAAGGTGACTGTAGTTTCTCCTTGTCTAGAGGTTGTTTGAAGCTTTCCCTGGTGAAACTTTGATAAATGCCATTTGACTTCAGTAGATGTTACTGTTTAAAAACTCTACAGAAAATTACCAAAGTGGGTTTTTTCAAGCGCACACAAGCAACTGGACTTTTTGACTTGCTCCTCTCTGCAGGATCTCTTCCCTCCAGTATGAGTCAAGGTTCTTAAAGGCGGCTCCCTTCCAGGTTATCGTCTGCCCTCCACCCATATGGCCCAGTCCCAACCATAAACACAAGTTCCCACACACCAAGACTGGGGAATATCTATCAAGTTGCAATTGAATGCATCCTTTAATCCAGCAATTCCACTGCTAGGAATTTACCTCCAGATCAGCATCAAGGAAGTTGGATAACATTTGTATAAAGATGCATAGTAGTACTGTTTGCGGCAGCAAATTGGAAATTACCTTCAGAACCAAGTAAATTATGACATATCCAGCAAGATACTGTAAGACTAAAGATAACGAGGTTGCCCTGCATGTGATGTGAGAACATCTCACAGTACAAAGCATTTTCTGTTAAGACACATAAGCGAATAGGAGAACTTTCCTTATGGAAAAAAAAAAAACTTGTTTTCAAGGGGAGTGGGGAGATGACTTTCACTTTTATCTGAGGTTTCATTTTCCAACCTTAAAGGCGGGTAAGTTTACTTTGTAAGATTAAGGCTTTCTTCTTTTTAAAATCTCAATTTAATTTTTTCAACTATTTACTTAAAAAAAAAAAAAACAGACTCTTCAACTAGATCCAGCTTGCTTGGGTAGAGCCCATGAAGGATGCCACCAGGTCTCCCAGATTCTCAAGACCCTTTCATCATTTCCCAATCTGCAGCTCTGGCCCACATCACTCGTCAGGGCTGGACCTGCCCCTCTGGAGGGGCCGCAGCTGTGTCCTGGCCGGCCTGCCCCTCTTCAGAAGACTTGAGTGTGAGGGAAGCAGACACACCCCAGAATCCCAGAAAGTGCTACGTTTATTTTCCAAACAATTTTATTGAAATGTGCCAAGAGTACACGGACAGCACAAATGTATGAACAGGAAAAAAAAAAAAAAAAGTCACATGTACAATAATTTTTTAAAAGTGAAGGTTAATCTTGGGAGATAGCAGTTCCCCTTCCCCTCCCCCTTTAGACTTCCAGCGTTTCCATTATGGTTAAGCCTCTACTAACCTAGTATTAAAAAAAAAGGAATACAGGAACATCTGCAAAACAAAACAAACAAAAGAAAAAAACAGCATAAAGGAAAGAAATGTTTTCCTGCTCAGATGGGACTCTCCATAGGCACCTAATTAGGAGGCGTGCTGAGCAGTGGAGAAACACAACTTCAGGGTGTAAGGGTATGGCCCATCTGCAAAAGAGAGGACAGAGGTGTAACTGGGCCCCTCTCTGGATGCTCCCCCCACCCAGAGTTCCCCTGGTTTTGCACACATCTCTCATTTTCTGCAATTCAACTGCAAGGGTCAAACTCACTCTTCACTGCCACTTTTGAGACTCAAAAACAAGACTAACACACAAGGCATTTCTCCTCCTCTTCAATTCCATGGAGGATCCCATTCCCAGTTTTTCAGCTGGCGCACAATAGGCCTGCCTAGGAACTGGGTGGGCAAATTTTACCTGCTGGCTATTACAGCCCCTTTTCCTGGGTACTGAGCCAGCCTCTGATGCACAGAGAACGGCAGCTCCCTGGAGGACAAGCCTGAGCAACTCCCGAGCTGGCAGAGCGGGTGGCAGCAAGCAGCTAAGCTGGCCCTCCCACATGAAACATCAGGCTGCTCTCCTGGCGACCAGGTCCCACCTGCCTGTGTCAGTGACAATAAGGAAATCCCTGGGGCCCTATCTTGATGGCAGGAAGGATGGTTCTGGCCCGAAGCGAGCCAACCCATTAAGCAACAAGGGGGATGCATGACCGCAGGACCCACAGATACTCACTTGGGTTTTTCATCTGATAATGGTTCAGGAAGCCCAGAGTCTCCAGGGCATCACTCTTGGATTCCCACTCCAGCAGCCCAGAGGAGCTGCGTTCACCTGATGGGAAAAACAAAGGTTTGAGGCTGACCTGAGCAGAAGCCAGGGAGCTGCCCATCTACAGTCAAGGAATGGGGGAGGAAGGTGGAGCAGTTTACTCACTTTTGCCTGAGAATACTTTCACAGAAGATGGCCGCTTCACTCCCAGCTCATCGCAGATCTGCAATAGAAACAGAAAACAGACTCAAAGGACTTCCCTGGTGGTCCAGTGGTTAAGACTCCACGCTTCCACTGCAGGGTGCACGGGTCTGATCCCTGGTCAGGGAACTAAGATCCCGCATGCTGCATAGCCAAAACAAAAACAAAGAACAGACAGACTCAGAAACACAAGGAGTGCCACATGGCAGAATTCAAGCACACCACAGCTGAACACTTGGATTTTTCTGGACAAAAGAGTTCCTAAGCTTTTATCACACACTCTAAGGTGTCCCTGTAACCCCCGCAAAGGTTGAGAAACACTGCTCTTAACTATTTTGTTGCCTAAAACCGGGAAACTGCTTTTTAAATTTCCCATCTTCAGCTGTTATTTGGGTGTGTTCTGGCACTAGGTAAATGTTTGCTAAACCGAATAGCAACACCTCAGGCCACAGTAAGGCCCAAAGTCCAACTCCACAGTCAGACTTCCACCCTTCCCCAAAGCTGCCGCGGTTCCCTCTGACAGCACCATAATGGGACCCTCCCTTCTAATGTCATCTAGGCCCCAGACGGCCTGACAGTGTGGATGTTTCGAGATTGGACTCCAATCACCAGTCCGTCACCCAGACAGGGAGCAATGTTTCAAGGCAAATGAGCAGCCACTCTGACTTGCCAAAAATACAAGCAGCATAGCAAACTCCACTGTTGCTGGAAGTTTGGTGCCATTCTGAGCCTTTCTCGGTCCCTGCTATGTCCCTAGCACCCAACCCAGAGCCCAGCAGAGCAGCTCAATAGATATTCGTTAAAATTCAAAAATGAATGGCCTCCTCAGATGGCCATGCTGAAGGACCAAGTCCACGGCACCCACCTCAAAGAAATTCTCCTCAGTCACCTCCAGAGGGGCATTGAAAAAGTGTAGCACGTTGCTAGGGTGCTGGATGCGGTTCTTGGCTGCCTGCTCTGGAGTGGAGAACCGATTGTTCCTTGACTCACTGAAGTCTTTGTAACTGCAGGACCCGTCTTCTAGCCCGTATGACTGACCGGGCATGATGGCTGGTTGCTTGGAGACACTGTAGGAGGGAAGGGGAGCCCTGTGTCAGACCTCAAGTTGCCCCCCACCTTCTACTGTGGCCTCCTTCCTGTCTGACAGCACTATATGCCTCAGAAGGCACTGCTCCACAGCTGAGGAGAGGCCGACACACTTTTGCCCACTGCTTCAGAAGAACCCCTGGGAACACACCTGCATGCCCAACTCCAGCCTGGATAAGCACTTGGTTTCTCTGTGCTCCTCTGACCTCTGTCCAGAGTGGGCCCCACTCCCCCTCCCGTCTCTCCTCCGTCCCTCTCCAACCCTCCCCAAGCCCGAGGAGCCTGGGTACCTACCAGACATTCAGCTTCTGCCCAAACATGAAGTTGTTGTTGAGGTGAGTGATGGCCCGGTCCACAGCATAGCCATCAGCCATCTCCACCATGGCGGCCCCTGGCTTGCTTTTCATGAATTTCACCTTGAGGAGAGCAATCGTATCAGCACCACCGCCCAGCTGTCAGAGACCCTTCTCCTGTCCCTTCCAAGTCAGTTAGGAAGTCAACTCCTGCTCTGGATCGAGGCTTCCATTTCCTCACTTGTGAGGAGTCAGGAGAACACAGGAGCCTGTCTGGCCCACAGCAAGTGCTCAGCCCAAGTTGGGCAGCAAAGACTAGGCAGTCTTTCCCTAAGCTCAGGACCTGATCCCTGAGTAGGTCATTTAACGAAGCACAACAGAAAACCAAGTATGGTGGGAGAAAAAAAGCAGCTATTTCCATCAACAGACATATATACAGATACTGAGTCATGACTATGTGGGTTATGTTATAAAAACACTAAGAACAGTAGTGTCAGCTCTGAGTCCTGCTTCCACATAAAGGTTAAGTGAACCTGGGCAAGTTATCTGCCCCCCATGCTTTCACCTCCCCTGCTTGTCTCATTAAGAATTCTTGTGAGAATGAAACAACTTACAACATTTAAAGCACTTTTAACAGTGGTACAAAAAAAACGCTTGACACGTTATTAGCTGCTAATGTTAATGGGCCAGGCCAGGGGCTGTAAACTCAAAGGCTTCCAGGACCCAGATGGGTTTGACAGAAGGAACGACCTAGTCTGAGGTGGACAGTCACCAGACAGCCCCAGCCAACTTCTCCCAGGCACGGCAGTAAGGCTCAGTGTTGCCATATCATCTGAAGTGTTCCATAGAAAATCCTTACATAATGATCTTTAACTGTGATGGGTAAATTTATACACCATAATATTTATGTAATATTAAGTACTAACACTTTCATGTGATAAAGTCTTTTTTTTTTTAAAATAACACTGAAAATTTAAAAAAATAAAAAAATAAACCACCCACATAGCATGAGGACCAAATAAAATCCATCTGCAGTGTCACCTGATTAAACTAGTTACCCTCTCTGGACCTGCTTGCTCCTAAAGAGGCTCCTTCCCCATTCTTTGCTCACTGGGGGGGCCAAAAGGTCGGGGCCTCCCCTGGGGCTGCCAGGTCTATAAGGAAAGCAGTGGACCTAGTGGAAGCTCACCTTCTCCACATTGCCATACAAGCAGAAGACATTGAAGACCCGGTCACAGTTCATCTTAGACTGATCCAAGCCATAGACCATGAGCACAGGGCTGTCGGCGTGGGGGCCATACTCGGGTGGTGGGGGAGGGGGTGGGGGGTGCCCATACTGGGGGCCGTAGCGACTTGGGCCCCGGCGGTGACCCCCCACTGGTGGGCCCATCCTTCTCCCTTCGTAGTGAGGTGGGGGGGGCCCGTAGCCCTCATCATGGTAATGGCTGTGGTACCCACCGTGGGGCCCTCCTGGGGGGTGGGAAGGAAAGAGAGGGAGGACGGGTGAGAATTTGCGCGGCGGGCGGCGGGCAGGGGCACATGAGCCACGGGAGTCCACGGAGGGGAACCCCCTGCCCTCACCATATTCTGCGGGGTGATCTCCCAGGAGAGGGGGCTGCCTCTGGCGTTTGTTAGGGTTGCTGCCAGGGTCACCTGCAGACAGAGAGAACAGTTAGAATCTAACTTGGAAAAAGGTATCTCTCTCCCTCCTGACTACAGAGGCTGATCTCAGCGTCCCTCAGCTCCTGAGGGCCTGGGCAGTGGCCTTTCCTTCCTCCCAAGGGTTACTGGGGCTTCCTTCCTGTGGCCGGGCCCAGGGTGGGCATGAAGCCCAAGCCTCAAGGGTGGAGCCCACTGTCCCTCCCGCCGCCCACTCCAAGCAGGCTGCTTTCCTTCATCCGTGAAGGATGAAGCCAGGTTCCGGGCCTCTCACCTTCCCGAGCTCCCTCGGGAAGCTCCCGAGCTTCCCCTCTGGGGAAGTTGCAGCCACTATGGAAGCTGATATGGGGGCCGGGAACAGATTTCTAAAATAACTCCCAATGAAGGGAGAGGAGTTAAGAGCCAGAAAATAACACAGGGAAGGGTAGAAAAATAAAATTGGGCCCACAAAGCCCCAAGGGTCTAAGAGTGCTAGGGCCCACTCTCTAGAGAGAAGACTTTCTCAATCTTGGTACTAGTCACCCTCCCCTCTAGTCACATCCACCCCAAGAAGAGGGACTGTAGGAAAGGACAAACAGGGCGACATCAACATCAGTTCAAATGAGCAGTCATGTACAAGGCATCAACAGTCTCAGACAATGGCGCAGTTCCACCCCGCCCCAACCCCAGCTGCAGTTCATAATCGCTCCCGTTAACTTAGCACTTGAGTGGCACTGCGCTAAGTACTTTACAAACAGACATCACCGTTTCTTAAATTCCTCACAACAACCCTATGAGGTAGGTACTATTTTAGCCCCGTTTTACAGATAAGGAAAATGAGCACTTAACTTTTAACTGAGCAGTTATAATACAATTTGGCCCAAGGTCACAAAGCAAGTTAGTGGCCAAGCTGGGACTTGAACCCAGGCCTGGTTGACTCCAAAAACCCAGGGCTCGGGACCACTGCCCCTTCCTGCCACCCGGCCTGGGTTTTGTTTTCCAACAGTCATTACAAAGATGGAAAAGGGCTACTTACAGCAGAAGTACAGAGTACAATGTCCATTTGTCACAAAAAACAAATCTGTATTTTCTCTTACCATTGGACGCTTCAACAGTGAGTTAGCACAGTTCTGAAAGATGGCGTCCCATCAAACATACACTGCGACCCTGCATCACATGGTTTTACAGTCATAAATACAAGTTACGGTACACATCCGATACAACTTTTTAAGAATTGTTTTAAAAGTCAATGTTTTGATTAAATCAAAAATGGCTCACAGATGTTCTGTCCTCAGAAGATATCAGAAAAGTGGAAAATAAAGGTGTATGAAGTGGATAGTGTCCCTCCATGTTGTCACCTCCTCACATTGTGTGCTGCAGTGCGGTGCTTCTGGCTGTGTAGCATTCCGTGTGCGTGTCTCCTGGTTATGAGGTGTGCCAGTGGCCCCACTATGCCCGCGCTTTTGGCCTTGGGAGCACTCCCAGTTACCCGCCAGCAGGTAACTGTGTACCTCTGAGCTGTTTGGCTGTTTGGTTTTAGGTCTGTTTTGGTTTTTTTGATTTTTTGCTGCTGTTGTGGTTTAAGTTTTTGGTTTTTTTTTGGTTTCTGATCTCCAGTTGGTGCAGATTATGTTGGCAGCCGATGACTGCAGAAAAAATAAAAATATCAAAACAGAAAAAAAAAAAAAAAAGAAGGCCCTCCCCAAACCAAAGGACTTAAAAAACGAAAAACAAAAAAAACCAAACCCACATGGCGAGGAATGGAGAGGATCCTATTGTCTTGGAGGCCCATGGAATCTACTTCAGTCTATGAAACGTTCTCCGAAAAGAGCGCCGCTGGCTGGCTGGCTGGGAGAGCTCTGTTCTCTGTGTTTCCTACTTCTGTGTACATTTTCGGGTTCAAGTTTGCTTGGATTTTGACATTTTTTTAATGTTTAGTAAAAAAGCAGTGTCTGCTGCCATGTTGCGTCTCTTTCTTTGTCTCTGTCTGCCTCTGTGCTTGTAGCTGTTCCTTGGAGCGCGGTGTGGTGTTCTTGATGTAGTGAGCTCAAGTCTGCGGCTGTTTCTGGGGACGTGGTGGAGGCTGCGTGTTCTGTTCTCTCCAGGAAGAGCTAGTGGTTTCTACCCTGTGTGTTGGTGAGCAATGTGCAGAGGCAGAGCCGCTGAAGTCTGGTTCCCAAGGGGGTGGCGAAGCACCTCCCTCACTCCAGGTCACCTCAACAGCTCTCGTTTTTGACCCCCAGCCTGGGGGCGGCCAAAGCTGAGAGGCATCAAAACCAATACACAGCCAGCCCCTGCCACTAGCCCCTGCCGGTCTGCACATCTTCTATTTATGTTCCTTGGAGAAGAAATGGTTGGTTGCCGTGTTTCTGTTAGCAGTCATGTAATGCCATTGCCCGCTCTGGTACATTCACTCGGTCACCAATTTGTCTCTGACCTCTGGAGGGGGCAGCGAGCCCCAGAGCGCCCATTGTGAGGGTCCTGGGGAAGAGTCTAGCCCACCCGGCCCACGGCTTCCCAGCTGCAAGGGCGAACAAGACAGGCCTGCCTAGGAATGGGGGCCTCTGGCCTCCCAGGGCCTGTGAGATGTCAGCAACCAGCCACCTCCCTCAGCCCATGGCCTAGTCCGACGTATCAGACCAAGACAGAAACAGAGATGGATGGTCTTGCTGAGGGGGCGCCGCTGTTTTTCAAAGGCAATGCTCCACCTCTCCCTCCTATCCAAGGCAAACCATTCTTGACAGATTCTAGGAAGGGGGTTGTCCATTTGGGCCCCCTGCAGAGATGTTGCATTCCCTCTACAAGTGAGGTGAGGCGTGTCCGCCCTGCTCCAATCCAGGGTGTCTCACCTCCACAAGGTCAACTTGCTCAAAGGCTCTGCTGCAAGGGCCTGGGAGCCCTCGTCACATCCCCAATCTGTCCCCCCAGAAGCAGACCCTGTCAAGAGTGGAGAGCAAGAGGACCATTCCTGGCCCAGTGAGAATGGGGTCAGTGACCCTAAGCAGGCTCCTAGAAGAAAAGCAGCAGAATCCGTTTGGGAGCTGCTACTGGTTTGTAAGCCATTGCCGTGGCCTGTGCTCAGTGAGGCCCTGCTCCCCACCCCACCCAGGCCTCTGCCTTGACCCTGCATCCTCTGCTGCATCAAAGGGCCACAAGCAGCAGCTAGGACCTACAGAGGCCCCTCATTCACCCCCTCCCACTGGAGTGTATCTTCCAAGAGCTGACCCCCAAGGCCCTCCCATGTCCACAGGAGCCCAATGGCATTACATAACCCTGAGTCCAGGTCTATGAAGTGCGCTAGTCAAGTGAAGGCAAGGCGGGTATGTTTAAAACAAAGCTGCCGTCAGGATTACCTTGTCCACTGAGGTTGGGGTTGGTGTAGTCCCAAGTATCCTGATCATTCTTGAACACATTTAAGCGTGTAGGCTGCAGGGACAATAAAAAGCTTGAGGTCAGCCAGGCTCCGGGCTCACCTAGGAAGCTGACAAGGGGCAGCCATTTCCCAGACCTACCTTCGCATACTCAATCTTCAGAGTGCAACAGCCTGAGTAGATGTCAGCCCCATTGAGTGAGGCCTTGGCCCGCTGGGCACTCTGCACAGAGTCAAATGTGAGTAGAGTTAAGGGAAAGTCCCATCCCAAGAGCTCTCTGAAAAGAGCTTCAAGTTGCACCAGAGAAGGATGAGAACAAGTAGCACCCCGAAGACTGCTCCAAGCGGGCTTCGGGGTTAGTTCACTGCCCACAGCCACCAGCCACTTGTACAGACACAGCTGGAGTGTGGCCCCAAATGCGCAGACACGGCCAGAGCTCCTCTGAGACCTGTACTCCCCCGTCCTGCCCCATGGCAACAACCTTCTCTGCCAGCATCACAGGCCAAGCCACCTTCTTCTTCAGCCTCATCCTCCCCCTCTGCTTCTACACGCCTTGACTAAGCCTGAACAATCTCTGAAACGTTAACCAGATTATACTCCTGCCCTGAAAACCCATCAGTGACTTCCCGCCACTGCACCCTGACCCAAGTTTGACCCCACTGCCTGGGATGCCGTAACTTCTTCCAATGTCCTAAGGAACCCTCTCCCCCTCGTCAGCTACTCTTCAGTTGTCAGGTTGTTCGCCTTCTCCAACACTAAGCTCCTGCCCACCTGAGGACCTCTGCAGATGTGGTGTCCTCAGCCTGAGTACCAGTTCCTACCTCTACATGGAAATAAGGAGAGCACCTCTTCAGAGACCTTCCCAGAACCCCTGTGAATTCTTTCCTCTTGCATCTCATGGCACACTCTTCCCTTCACACTTTAAACCTCGTACTTTCACACTACACAACGCTTGAACACGTGTGCGTGTGTTTTAGCGGCACCGACTCTCTGTGCAGTTGAAAATCCATGTATTTAACCAACCACAGATGGCATAATACTGTAGTATACATTTAGTGAGTGAGATTCACCTTAAGTGGACCCCCCGAGTTCAAATCTATGCTGTTCAAGGGCCTATTTAGGTGTGATTGTTTATTAACCATCCCTTCCATGAGACCATGGGCTCTATGAAGGCATCTGGCACATGGCAGGCGTTCAGGAGACACGTGCTGGTTGAAAAGATGGATTCCTACCAAGCCCTGTGAGCTCCCATGTCAAGGAACACCCATTTCCCAGCAAAGGATATTCCACCATAGCCTGGACTCCATTCTTCCGGAAAATGACAATTCTCTGGACAGGACCACAAGGGTTACAGATAGTATAAAGAACATCCTGTAAAAACCAAACACAGGCAAGATGAAGGGACACTGGCAGGTCAGTCTGGCTCATGGGAGAAGACAGGGAAAAAAGGCAGGAGGGAGATTCCATAGGAGAACCTAAACGAATAACCACTGGCACGCACCGTGGTAATCGAATAGATGGGGTTCAGGATGGTAAAGAGAAGCACACTGTTGACGCTCCTGGAGTCATCCGAGTCCCCGGGGCGGGAGATTTTCTGGCTGGTAGAGTAATTGACAAAAGCTGGGTGGCCCGCAATGTAGATCTGGTTGTCGGCTGCGTAGTTCACGGCGTTGCAAGCCCCCAACACATCTTCAAATTCCACCAACGCTTGTCTCTTTTTAGGCATCACCACCACATAACTGGTAAAGAGAACACAAGTTGCAATCCTCTCAGGGGGATGGAGACAAGAGTCAGAGGACAGCCTCAGTTATCTGCGATCCGACTCCTCCCTGGCCTCTGGACTCCTCTGTGCCAGTCATGGTTTCTTGACCTGAACATCCCTTGCCGTAAGTGGCACGACAAGCAAAAGAGGTGTGTGTGGCTTTGGCATCAGCTTCTCTGGGAAGCCTTCCTTCCCAAGCCCTCACCTGATTGAGTCGGATGCCTCCCACAGACAGCTGAGTTTCCCCTATCACAGTGTTGACCACTCTGGGTAGGCAACTGTCTGGGAGGAATCAAGACAGTGGTGTTCACCACTCTATTCCCATTACTCACCATGTGCCAAAATTACAAGGCAGAGAAAGAGGAAAAAAGGAATGAGAAAAAAAAAAAAAAGGAAGGAGGAAAAGACACAGAACTTGCTGTAACTTATCCAAGGGAAAATGGCTAACCCCAGGAGTAATGGAGCCCCAGAACCTAGCTGAAGGAACGTGGACCAAAATGGCCAAGTTACTTCTAACCAGAAACCCAGTTACACTCAGGACACCAAGGAGTTAACTCATCTGAATACCCAACCCCTGGCCTCTGAGCTGAGTACCTGATGGGTCCAAACTCCTGCAAGGCCTCCACAAGGTCAGCTTCCACCACGCCGTCAATCAGGCCCCTGATGTGGACAACTGGGGAGGCGGGGGTTTTGTGCGGGTCATCGTAGTTCTCCTGAGAAAGGAAGCAAAAACAAGACTTCACTTTCTGTTGTACAAGACAGTGGATTACTGGCGTCTGTGCCACTGTGGACTCAGACAGATAAAACATTCGAGTGTGTCACCCAGAAAAGACATACAGGGCAGGCAACTAGGGGCAGCAATTCAACCAATCACCCCAAAAGGATTCTGGGCCAGCGGAACAGAAGGCCTGAGTGTATGGCCACATGCCTAATGGCTCTTACTGTAGTTTCTGAGGAAGGCAAAATGGAGGACCAGACAAGTCCCAAGTCCCATCTTACAGTCTTCCCAGCACCAGTCTCTTCCCACTGGTCAAAGAAATGTGGGAAAAGAGAGGCTTGGAAAGGGGACTCAATTTTCTGCTGCATTCACCCAAGTTTTTCTGCCCCTCCCTAGTGGAGGAACCTACCATCACCACACAGCCAAGCACTGCTGTTCCCCACCACTCATCCCCAGGTCCAGCAGGTGCCTCAGACACTGGCATCCAGGCCAGTCTTGACTCTGCCTCTAGTCTTTACTCTCTCACCAAAATCTGTATTGGAAAATACTACCTAGGTCAGACTAACAAAAGAGAGAGTAAAGTCTTTCAAAAGAAGAGAAAATCCAACCTGTACCACTAAAAATCAAGACAGTTCCCTTCCCAGGGGAAGTATCTTTCCACCCACAGACAAAAGTGTCTGGGAATCAATAAAGAGCAAAGTAACTTTCTCCACCTCTCCTGGGCTCTGGGCCCAGCCTCCAATGTGAGAACCACCAAGCAGAAGCCCATGTAACATGGGCAGAATTGGATTCTATTTCAGGAATGAACCACACAAACCACAGGAGCCACACCCGCCTGATGGTTACCAGCTCAGTGATTTGGAGTTCCACAGCCCTAAATTCTAATCCCTGCCCCTCCTCAGACTAGCTACAAGACCTAAAGGAATTTACCTCGCCTCTCTAAAAGGGGAATAGTAAGCCCATCGCTTACCTCATAGAGGAGTGTTAAGAATTCAATTAAGATACCTTTCAAATGCGTGCAACAAGGCCTGGCACGGTTTAAATGCTAGTAAATCATGGCTACAGAGCGCCGCTAAACCGTGGAAAACTCTGCAAATGGCTGAACGAGACAGGGCTTCAGGAACTTCCAAGGAGGCGGGAATGGGCTCCAAGCCAGGAGTAACAATTGGTTGTCTTTTCCGAGCAGGAGACGGAAGAGGCTGAATCCCTTACAAAGTGCCCACCCCTCAGGGAACATTTTGGTTCATCAAACCTACGGCATCCAGTTAACCCTCAGAAAATGTAAGCAAACTTGTGATAACTCGAAAGCTTGGTTCAACTTCCAAACGGCTAAAAAGACCTCTCACAACGCTTTCTTCCGGTTTTTAATGCCCACAAAAATGAGGCAGATATTCTGGTCTGGGGGAATATCCTCAAAGAAATCAATTTCTGTACTGAGACAAACCATGACGCTACAAAGATCAAACAGCGATCAGGCAGATACCCCACTCAGGCACGGAAAAGACTACCGCCCACTCGTTCCCCGCTCACGTGGTGCCCCTCCCCCCCCAACCGCCCACAAGGCCCGGGCAAGAGAAGTGCGCCTGCGCATGAGGCCAGAAAAGAAAATGATAAAGAAAAAATCGGCCCGACCGCGTGCCCGGCCCCCACAAGCCAGCCCGCGGCGCCTGCGCACTGCGCCACCTGCACCGCGAGCAGTTTCCTCCGCCCCCCACACCCCGCTCTGTAGAGCGCGCACGCGCAAGCGCCTGTCCTCGGGCAAACTCCGCCGTTTGCCCAACGCCTGCCCCTCCCCCACCCCGTCCACGGCGCGAGGGCCTGGGCGCGTGCGCAGAGCCCCCCCTCCCCAAAATAAATGCCCTCAACGTGAGAATTTTCCCCTCCCTTCCCGGCCGTCTCCGGCGCTTAGGGCCCTGGCCTCACCCCGCCGCCACCGCCCGCCGCCCCGGCTCCTCCACCGCCGCCGCCGCCTCCATGCTGGTCGCCAGCGTTGTCAGTCTTGAGCCGTTTAGGGGCCCGGCCGCCCTCACTGCCGCCGCCGTAGTAGCGGCCACCGCCGCCTCCGCCGCCCGCCGCCGCCATCTTCACCATCGCTCCGGACCGCCTCCGCTGCTCGTCCGGCTGCTGCCTCTGCTCCAGCCTCCGACGCCGCTTCTCCGCCCGGGGCAGCAGCCTCCGCGACATGGCGGCCCAGAACCCGCCTCCCCCCGCCTCTCATTGGGGGAGGGACACGCCCGTCACCCGCCGCCCCCACCCGATAGGGGGAGCCACTGGTCCCGCCGCTGGGGGAGGGGAAGCCTCCATATGCCTTGCGCACCTATTGGATAAAGCCCACGCCGTTCTGCAGGAGTGCCCGCCCTTGTTTGTCTGGGACACTCCTTATAGGCGATCGCTTTCTGCCAGTCATTTCTCCGACCCCGCCGCCTTAAATTAAACTCCAACTTGATTGGTCAGATTTCTGACACTGCCTGGCGTCGTTAGGAGCACCTGATAGGAGCGGCGCTCACCACTCTCCCCAAAAGCCCCGCCTCCTTCCCACTTTCATTGGTCTTCTCGCTAATCCATCAAACCGAAAGCCCTTAGTCTTCCGTCACAGCGGCTACCTTCCCGCGCCTCTCCGCAAGGAACCAAGGAGGCCCCTCCCTTTTGCCTCTCTCCACTGGCTACTGCAGGTGTCCATCTTCTGCAAGACGCCCGATTAGTCAGTTGAGAGTGGAAAGAGTCCTCTCACCAGACGGTAGGACCACTGGTGGCCCCTGATTGGGTGAAAAAGGAGAGCCCATCCCTGACCCGTAGGCGCTCTTTGGCGCAGTCTAGGAAAGGATCGGAGGAGAGAACGCATGCGCGAATCGCTCTCAGGCGCCGCTGGAGGCGGGGCGACCCTCTAAAGGAGGGAAGGCCTGAAGTACCCTGAGTCTTTATTTACCGCTGTAAGCAGCCCCGCAAGGGCAAACTAAGTTAGAAGGGCAACTGCCAGTGCAGCTCTGTCCCCATCACTATATTCTATTCCTCTCCATCTCTAACCTTCACAACGCCAGAGAAAATTTTTTTGAACCCAATCTGACCCTTTCCTTCAGTATAAAACCATTTGCTGTTGCCGACTATCTTATGACCCAGTCCAGCTACCACTAAATTCAACCACAAATAACTCCTTTCAGTTTGCAGAAAGGGCAGGATCTTTCGCGCACCTCTGGATCTTTGGCCCGAGCAGGCCTTTCCACCTGGAAAACTTTCTCCGCTATCCCTCCTGCCAGAGCTAAAGAATAAAATTCTCTTGTTCGTGCTCTGCTCACTCTGAGAAGCGTTCCTTGTCCCTACCAGCCCAGACCCTCGGCTTCCCCCATAATAACGCCTGATCGCTCAGGCCAATGGTTCTCACGCGACAGCCCTTACTACTCTGGGTCGTCACAGTTTGGTGGCTGTCTTTTTCCGTAGCATGTAAGTGCTTGTGTGAGCAAGGGAGCGGTGGTCTCTGCCTCGGCCTTAGTGAAGCTGGCCACCTTACCAAGCTCCAGGTACAGCACTCGGTACAGTGCCAGCACTCTGCAAAGGCGAGTAGTTAAGAGTATTTTAAACGTCTGGCGGGCCTTGTTTCCTCCGAGGCAGGTAGGGCCACCCCGCAGAGAACACCTTCCCAAGTCTCTAGGGTGCAACGACGCCCAACAGCCGGAACCTGGGGGCGGGGCTGGGGGGCTGACCTAGGATCCCGCCCTAAGGGCTTTAACGTTATGGGGCTGCCTGCTGGGGGGGGAGGGGGAAGAGGAGGAGGGGACGCTGCTCTTAGCGAGGAGACAGACGTGGGAAATGCGGGGACGCCCCCCAAAGATGCTCTGGAACCTTTCCACTCGGGTGAAAGGGGGTTCCCGAAATAGGGGTCCTAGTGGAAACTAAGTTTGAAATGGGGTCTGTGGCACTAAGAGAGTGGGACCGTCCTGGTAGGTCCGCGGGTTTGAGGAGATACGAAAGTTGGGGTGGGCTGGTGGAGATGTAAATCAGCTCCCAGTCACCCCGAAAAGATCCGAAAGAGCCGGCCGAACGGAGATGGGAGACGGCGCAGCGCCTCCAACACGTGATCAGTGCGACGGAATTAAGGCGGTGCGGCTCCGACTGAAGGGCGGGGTCGCGAGGTCCAGACGTCAGAGGAATGCGGTGGGGGGAGGGGGAGAGAGGGGCCCCTCCCCTCCCCGCCCCCGCGCCGGGCCCGGACGCCCCTCGCGCCGGCGCGCGCCGACGGGACGCGACGGAACCGTCCCACGCGCGGCAAGTTCCAGGCAGCTCGGCCGCCCGAGCGCGCCCACGGCTCGCGACCGGGCTGCCGCGTTATCTGCACACCCGCGCTCCCGGCCTCCGCCCCTCCCCCACCCCTTGCACACGGGCCGCGGTCGCGGGCCCCGGGCGGCGCCTCCCTGGGATCCCCCCTCACTCCTCCCTGACCCCTCGCCCCCAGCCCCTACCAGTTCGGCGGCGAGCCTGGCCGGCCGTCCGAGATCGAAAAGAGAGCAGACACTGGGAAGTTTTGGGGGAGGGAGGGGCGGGACTTAAAGGGACCACGACCTCTTTCCAGCCCGGGGGGAAAAAAATGGGGAGGTAGAGGGGGGAGATCCGAGAGTTGTTCTGCGGTTGAATGGAGGAAACAACGCAAAAAAGGAACGGGAAGACTCCGCGTCCCTTTTCCCCAAACATCCCCAGCCCCTCAATACCCGCCCCCCATCCCTCACAGAAAGTCGCACAGTTGTTTGGGAATCACGCCTCATTCCTCCTGGTCAGCCAAGTGTTCTGTTGGTTGAGGTAAATGTTGGGGTGCACATCGTACAGACGGGGAAATGGGCTCAGGGGACGCTAGCGACCTACCCGGGATCCCACCGATTGTAAGTGGCATATAGCAGGATTTGTCTGCCACCAAAGACACATAACCAGTGCACTGCAGTGCCTGTTACACGGTGATGGGGTCTGCAATATCCCTTGGAGGTTAAGAGCATGAGTCCCGGGGTCAGACTGCCAGCGTTCAAATATGGACGGTGCACCTACTTACTCTGTGGCTTTGGAAAAGTGATTTAGCATTCTGGGGCCTCTGTTTCCTCATCTGGTAGGAGGTTGGTAATAGCACCTGCAACGCTGGATGGTCTTGAGAAGTGCTGAGAATGTCTGGAAGCAGAGGGGACCTCAGGTCTACCTCCATTTCAGAAATTGAAGCTCAGAGAAGGGAAAGACCAACTGAAATTCACCACATCATCTGAAAGAACAAGTCCTCCCTCCTTAGGGCCCCCACGGCATAATCCAACCCTTGTGGGCCCATCCAAATCCATGCCTAACCCTTTCCACTTGTCCTCTACATGGCACAAACACTGGTTCTCCTTCTGTTCATCAGATACCTAGAGCTCATTCCTGACTCTGCACTGGCTGTTCCCTCTGTCTAAAACACCCTTCTCCCAGATCTTTGCTCCTCATTTGAGAGGCCTTGGCTCACATGTCACCTCCTGAGCACCCCAGCCTAGTTAGTCACCATACACAGTTATAATCCTGGCTTCCCATTTATCTCCCTCTTTGCTCTTATTGCCATGTGAAAACAACCAGTTATTTAATTTTTGTCTCCTCAGTAGAATCTGGGCTCTTTGGGGGCCAAAAGTGGGTATGTTTTCACCCCTCTAAAGACCTACCCTGGGGTCATTCACTCATTCATCAGATGTTTATTGAGCTAACACTCTTTGGGGCATCTGGGATAAAAATGGTGAACCAGAGAGGAAAAAATTCCCTCCTTCCAGGGGTTCCATTCTAGTGAAAGATGCACAATACATCAGTAAAATATGTATCAGAGGTGATAACTGCTATGAAGATAATAAAACAGGGAAGGAGGGTGAGGAGTACATGGGGGCAGTTTGCTCAAAAGGGTATTCAGGTGAAGCCTCACTGAGAAGGTGACATCTTAGCAAAGGTCTGAATAGGAGAGAGAGGAAGTCACGTGGATACTGGGGGAAGAGCATTCCAAGCAGAAGGAACATCCAGTGCAAAGGCCCTGCGGTGAAATGTGCCTGGTGTGTTCCAGGAATTGCTAGAGACCTTTGTGGCTGGAGTAGAGGAAGGGAGGGGTAAATGGGAAGTGATGACATCAGAAAAGGGGGAGAGGGCAGTCTGTGAGGGTCCTCCTGGGAGGGGAGGACTTTTACTTTTACTCTGAGGTGAGGCCACAGGAGGGTTCCGAGCAGGTAAGGGCCCTGATCTGGCTCAGGTGTTCACAGGAGCCCTGTGGCTGCGTGCCGTGGTTGTGGGAAACAGACTGTGGGTGGTGGGGTGGGAGCAGGAAGACAGGAGGCTAATTCAATGGGAATGGGCTGGAGAAGGTGGACGGGGTCAGGATGGGGGCCGTGGAGGGATTGAAGTGAGCAGGTTATAGATCTGTTTTGAAAGTAGAGCCCATAGGATGGGCCGAGGGGTCAAAACTCCTCATGATTCAAAGCCACCCCAACTGCAGGGCTCATAGTGGTGGCCAACATCCCCAGCTCCTTTTGGTCCTCTATCCACTATGAGATGCTTCTTTTTTAAGGAGCATCTCTTCTCCCTCTCCCTTTGATACAGGCCTGTTCCATGGCCTCCCAGGACCAGCCATCCACATCAGTGTCGTGAGTGTGCATAACTGCTCTCAAACACCTATAGCAAGCCCGTCCAGATGGAGGTGGGGATTCCCCTGTAGCCTTTTGAAAAAACACTTTTTATAAAAACAATAATTTTTTTTAAAAATTATAGTTGATGTACAGTATTATGTGTCCCTCCCATGGTCACACCTAGACCTTTTCTCAATCACCACAGCCTCTTTAGAACCTCAGTTTCATGCATCTTGCGCTCTACCGATCACCTGTCTTTCTAGTTCACTACCTTCAGAAGCTCAACTCCGATAATCCATTAGCCCTACCATGTTTCCATGACCCCTCCACCCCCTCATACCTTCACACAGATTAAATTCCTTGACAAACCACTATAATCGCCCCCTTACGCACATTCTCTACACACTTCCCCCTCTCCAACCTACTCATCTGGCAAAACCACAATCCTTGTTAAATCTAAGACTCCATCTATCGCATGCCTGCATCTGTGCAGATGAATGTGGATGGAAAAAAAATACACAATCATGCTAAGTGCTCTCTCCTTAAATTCATACCCACCGACTTGGAATGCTGCCTAACAAATTTTGCCTCTGCCCCTGGTCCCTTGACTCTCCCAGATGATGATCAGATCCTCTCCTCAAACCTCTCTAACAGCGTCTTCCTCGTTGTCACTCTCAGCAGTGACTTTCTCCCTGCTTCCTGGGAGAACTACAGCCACCCTCCCCCCATATCCACCCTCCTCCTGCCTACTTCTGAGTGGGGTAGCTAGCCATGTTCCCATCTGCTGGGCTTCTTTTTTTTCCCTATGCGTATTCTCTTTTTTTTCTTCCCTAGTCAAGAAATTGGTCCCCTGTGGGCTCAGGGTCTCAGGAGAGAAATGTGACAGGCCCCAAAGCAGAAATAGGCCAGCTTTCTTTTCTTTTCTTTTCTTTTTTTAAAGCCTCTTCAGGGCTCCAAGCGGAAATAGCTTCATGGTCTATTGGGCCTCAGATTGAAAACTCAGATGCCTTTAGGGGTCAATGGGTGAAGCCAGTGTGGTAGAGGAAAAGTTCTCAGTTGCATTACACAGTTGTGACTTATTTTTCCCCAAGCTTTATTGAGATATGCCTGACATTCAAGAAACCATACATATTTAAAGAATATGGTTGATGAGTTTTGACTTATGTATAAACCTGTGAAACCGCCACCACAATCAAGGTGATGACCAAAAGGAACAAGGACACCTACTGTATAGCACAAGGAACTATACTCAATATTTCATAATAACCTATATGAGAAAAGAATCTGAAAAAATATATATATAGATAGATAGAGATATATATGAATTGCTTTGCTGTACACCAGAAACTAACACAACATTGTAAATCAACTATACTTCAATAAAAAATTAATTAATTAAAAAAAATTTTTTTTAAGAGAATCTGAAAAAGAATATATAACAGAATCACTATGCTGTACACCTGAAACTAACATGATGTTGTAAATCAACTATACTTCAATTTAAAAAATAAAAAGAGGGGACTTCCCTGACAGTCCAGTGGTTAAGGCTCCGCGCTTCCATTGCAAGGGTGCGCAGGTTTGATCCCTGGTCTGGGAACTAAGATCCCTGGGGACACGGGTTCGATCCCTGGTCCGGGAAGATACCACATGCTGCGGAGCAACCAAGTCCGTGCGCCACAACTACTGAGCCTGCGTTCTAGAGCCCGCGAGCCACAACTAGTGAGCCCGTGTGCCACAGTTACTGAAGCCCGGCCTAGAGCCCATGCTCCGCAACACGAGAAGCCACTGCCGTGAGAAGCCCGCGCACTGCAACAAAGACCCAACGCAGCCAAAAATAAATTACAAATAAAATTAATTAATTTTTAAAAAATTAAAAAAATAAAAAGAGGGGACTTCCCTGGCAGTCCAGTGGTTAAGACTCCGTGTTTCCATTGCAAGGGTGCCCAGGTTTGATCCCTGGTCAGGGAACTAAGATCCCACAAGCCACACAGTGTGGCCCACCCCCCAAAATTATTTAAATAAAAATAAATAAACACATTTTAAAAAGAAGAATGAATGACTTAACCATGAAAAAAATAAAAATTTAAAAATAAATAAATAAATAAAATGTATGTTCTCAGGAACATCAAAAAAAAAAAAAGAAGATAATGACTAAAAAGGTAATGAATATATCCATCATCTCCAAATTTCCCCCTGCCTCTTGATAAACGCTTCATCCCTCACCCCTCGACACACACATCCCCAGACAACCACTAATCCACTTTCTATCACTGTTGGTTAGTTTGCATTTTCTAGAATGGAATTATATAGTATGTACTCTCATGTCTGGCTTTTTTCATTCAATATAATTATTTTGAGATTCATACATGTTTAACAATAATTCATTCTTTTTATTTCTGAGTGCTGTTCCATTGTGTGGAATAGTTTATTTATCAAGTCACCACAATTTGTTTATCAAGTCACCCACTGATGGACATTTGTGTTGTTTGCAGTTTTTGGCAATTATACAAATAAAGGTGCTATGAACATCAATGTACAAGTCTTTGTGTGGATATGTTTTCATTTTTTTAGTGTATATACCTAGGAGTGGAATGTCTGGATCATGTGGTAGGTATATATTTAACTTTTAAAGAAAAGTTATTTTCCAAAGTAGTTGTACCATGGTGTCCAAGTATTATTACTATTAACAACAAAAACAATAAACCAGTTGAAAATTTAGTATTTATTTTAATTCATTTATTCCTTCATTTGACAAATATTTACTGGGTACTGCTTTGTGCTGGACCCTGTTCTAGGCACTGGGGATTCAGCAGTGAACAAGGCACACAGAATTCCCACCCTCGGGGAGCTGATGTTTGACTTATCCTCTCTCTCAGCCCAGATGATTTGGTTTTCTAGGTTGGGACCACACACGTGCTGAGGAGCCAGATGGCCTGGTCCAAATCCTGGCTCTGCCATTTCCTAGCTATGTGGCCTTGGCCAGACCCCTTATCTCTGAGTCTTTTTCTGTAAAAAGGGGGTGCTGATAATGCAATCTTTACCTCCTAAGGTTGTGGCATTGTTGGTTCGCAAACCGGCCCCTGTACACAGAGAGCAAGGAGAGACCCAAGAAAGAGGCATGTCCAGATTGGTAGATGGCAGGTTTAAGAAGCAAGGGAAAGTTCATACGAGGCTCATCTTGGGCAGCCACAAGATAAGTAGATCTCCTTACCCACCTGCCAGAATCTTCAAAGTTTATATACTGAGCCCTTAACTGGGCTCAGTCACACATACCGTCGAGATGGTCTCAACAAAACCCTACTCTCCCAAGGCTGTGTCTTTGGAACAGCTCCCACTGTGGGAACAGTGGGCAGTGTACATTCCAAGGACAGGGGAGTGGGTGAGGGGACTCTGATTGCCCGGGCCCAGCTCTCAGGTCAACTGGCAGTCACGTGTGTCCTCTTGATGACCTCCGCCAACAGGCATGCAAGCCACTAAGCATTAGCTATTATCTATGCTGGGGGGTGGGGGGAGCCAGAGAATAAACAGGCAAAACATACATTGTCCCTTAATGAGTGTGAAATAGTTGCTTATAGTGGTTTTGATTTGCATTTCCCAAGTTATTAGTGACGTTTATTATCTTTTCATGTGCCTATCAGCCACTTGCATATCTTTTTTGGAGAAATATCTATTTAAGTCCTTTGCCTATTTAAAAATTGGATTGTAGGGAATTCCCTGGCAGTCCAGTGGTTAGGATCTCTGTGCTTCCACTGCCCAGGGGAAAGCTGGGGGCACTGGGCCTGGGTTCGATCCCTGGTCGGGAAACTAAGATCCTGCAAGCCATGCAGTGTGGCCAATAAATAAATAAACAAATAAAATTGGATTTTTGTGGGGGTTTTTTTTTTTTTTTTTTGCAGTACACGGGCCTCTCACTGTTGTGGCCTCTCCCGTTGCAGAGCACAGGCTCCAGAAGCACAGGCTCAGTGGCCATGGCTCACGGGCCCAGCCGCTCCACAGCATGTGGTATCTTCCCAGACTGGGGCACGAGCCCGTGTCCGCTGCATCGGCAGGCGGACTCTCAACCACTGCACCACCAGGGAAGCCCTGTGGGGTTTTTGTTGTAGCTGAGTTTTAGGAATTCTATATGTATTCTGGATGTTGACCCTATATGATTTGCAGATATTTTCTCCCATTCCGTGGGTTGATGTTACACTCTGTTGATAGTTTCCTTTCATGCACACTTTTAAATTTTGATGTAGTCCAATTAACTTTTTTGTTGTTGTTGCCCGTTCTTTTGGCATCACACCCAAGAAATTATTGCCAACCCCAATATCATGAAGATTTTCCCCTATGTTTTCTTCTAAGAGTTTTATAGTTTTGACATTTAGGTCTTTGATCCATTTGAGGTTAATCTTTATATGGGGTGTTAGATAAGGGTCCAACATCATTCTTTTGCACGTGGATATCCATCCAGTTTTCCCAATACCATTCGTTGAAAAGACTGTCCTTTCCCCATTGAATGATATGGACACCCTTGTTGAAAATCATTTGACCATACGTGCCAGGGTTTATTTCTAGAATTTGCATTTTTAACAAGTTGCTGTTGAAAACCATTGATATATGGTATCAGATTGTTGCAGGAAGGGGGACCCCTTCCAGGGCCCAAGAGAGGGCTCTTGTCTAATACTCAGAAATGAATTGTCCGAGGAGAAACACACGCTGACAAAGCAAAAGACTTTATTGGAGAGGGGCATCTGGGTGGAGAGCAGCAGGGTTAGGGAACCCAGGAGAACTGCTCTGCCATGTGGCTCACAGTCTCTGGTTTTATAATAGGGTTAGTTTCCGGGTTGCCCCTGGCCAATCGTTTTGACTCAGGGTTCCTGGTGGCGCGCACATCACTCAGCCAAGATGGATTCCAGCGTGAGGGTTTCTGGGAGGTTGGCAGGATATATCATCTCTTCCCTCCACCTCTTGGCCCCTCCCGAACTTTTCTGGGCTGGTTTTACAAGAGATACTATGGGCGGGCATGTCCTCCCTCCTTTCAGCCCCTCCTGAATTCTCCCAGTTAGTTTTCAGTGGCAGCACCTCGTTCTTTACTAGGACCTTCTGTTGTGAGACAACTCAGACAAGCGGTTATCATCCTGCCTGGCCAAGCTGGGCGGTTTTGGTCAACGGCTCCCTAACAAGATTAACAATAAAACAGGAAGGGAGGGCTTCCCTGGTGGCGCTGTGGTTCAGAGTCCGCCTGCTGATGTGGGGGACACGGGTTCGCGCCCCGGTCTGGGAAGATCCCACATGCCGCGGAGCGGCTGGGCCCGTCAGCCATGGCCGCTGAGCCTGCACGTCTGGAGCCTGTGCTCCACAACGGGAGAGGCCACAAGAGTGAGAGGCCCACATACCACAAAAACAAAAAAACAGGAAAGGAGGCTGTACTTTTTGAGAAGTCATAGAAAAGGTGATAGTTGAGCAAAGCCCTGCAAAACACAAGGGAGTCAGACAAGCATGCATCTGGGGAAGACGCTCCAGGTGAGGCAGGAGGGACGGGGGCAGGGCACAACTGTTAAAAGAATGACACAGCCGTTTGAGACTCCAACAAAAACTAGTTAGAATCAACTAGGCCCAAGATGGCAGAAGATTTGACTTCCCATAAACCTTGAGCCTCATTATATGCTCATTGTAATACATCAGCATATGCTAAAAGACACACCCACAGGTGCCATGACAGTTCTGAGGCTGACCATAAAAGGCCAAAAAGTGGGCAGTGGCCCAATTCGTGGAAACCCCTGCCCCTTCCCCAAAATAGTTAGAATATTCCTTCTACTCATTAGCATATGAAATTACCCAGCCTATAAACACCAACTACTCCCCCACACCACCTGAGATGGTCCACATTCTGTCTATGGAATGTGTGTCTCTCTAAATAAAAAATAAAATAATGTTTCTTGCAAACCTAATTTCTGGCCTGAGAGGTAGACCTCTGAGATCTATTTTTAAAATTTTCTTCTGGCTGCCACGTGGGTGGGTATTGGAGAGGATCCCCAGGACTGGGAACCAGGAGGCAGAGGGAGGCTGGGGCTGGACCAGGATGGGGCTGTGGAAAGGGAGGATGCGGTGGGAGGGAGTGGGAAGAGGAAGGGTGCAGGACGAGGCTCAGGCTCTGGCTGGCCTAGGGACCAGGGGATCGGGGGGCCCCCTGAGATGGGGACTAGAAGGAGGAATGGGTTTCAGGGAGATGCTGTGGCCAGTTTGGGACACCATGGGAGCCCAAGGGGAGGCATCCAGCACAAAGCCCAGAGCTCCAAAGTGTAGTCAAAGCCCTAAACCAGTGATACCATCAGCCATTTGGTTTCACTTTCCCATACTTTGCCTCGTATCCACGCATCACCTGTACACTTAGCTACTTAATTATTTTCTTTAAATCGATTCACTTTTTTTTTTTAATTCAACATACTTATTTATACAGGAAACGTCACTTTACTCCAGGAAGTGGAAAACGGCCATGAATAGAATATAATAGTACAAATAAATCCAATGATTCAGCAAGGATCAAAAAGAGGTGGGGCATCCCTGGTGGCGCAGTGGTTGAGAATCTGCCTGCTAATGCAGGGGACACGGGTTAGAGCCCTGGTCTGGGAGGATCCCACATGCTGCGGAGCAACTAGGCCCGTGAGCCACAACTACTGAGCCTGCGCGTCTGGAGCCTGTGCTCTGCAACAAGAGAGGCCGCGATAGTGAGAGACCCGTGCACCGCGATGAAGAGTGGCCCCCACTTGCCACAACTAGAGAAAGCCCTCGCACAGAAACAAAGACCCAACACAGCAAAAATAAATAAATTAATTAATAAACCCCCAATATCTAAAAAAAAAAAGAGGTGCTGAAAGCATAGGGTAAAAAAGTTGTTGGGGACAAGTTGTTCACAGGGTCTCAATGTACCACCTACGGATAACATCATAATTCAAATGGGAAGAGATCTGATAGTCACTTCCTATTATGGGCTGAACTGTGTGTCCCCGCCAAACTCATATGTTGAAGTCCTAACCCCCAGTACCTCCGAATGTGACTATATTTGGAGAAAGAGCCTTTAAGAGGTGATAAGTGAAAACGAAACCATATGGTTAGGCCCTGATGCAACGTGAGTGGTGTCCTTATACGAAGAGGAGATTAGGACACAGACACACACAAAAGAAAGACCATATGAAGCAAAGGGAGAAAATGGGCATCTCCAAGCCAAGGAGAGAGGCCTCAGAATGAAATCAGCCCTACTGACACCTTAATAGACTTCCAGCCTCCAGATCCATGAGAAAACAAATCTCTGTTCTTTAACCACCCAGTCTGTGGTATTCTGTTACAGCAGCCCAGTCAAACTAATATACTCCTTAACTCAATGGGCAAACTTAGCATCACAGATCACGGGGTGCCTGATGGGAGGTACTGAGAAGGACCGAGCATCACCTACACAGTATTCTTCATTTAACTGCAGGACTGGAATCTAATCGTGAAGAAACATCAGACAAATCCAGCAAGTGGGGTCGTCCACAAGACATACTCATGCAGGATATAAAGAGCTTCTACAGGGCTTCCCTGGGGGCGCAGTGGTTGAGAGTCCACCTGCCGATGCAGGGGACATGGGTTCGTACCCCGGTCCGGGAGGATCCCACATGCCGCGGAGCGGCTAGTCCCGTGAGCCATGGCCACTAAGCCTGAGCGTCCGGAGCCTGTGCTCCGCAATGGGAGAGGCCACAACAGTGAGAGGCCCGTGTACCGCAAAAAAAAAGAGCTTCTACAACTCAACAACAACAGCAAAGCAAATAATCCAATTTAATTATGGGCAAAAGACTTGAAAAAACATTTCTCCAAAGAAGATGTACAAATGGCCAGCAAGCATATGAAAAGATGCCTAACATCACTAATCATTAGGAAAATGCAAGCCCAAACTACAATGAGATATCACCTTACACCCATTAGGATGGCTACTATCCAAAAAAGAGAAAATAAGTGTCGGCAAGGATGTAGAGAAATCAGAACCCTTGTGCATTCTTGGTGGGAATGTAAAGCGGTGCAGCTGTTAAGGAAAACAGCCAAGAGATAAACTGTTAAAAAATTAATTTTAATTAAATTAAATCTGTTGTAAAAAATTAAACGTAGAATTACCATATGATCTGCCTATGCTACTTTTGGGTATATATCCAAAAGAAATGTAAGCAAGGTTTCAGAAAAGATATTTGCCCCCTCTTGTTCATTGCAGTATTACAATAGTCAAGAGGTGGAAGCAACCCAGTTGTCCACAGAAGGATGACTAGATAAACAAAATGTGATATATACAAACAATGGAATCTTATTCAGTCTTTTAAAAGATGGGGGACTTCTCTGGTGGTCCAGCAATTAAGACTCCACACTTCCGCTACGAGGGACATGGGTTCGATCCCTGGTCGGGGAACTAAGATCCCGCATGCCGTGTGGTACAGCCAGAAAGAAAGGAAAAGAAGAAAAGTGTAAAAGATGGAAATCCTGTCCTATGCTACAACGTGGTTGAGGCTTGAGGACTTTATGCTTAGTGAAATAAATCAGTTCACCAAGAGACAAATGCTGTATGATTTCACTTACATGAGACATCTAGAGGTGTCAAAATCATGGGAACAGAAATTAGAATGGTGGTTGCCTGGTGCTGGGGGGAAGGGGAAATAGGAGCTGTGTTCGATGGGTAGTTTTAGATTTAAAAGATGAAAACGTTCCAGAGATCTGTTACACAACAATGTGAATATAGTTAATACTACTGAACTGCACACTCATAAATGTGTAAGATGGGGGACTTCCCTGGTGGTCCAGTAGTTGACTCTGAGCTTCCAGTGCAGTGGGTATGGGTTGCATCCCTGGTCGGGGAACTAAGATGCCACATGCGCATGGCCAAAAAACAAAAACAAACAAACAAAAAAAGAAAAAAGTGTAGGGACTTCCCTGGTGGCAGTGGTTAAGAATCCGCCTGCCAATGCAGGGAACATGGGTTCGAGCCCTGGTCTGGGAAGATCCCACATACTGCAGAGCTACTAAGCCCGTGACCCACAACTACTGAAGCCCGTGCGCCTATAGCCCATGCTCCGCAACAAGAGAAGCCACCGCAGTGAGAAGCCCGCGCACCACAACGAAGACTAGTCCTTGCTCGCCCCAACTAGAGAAAGCCCGCCCGCAGGAGCGAGGAACCAATACAGCCAAAAATAAATAAATAAAAAATTGAAAAAGATAAGAGCGTAAATTATATATTTTTGCTACAATTTAAAAATAAATAAATACATACGTACATACATAAACACATAATAAATCAATGAAATTCTTGATGCCCTGCTTGCCCTAGAGGTCAGCTCCTTCTTACAGGAGATGACCCCTCCTATCTCCTGGGGTCTGACCACCGCCCTCGGTGCAGTATGAACATAAGATCAGATACTGTATCCTGCAGTCTCTCCAATCCCTGCTTCCTGCTTCACTGCCCAATGCAGCCATCCTCAAGGTTCTTGGCTTTCAAAAACAATTGTGAAAAAACTCTATTCCCTGGGACATTTTTCAGTTGACATCTAAAATTACAGCATTTCGGGCCTCCCTGGTGGCGCAGTGGTTGAGAGTCCGCCTGCCGATGCAGGGGATACGGGTTCGTGCCCCGGTCCGGGAGGATCCCATATGCCGCGGAGCGGCTGGGCCCGTGAGCCATGGCCGCTGAGCCTGCGCATCCGGAGCCTGTGCTCCGGAACGGGAGAGGCCACAACAGTGAGAGGCCCGCATACCGCAAAAAAAAAAAAAAATAAAATAAAATTACAGCATTTTGATCATTATAAAATGTAAAATTTTAATGGCAATGCATCTCTTCATTAGATGGATTAAGAGGGATTTTCCTATTTTTCTAGTAGATGAATGTCCTTGTTGCTGGAATGAGGTTGAGTATTAATTCTACTCTTATTTTTCCTTTTCATTAATAGTGCTGAGACTCTGTAAGTTTCCTGGGGCTGGTATAACGAATGACTACAAACTTGGTGGCTTAAAACAACAGAAGTTTATTCTCCTCCAGTTCCGGAGGCCAGAAATTAGACATCAGTATCACTGGGCTGAAATCAAGGTGTCAGCTGGGCCACACTTGTTCTGGAGGCTCCGTTCCTTGCCTCTTCCACCTTCTGGAGAGTGTTCCTTGGCTTGTGGCCACATCACTCCAATCTGCAAGGCCAACATTTTCAGATCTCTCTCTGCTCTGCCTTTATATTGCCTTCTCCTGTTTGTGTCAAGCCTTCCTTTGCCTTCCTTTTATAAGGACACATGTGGTTGCATTTAGAGCCCCCCTCGATATTCCAGGATAATCCCTCCGTTTTAATCCTTAATCTGGGACTTCCCTGGCGGTCCAGTGGATAGGACCCAGCGCTTTCACTGCCGCGGGCCCAGGTTCAATCCCTGGTCTGGGAGCTAAGATCCCGCAAGCCTCAGGGCGTGGGAAAAAAAAAATCCTTAATTTGATAACATCTGCAAAGACCCCTTTCCAAATAAGGTAACATTCATGGATTCCAGAGATTAGGACGTGGATATCTTTGCGGGGAGCCATTTTCAGCCTACCACAGAAGATTTGTTCATTGAATCATTCAGCAAGTATTTATTGAACACCTACTGTGTGCCAGGCATTTGTCTAGGCACTGAGGATACAGCTATGAACAAAACAGAGATCCACAGCCTCCTGGAGCTGACGTCCTAAGGCTGTACTCACTGTCTAAAAATGGCAGCTACAGGCTCTGAGTGGCTATTGAGCACTTGAGATGCGGCTAGTCCACATCTCAAGTGAGATGTGTCGCAGTGTAAAACACACTGGAATTTGAAGATTTAGGATACACACAAAAAGAATGTTAAATATCTCAATAAGTCAAAAATATTGATTACATGTTGAAGTGATATAATGGGTTAAATCAGATATGTTAAGTTAAATTCACTTGTTTCTTTTTATTTTTAAATGTAGCTATGAGAGTATTTAGAATTACATGTATAGCTTGTATTCTATTTCTATTGGACAGTGCTGTCCTAAGGGGAGGGAGAAGATTTTGGACAATTAACACAGTAAATAAGTATATTATATGGAATGATTGGAAGTGAAAGCTTCTATGGAAAAAAATAAAGATCAGGGTAAGGGAGTGTTTCCTATGGCTGCTGTAACAAATTACTACAAACTTAGTGGCTTAAAAAAACACCCATTTATTATCTATTGCAGTTCTAAAGGTCAGTTGTCCAAAATATGTCTTAGGGTCTAAAATCAAAGGCTGAACTTGAGTGGATCTAGAGGTTATCATATTAAGTGAAGTAAGTCAGACAGAGAAAGACAAATGTCATATGGTATCACTTATATGTGGAATCCCCCCCCCAAAAAAAGATACAAATGAACTTATTTACAAAACAGAAATAGACTCACAGACATAGAAAACAAACTAATGGTTACCAAAAGGGATAGCAGAGGTAGGGAGGGAGAGATAAATTAGGAGTTTGGGATTAACATATACACACTACTATACATAAAACAGGTAAACAACAAGGACCTACTGTATAGCACAGGGAACTATACTCAATATCTTGTAATAACCTATAATGGAAAGGAATCTGAAAAAGAATATATATATACATAACTGAATCACTTTGCTGTACGCTTGAAACTAACACAACATTGTAAATTAACTATACATTTTTTTTTTTTTTTTGCGGTACGCGGGCCTCTCACTGTTGTGGCCTCTCCCGTTGCGGAGCACAGGCTACGGACGCGCAGGCTCAGTGGCCATGGCTCACGGGCCCAGCCGCTCCGTGGCATGTGGGATCTTCCCGGACCGGGGCACGAACCCGTGTCCCCTGCATCGGCAGGCGTACTCTCAACCACTGCGCCACCAGGGAAGCCCTAACTATACTTTAATTAAAAAAAAAAAAAATCGAAAGCTGAGTTTCTCTTGGAGGTTCCAGGGGAAAATCCATTCCTTGTCTTTTTCAGCTTCTAGAGGATGCCTACATTGGCTCCTGGACACATCACTTCGACCTCTGCTTGCATCACCACATCTCTTCCTCTGACTCTGACCCCACTGCCTCCCTCTTACAAGGACCCTGGGGATACATCGGGCCCACCTGAATCCAGGGTAATCTTCCCATCGCAAGACCCTTAATTTTTTTGGGGGGGGGCCGCACCCCACGGTATGCAGAACTTCCCCCACCAGGGATCGAGCCCACAGTGGAAGCGCGGAGTCTTAACCTCTGGACCACCAGAGAAGTCCAAGATCCTTAATTTAATCACATCTGTAAAGTCCCTTTTACCACTTAAGTAACATATTCACATATGATGGGGATTAGGAGGTGAACATCCTGGGAGGGCATTATTCTGTTTACCACAGAGAGGGTCAAGCCAGAGAAGCTGTGGTTTTAGACAGGGATGTCTGGAAGAGAGCCTCACTGAGAAGGTGACATCTGCCTAAAGACCTGAAGGAAGGGAGGGAAGGAGCAGTGTGGATATTCGGGAATGGCATTCCAGGAAGCAGGGACAGCCAGTGCAAAGGCTCAGAGGTCTTCCCTCAGACCCGTTTCCTTTTCCTGGGAGCCCCTCCTTCTTGCTGCCTCTAGTCTAAACTACAGGGGTCAGAAGTTGGTGCTGCCCTAGGTGCCTCCCGAATCTTGCTTTCGGAGCAGAAGGGTTTGAGATTCTAATCATCACTGGCCTCTTGCACAATCTCTATTGCCCATGGTTCCTCAAAGGGCAGCTTGGCCTGTGGGGGAGAGGCAGGAGCCTGGGTCAGAAAGGCAACAGATCCAGCCCTCCCCTCCACCCGCAGTCCAGAGGGGCGATCACCTCGGCTTCGGTGGGGCTCTGTCTATGCAGCGTCCGCCTGCGGTGCCACTGGCGCAGGGAGGCCCGGGCCTCAGAGCTGAGCCCCTGGGGCGCACGGACCGTGTCGCGCTGGTAGTGGGCAATGTGGTACAGGGCCCCAAACCACGTGGTCAGGTAGTACCCGGCTAGGGGCAAGAAGGGGAGGTCAGCGCAGCGCCCTCAGGTTCCCTGGCCGCCTGCAGTCTCCCTGCAGGTTGCCCGCCTTCCCTCCCGCTGCAGGCGGGCGGCCTAGGGCGCCCCCTCTTGGGTCCCGGCGTTCTGGGGCTGGGGCGTCACCCTCTCCCCGTAGCTCGTCCGGATCCAAGAGCTCCATGAGAAACTCCACGTCGAGCTGAGTCTCCCCGATGTCCGGACTCCAGATTAGTTCCTCTGTTAGCGCTGGCAGGAAGGCGTCGGCCCCCAGGGGCTCTAGGGGAGCCGGAGGACAGGCTCTGGGGTGGACGGGGCGTGCAGGCACCTTCCATCCGATCCCCAGGACCGCAAGTGCTGGCTGCCCTTCCACTTTGCCGGGCATGCAAACGCCCCTTACTAGATTCCCGCGGCCCGCGTAGACGCCTCTTGCTAGAGCATGCCATCTTCCCCTCGACGTGTGCACGGGAGCCTCCTACCTGGCTCCCGTAACCCTCAAGCCACTCCACATTCAGGTAGACTCAAGAGTCCTCCTTTACCTTGGTTTTCGTCCCGAGCCAGGCCCTCGTAGACGTCACTGCACACCGCCAGCAGGAGTGACACCTTGCGGCGTGGGGCGCAGGCTGAGTGGAGGCGCGCCAGGCGCGCGTGGATGCGGCTTCGCAGGGCGGGGACGGGGCCCCGCCTCTCATGCCCCGCCCCCTGAGCTCCCGGAGGCCCCGCCTCCACCCGCAGGGCTATCTGTCGCCGCCGCAGTTGCCGCAGAGCTGGGGCGCGGAGCGTGCGGAGTCGAGTCCACAGGGCCGGCTTCAGAGGCGCCAGCACCGCCCGGCACAGGGCCGCCTCCACCGCGGGGCCTGCAGGGGTTGGGATGGGTGAAGGAAGGGTCGCCAGGCTGACCCACGCCTACCCTCTCTCTCCAGCGACCCACCCTCGCCAACCGCAACACCTTCCTAGCCTCTGGCCACCCACTTGTGTAGATTTAGGTGTGAGCACGTGTGGAAGAAGGAGCCTGGGTGTGAACGAGCGCGTGAGAGTGTATGGCTGTCACACGTGTATGAGATGGAGCAGTGGTGAACAGAATAGGTATCACTACATGTAGGAAAGGGCGTGTGAGTAGAAAAGGAAACAGGTGTGCACACAGGCGGAGAGAAGGAAGTTGGGTGTGAACACCTATGTAGGGCCAAGAGATGGCAAACGTGAACCTGTGCGGGTTGGGAGAGTGGCCCTAAGTTCCCTCTCAGCCCTCCTCATTACCTAGATCCTCGTCCTTCTGGGGGGCCCCTGGCACCCTGCTCTCAAAGACAGCCCTGACATCGGGGTCCTTTGCTAAGTGATCTTGGAGGTCAGCAAGGAGGTGCCGCATATCCTGAAGCAGCTCTGTGGCCGGGTCCCCAGGCCTGTGGGGACCTTCAGCCTCCGAGGTGAGGCGCACCCGAAAGCCCCGGAACTGCCTGGCCACGTAGCTGCTCCGGGCCCTGGCTAGAGCCCGGATGTGGCGCGTGAGCGCATCCTCAGCTCCCTCTTCTTCATCTTTGTAGTCATCCTCCTCCTTCTCTTCCACCAGCCTGGCCAGAGCTGGCCTAGGATGGTGTACTTCTGGGCTGAGTGGGCCTTCCACCCAGGAGACCTGGTGAGGGGCTGGGTTCCTGGGGGCTGATGGGGAGAGAGGATTGAGTTCCACAAAACAGTGGCGGCAGCTCCTTCATCCCTCAGGGGCCCAGGGCCCTGCTCATCTAACCTGGATCATGTCTCCCGGCAGTCTCTGGAGGTGTCTCTGGGGGCGTCTGCTCCATCTCCCACCCTCTGTGGGTCTCCAGGTAGAGCTTGTTCACCACAAAGAACACCCTCCCTGAGGTGTTGAGTTGGATGCTGCCAATCTGCAGAGGATCTGGGGGCCAGCAGAAGTGAGGTGTCCCAGGTGTCCAAGGGGCCAGCCTTGGAGACATAGTGTCCAGCTTCGTTACTGGAAGAACTGAGGCTTGGTCCCTGGCACCTCCTCATTCAGGCCCAGGAGTCGAGCACACACACCGCCCCCCCCACACCCTTCTCAAACCCCAGCCTTATCGTCCCTCGAACCCTGTAGCTTGGTCCCTCAAGTACCATCCTCCTGGACTAAGGAGGTGGAAAGGTGGCCTCTTCCTCCATTAGAGAATCACGCCTCACCTGTGTTTTGGTCTCCAGGCCCTAGAGTGGGAGGGGGCAAGAGCAGTGTTCTGGGCAAAACATCCCTGAGAAAAAATGAGGAGTCACAGTATGGGTGAGGTATCATAGGGAAGGATCCCCCTTAGCCCTTTTGAAAGGTGACCTGTACCTGCTGGCTGATAGGAAGGCCAGGAGATGGGGCAGGTCTGACATGCAGAGGTTAGAGGACTCCAGAGACACACCTGAGGGGAGAGGGCAAGGAGGAACAAGTTAGAAAACTTGAGGGTTAGCAGCCTTCTTTTCCCTGGGACTCTCTCTTCCCCAGTCCTGCAGGTCCCCCAAGAACCTTCAGAACAAGGAAATTTCTACCCTTGCAGTCCCTATCTTTTCCTGTGACTTTATGCTTGCATTCCACTTATGCCACCAAATAGGATTCATTCATTAGACAAATATTTATTGAGCACCTATTCATTTTCAGGCACTGGGGATACAGTTGTCAAAAGGCAGATACATTCTCTGTCTTCCTGTAGTTTACCTTTTAGTGGAGGGAGACAAAAATGAATGAGTAAACAAATAAAGATAAGTGTATAATGTATTGAGTGCTATGAATGAAATGGAGTGATTGAAAGTGACCAGGGCTCTCATTAGCTGTGGTGGTCAAGGAAGATTACATTTCTACAGAGGCCTAAAGGATGGAGACTAAACTAACCATTGAAGGAAGGGCATTCATGCAGGAAAAACAAATACAAAGGCCCTGAGGTTGGGACACATTTAGCATGCTCAAGGAACAGAGAAAACAGTGTGTCTATAGTAGAGAGAATGAAGGGCTGTAGATGGAGAGGTGGGCAGGAGCTAATCATTCATCACCTTATAGGCCGTGATGGGCTGTAAGGAGTTTAATGTTTATCTAAAGATGTTGCATGTCCTTTGCAGGGTTTAGGGCAGGAATGTATAACATCTGATTGATATTTGAAAATATCACTCTGGCTGCTGTGTTCAGAATGGAAGAAAAGGGTGGGAGCAGGGAGACCAGAGAGGAGGCTACTGAAATTGTCTGGGCAAGAGGTGATGGTGGCTAGGATTAGGGAGATGGAGGTAGAGAGCATTGGGGAGATTCAGGAGATATTTTAGAATTAAAACTGACCAATCTTGGTGATAAATTTGCTGTGGACTGGAAACTTGGGGGTATAGGCTCCTCACCTCCAGGAAGCTTCAGGATCTGGTAGGTGTTGATTTCCCCTGGTGAAGGTCCTGTCCTCAACACAAGGACCTGTCTGGGATCATGTCCTATGACCAGGAAACTCTGGGGGAATGGAGGCAAAGTTCAGTTTGAAGAGGATTTGTGCCTGCCTAGCATCCATTGCCCTTATTTTGGGTTCCACACCTCAAATTTCCTTTAGAAAACTCTCTACTCCACTCTCTACTCTAGGTCCTGTGGGTGACTAACTCTCCATCAAGCCCTAGGGGTGGGTCCATGACCTGACCTAGCCAATAGGATTGACAGTGTTCTCTGACCACTGTGATTGGTTCAGAGATGGGCACGTGAACCAAGCTCAGCCAACAGAAATCTTCCACAGGATTTTTGCTGGAGCTCTTTGGAAAAAGGCCTCTTTTTACACTGGGGTTGCTAAGCTGGTGAGATGTGGCCCTGAGCTGGGGCCAGCCATCTCTCTCACCACAAAGAGAAAGCCCCCCTGAGGAGGAAACTGTGGTATACCTGTTAGTTGCTTTCTCCAGATCTATTCCCTATTCCTTGCAGAACTCCAGCTTTATTCAGGGCATTAATAGGCCCAGCCATAGAAGATGGATAATGATCGACGTAGGCAGTGGTTCTCACCTCTGTATAACTCCCAGGTGAGCTTTTAAAAATGCTGCTACCTGGGCCTTATCCGTATATTCTGAATCAATTGCGAAGGCTTTTGTTTTTCCCAGTAAAAGAAAAAAATGCAACTGGTGCCTCCTTTCTTCCTCCCTCCTGCCTGGAATGCACACATGTGCTTGGGTCTGGGGCAGCCACTGGATGACCATGAGGGAAGTCCAGGAGGATCGCACAAAAGATGGCCTTGATGTCACCTGAGGAGCAGAACTGGAGCCTGCAGCTACCTTTCTGGTTATGTTAGAAAGATAAATGCCTATTTATCTAAGCTATTATAGAACAAGTGTTTACTTGCATCCCCAAATATTTAGAATTCCCTGCAGTTTAAAGCAAAGCCAAGGGAATTCCCTGGCGGTCCAATGGTTAGGATTCTGCGCTTTCACTGCTGAGGGCCCAGGTTCAACCCCTGGTCAGGGAACTAAGACCCTACAAGCCTTGTGGCAAAACAAAAACAAACAAAAAAAGGGAAAAACAGAAAAACAAAAAACAAAGCCAAGAAGTGGAATGCAGAGAAATGTATACATTGTCTAATGCTCAGGATCCAGACATTCCTGAAATAACTTTTACTTCTGGGCTTTTCAGTCATTTGAATCAATAAGTAGCCTTTCAATTTGCCTGGTTTGTGTTGTGTTTGTCACTAGCAACCAGCAGGGTCCGAACTGATTCAGAGTGTCATGGGGAGGGTCAGAGAGGGTCCCCGGCTGTGAGCACTTACCCCTGGTGGCCACAGCTCCAGAAGGGCTTTTGCATCCTGGGCATCCAGCTCTGGGATCTGCCACACTCCCCATGTCCTCTGAAGGCGAAGGAGTGGCTCTGGGGTCCCAAGGACTCTTAAGGGGGTCTCACCTGCTCCATTCGCCTGTGATGGGATTAGTCTGGGACACGCAGGGACCAGGAGACCAGGGGACAGAGGAAGGCAGTTGGACACTGAGATGGGGTCAAAGGTACAGGAAGGGGAAGCCCAGGGGCAAAGGGTCAGAGATGGGGTTCTGGGTCCTGTTGCGGGTGGGAACTGGATGGAAGGGGCTTCTGAATCCAGGGGCAGGAGTTGGAGACAGCCCCAGCAGCCCTCACCTCTCCCCATCGGTGGGGCCTGCTGAGGCCTTGTCCTCTGGCTGTGCCATCCTCCTCAGGATGCAGAAGGCCAGTGAGCCATGGTCTGGCCTCTGGCAGGGAGGAAGATAAGTCTGTTTACAACCCACATGGCAGAGACCTTGACCAATCAGAATGGACTTGAGACCCCTTGCTGTGCCAGGTATTAATTCTTTATTTGCTGGATGGTGGGGCGATCTGGGGATCCCAGGAGTCTTGAGTCTTGACGTCGTGGGGGAGGAAGATGACTCAAAATGATAGCTATTTACCAAGCGGTAGGGTAATATTTCAGATTATAACATCCGGGGCAGCCTTATGAATGTGGACCAGCTAACTAACAACCTTGTCAAAATACAGTGCGCGGAAAAGGGCTCTGCCCATAGCAGGCACTCTGTAACTGTGACAAATGTTATACAACATTTCCTCTCCCTCCCTTCCCAGACCACAGAGGAGCCCTCAAATATTTTCTCCCAACGTTTTATTATGAGAGATTTAAAACATTCAGAAAAACTGAAATAATTTTACAGGGAACATCCACATACCCACTACCTAGATTTTACTATTATTCTTTTTGCTTTATCACACATCTGTCCCTCTATCCATCGGACCTCAACCCTTTTAACCAGGTAGAGAGTCCTACAGTGGGTTATCAGTTAAGGTGGGCATTCTAAAATATTTTCCCTGCAGCAGTCCCAGGAGTAGGAGTCCTAGGTCCATCCATGCATCCATCCATCCATCCATCCGTACACCCATACATCCAACAAATATTTATTGAGTACAGGCCCAGATTAGGGTGAAAGGGTGCCTGGGGAAAAGGGTGATGGGCAGAATAGGCCCCTGCTCCCAGGGGCTTCCATTCTTCTTGGGGTGGGTATAGGGGATGGAAAATAAACAGCTAAACAAATCAATCAGCCCACCGACCGGAAGCCCAGGGTATTAGGAAGTGGGGGACAGAGAGCAGGTGCCCTGGCCAGGGGAGAGCAGTCAGGAGGGGTGGGGGGGAGGGAGACAGATGCTTGCCTGGGTTCCATGAGAAGGGGAGAAGGAGATGGGTGGTGCTGGGCAGGATGGGATGGCAGCAGCTGCCTGATACCACAGGGAGGCGGTGGGTCAGTGGGAGGGTGATGATGTCAGCTGCTCAGTCCCTGGGGACCCCTACCTGTTCTCCGAGGGGAGGCCTGGAGTAGCAGGAAGTGAAAGTGCTCCTCACAGAGAGAGGAAGCTGAGTGGGGCAGGGGGAAGAGGCGGGGCTGGGGGGTATTTGAAATCGACCCTCCTCCCTCTTTCCGGGGGCTCAGGCCTTAGGTGACCGGGCTTTGGAGGAAGGGACCCTGGCAGTCTGGGAGTCCAGGGGTAAGAACCATGCGGCTCCCACGGCCCCAGGAGTCCCCTCTCGGCACCCTTCGGCACCCTTCACTCTTTCTCATAAGAGCGTGTGGATGTACTTGTTTCCTTAGCGGCCCAAGGTCTAGCCCGCTTCCTCCGGCAGCTTCCCTGTGGGCCCACAGGACAGAACGGCGAGGCCAGACAGCTGACGGTTCGTTGTTTTTTGTCTTTAATTTGTCTCTACTAAGCGACACCATCTGCCCACCCCACCCTGGGAAGCGGGTCCCGAGTGAGGGGGCCTAGCACCCACTTTGGGAGTTGTAGGCAGAGACTTGGGAGGCCTTGAGGCTTGGACCCCCCACTGGGTGTGAGTTAATGTTTGGAGGGCGCACCTCCCCACCCAGGGTAGGTTAGACTTCGTCTACTTGGCCCCAAGCCCCTGGGAACAGTAGAGAGCATGGGGGTCCCGGGGCTCTCGTCCTGGGACAGTTAGCAGTTTGGAGGGCCCCCTGGCCCCCTGAGCAGTTAGAGATTAGGGGAGGCTGATCCTTGGCCCTAAGGGTGATTAGGGGCTGCGGGCTGTTAGAGACTGGCTACCCCAAGCCTCAGCCCCTAAGAATGTTAGAGATTTGCTGGGGTCAGGGGTGCTGGGACCCCAGTTTTGGGAGGGAGTAGTTAGTAGATTGAGGAAATGTTCTGAGCTCCCCAGAAAAGAGCTGTAAGTTAGAGGGGGCCAGGAGGCCTGGTTGGGGCTCAGCTGTCCCAAAGCTGGGCATCCTGCCTGGGAGATGCGGCTGTCACTGGGGTTTCTCTCCCTCCGTGGTCCTGGCCTCCTCCTTGGCAGGAGGTGGAGACTTCCTGGAGGAAGCTGAAGTGGTGGGGTTGGGAGTCCCTGACCCCGACTGGGCATCTATGCTGGCATGCTCCTTCCGGACAAGGTCCTCCAGCTCCTTCTGCAGGGGGCAAAGTTCACAGAGGTCAGAGGTCATCATGCATCGTAAGGTCGGAGGACCTGTGGGACGGGGGTCCAGGGACTGGGCTCAGGGTGGGTGTGGGGGGCCCAGGCTCCTCACCTTCCATCCGAGGAGGTCGGCAAGGGCCAGGCAGCCCTGGTCGCAGTCACCCAGCCAGGCCACGTCCCTGTGGGCGGGTGAGAGTCAGAGCTCCCAGCCTTGTCCCAGGGCCCTGCTGGCTCTGCCCTGTCCTGTGCCCTCGTGCCCTCCCTCCCACCTCGGCCCTGTCCCTTGAAGGCTCCACTGCCCCCCCACTGCCGCAGGAGGGCCTCACCTGTAGGCCTTCTTGGAGTCGAAGTCCATGCCTCCTCCGAGGCCCATCATCATCCCGAGGAAAGGGTCAGTCTGTGGGGAAGGGGGTGGAGTCGGGGGGAGCTAAGAGCACAGACCCTGGAGCCAGGTGGCTTGGGGTGGAATCCCAGCTCCGTGACTTTGCTCAAGTGGCCTGGCCTCTCTGAACGTCAGTTTCTTTCTCTGTAGAGTGGGGGTGATCATCAAACCCACTCCTAGGGTTGTACTGTCAGCGGGTTAATACAGAGGAAATGCTTAGCACGGCATCTGGCACACCGTACGTTTTTTGCCTGTTGGAGAAACATCTGTCCCTGGGAGGGAGCCCCTGCCTGGGAGTGAAGCTACCTCAGGAAAAGAGAGACGAGAGAGGCAGCGGGTAACTCCTGACAGAACTGCCGCAGGCCCAGGGGCCAGCGAGCCCGGACTCTTCAGTCACGGGAAGCACGACATTCTTGTTTTGGCTTAAGTCGCTTTGAGCTGGGGTTGTGTCACTCGTTCAGAAGGGTGAATGAGGGACTTCCCTGGTGGTGCAGAGGTTAAGAATCTGCCTGCCAATGCAGGGGACACGGGTTCGAGCCCTGGTCCGGGAAGATCCCACATGCCGCGGAGCAACTAAGCCCGTGCGTCACAACTACTGAGCCTGTGCTCTAGAGCTGGCGAGCCACAACTACTGGGCCCGTGTGCCACAACTACTGAGCCCGTGTGCCACAACTACTGAAGCCCGTGCACTTTAGAGCCCATGCTCCGCAACAAGAGAAGCCACTGCAGTGAGAAGCCCGTGCTCTGCAACAAAGAGTAGCCCCCGCTCACCACAACTACAGAAAGCCCATGCGCAGCAACAAAGACCCAACACAGCCAAAAATAAATAATAAATAAATTTTTTAAAAGACGGGTGAATGACACAGAGGCCTGTGGAATCCTGGAGGCAGGGCAGCCTGGAACCTGACCCCTGTGGATTCCAGAATCCTTAGGTCTGAGCTGAGGGGTTCAAAGTATCGGGATTCCCCAGAGACCTGTCCCCTGCTTCCCGAGGAGGCCGGGGGGAGGCAATGTGGGGCCCCTGTGCGGGGGTGGCAGGGTGTGACTAAAAGGACTCACCTGGCCAGTCTTCTCCTTGTTGATGAGCAGGCGCGGGGTGGAGAGGGGCGCCCTGGTGGAGGCCGAGCTGAGTGGTGAGGGCCTGTCCCGGCTCCCCCAGTCCCCAGCAGCCCCCCATAGCCCCGAGCCCCAACCTACTTGCTGATAAGGGATGCGAAGGGCTGCACCTGCAGGGAGGTGCCCATGATGATGAGGAGGTCCACCTTCAGGAAGTCCTGCGAAGGGGGAGCGGCCAGTGAGGCTGGGCTGCCGGCCCCCGGCCCCCGGCACAAGCCCACCCGCAGCTACTTGGGGAAGCCACCTTCCCCAGGGCAGGACCCAGGCTGCCCCTGCGTGGACCGAGATGGGGGACGCGCGGCGGGTACACTTACTGACTGCAGGCAGGAGAAGAAACGCGCTGGGAGGTTCTCGCCAAAGAACACGATATCTGAGGTGGAGACAGATGGACAGACAGACACAGGGAGAGATAGAGACAGTGAAAAAGCAGGGGGGTAGAGACAGGGAGGGAGAGAGAGAACAGGTAGGAGCAGAAGGTGGAGCCCAGGGCTGGGGCGGGAGTGTGCAGCACTGGGGACAGACTAGGGGCTGTGGTACCCACTCTCCCTGGGGCAGACTCCGGGCACCGGTCAGGGAGAGAGGGTGACGGGGGTGGATGGATGGATAGGGAGCGTGGCCTTCCTGGGAAGGGGTTAGTGGCTGAGGGGGTCCCAGCCTGAGTCTACCTCGGTTGGTCCCTGGCCCCAAGGCTCACCAGGCTTCACCACACTCCGACATTTCTCACACTTGGGAGTCACCTCGGAGAAGATCTTCTCTGGGCGTGGGGAACGGGGAGGGAGAAGAGGAGGTAAGAGGCTTTGGGCTGGGGCTGCAGCCTGCCTGCCCACCCCATCCTCCCTTCACTGTCACCGGGAGGGCCTCCTGGGGTGTTTGCCCTGCTCAGGAAGGACCTCCCTTCTTAGACAGCTGTCCCTCCCCCACCCCCAAGATTCCTGGGGTGGCTCCCAGCACCAGCCTATAGCTATTAAATGAACGAACAAACAAATGAGCAGACACTCGCCCCTAAAAGGGGCAGCTGGGTTCCACCAACCCCCGACCTGGGGAATCTGGACTTGGGAGTGAAGCTCGTCCAGTGGGTCTTTGAGGGCAGCCCTACTTCATCGTGGGTCAGAGAGGCCTGGTAGGTGCCAGGCCTAGTGGCAGAGAGGGAAGAATTAAGCAGATGATGCTGGGACGGGGACAAAACCTTAGGTGCAGGTGCTTCCCACACTTGGGCTCTGTGACAGACCCACCCCTGCCCCCACGCACACCCCATGCTTATGACAATCCTCCTCCTCATTGCTTATTGATTAAGGAAGCTTGAAAGCATTCTGTCACTTGCAACCCACAGAATCCTGGCTTGTTCATTCAACTATTCACTCATTCCTTCAACAGATATTTACAGACCACTGCTTTAAGGTCCGTCATTTACTTGAAAATATTTTTGCACTGACAGTACGTGACATGTTGCGGGTGACTACTGCTGTTAGAGAAACATAATGGGGTAATGTTAATTGTACATCACCCCCAGCTGCGTGCACTTGGGCTATTCAGGAATCCTCACCCCGGGGCGGTCAGCTGGCATGTTGTCAGAGGGGCCACACTCCAGGGGCCCTACTATCAGCTGCAGCTGTCCTTATCACACACGGACACCAGAGGCTTTGTGAAATCAGCATAAAGAATGTCAGAAATGGGTTTCCATGGATGAAGTAAGTGGCTTCTTAATTAGCACAATGGATGTCAGAAATCAGCTCTCACTGGCATTCAAGAAATGTGGACTGGCTGGATTTTTTTTTTTCCTCCTTCTCTTCTTGGACGCTCTGCCCAGGCATGAACAGGGGTGATGACTTTAGCAAGCCCTGGAGCTTGCATCCTTAAGGACAGCCCCCAGTCTTCATTCTTAGCCAGGGCCGTGCCCAGCTTCACACGCCACGGCCTCTGCTCGCCTGAATCCAGCTAATGGGCTGGTCGAATCCTGTGCCTCTGGGGCAGTGCTGTCCAGTATGCTGGTTAGAGCCACATGTGGCTTTTAAATTTTAATTAATACAAATTAAAGAAAGTTAAGAATTCAGTTCCTCGGTCACATTAGCCACATTTTAAGAGCTCAATAGCCCCATGTAGCAAGTGGCTGCCATGTTGGACACTGCAGATATGGAACATTCCCCTCACCCCAGAAAGTTCTCTCAGATACTTCTGCTCTTCTTAGAGTGTAGTTGCGCTTGCCTGGACGAGCCCCTCATGTAAGACGGGGTCAGAGCGCCCAAAGGACAAAGAGCTAGGGTTTCATGACCTCACGGAACAGGTTGTATGACCACGTGGGGGCCTGTCTGCTAACGCACGTCTCTGTGTCTGGAGTCTGCATCCATCATAACCTGGCTGTGAGGTGGTGTCGGGAGAAATGAACCCCCACTGCCACCTCAAATCTTTGGGGGCTGCCATTATCTGCTAAAAAGAGCTGCAGAGCTGTGCAAGACAGAGCTGGCGTCCGCGCGTGGAGACCCTGTCCCTGGCGCTGGGGAGCAGACAGGGGACGGGAGGCCTGCCCTCGGGGATAATAACCTTCAGCCCCTCACCTTTCATCCAGCTTAGCGTGTACTCCTGCCGGCAGACGGGGCTGATGCAGTGAGACGTGTAGAAGGTGCCGTGGGCCTCCACCAGGTCCTCGGCCTCCAGCCCCGCCACTCGCTCCAGGGTGTCTATGTTCTGGAGGGAGAGATGGAGGAGAGAGGGTCAGGAGCGAAACATACCCCCCAAGGGGCAGAAGGCAGAGCCAGGAGTTGCGGCTGAGAAAAGCGAGTGGGACAGGGGAGAAGGGAGGGAGGGAGAAGCAAGGGGCAGGGCGTGTCTAAAACTCTTCCGTTCATCCTGATGGTACCTCTGAAAAGGTAAGTCATGGACACTTAAAGGCAGGGGCCCAAACTCAAATGTCTATGAGCCCAGACCCACTGCCACCAACCAGCCCTGGCAAATTTGGGCCACTTTGCTTCCGTTTTGCTGCAAATGTGTTTTGTTAGAACCAGACACTCTAGTGGCACCTGCCAGAAATTTGGTGAAATAAACGTACAACTCTCCAGTGTCTCCACCGTAAACGCAGCCCCCTCAGATATGGCATCCTTGTGCAGTACCCAATCTGCACAGCTGTCTGTGGCAGCCCTGGCCAGGCATTAACAAAAAGCAATGAATCAGGAGGGTTTTTTGGTTTTCATCACACTGTTTTCCTATTTAACCTTACTATGGTCTGCTGCATTGATAGTATATTAACTTGTAATCTTTCCAGACAGAGATACTTTCCTTATTCAACAGGCAAGAATATTCTTCTCTTCCACATAGACATTTGCGCTTTCTCCAGCCCCTCTGGAGCAGCTTTTTGTTTGTTTGTTTGTTTTTGTTTTTGTTTTTTTTTGTTGTTGTTTTGTGTTTTTTTTGCGGTACGCGGGCCTCCCACTGTCGTGGCCTCTCCCGTTGCGGAGCACAGGCTCCGGACGCGCAGGCTCAGCGGCCATGGCTCACGGGCCCAGCCGCTCCGCGGCACGTGGGATCTTCCCGAACCGGGGCACGAACCCGTGTCCCCTGCCTCGGCAGGCGGACTCTCAACCACTGCGCCACCAGGGAAGCCCTGTTTTTGTTTTTGTTTGCGGTACACGGGCCTCTCACTGTTGTGGCCTCTCCCGTTGCGGAGCACAGGCTCCGGACGCGCAGGCTCGGCGGCCATGGCTCACGGGCCCAGCCGCTCCGCGGCATGTGGGATCCTCCCGGACCGGGGCACGAACCCGCGTCCCCTGCATCGGCAGGCGGACTCTCAACCACTGCGCCACCAGGGAAGCCCTGGAGCAGCTTCTGTTTGCCCACGAGGAATGCTGCTGAGGCAGGTGCTGCTGGAGGACACTGGCAGACGTTACGGAGATGGCCGGGCATATGCAGCCCACAGCTGACCCAACGAGGTTTCCTGGAGGCTCCGTGAACAACTGAAAGGGTTCCCTTTCAAGGGCAGACAGCCCCAACTGCCCTCTCTGCTCCCAGCCAGCCATCAGTTTATACCCAAAACATGCAGACAAGAGTCACTGTTCCCAGACTCTCTGTGGCTTTCCCTCTCCCCCCTTTACTAGACATGCTAGCTTTGCCTTTGTTTGCCTTTGTTTCTTGACTTAGTCTACCAACTCCCTGACACGTAAGTAAGCAGTGTGCATGCACATAACTAAATGGCACGTCAAAGGTCTACCTACATGCCTCTGTGTTACCCTTTGATGTCACTTTTTTTTTTTTTTTTTTTGCCATGCTGTGCGGCTTGTGGGACCTGAGTTCCCTGGCCAGGGATCGAACCCACGCTCTCAGAAATGAAAGCACAAAGTCCTAAACACTGGACCACCAGGGAATTCCCTTGATGCCACTTTTGATGGAGAAACCACAAACAAACAAAAATGAATGGGGTCAAGCCGTATGTACTGGTGTGAAGGGATCTCTCCAAGATGTTAGAAGGCCCAAATCACAAAGGCAGTGTGTACAGGATGTGAAAAAATCAATATATGAATTTGTGTATTTGCTTGCCTAAGTATGGAATATCTTCAGAGGAGACCCAAGAAGTAGGCAGCAGCCGTGGCCCCCAGGGAGGGAAGCTGGGGCTGGGGAATATGGCTCAAGAGGTTCGCTATAAAGGCCAAGCAGCAATCAATGCATGGCAACACACAGCAACTGATGTCTGGTCTCAGCATCAGGCAGGAAAGAGGGCATGGTGAGGAGGTGGGCCCTGGGCAAGGTGGGCAGCGGCCACTCAGCTCCAGCCAACCACTCTCCCCCACAGAAAGCCACCCAGGGTACAGCCAGCTCTTCCTGATTTTCAAGAGGAGCCTGATGTCTGCGTTTTCATCTGCAATCCCTTGAATTTTAAACCTTGGCTCACTTCTAGTTTCAAGACATCACGTCTCTGACATGCTTTTAAAAAGCATGAAGCTGGGACTTCCCTGGTGGCACAGTGGTTAAGAATCTGCCTGCCAATGCAGGGAACATGGGTTCGAGCCCTAGTCTGGGAAGATCCCATATGCCACAGAGCAACTAAGCCCGTGTGCCACAACTACTGGGCCTGCGCTCTAGAGCCTGCGAGCCACAACTACTGAGCCCGCGTGCCACAACTACTGAAGCCCGCGCTCGGCAACAAGAGAAGACGTCGCAATGAGAAGCCCATGCACTGCAACGAAGAGTAGCCCCCGCTCGCTGCAACTAGAGAAAGCCCACCTGCAGCAACGAAGGCCAACGCAGCCAAAAAAAAAAAAAAAAAAAAAGCATGAAGCTGCTATGTGGGTGCGGATATGGAAGGATCCTCCAGATAGGGCTTAAATGAAAGAAAGCCAAGTACAAACCCTATGTATGATATAAATGCCATAGATATAGATTTAAAAGAGCCATAAGCTGGTTTGCTGAGGAGATCACAGTGACTTGAATGAAGGTGACAACTGTTCTCATGTTTGAATGGATACTTGTGTCTTGAGATAAAAATAGCATCGCGTGTGGCTTCAAAAGTGCTGCATCGTCACAATTCAGAAAGACGTGAAGACAATGTGTTCCAGAAAACTGGGTCAGTGATTCAAAAAGTGGCTGAGGTTAAAGAAGAGGGTGATGAGTTTGAAAAAAAAAAAGGTTTCATGAAACGTGAGACTGGAAAAATTTTTTCCACCTTTGTCTATGCTACATAATGTGCCATTTTGAATACGTATGCGTACTTAAATCCACACGTGAAGAATTGCAACTGGGGGGAAATGCTACCACATTTCACGCTGACCTCACAACGCATTGGTGTTGGCTTTCGTCTAAAAATAGCCTACAGCTGGTGTGCTTTCGTGGTTGGGGCAGGGGGTTCTGCCTCAGACAGAGCTGGGAAGCGAGCCCTCTGAGCAGCCCCGATGAGCCGCCTGGGCCTGGGCCTGGGCTTCTCGTGCTGGGACCCCTGTGATCTCATTCTGTCTGGAGGGTTTAAACATCGTCTATCTGCTGCTCTCCAGCTCGAGTCCAGACTCCTGTGTCCAGCTATCTGCCCACGTCCCCACGTGGTTATCTAATGGGCATCTCAACCTCGACATGCCTTCAGCCAAGCTCCTCCTCTGCCCCCCACACCTGCATGTCCCACCATCTCAATAAGAGGCAGCAGGTACTCAGGCTGAGAGGGAGTCAGTCATCCCTGACTCCTTTCCTTCTCTCACGACTCATTTCACATTCAACCCATTGGCAAGTCCTGCCGGCTCCACCTTCAAAACGGGTTCATAAGCCGCCCACTTCTCCCCTTCGGCAGCTCCCTCCCTGGCCCAGCCTCCATCCTACTACTGTCCTCCTTGCTCACTCAGATCCAGCTTCTTCTTCTTCTTCTTTTTTCTTTTTTAAAATATTTACTTATTTGGCTGTGCCGGGTCCTAGCTGTGGCATGTGGGATCTAGTTCCCTGACCAGGGATCGAACCTGGGCCCCCTGCATTGAGAGCGTGGAGTCTTAACCACTGGACCACCGGAGAAGTCCAGATCCAGCTTCTTGAACACGCCAAATGCAGTCTCCCCTCAGGACCTCTGGACTGGCTGTTCCCTTTGCCTGGAATGCACTCTCCCCGTACAGATGGTCCCATGGCTCCCTCCCTCCCCTCCTACAGGGCTCTGTTTAAATGTCCTGCTTCTCAGTGAGGCTTTCCCTGACATCCTGTTCACTACAGCACCCCCGACCCCGCACACACAGAGTGTGATTCCCCTTTCCTCCTCAGCTGCGCTCCGTAGACCTCTCAGCATCAGCGTAGCTACACAACTCACCCATCTCATCCGTTGTCTCTCCCCACACTACAGTGTCAGTTCCAGGAGGGCAGGGATGTCTGCTCCCTCCGTTCACTGCCTGCAGGGCCTGGCACTGGGTTGGCACTCAGAAAACATTGGGACAGAAGCTTACAAACAGGTTTGCCAGCAGGGGCTATGGTGAGGATTTCATGAAGGCACTTGGCTTCAGGTGAGCTGTTCATATCAAGTCTGAGTCACATCTCATGGAAAAAACTGACTCTCTGGGAAGAAATTTTAGGTTTATTCTGAGCTGGGGCTCCTCCTGGAAGGAGGAGGCCATCCCCTCCCCCGCCAGCCATGGGTGGGAGCACCAGCCATGGGTGGGAGCACGACGCCCACTTGAGAATTCTGGACCTACAAAGAATTCATCCTCCCCCTGGCGGCAACGTCTGAGGCTGCAGGCTCCAGATTGCCAGGCGCAGGAAGAAAATACTAGAACACCTGTTTCTATCCACGTGTTCTCTCTCTATTGTATAATGTGGGGTTCTGAGGTATGAATGAGAGCAGGCATGGTATCAGGGCTATAGTACATCATGTCATTTCAATACATATTTATGAAGCAAAGGTAGAGGTGCAAACATTTTTCACTATTAGGGGTGCGAGACCCTAAAAGGCTCACCAACTCGGAAGCCAACAATGTGAGCTGTCCTTCCCTGAGGACACCCCGGCGGGGCCCTCAGCCAAGCACCTGACATGTATGAGCCACGGCCCCACGGTACGCACAAGGCCTTTGTGCAAATTATAAAAGGGTTTCCCAGGACTTCCCTGGCGGTGCAGTGGTTAAGACTCCACGCTCCCAATGCAGGGGGCCGGGGTTCGATCCCTGGTTGGGGAACTAGATCCCACATGCATGCCACAACTAAGGAGCCCACCTGCTGCAACTAAGGAGCCGGTGTGCCGTAACTAATAAGCCAGCGAGCCACAACTAAGGAGCCCACCTGCCACAACTAAGACCCAGCACAGCCAAGTAAATAAATAAATAAATATATTTTTAAAAGGCCCCCCCACACACACAAAAAAATAGTGCTCCTTCCTTAAGAGTTTACAGCTACCAGCCGGAAAATTGTCAGGTGTACTGATCATATTAGATCAACTCAGTTTGGAGTCATCTGCTGGAAAGCCCAGCCAAATACGAAATCTATGGTGCCAACAGTGTCTGCTCAGAGAAGTACTCCTGGGATGGCCCTGAGGGAGGTCACTGCCACATCACCACAGACCTGAGAGGGCGAAGCTGTTCTGGCCTCTGTTTTATAGAAAGGGAAACTGAGGCTGAGAGAGGGGACGTGAGTCACTGCAGGTCACGTGACAGAGAAGCCGTGGCCTGAGCTCTCAGGACCCTCCAGCCCGTGCTCTTCCTCCCAGGATGCCCGCGGTCCCGCCTACCTGCGTGTAGCAGCGCAGGAGCAGCCCTTTCTCCTTCAGCAGGCGGATGAAGTAGTGGCAGACGGTGGGCTGAGGGGAGCAATCATGACAATGCCGATGAAGAGAGAGGACACTGACCGCGCACCGCCATGTGCCAGGAACTGTTCGAGGCACCATGCCTGTTTTCCTTCACAGAATGGTCACACCGACCTCGTGAGGTGCGCACCTTTGTCATCCCCATTTCACAGGTGAGGGAACTGAGGCACAGAGAGGGTGACTGTCTTGCCAAAGTCACCCAGATTGTGGAGTTGGGGTTTGCACAGGGAGGACTGGCCCTGGAGTCTGGGCTCTTGCATGTATCATTAACTCATTTAAGCCTCACGACAACCCTTCTCATGGACTGTTATCAGCTTCACTTTACATAAGGGAAAACTGAGGCTCAAGGACACTAGAGCAGGAAATGAGGGACCAGGACTTGGACCCAGGCAGTCTGGGCCCGGAGCCCATGTATATATATATATTTTTTGGACGGTGCCACACGGCTTGCAATCCCCCAACCAGGGATTGAACCCGGGCCACGGCAGTGAAGGCCCGGAATCCTAACCACTAGGCCACCAGGGAACTTCCCCAGAGCCCATGTGTTTAATGGCTATAATATTTGTCTGAAGGGCCCTGGAGGGGGCTTTCCCATGCCTGCTGGCCCCCAACCTTTCCTGTCACCGCCTCCACAAAAGAGAGCTCACCTTGAACTGCCCAGGATAGAGTTCCTTGGCGAGGGCAAAGAAGGGCTCTGGATGTTTCTGTGGGAGAGAGAGCCGGAGGGCGGGTGGGCACCCAGATGGCCCTGGTGAGATGAGAGCTGGAGAGAGGCGGCCACGCCTCCACCCCCACCCCCATTACAGACGTTCCTCCCTGCAGGACACGTACCTTGAAATAGCCAATCTCAAAGATGGCCTCCGGGTAGGGAAGATGGTATTTCTCCAGGTTGGCGTAGAGGCCCGTGTTTGGGGAGCGGAAGTCAGGGATGCCCGCAGCTGGGGGAGGAGTGGCAGTGGGCAATCAATCCACGAGGAACCTTGGCCCCTTCTCTACCACACTGACCCTCCCATGCAAGGGCCCCCATACGGCTCCTCCCCAGCTCTTCGAAGGGGCGCCCCCAACCAGGGAGTTCTCTTGGGGGAGGGGGGCACTTACAAGTGGAGATTCCAGCTCCCACCAAACAGATAACCCTGCGACCTGGAGGAGAAGAGTTTATGCAGCGTGGTTCTTTTTTTTTTTTTCAGTTTACATTTGTTTATTGTTGTAACATTTTGTTTTGAACATCAAACACTGCACCAAAATATGAGCCATTTATCTTAAGACAGTTGTCTTTGCCATAAACTAAGTACTGAACTGATGTTTACAATGAACTTCTGACAACTTAAAAAATTATTAGTGGCACTGCTGTCTAATAATCGAATATATCATCACAGACTGAATGTAATGATTACATTACAAGACCAAAGTTTCCCCTTCCCTTTCTTACCCTTAAATAATACCACCCATCACAGTCCCTGAAGCCATTTACTCTGTGCCTGGCCCTGGGGCAAGCATTTCAGATCCCTGAATGGCTCTCCCAACCATCTCAAGGAGGGAGGTGTTAACATCCCACGTTATAGATGAGGAAACTGAGGCTCAGATAGGGGAAGGGGTCACACAGGTGACTGATGGAAGAGCCAGCATGGGGTCAAAGAATCCACTGTTTGAAATTATTATACCAATGGGGAGTTCCCTGGTGGCGCAGTGGTTAAGAATCCACCTGCAATGCAGGGCACATGGGTTCGAGCCCTGGTCTGGGAAGATCCCACATGTCGTGGAGCAACTAAGCCTGTGCGCTACAACTACTGAGCCTGCGCTCTAGAGCCCGCGAGCCACAACTACTGCCTGCGAGCCACAACTACTGAAGCCCGCACGCCTAGAGCCTGTGCTCCGCAACAAGAGAAGCCACCACAATGTTCTCAGGCGCACTGCAACAAACCGCAAGTAGAGAAAGCCCATGCGTAGCAACGAAGACCCAACGTAGCCAAAATAAATAAATAAATTTATACTAAAAGAAAGGAAATTATAGCAATGTAGTAAGATTCAAGAAAAGGCCACTTGGAGAGAAATTTCTCCTCGCTAGATCTAGACAAAAATGCATGAGATCTTAGTGAGAGGGGTGGGGTGGGGGTTTCCCCCAGAAGAGCTGCACGTTATTGTGAAAAAATCTCTGGCCACCCCTCATCTTTTGGACACAGTCTTGGATGGCCATCTATTTCTAGCATATGGACTTCCCTCCATAATCAAATGCACATCAGCCACCGGAAGTCTAGTAATTTTCAGGTGAAGACCAAAGACTGGCCACTCTAAGCCCATGCCCAGTGAGCAGCAGAGTGGATAAGGGCTTCCAATCCTAGTTCTTCTGCATGCTAGCGGGGGCGTCTTAGTTCAGATCACCACTCTGGGCTTTAGCTTCCTGCTCTGTAAAATGGGCATAATCGCAGTACTGACCTCGCAGGGCTGTTGAGAGAATCAATTCATCCCTGTGAAGCTTTGATCAGTGCCCAGCACTGATGATTCTTCAAGTCATTCGTACTCAACTTCTTTAGCCCCATGATTTGTATACCTATAAGTGCTTTGTTCCCCCATTGTCACCAGCTTTCAGAAAAGAAGATGGGGAGGCGTGGTAGGGGTGGCATCACTTCACAAGCACGTGGGGCTGTGCAGAAACAGCCCAGCTGCCTCTTCAGTGGCTGGCTGGCTGGCAGCCCTGCCATGCAGCACCCTTGGCATCTGCCCATCAGCTGATGGACAGACACGGGTGTGAGGCGCCTGTGAACCAGCCGCCTCTGGGGTGTTCTATGCAAAGGAGGACAGCAAGGGTGACAAAGGCTGAGGCCTGCTACAGCCACAGCCCTTGGCTTCATCTCGGGATGCCATTGGACTAGGCCCAGTGGACCCACCAGGGGCCATGTGGAAGGGAGTGTGCGCCCTGGATTCAGGCGTCCTGGCATCGAGCCCCGATTCTGCCTCTTGCCAGAAGTGTGACCCTGTACCAATCACAGCCTCTCTGCACCTCAGTTTCCTCCTCTGTCCAGATCATTCCTCACAGGTATCATGTGAAGATCAAAGGAGGGGACACCTGTCAAGTGCTTAGCCCAGTGCCTGGCAAACAGCGAGAGCTCAATTCATTGTTATTATTTTTATTTTTTTAAGATTTTTTTGGTGTGGGCCATTTTTTGTTTGTTTGTTTGTTTGTTTTGTGGTACACGGGCCTCTCACTGTTGTGGCCTCTCCTGTTGCGGAGCACAGGCTCCAGACGCACAGGCTCAGTGGCCATGGCTCACGGGCCCAGCCGCTCCGCGGCATGTGGGATCCTCCTGGACCAGGGCATGAACCCGTGTCCCCTTCATCGGCAGGCGGACTCTCAACCACTGCGCCACCTGGGAAGTCCCTGTGTGGACCATTTTTAAAGTCTTTATTGAATTGGTTACAATATAGCTTCTGTTTTATGTTTTGGTTTTTTGGCTGTGAGGCATATGCGATCTCAGCTCCCCAACGAGGGATCGAACCCATACATACCCACTGCATTGGAAGGCGAAGTCTTAACCAACGGACCGCCATGCAAGTCCCCATTGTTATTATTTATTATTATCCCCTCATAGGCGCCTCATGAGTCAATTATCCTAAAACCCAGGTGCAGGAGGACAGAAGGAATGAAAGCTTTGATGCCACTGCCTTCGTTCTCTTTGGGGCCCACCCAAGCCAAGAGGTGGCTGCAGACAGCTGTCTGGCCTGCCCTAGGAGAGGGAGGCTCAGGACGGCCGGCCTGGCTGCCCTCGGAGAGACGGCAGCAGCTGGAGGACAGGGAAACTGGAGAAGACGTCCTCAACAAAAGGCTGTTCAGGACCCTCAAAGAGTGGATTGTTCTAGTCGAGGACTGCCGAGGGCTCGGTTTCTCAGACTCTGGTGACCTCAACTCGTGGCAAGAAATATAAATTACATGGTGACCCCGTAAAGAGGCACCTCTACACCACACCTGAAACAAGCCTCCTGTAATAATCGTCACAGGGAACACTTACGCAGCTCTTGCTCTGTTCCAGGCCCGGTTCCAGGCATTTACATTTATGAATTTATGTAACCCCCTAATAACCCTATAAGGTAATTACTATTATTAGCATCTTCATTCTGTCAAACAGGCCTGGCCAATCAGAGACACGGTGATTGGTTCAGGGGTAGGAATGTGACCCAACCTGGGCCAACTGGAGCCGATCTCTGCTCTTTTGCCTGAACTACCGGGAGAAAGATGCTCTCTTCAGTGGGAGCCACTAGGCTGGTGGAACTTGTATTTGCCACCGCCAGGGGCAACCTTGACCCCAACACAGAGAAGAGCTGCACCAGAGAGGGTTCAGATTTTTGACAACAGCATGGAAGCCGCTGAATCCGGCCATGATTCAAGCGGGGTTTTCGTTACAGGATCAACACACTCCCTTTTTGGCATAAGCCAGTTTGAGTTGAGGTTCTTGTGACTTGCAGACGAAAGTTGTGAATGGCTGGGGCTAAGTCACTTGGGGCCAGGAGAGGGGAAGGGGCCCAGTGCAGGCAGAGGACTCACAGCGCTCACTCTGCATGTAGCGGGTCACCCCTTCCAGGGTTAATTCGTCCAGCAGACGCTCCTTCTGGGTGCCCAGGCCCAGTGTCTGGGAGAAGAAATTCCGCAGGAAGTCCACTGGCCAAAAAGAAGAGAGACAGCAGCCGGGTGGGTGTTTAGTCAGGGTGCCCAGAGGCCCCAAGTGCCCCTGCCCAGCCCTGGGGCCCCGCCGCCTTCCCGCAACTAAGAGCTCAATGCCTGGCCCAGCCAGCGGCCTCCAGGCGCTGGTACTGCATCTGCTATTACATACTTGGAATGTCACCCCTGCCGGAGGTGGGCACCCAGATCCCTGCCCTAAACCACCCCCAAGAACCGTGCTCTCAAGGAAGATACTCACTCTCTCCTTCTCCGCCAGCCGCTCCTCCCTCAGTGTCTGAATCTGAGTCCTGGAAGGGGTGGGGGCGGGGTGATCAGGCCCCAGAAGTGGGGTTAGGGAGGGAGGGAAGCGGGGGGGTGACACCGGGTTTGGGGAAAGGCTCTGGCTGGGAGCTGGGCCCGAGGAAGTGAGGGGTGGAAGGGACAGCGCTGGGGGCCAGTGTGTGGGCTCTGGGACAGGCTGCCTGTGTTGGAAAACCCAGCTCTGCTACTTGCAAGGAGCACAGTCTCTGGTGGGTGACTTTGCTTTTCTGAGTCTCCGAGCTCCTCCTCTTAGGAATGGAGCTCGGAGGACACTCACCTCCGAGTGCTACTGTGAGATGAAGTGAGATCACCTCTGGGAGGTGCTCAGAACAGCCCCGGGGCGGGTGTGTGGTGGTGATTGCTCAGGAAACACTGGCTATTGTTCTCATCACCTCCCGGTGTCCACGGCCTCCGCCTTACAACCCCTCTAGTCCCCTGCCCTGGCCAGCAGCCCTGCAGCCCTCCTCACCTAAGTCACTCCTGGGAATAACGCCTCGGTCCTCACCCTGCAGCCGTCAGCCCTCCTGCCTGAAGCCCCCCACTCCACCTTTCCAACCCTTCCATCTCCTTTATCGACTCCTCCCCTCAGCCAGACTCCCAAATTGAGGGTCTGGGACTCTGTCCTGGGCCCCCCCTACTTTCTCTGTTCACCTTCCCTGGTCGGCCTCATCCATGCCACTGGTCTGTCCCCCAGATCCAGGGTTCCCGCAGCCTCCTGGATGCCTCCTTCTAAGTGACCCCCGGTCACTCACTCCCACCGTGTCCCAAACTGGCCTCAGCATCTCCCCCAGACCTGCTCCTCCTCCTGGGCCCCATCTCAGTGTGGCTTCTGGCCCCCAGTCTGCCAGACGCCTCCTGCCTCCCTCCCCTGCCCTCCTGCCATAACACGTCCCCTCTCCAGGGCTCCACGTGGTCCAGCCTGTCCTCTCAGCGGTCCTGCCCCGACCTCCTCCCTAGGCTCCCAGCCTCAGTCTTCACCTCTGATCTACTCTACTGCCCTGTGTGTGATGGCCTGCCTGGGTCAGCCCGCTCCCCTCCACTTCAAAGGCCCTTCTCTGTGGCTTCTCCAGTCTAATCATCTGATCACGAACATCTATGGAGTCTACCATGATGTCAGTTCCAAGAAGGCTGGGATTTTTCATCGTCACCGCTGGATGCCCAGCACCAAGAACAGGGTCTGGCACTTGGCGGGAGTTCCAGAACTATCCACCTCTGAACAAATGGACACCTGCTGTGCTGTGTGCTAGACCAGGCCTGGGCCCTGTAATGGACCTCATGCAATTGTAGAAAGGCAATTCTGGGGAATTCCCTGGCAGTCCAGTGGTTAGGACTATGTGATCTTACTGCCAAGGGCCTGGGTTCAAGCCCTGGTTGGGGAACTAAGATCCCGCAAGCCAAGTGGTGCAGCCAAAAAAAACAAAAAAAAACTAACCAATTCGCTCTCCTGTTTAAAACCCCTCCAACAACCCCTCTCCATCACTCACAACTCTGGTTCCAGCCTTTTTGAATAGAAACCTCCCTTCCAAACATAGTTAAAACTTTTCATTACTTTCGGATTGTGTAAGCTGCACAAAAACTTTGACCATTAGACAATGTATAACTTGGGGGCACTTGCCTCATGATTCCCTCACCCACAACCCCCATCCCGTTCCCCCACTTCAAGCTAACCACTATTATTAACAGTACAATGGTAATTACTCCAGATTTTGTCTCTGCGGGTAAAACTCATTATTTCCCCAGAAATGGGCCATCATACCACAGTACGATGCTGCACCTTGCGTTTTCCACAAAACAATATATCATAGACCTACCAGCTACATAGTGTTGCATTGTAAGGATGCACCATAGTTCATTTAACCCATCAACTGATAGCCGTTTGGGCTGTTTCCAGTTTTTCTGTATGAGACAATGCTGCAATTTACATCCTCGAATCTCTCTCTTTGGGACTGAGGATCGCTTTTTCACATTGAACCTTTTTCCCTGACAGTGGTGGTGCTTTGGGAGCCAGGCGAGGGAGAAGCCCGGCCTAACAGAAAGCTCTTATCCCCTCGGTGTGGCTCTGTCGTGCATCTGTGGGGTGCTCTCATCACAGCTCCTGCACTGGCCTACATCTGAACTGCAATCTCGCGTCTGTGGGTGGGCTGGCATGCTTTCAGGCTGCAGACAGTGAGGCTCTGTGGAAGGATTTCAGGGCCCTGCTGAGCACGTGGGAGCAACACGGCCTAAGGGGGAGCTGGAGGTGCTGGTGGGGTCTCTGTGAGCCCACTTCCAGAGAAGCATCCGGGACGCAATGTGCCGGGTGCCATGGGTCGCAAACCCGTCCTTGCCCTTCTAGCCAAGGGACAGTGGACAAGTTACTGAACAACTCTGTTTCCAATTCCTCATCTATAAAATGGCTACAGTAGACCTTGCCCCCCAACAGGGTTGCTGGGAAGATGAAATGAGACGAGGCACATCAAACATTAAGCAGAGTACCCGGCTGGAGTAAGTACTCAATAAATGCTAACCGTGAATACAATTAGCTGACCTCCCCAGCCACCTGATTCCTGAACACATCACATTCTTTCATGCCCCTCAGTGTCTGCACAAGCTGTATCCTCTGTCTGGGACACCATTTCTCACCTTGCCTAAGAAAATTCTAAATCACTCTACACTAACTACCATGTGCTGCATCTCAATCTGACTCCTAGATCAGCCTGTGGATTCCTCCAGGGAAGGGACTGGCTGGAATCTGTGTGACCCCACAGAGTTTACTCTGGGCTCCCAAAGTGCCCTGAGCTACTTTCATTATCACCCCATAGGGTCATTGTCTAGTCACTTGTCCGTGAGATCTGTGAGTTCAGGGACCAAAGCTCTTCCATGCCCAGTGCAAATGAGTTTCAGAAGGGATGGGGGACGCGGTGGGGAGGGCAAGGAGAAAGGAAAGTTTGGAAGGGCAGGCCGGGGGTTGAGGATGCACACCCTTCTCTGACAGTCCCCGGAATCCACCATTCCCCGGGAGGATGAACCAGGAGGTGGGGTGAGGGGCCGGGGCAGTGAGCTGAGGGCCCTGGGGTATCTGTCTCCCCTCTGCCACCTCCCCCCGTGTGGGGTGTTGGAAGTCCATCTCTCTCCTTCCCTCCACCCTTCCCCCCATCTCACCTGAGCCTCCTGCACCTTCCCTGCCTGGGTCTCCACAGGGTCAGAGGCTGGGGGAGGAGGGGGAGCAGATGTGGTTATGGTGAAGGGAGTGGTTAAGGGGGAATGAAGGGTTTCAAAGCAGCGGGGGCCAGAGGGGGTCAAGAAGACCCACCGACCTAGTTGTACTGGGGTGGAAGTGTAAAAATGGAGTAGATGGAGGGAGGGAATGGGGAAAAGCAGATCTTATGAGTGGGGAGTGCTGGGAGGACAGGTGGTTAGTGAGGGACAAAGAGGCTGGGACGGGAAGGTGTAGGAGAGGGAAAAGAAAGTAAAGCATACAGGGAATGGAGGAAGACTTAGGAGGAGTTAGGAAGGACGCAGTAGTGTGTGAGCGTGTGCCGGGAGGGCTCGGTTTACAAGCAGAGGGAAGCGTAGAAAGGAAGAGAGAAGATAAGAAGAGATACTCCTCCTGGAAGAGGTGTTGGGTGGTGGGGGGCAGGGAGGGTGGAATGGTAGGTTTAGGAGAGGAAGGAAGAGATAGGAGGGGACACCAGGGGTCCCCTAGCATCCTACAGTTCCCACTAACAACCAGGTACCCTTAGCAACCGGGACCGCGGCATTCTAAGTCCCTAATAACGAGGGCCCTTAGCAACTAAGGTGAGAGAAAGACGCGATCATTAGTAACCTGAGGGAGGTGGCAAACGGACCCTTAAAACCTCGCGACCCAGAAACCCACCAATCTAGCAATATGGATCACTTTGCAACGGCCCCTGAATCCCATTCCCCTCCATGCAGCCCCCATCTCCTGCCCCACCACGCCCGCCCTCGGGCCCCGGGGCCTGCAGCCCTCAGCCAGGCCCCGGCGCGGCCCGACCCTCCCACCAGGGCCCCCGACTCACGATCCGGCTCAGCCATGGGCGCGGGGCGGGGGCCCTCGGGACTGTCACCGACTGCTCTGCCCCGTGACGGCACCGGAAACAGGAGGGCGCCGAGACAGGGCAAAGAACTACAACTCCCAGGAGCCATCGCGGCCGCCAACAACGCCCGGAGCTAGCCCCTCTGCGGTAAGGAAGACACGCGAAGGCTAGACTACGAATCCCAGGGTGCCCCGCTCCCGCAGCCATGTTGGTAAAGGGCGCGCGGAAAGAGTGGGAAAGGGTAGAGAGTCGCAATCCATCTGAATACTCTGATTGGTCACGGTGTGGTATGGGGGCGGGGCGTTTACTATTTAGCCCACTCTGATTGGATGACTCAGGGGGGAGTGTTGGGGAATTCCCCCAGGGCGGAAGCGCTAGAATTCCAGGCAGAGCCCAGCGACTGGCGGGCGGCCGCTGGGGTCCCCTAAGGCTTTGGGGGCCATGGCCGGGGTCGCGTGCTTGGGGAAAGCTGCGGATGCCGACGAATGGTGCGACAGCGGCCTGGGCTCTCTGGGTCCGGACGCTGCGGCCCCCGGAGGACCGGGGCTAAGCGCGGAGCTGGGCCCGGGGCTGTCGTGGGCGCCCCTCGTCTTTGGCTACGTCACTGAGGATGGCGACACGTGAGTGAACCTTAGGCTGCCACACCGGGCCCTAAAATCCCACATCTGACTCCCTATTAGTCTCTGATCCTGACTTCCCAACCTCTCAATCGTAAATCTGTCTTCTAATGCTTGCCCTGACCTCTAACCCCCAAGTCTAACCTTTGATAAATCAATTTCCAATCTAATTTTGATCCTAACCCCTTCCTTTCTGGAACTCTGGTTCTCAGAGCTCCACATCCATTGATTGATTCCACATCCAAGGCTCGATTTGACCTTCCTGACCGCGGTTCTGGGACCTATGTTAGAACTGAAGTTCAGGCAGGCTCCTCCTGACATCTGACCTCTAAATATGATCTTTGATCCTTAGCTCCTAACTTAGACGCCTTAGATTTTGATTTCCGAAATTAATACTTGGCTTTTGACTCTAAGATCCCACCTTCTGAGCACTAATCTTCAAATCCTACATTCAAACAGAAAATGTAAACTCCATGACAGCAGGGATTCATCTGTTAAACAAATATTTATCCAACACCGACAACGTTTCAGGCCCTGTTTTAGGTGCTGGTGATAAGGCAGTGAAGAAAGCACAAAAACTTATGACTTGTGGAGCCTACATTCTTGTGGGGGTATATAGATGGAAGGGCAGACAGACTTACAGAAAGGAAGGGAGGAAGGGTGGGAGGAACAAAAAAGAAAGGTAGAGAGAAGGAAAGAAAGAAACAGAAAGCCACACAGACACAAAGTAAGAAAGAGAGAAGAGAAGAAAGATAGGAAGAAACAAAGATGGGAAAATGAAAAAAAAAAAAGAAAAATGCTATGTCAGAAGGTAGTAAGTTCTTTGGAGAAAAATAAAGTAGGAAAGAGAGACAAGTAGATAATCTGGGGAGAGCATTCCAGGTAGAAGGAACAATGTCGTAAAGGCCCAACTGAGGGAATGTACCTGGGGTTTTTGTGTGTTGTGTTTACAGTTGTATCCCCAGTAACGGAACAGTGCCTGGCCCATAGGAGGCACTCAAGAAACACCGATCTTCTCAAAGAACCAGCTGTGGTTTCATTTATTTTCTCTATAGGTTTTTTTTTTTTTTTTTTGCTTTCTATTTTGTTGATCTCTGTTCTGACTTTCATTATTTACTTTCTTCTGCTTACTTTAGGTTTAATTTGTTCTTCTTTTTCTGGTGGAAGCTGAGGTCATTGATTTGAGACCTTTCTTTTTTTCTAGTATAGGTGTTTCATGTAAATTTCCCAGAGTAGTGCTTTAGCAGTATCTCACCAATTCTGGTGTGCTGTGTTTTTATTTTCACTTAATTCAGTATACTTTCTAATTTCTCTTTTGACTTCTCCTTTGGCCGGTGGATTATTTAGAAGTATGTTATGTAGTTTCCAGATAGTCCAGATATCTTCCTTTTATTGGTCTTTGGTTTAATTCTGTTGTGTGTGCACTTGAACAGCATGTGTTTTCCGTTGCTGCTGGTGTAGTGGCAGTTAGAGGTTGTATTGGTTTCTTTGCTTCTTCTGTTGTTCAGGTCTGTTGTACCCTTGCTGATGATTTCTGTCTACTTGTTCTATCAGTTATTGAGAGAGAGGTATTGAAATCTTCAACAATAATTGTGGATTTGTGGATTTCCTTGTTGTTCTATCAGGTTTTCCTTCGTGTAATTTGACGCTCTGTTATTAGGGGCACAAATGTTTAGGATTATTATGTCTTCTTCCTTAATTGACCTCTTTATCATTAGGAAATAATCTTCTCTATCCGTGGTAATATTCTTTGCTCTGAAATCTACTCTGATATTAAAATACTCACTCCTGCTTTCTTTTTTTTTTTTAACTTGTTTTTCATTGAGTATCTGTTTTTTACGCTAGCCAATGTTAGTGGCTTTCGTGTATGCTGTCTTATTTGTTTATTTATTTATTTATTTTTTGGCTGCGTTGGGTCTTCGTTGCTGCGGGCGGCCTTTCTCTAGTTGAGGTGAGTGGGGGCTACTCTTTGTTTTGGTGCATGGGCTTCTCATTGCGGTGGCTTCTTGTTGTGGAGCACGGGCTCTAGGCGCACAGGCTTCAGTAGTTGCAGCGCATGGGTTCAGTAGTTGTGGCTCGGCTCTAGAGCGCGGGCTCAGTAGTTGTGGCACACAGGCTTAGTTGATCTGTGGCATGTGGGATCTTCCCGGACCAGGGATTGAACCCGTGTCCCCTGCATTGGCAGGCGGATTCTTAACCACTGTGCCACCCGGGAAGTCCTTCACTCTTGCTTTCTTTTGACTGACTGGTGTTAGGATGGTATAGCTTTTTCCATCCTTTTATTTTTAACCAATTTTAAAGTTTATTTTAAAGGGTGTTACTTGTAGGTAGCATATAGTTGGGTTTTGCTTTTTTATTCAGTCTGACAGTTTCTACCTTTTAATTGGAGTTTTTAGACCATTTACATTTAATTTAGTTATTGATATAGTTATGTCTATCATCTTGTTATTAGTTTTCTACTTCTCTCTTCTTTGTTTACCTTTTCCTCTTTTTCTGTCTTTTGCAACGAGCAGATTTTGTTCCGTTGTATTTCTTTTTCTTTTTCTTTTTTTTGTTTTTGCAGCACGCGGGCCTCTCACTGTTGTGGCCTCTCCCGTTGCGGAGCACAGGCTCTGGACGCACAGGCTCAGCAGCCATGGCTCACGGGCCCAGCCGCTGTGTGGCATGTGGGTTCTTCCAGGACTGGGGCACGAACCCATGTCCCCTGCATCAGCAGGCGGACTCTCAACCACTGCGCCACCAGGGAAGCCCTGTTGTATTTCTTTTGTTGGCTTATTACCTTTAACTCTTTGTTTTTTATTTTAGTGGTTGCTCTGAAAGACAGGTTGGTAAACTATGGTCTTTGCCAACAAAAACAGGCAAAATCCAGCCAGCTACCTGCTTTTGTATGGCTGTGAGCTAAGAATGGTTTTTACATTTTTAATAGGTTGGAAGAAAATCAAAAGAAGAATAACATTTCATTGCAAGTAAAAATTATATGAAATCCAAATTGCAGACTCCATAAAGTAAGTTCTGTTGGAATCCAGCCATGCCCATTCATTTACATATCGCCAATGGCTGCTTCTGCATTCTGACAGGAGAGCTGAGTAGGTGAGAGACCATGTCATCCACTAAGCTTGAATTATTTATCTGTCCCTTTACAGAAAAATTTGCTGACTCCTGCTTTAGGGCTTATAGTGTACCACTTTAACTTATTATGGTCTGCCTTCAAGTGATATGATGCCGCTTCTCATAGCATAAAACAACCTTAGAATAGTATATTTCCATTTGTCTCTTCCTGGCCTTTATTGTATTACTGTCATACATTTCACTTATACATGTGTTATAAGCTCCACCAGACACTGTTATTATTTTTGCTTAAACAGTCAATTCTTTTAAAAAAATTATCTTCTAAAGAGATTTACATATTAAGAAAGAAAATCTTATGTACTTACCCGTATAGTTACTGTTTTCAGTGTTCTTTATTCTGTTGTATAGATCCGTATTTTCGTTTGATGTCATTTTCCTTTTGCTTACAGGTTTCCTTGAACATTTCTTGTGATGTGGGTCTGCTGGTGATGAGTTCCTTCGGCTTTTGTATAGTTGAAAGTAGCTGTATTTTGTCTCCATTTTTGAAAGATATTTTTTCTGGGTTAAAGAATTCTAGGTTGACAGTCTGTCTTTGAGTACTTTAAAGATGTGGCTCCATTGTGTTCTTTTGTATTATTTCCTTTGTGAAATCTGCTGTCATGCTTATTTTTAGTCCTTTATACTTAAGGTATCTTTTCCTCTGGCTGCTTTGAATATATTTATCTTAATTGTTGATTTTGAACAGGTTTTTCATGTTGGGCCTCGGTATACTTTTCTTCATATTTCTTGTTCTTGGGAGTCATAGAGCTTCTTGGAGCCGTGGGTTTATAGTTTCCATCAAATTTGGAAAAATTTCTAGACATTATTTCTTCAAATATTTTTTTCTATCCCCCTGTTCCTTTAGGAACTTGGTACAGATATATTGGGCTGCTTGAAGTTGTCCCATGGCTCACTGATGTTCTTTCCATTTTTGAGTGTTCTCTTTGTGTTTCATTCTGGATAGTTGCTATTGTGAAGTCCTCAGGTTTGCTAATCTTTTTTTTTTTGGTAATGTGTAATCTGTTGTTAATTCCATCCAGTGTATTTTTCATTTCAGGTGCTGTAGTTTTTATCTCTAGGAGTTCAGTTTGAGTCTTTTTTTTTTTTTTATTATCCATGTCTCTACTTAACTTGTTGAATGTATAAAATACAGTTTGAATGTTCCTACTTGCTAATTCTGCCATCTGAGTCATTTCTGGGTCAATGTCAATTGATTGATTATTCTCATTATGGATCATGTTTTCCTGCTTCTTCTTTGTATGCTTGATAATCTTTGATTAGATGCCAGACATTGTAATTTTTACCTTGTTAGGCTAGCTAGCTTTTTATTCCTATAAATACTCTTAAATATTGTTCTGGGATGCAGTTAAATTACTTGTAAGTAGTTTGATCCTTTGGGGTTTTGCTTTTATGATTTGTTAGGTGGGTCCTGAGCACCCACCTAATCTGGGGCTCATTATTCCCCATTACTGATGAAGTAAGACCTTCCGGAGTATTCTACCCAATATCCTATGAATTGTGGGTTTGTCCTAGTCCCGGCCCTGTGTGAGCACTGGGCATATCTCTCTAATCCTTTTGGATGGTTTTCCCCCAGACTGGGGTAGTTTCCTTATACCCTTGCACTGACCAGTATTCTTCTAAATACTCAAGAGGCCCCTCTGCGATCTCTGGGCAGCTGTCTCCTCTCTGGTTCCCTGTCCTGTGACTCCAGCTGCCTTGCTCTCCTGAGACTCAGCTCTGTCTCCTCACCTCAGGCAAATCTGCCTGCGTTCCCCCTCTCTGCATCATGGCTTGGAAACTCTCAGGATAGAAAGCTGTGGCAGTCAACTGAAGGGCTCATCGAGTGTGCTGCCTGTTTCCCTAGAATTGCTGTCATTCATTGCATGATGTCCAATATCTTGAGAACTGTTGTTTCATATACTGTATTATGTCTGATTTTTTTTGGTTGGTTGGAGATGGGAGTGAAATCTGGTCCATGTTACTTCATCTTGGGAGGGAGTAGAAATCCTACTTAATAAACATTGGGGACTTCCCTGCTGGTCCAGTGATGAAGCCTCCACGCTTCCACTGCAGGGGGCTCAGGTTCGATCCCTGGTCAGGGAACTAAGATCCCACATGCCGTGCGGTGTAGCCAAAAAAACCCCAAACCAAACCAAACCAAACCAAACCAAAACATTGATTAAACAAATTTGCTGAATTAACTCTGACCTGACCCTCCCAGGTTCCTGACAGCTGGTTCCAGAACTGTGGTCATAATGCCTAGCACCCAGTAGGTGCTCCATGTTTGTTGAATGAATGCATGCAAGAGTACTTGACCTCATAAGAAGTAAAACAAACAAACAAACCAAAAAAAAAAAAACAAACAAACACCCAAGCAAACCAAAAAAAGAGTACTAGACCTCTGCCTTCTGACCCTGTCCTTGTCCTCAGGGCACTGCACTTGGCCGTGATTCATCAGCACGAGCCCTTCCTGGATTTCCTCCTAGGATTTGCCGCTGGTACTGAGTACCTGTACCTGCAGAATGACCTGGGCCAGGTGAGCCACCTGTAGACACTGTAGGGCTTGGGGGCCAGGCTTCTCTGTGTGACCCCTAACCCCTGCCTTCTGCTCCTGCAGACAGCCCTGCATCTGGCAGCCATCCTGGAAGAGGCATCCACGGTGGAGAAGCTGTATGCGGCGGGTGCCAGCTTGCTGGCGGCGGAGCGTGGGGGCCACACGGCGCTGCACCTGGCCTGCCGCGTCGGGGCACACGCCTGCGCTCGTGTGCTGCTCCAGCCCCGCCCCCAGTGCCCCAGGGGAGTCCCCAACACCTACCTCGCTCAGGCCTCTGACCACACCCCTGACACCGACCACACCTCTGTTGCCTTGTACCCTGGACCTGACCTGGAGAAGGAAGAGGATGAGAATGAAGAGGACTGGAAGCTGCAGCTGGAGGCTGAAAACTATGAGGGTGAGGGTCCTCTGTCACTGGGAAGGGCCCGGGCTCCCAGGCAGGGTAAGGGTGCCTGGCTCTGGGCTCGGCTCTCCTGACTCAAAGCCTGGCCCCTTGGGAAATAATACCGAGGCTTTAGGGAACCCAGGCATCAGCCCCAAGGACTCCTGCTCAGGCCCCAGCTTATTGAGAACCACAAGCTCCAGGCCACCCAGGACAAGGGAACTCAAGCGCCAAGCCCTCTGTGAAACTCTGGCAGCCCAGGTTCCCAGAGGTTGACATTGGAGTTCAGGGGTAGCCCTCCTCAGCCAGGCCTCATGGGAAAATAGACCTTGTCTACCCAGGGCCCTAGCTCCCCCGTCTCTAAGCCCACCCAACTACTTGGGACCAGGCCCCTCCACAGGTGGAAGGGCGGGACCCAGTGTTCAGGGCCCACCCCACCCCCCAAGGTCATAGGCCCTTCAACTACTCAGGACCCAGGAATTTGGGGTCCTGGTTCTTTGTGAAGTAAGACCAGAGACTCAGGTCTCCTACCCCAAGATCCAGGCCTCCTGTCCAAAGCCCCTGGGCTCTTCACGCATAGGCCCCAGACATCCCACAACCCAGGCATTGGCACTGCCAGCAAGTTCCAGACCACCTGAGACTTAGGCATTTGGGATGCAGGAGCCTCTTTGATATACCCAGGCATTCAGGAGTCAGACCCCAAACTCCATCACCCTCAGGCCACAAAACCTTCCCCTAGGATCGGGGCATTGGGGGCCCAGGCCCACCCCCCCGTCCTCTGACATAGGTCACTCTGTCCCCAGGCCACACCCCACTCCATGTGGCTGTCATCCACAAAGACGCGGAGATGGTCCGACTGCTCTGGGAGGCCGGAGCTGACCTCAACAAACCGGTGAGCCGCCCTAGGGAGAAGGCGTGGCAGGGTGGGGATCATCCCCGAGCGGGGCAGGGTCTCCTCTAACCTCTCTGCTGCACCCCACAGGAGCCCACGTGTGGCCGGAGCCCCTTGCACTTGGCAGTGGAGGCCCAGGCAGCCGATGTGCTGGAGCTCCTCCTGAAGGCCGGTGCCAACCCCGCCACCCGCATGTATGGTGGCCGCACCCCACTCGGCAGCGCCACGCTCCGGCCCAACCCCATCCTCGCCCGCCTCCTCCGTGCACACGGAGCCCCTGAGCCCGAGGACGAGGACAAGCCCGGCCCCTGCAGCAGCAGTAGCGACAGCGACAGCGGGGACGAGGGCGTGAGTCAGGAGGAAAGACTGGGCGGCCCAGCTTGAGGGTCAGGGTAAACGGGCAGGTGGAAGGGGGAGAAGAGAAATTAGGCAGCACGTTGGGGCTGACATTGGGCTGCTGTGATGAGAGAACTCGGGCAGCGGTGAAGGTGATATCAGACAGCGATCCGGGGAGACCTGGACACGGGTGGCGGGGAGGAGAACTTAGGCAGTGGCGGCTGAGAAGTTAAGGCAGTGGCAGAGGGAGAGAAAAGACCTTGGTCCTAGTGGTTGGTAAACATCGGCAGCAGAGGGTGGCAGCGTGGGGAGTTGTTTTGTGGGAGCAAGAGCTGGAGGGTTTAGGCTGTGGGAAGATGACCTCGGGCAGCCGTGATTCAAACACTGGCAGCGGTGGGGAAAGACCTAAGCCAGCAGTGAGGAGGCTTCATTGGAGAACCCAGGCAGCAGAGACACTGCTGGGGGCAGGGGTTGTCGCTGAACGGTGGGGGCTGAGGAATTTGGGTAGAGGCAGAGGGAAGGGGCGGAGGGGGAGACCTCAGGCCGCGGCGGCTGAAGGGCTGGAGAGGCGGCAGGGCTGGAGCCCACGCAGTGGCGCTGGGAGAACACAGGGGACCTGGAAAGTGGTGCTTAGAGAACCAGGAGCAGGGAAGTTGAACTGGGAGCGGGGAACTTGGGCTTCAAGGCAGCACCCAGTTCTCGGGGTGGGTGGGAGAACTTGGGCAGCGGGCAAGGTGGCAGCCGCCTGAGCCCCTCTGCCTGGCCCCCTCTGCCCCCAGGATGAATATGACGACATCGTGGTCCACAGTGGCCGGAGCCCAAACCAGCTACCTCCCAGCCCAGCCTCGAAACCGCTCCCTGACGACCCCATCTGACTTAATTGTGAATAGTTTCCAATTTAATTAAAAAATCCCAGTTCTGACAACCAGTGACTAGATCGACAGTCACCTTCCCAGGCCTCCCGCCCACTCCTCAGCTCCTGTCCCTCTAAAATCAAGTGCTACACGATAAGCCTTGGTGGTTTTCTTCATGCTTTATTCACTCGGGAGGGTTGGACTGGGTTAGGCGGGTGTCAGGGCTGTTTCCTGAGTCAGTCTGAGCCAGCCCCTCTACCCAGCTCAGACTTGGCCCCTCAGGGCTGGTTTCAAGGCACACCCTTCCCCCCACTCCTGCAGGTTGGGGAGCAGAGTGGGGTGACGGACTGGAAGGGTTTGGGGGTCAACAGTCCTAAGCCGTAGGGTGTGTGAGGAAGGAGGACACGAGGTCAGGGGTCAGCCCGCCCTCCTGAGCTCCTCTCCCAGCATCTCTGTCGCCTTCTTCAGCTCATCTCTCGTGCTCCAGCTGTTCCACGTCATGCTCCTGGTGGGATCAGAAATGGGGTGCTCAGCAACCCCCTTCAAAGGCAGGCCACCTCAGTGGTTGCCCATGAATGTGGGCCAGGTCAGTTCACTTAGTGGCAACCAGCAGTGGTCACCCTGGTCATCGTGGGCTGCGATGGTCGCCCTGCTGGTTGCTGCAACCCTGGAAGAGTCACATCAGCTAACATGGCCAGCGGTGAGGCCTACGGTGTGTGCCATAGCCAACAGCGGCAGACAGAGGACTAGCAAAGGCGCTCAACTGGGATGCTGTGACCCATTTGTGAGGTGATGGCCATTTTGGTAACTGCCACCGATCGTGGTGACATCTTTACTTCCCATGACTCAGCAGTGGTGTCCATCTATAGCCCAGTGAACCAGCCGCGGCAGCTACTTTTCATGGTGGCCGACTTGCTGGTCACAGACTAGCAATGGTGGCTAACTCAGGCACTTCTGTGTGGTAATGGTGGTCTTCTTGGTTACTGTAATGGAAGTAAGTACGGAAGCCCTCTTGGTCAAGTAAAGGCCCTGCTTGGATGTTGCTACCTAGTCCTCATGTCAGTCCTGGTCACTACGGCCCATTTGTGGTGGATCTTGCTGTTTATGGCCCAACGCCGGTGGCTGTTCGGTAGGAAGTCCACGGACGTCTGCTCCACCCCACTCCCCCACTGCCTCCTCCACTCACCTCCCTGTCCGAAGCCCCTCTCTTCTCCTGCTTGGGCTCAGCTTCTGGCTGGTGGAGGTGGTGGCGGTCCTCGTGCCTCTCTCCACCGGCTGTGGCCCCTGCCCAGCACCTGCACCCCTTCTCCTCTGCCTCGAACTGGGCGTCTCCTCATCGCTGGTCTGCTCTGCCACCCGCTTCCACAGG